>NC_136065.1:1338204439-1338828555 GCF_964261635.1 Lissotriton helveticus | reverse complement strand
ATTGGTCCATGCTCTTGGCCACACTTGGCCGCCATAATTGTGGCAAGGTATGCTCAGACGTGAGTCCCTTGCTCACTTTGCCACTGGATTCAAGCAAGCCGGGCTGAAGACGGCTGGAATGCCAGAAACCGGTCCTCGGAAGCTTGTTTCCGGTCCAGGGAAGGCATGGCTTGGCAGTTCGGGCTGGACTGTTCCCATGAGGCACAGGGTCAGACTGATTTGCATATAGCCATGTCTGAACTGGATTGGCAGAGTGGGCTAAAGAACGGTGATGGATTAAACCCAGATCTTTTGACTGGGTATGAGTGTTTGATTGATTCAGATGCTCCGTCCATCACCACCCCCTTTTGTACCGCTTTTGGCCGCCATAAGTGTGGCAGGGTATGCTCAGATGTGAGTCCCTTGCTCACTTTGCCACTGGATTCAAGCAAGCCGGGCTGAAGACGGCTGGAATGCCAGAAACTGGTCCTCGGAAGATTGTTTCCGGTCCAGGGAAGACATGGCTTGGCAGTTCGGGCTGGACTGTTCCCATGAGGCACAGGGTCAGACTGATTTGCATATAGCCATGTCTGAACTGAGGTGGCAGAGTGGGCTAAAGAACGGTGATGGATTAAACCCAGATCTTTTGACTGGGTGTGAGTGTTTGATTGATTCAGATGCTCCGTCCATCACCACCCCCTTTCGTACCGCTTTTGGCCGCCATAAGTGTGGCAGGGTATGCTCAGAGCAGGGTATGCTCAGACGTGAGTCCCTTGCTCACTTTGCCACTGGATTCATGCAAGCCGGGCTGAAGACGGCTGGAATGCTGGGAACCGGTCCTCGGAAGCTTGTTTCCGGTCCAGGGAAGACATGGCTTGGCAGTTCGGGCTGGACTGTTCCCATGAGGCACATGGTCAGACTGATTTGCATATAGCCATGTCTGAACTGGGGTGGCAGAGTGGGCTAAAGAACGGTGATGGATTAAACTCAGATCTTTTGACTGGGTGTGAGTGTTTGATTGATTCAGATGCTCCGTCCATCACCACCCCCTTTTGTACCGCTTGGGGAAGGGTAAACACAGGAAGAGGCATGACACATGCATGCCATTGACAAATCAGGAGAAAGAATTTAAGAGGGATGATGGAGCCAAGAAATGGGAAGCCTGTGGGCGGGCTGAAGCCCACAAAGTAGATAAACTATTTCTATTTTAGACAGCGCAATCGCTGTCTTGCCGAGACCTAGAAAGGATTAGATAGTATATTAAATATGTTTTCTCAGCAAAATAAGTATTGTTAATGTTAATGTAGGCTGGTGGGCAAGAGAAATGTGGGCCCACCTATCCTGTTGGACTTGTTGATAGCCATCAACATCATTGACAATGCCCTGCTGCTAGATCGTATGAAAAACATCAGAGTAGATGACCTCACTTTGGAATGGATAAGTTTGCTTCTGTCTAACCACTTGTAAACTACCCTACTCCCCCATTTTAATTGCCCCTATCATAAGGCCTTATTTATAAGATTTTGCTGTAGGGCAGCTCCTGCTGTGTTGCCCTACAGCAAAAGAAAAGGGCAGGAAAGTGCTCTATCTGTCAGATATGGTGCATTCCTGTCCTTTTTATCTGCACTGACACACAATGGGCTGCCAATGCACCAATGCAGGCACCTTTGCGCCATGGTGTAAGAGTGCCCGTGTTGCATGGATGATTGTTTTTGTGCAGGAAGGTAATCCGTCATGCACAAAAACAATTACAACAGGCTTTTTATCCTCTTTCTATGTGTGCTGTCGAAATAAAGGTATTGCTCCCCTTTGCACCACTTTTATGCCTCCCCTGGGGAGGTGTAAGTTTTTGGCCCTGCCTCAAAGTTACGATTCCTAGTAAATCTGGGATAGTCTTAAAAAGGCATGGGTGTTGCTGGGAACGAGCACAGCAACACCCATTGCATGCCCCTTTAACTCAGAAAACTGCGTTAAAGGGAACGATATTCACAAGGATGCATTAAGCCACGCAAAATGGATTAGTGCTGCCTGTTAAATATGGAGCGGGACCCTGCACCACCGGAACGTCGCAATAAGTGATGCTTCGTTGGCGCAGCCTCATTGTAAATGAGGCCCAAATTGTTTTGTGGGTCCTTCAGACCTCCACCCTCTCACTATTAACCTTTAATGTGTGTGTATTTTGCAATATGGGACGGTAGGAGAAAAACGTGAGACATTGGCTGGACAGGCAGAAAGCGTGAGTGTGTGAAGCAGAGGGACGAATTGATTGACAGCTCCGCGCGCCCCGTTGACAAGAATGGCGCGCATTTCCCTGCAGCCACTATCTTTTATGCCGAGCAGCATCACTATCTTTTATTGACCTACCATGCTGAAATAGATGTGCATAGACATCGCGAGTGTGTCAAACTGATCTACTACGCTATCTTAACTGTGGTCACCACAGACCGCAAGAGCACTTGACCTCCTTTAGATGAAGACGATCCGAGCATGAATGTATCTCCCTTCGGGCAGCATTTTCCTGCTGGCAAGGCAGTGTGTAATCCACAATGTAATTACGATTTTCCGACAAAACACATGAAATGAGCCCTTGATTGCTTCAGCGCTGCTCATAAGAATTCTCCTCCATGTGTTCTTGCCAGGGAAGCCATCCTAGGGTGTAGCAATAACACGATTACAATAAATTACAATACCAGAAAACTCCTGCACTGTACAAAAACATAAATGTCTCCTATGTGAAATGCAAGCAGGTGGGCCGAAGGTTGGCTAATGTATGCTACACATGCCTCTAAACCCACACCCAGAGGACTTCAGTCTTATTTAGGATTTGTCTGCTCTGGCACAAGAGTGTCTCTTAGATTGATATGTTTAAGCCAGCCACCTCTGGGAAAGCCCCAGAACTAGGTTAGATACACTAATACCAGGGCCACTGTAATCATTAGATTCTGCGGCTGTGGTGTTTACCACATAATTATGGATTTGGCACATTTTCCACATAATCCATCATCTGCTGCATAATCTGCATATTCTCATTAAAAAAAATATTTTTAGCTCCAATGGATCAAAAGTCACTAAACACGAGGTGACACAATTATCTTTCGATTGATTCTTTGTATATTTGGCTGTTAAACCGGTACTAATAGGGTGAAATATTTGCGCAGACAGTGTTATCATGTGTAAAAATTACAAAATAATGAAGTAATACTATCACAAAATGTGGAGCATTATACCGCATTATTTGCTTTTTCTGATTGCATAATTTAGTCAACCCTTATATATAATTTTTTCCTCCCTGCCACATAGTTCTAGTTGCCCCGACAGATACCCATTCCTCATCCCGATCCTAGAAAAAGACCAGCATTTGCTTCTTTGCAACACTCTCATCAGAGAGAGGCCTCAAAACAGATTTTTTGTATCCCCACAACTATATAAAGTGTGGCCCTGGCGATGACTTGTGTACAGTGAAGGTAACCATAGTGGTGTAGCTTCGGGGGGAAGGCGGTGTTTGGGGTGTTACACTCCCCTAATAAATTTATTTTCTCCTAGATAGTTGGGTACAGGTGCTTTCATTCGAGTATAGTGAGGTTTCTGTCTGATTTCAACATTAATTTTTACCTCCACCCAGACAAAAAAGCACACACACTTTTCCCTCTCTGTTTTGAAAGTCTTCAACAATGTTGGTTATTTTATAAAATAAGGGCACTACCAATCCACATTGGTCTCCCTTTCCAATGCCCTTTAGCCCCTCTCATGCTTGTTGTATAATACTTTTTACTATTATATGTCAGAGCCATTGTTGGAAAATCTGAAGCTGAACCCCCAATCTTACTGATCAATCTACGCCCCTAGGTAACCAGATTAATCTCATTCCTGGATGTTTAATTTAACTGCCTAATGCTCTCTTTAAGTTGTAGAACTGATTCCCTTCAGGTGATCCAATTGCACAAGAACAAAATACAGTATTTTCTTTTAAATAACAGTTGCACTGAAACTACAGACACACCTGATAAACTTACGATGCAATATCTCCATCCAAGGAAGGTGCCACTGACAGTTAATGAAGATCTCTCATGTTTCACAGATCCATGCATTAAAAGTTCATGAAGTCCAGGTTTGCGTTTTGCTTTCTGAGAATTGTAGGCCTGATTGTATAATGGGATTAAAGGGACTGCATGTCCTAGAATGAAAAATAAATACTGAACGGGCCCAGGAAAGCAATATGTATCTGTGCTGAGCTTATTTTTTACAAAATGGTACATTCTGGAAATTTAAGTCTTTGTTTGCTTTGATTGAATTAACACACCTTAAGACAATCATTTATAAAACAAAGAAGGTGACATCCTGACATGACAAAATATGTCAACCCTATCTAATGTACATTCCATCCATCAAAGCAAGGGTCCTGGTATGGTTTTTGGATCACTGAAAGAATATCGACTACCAAAATATCGACTACCCAAAATATCGAGGAAAAAATATCTACAGCAAAAATATCGAGTTTGTATGTACAAACAGGTAAGTACAAAAATATCGAGTACAAAATATCGTTTACAAAAATATAGTTGTAAAAAATATCGTATTTACTAAAAACAGTGTTAAATTAAATTAATATTAATAATTAATTACTAAAATATACTTAAAATTACTTAAATTAACGTATAATAATTAAATAATTAATGAAAGTTAAATAAATATTTTTTTATTTCATATTTATTAAACATATATATATAGTAATAAAATATAATAAAATAATACCCAAAAACTGAAAACTGACCTGAACCCTAAAAATACCCCTTTACCCAAAAACTGAAAACTGACCCTGAACCCTAAAAATACCCCTTTACCCAAAAACTGAAAACTGACCCTGAACCCTAAAAATACCCCTTTACCCAAAAACTGAAAACTGACCCTGAACCCTAAAACTACCCCTTTACCCAAAAACTGAAAACTGACCCTGAACCCTAAAAATACCCCTTTACTCAAAAACTGAAAACTGACCCTGAACCCTAAAAATACCCCTTTACCCAAAAACCCAAAACTGACCCTGAACCCTAAAAATACCCCTTTACCCAAAAACCCAAAACTGACCCTGAACCCTAAAAATACCCCTTTACCCAAAAACCCAAAACTGACCCTGAACCCTAAAAATACCCCTTTACCCAAAAACCCAAAACTGACCCTGAACCCTAAAAATAAAAATGATATTACTTCACTTACCTTAAAAACGATATTACTTCACTTACCTTAAAAACGATATTTTGGCTGTTGATATTCTGTCCTGTCGATATTTTCTCCAAACGATATTTTGGAGTCGATATTATGTCCAAACGATATTTTGGAGTCGATATTATGTCTGTGTACCATGGTTTATGCACTCCCTTCCCTCAAACACCCAGAGAAGAACCAAGCCTGGCCTCTCTACAAGTGTCTCCAACACCCATTTAAGACATATCCCCATAGTCTGATTTTATTCAAACTCTCCATCAAAGGCAAAATCGAGGGCTCGTTAATGTGCAATCTCTCTCCCATCCAGGAGAATTGAGAATTTCCCCTGAAAAGATCCTTGTGCTGGTTTATGAGTACCCCGGCATCAAGGTAAATAGCTCCTCATGAAGTGGTCATGTAAAGCCTACCTCCCATGCTGATCAATGAGGTATGTTTTCCTGTACTGGATAGTGCTAGCATAAGTCTTGTAAAAGAAACAATGCATGAATTTAGATGTTGCTTACCAACAGAATGTTACATTCTGTTTGGTAAAAGGATACACCAAAGCCGAACTGCTTTTATCATGGCCGATTACCGTCCCATGACCAGAACAATAAATTACCAACAGCTGGTGGCAGCTAATTAGTAGTCTTATATTCCCCTCACTCCAAACTTCTCTGATCTTAAAGAGCGTGAACGAGAGTAGTTCTCAGATATGTGAAAGGAGGTATATCTCTAGTTTGACATTCCCCTAAAAATATTTTAGGGTGGCCCATTAGTTTTAGCTGTATTCACACTTCCCATTTCTCATTCTTCTCCCTACATAATTGCACTCCGTCCTTTGCCCCTCCTTGCGTCAACCATTGTGTCTGGAGAGAAATCACTAGTGCAATGTCATGTGATCCTGTGCAGTAGGACCCTTGTGGTTCTCAACAGACTTCTTACCTGTTTATCAATCAGCTCTGGTGTTTCCGTGTGTGGTCAATAAAGTTTATGACGCAATGCGTTCAGTTAACAGTTCCGTGCTGAAGAACAAAGAGGTGCTGCCGAGCTCCATGTGTGGTGTAGACAATCATGTGCTCCAGAGCTGGGATGGATGCGACAACTGGCACTCAGTAGGGAAAACATGTCCCAAAGAAATAAGACTGCTGTCCCTGAGGGTTGCTGTGGTTGCATGTGCGCCCCAAGAAGCAATTCACTGTTGGTGTATGTGAAGTCAACTCTATGCTCTAGCTCTTACGAGGCCCTCGAAGAAGCCGAAGACCCTACAGAGAACCCCATGCAGACCAGACAATCTGGAGTGGACTCGGTGGCCCTTCCATTGGTCACCCTACAGACTGCTGATGATCTGATTTAACTGGCGCTATGGCATACTTTGGAGGTAAAGGGAGGGGGACTGCTTCCTCTGGCTAGCGGAACACAAAGCTGCTATCAGACTGATACCCTTTAACCCTCACAGATCAACATAAGCGACCATCGGGAGCATACATAGCCCACACAATGGGTTACCTCGCGGGCATGCAACGCCACCCCCGCAGAATGTTCATGCTCTCAAACCACGCAGGAGCTAGTTTGGGCGTGTCGCCATTGACGATACGTCCCCAGAGTTGGGGCTGTTTCCCCACCCTAGTTATCCCCTTCCACCGCACCCACCTACACTACACTGTGTCGCTAGCTCCGCACCGCCGACAGGTAGCACTGACGTCCTGGCAGCGCAGGCACCCGGGGGGAGCACATAGATTCGAGGCTTACAGGAGAATGCATACACCCTTTCCGCCCCCTTTGCCCCACATGCATAACAATGGCACATAAAGGCACCACCACTATCCTCATACTGAACGTGCGAGGCATGCACACCGTGCGCAAGGGATACTCAGTGTACGCTTACATCAAGTGCCACCACGCACAGATCGTGTTTCTGCAGGAGACGCACCTCACCACAGGGGAAGTAACTAAACTGCGCAAGCTATGACGGGGAATCTTCTGTGCCACTACATATTCTGCCTATGCCCTAGGTACCCTTATATGGGTGCAGCCTGGCGTCCCATTTCAAGAGCAGTCCAGAACCATAGACCATAGATGGATGCTAAGCCCTACTGCACGGTCTACTAGACGGCCAACCCATGCTGTTGGGGAGTATATATGTGCCCAACGTGGACCAAAGCAAATTTTGGGACATGCTCTCCCTGCCATTGAGCTCACATATACAAAACTCCTGGATACTGGAAGGGGATTACAGCTGCGTACAAAACACAACACTGGATAGATCCTATCCCCCCCACCCAGCATCCCCTCTTATAGTGCAGGCAAAACGATTTGCAGCATGGGCAGCACACTGATCCCTATTGGATGCTTGGCGCTCAAGGACCCCACCACTAAGCTCTACTCATTTCACTCGGTGCCACATGATCTCAGGGTAAGCTTGGACAGTTTCCTCTGCTCTCCTTCTGTCTTGCCTACCATTTCTGACTACCTAGACAGGGTCCTACCGGACCACGGCGCCCACACAATCACGCTTCAGTAGCGCCCACCCTGACCTCCTGTCCCCACGTGGCGCCTCCCCAGGGACTGTTTGGACGACTCCGTTTTTAAGCAGGCTCAGGCGGAGCACATACAAAACTACTTCCAGGAGAACGCTGGTACAGCCACCACATACGCATGGGAATGGAATGCCTTTAAAGTTGTCATACAGGGCACATGCATTCAACATATTACAGGGGTCCATCAAGTCCTTGAACGTGACATCCAAACTACAGAGCAAACACTGGCCATACTCACACAGGAAACAAACCCAGACAAGGCCACGCCGGCTCAAATCGCTGGCACTAAGACCGCATATGCGGAGGCACTAGCGAGCCTACGCCTTATAGTTTTGCGGCGTACGCTGCCTGGATACACAAAGAGGGAGACAGAGTGGGTGCACTGCTGGCTGGGCTAGTAAAACAAGACCCGACCCTCCCGCCAATCACGACCATCCGCAGTGGCCCAGACACTTTCCTCCACTCGCAGGTCTCCATTCTTGAAGCCTTCTGGAGGCATTATACACAATTATACACAAGCCCCGCTCCAGTGCATGCGTAAGTCCTTACCCAATTCCCTAGTCGACACCGGCTAGCTAGTATCGATCGCAGTGACTGACAGGACCTAGACGAGCCCATAGGGGTGACTGAAATCAGGCAGGCGATGCTGGCGGTGGCCACCTGTAAGGCCCCTAGATTGGACGGCCTCCCACTGGAGTTTTATCCCATCTTTGCACCCCAACTGGTATCCCAATTGGTGACTCAATTTCAAGCGGCCCTCGATGACGGTGCCCTGCCACAGTCCATGTGTGAGTCAGTTATAGTTTTTCTCTTCAAACCGGATAGGGATCCCCACCAACTGGGCTCATATCGGCCCATAGCCCTATGGCCCACGGACTATAAAATCTACGGGAAGATTCTGGTGGATAGATTTGCCACGGTCCTCCGAAAATTGATCCTTTGATATACGGCGACTGTTCCATGTTCCATGTCCAGGATCCGATACGAGATCGCTTTCCCCGAGTGGCGTGTTTGGTCTTGGACCTGGAGAAAGCATTTCACACCCTCTCATGGTCATATTTATTTCAGGTCCTGTGGTACATGGGAGTTGGGCCTCGCCTTCGGGCATACACCAAGCTCATATACTCCACGCCCACCTCCAGAGCACGGTTGGGGTCCCTCATATCAGCCTCATTCCCGGTACGTCGAGGCACTCGGCATGGATGCCCACTCTCCCCCCTACTCTTCGCCATGGCGATGGAACCTCTGATGAAGTACCTTCGCAATGCAGGCGAGAGCTGGGGCATCCCAATTGCAGACTCCATGTGCTATTGATGTACGTGGATGACGTGCTCATCTATGTCCACGATATTGTAGTGGACCTCTCCCCTATATTACGCATACTGCAAGACTTTGAGGAGGTAGCGGGGCTCAAAGTAAATTGGTCCAAATCGATTATATATCCCCTCGTGCAAGCCGTACGCCAAAGCCCAATAAGAATGGGTAATGTCAACATCTCCTGGAGGGATCACTGAAATAATATCGAGGGACAGAATATCGACCATCAAAAATATCGTTGACAAAATATCGACAGTCAAAATATCGAGTTTCTATTTACAAACAGGTAAGTACAAAAATATCGAGGTAAAAATATCGTTTACAAAAATATAGTTGTAAAAAATATCGTATTTACTAAAAACAGTGTTAAATTAAATTAATATTAATAATTAATTACTAAAATATACTTAAAATTACTTAAATTAACTTATAATAATTAAATAATTAATGAAAGTTAAATAAATATTTTTTTATTTCATATTTATTAAAACATATATATATAGTAACAAAATATAATAAAATAATACCCAAAAACTGAAAACTGACCCTGAACCCTAAAAATACCCCTTCACCCAAAAACCCAAAACTGACCCTGAACCCTAAAAATACCCCTTTACCCAAAAACTGAAAACTGACCCTAAACCCTAAAAATACCCCTTTACCCAAAAACTGAAAACTGACCCTGAACCCTAAAAATACCCCTTTACCCAAAAACTGAAAACTGACCCTGAACCCTAAAAATACCCCTTTACCCAAAAACCCAAAACTGACCCTGAACCCTAAAAATACCCCTTTACCCAAAAACCCAAAACTGACCCTGAACCCTAAAAATAAAAACAATTTTTTTTACTATCTATATTATATACTTACATATTTTCACTTTCTATATTATTTACAGTCGATATTACTTCACTTACCTTAAAAACGATATTTTGGCTGTCTATATTCTGTCCTGTCGATATTTTGTCCAAACGATATTTTTGACTCGATATTCTGTCCAAACGATATTTTGGAGTCGATATTATGTCTGTGCACCCTCCTGGAGCCCCCAGGTGGTTCGATACCTGGGAGTCCAGCTATACCACACACCTCAGGACATCTACGAGGACAATTACCGCAGAGCAATGACTGGCATCAGATCCTCCATACACTTTTGGAAAGATCTCCCATTGGCTGTCACAGGGAAAATAGCAGTTGCTAAAATGATCCTTTTTCTGCGGCCATTATATTACTTCTCTGATCTTCCGGTGGTCCCCCCACGTTCCTTTTTTATAGAGCTTGACACCCTCCTCGGGACCCTTATATGGGGATCTGGACGCAGGCGTATTGCCCTTGCCCCTCGATCAGGTGGGACTAGCTGCCCCATCCTTTGAGGCATACTTTCTAGCTGCCCAGCTGCAATGGGTGTCACATTGGACAGCAGGCTGGGCACAGGGGGAACTGTTCCCAACAGCCGGGCAAATCCAGACCCCAATCATCAACCGACTGCTACTGCCAGGAGCGACGCCACCCCGGACTAAGCCACTCCAGGTGATGACGGCACATGCCTGTCTGATGCGCATCCACAGAATGGATCACGCGGCAATCATGTACTCCCCTCTCCTGCCGCTGGTGGGTTTTCCCAATGGTCGGGCGCACTACATGGAGCAGATACTCCACACATGGACAGAACATTGACTGATGGACGCGGGCACACTCTTCCTCAACGGACAACGACAGACCTTCGAGACGCTCATGGAAGAATTCGACCTCCCTAGAGGACAATTCCTTTTATATAGGCAACTAATGGAAGACTGCCTTAAAATGTGGCAAATAATAGATACTGAACCTCCCACGCACCCGGTATTTCATGTGCTACTGCAGAAGGGCCCAGAGCGCCATTTAGTCACTTGTATATATAAAGCCATATGGACCCTTAAACAGCCCACCCTTGCACCCCTCCGGGATATATGGGAAACAGACTTCCACAGGCTGCTTCACGATAAGGAATGGGCTAGTGCCTTGGAATTTCCCAAAAAAGTGTCCCATAACTATCGTTTTAAAAACATACAGCTGCACAATCTGCACCGGACATACCTTACTCCTGAAAAGCTACAGAAGTACTTCCCCGATAGCTCCTTTACCTGTCCCAGATGCCCAGAGCCCAATGCCTCATTTCAGCACATGCTTTGGGATTATCCAACACTCCACAGCTACTGAGGCACAGTTCATACCACTCTCAGGACAGTCACGGGAATACCAGACCTACACACATGGGAGGTTAGTGCTCTTGGAATCTGCAAACGCAGCAAAAACATGAAGGTGAAAACGCGCTTTGCATCCTTGGTGCTCCTACTGGCTAAGCGATGCATAACTATGCATTGAAAAGCACCGGGGGTCCCCTTCTAGTGGCATGGGTGGGAGCAGTCAAGAAATGGTGTACAGCAGAGGAGGAAGTGCTCCGTACAGAGGAGGTTAAGGGAACGCGTAAGCATCCAATTTCTATGCCAGGGGCCATGATACTCCATTCCTTTATACAGAAAACACTGATGACGCCGGGGTCTCAAACTACCAGTTCTCCTATGACAGACATGACCCCTGCGGCAACTCAAGGTGACTCTCGGAGGACCAGATGCCCAGCGGGTCACAACTGGCAATAACAAGCGGGCCATAGATACACTACAGTATGTGCGACCCCAAAACTCCCCCTCACCTCCGCATGCCTAACTAGCCACCATACCGTACTGCAACACTCAGGCGGCTACCACTGAATGGATCAATATACGATACAGTGTATCCCAGTTCTACCTCCTGGGTTCATTTAAGTTCATATCACTACTGGCATGAAACAACCCCTATGATATAGTGCTATTAGAGAGAGTACGCCTCACATCCCAACACACAACACAGACTGCCTTACATGAATGCTAATCCTGCCTCACCACTTGCTCCTTAGAAATATAACCAATTCTGATACTGTACGAGAGGCTATAGACCACAATGTTATTCGGCCTCATGTCACGGTGTAAATTGTATGTGATATATCTTTTTATGTCAATGCCACCAATACTGATGTGATGTACTTAATTAAAGAAAATGCCAATAAAAATGATTTAATACAGAGAAGCACTGTCAGAGAGCCTGCCAGAAGCCTACTTAAAAGGGTGAAAGCAGAGATACTGTGCTACAGCGTAACAGAGAGCCATTATCCATGTAAAGCACAAATGCTAAATGCAGCGGCAACCATGTACAATGCACAAAGTTGAGAACAGTGACGAACATGTACAAGAGACAAAACTGTTCCTCAAAGTTAAGAAATAAGGTGGCGGCGTGCGACATCAGCATGGGCGCGATAACCCATAGCTGATGCTTACAGAAGGTGCAGGTTCAAGTGAGCAGTAACTGTAGTCTGAACTATTGATGTTGCTCTTAACGTCAGTAGTCCCAACACACAAGTTACGATGCTGCTGTGTTTCTGAAACCTCCAGGGAAAGAAGTGGAAAAGTGCCACAAGCTACTGAAATATTGTACTGTCAAATCAAAGAAACGAAAGCCAAGTTCAATCCAATGTCGATTGTCGACTATGAAAGGTACATTTTCAACCAGGCAAGACAGCAGGCTGGTGTCAGATCAATACTACGTCGTCTCTTACCATGTCCTGATATAGGCTTCTTTTAGATGACGTAGCAGATTGGGGTGTCATGACAGCTGGTGAAACGATGGATGAATTTGTTGAAAGACTTGATACCCTCATCAAGCACAGCAAGTTCAGTGATTTTGTTAAAATCTGGATTGTGGCGTAAACATTATCGGCGCCATCTTGTCCTTTTCAGATCCATACGTGCGCGTAAGCAGCAGCCATTTTGATTGCCATGGCCTCTCTGCCCACTCCGATAGCCAGCGCGTCTCTCCCCCCTCACACTCTTGTTTCCCCAAGCATCCCCCCCGTGCTTCGGCAACCCCCGATCTCTCCTCCTTGAACCAAACCATAAGCGCGATCCTGCCTCAGCGCAATACCCCGAGTCGAAACCATATAACCCTTTCGTCCCTTCACGGGAACAAGCCTTTGATATCCTCTTCCTCCCTGCCCGATTGTCCAAGCTGTTCCCAGGCCACCGCCAGGCCCCGCAGATGTATTTTATTGCCCCCTACAGTAGGAACTCACCCCATCAAAGGAGCGGGGATTAATCAACGCTTTCGCACCCCAAAAATCCGACTGATCACACACACCCCCGTTCCCAGCGGAATGTTCAGCTGCGCAATAACCACCACATGCTGAGATCGGGGTGGGAATTCTACTGTAGATGTGTGTGGGAATGGGCCTGGACCGGGGATTCCGAGGATGTCTTTTCTGTCCTTCAAAGAAACATTACGGATGCAGTGTATGTAATAAAGCCATAAACCTGTGTATAAGAGGCCAGGCCTCAGATATGCGGGGGGAGAACCTCGAGAAGATACTCTGTTGTCTGATTTGACGTGTTCTGCTCCGTCGGAATAAAAACTCCTGTTTCCTGCCTTCCAGTCTCCAGCGCCTGCCTCTTCATTTGGTAATCTCGAATGGTATGAGAGGCGGCTAACGCCGGGCAAATACTGAAGGGTTCTTGGTCGACCTCGGCCCTACCTTTTTCCACAATTGGCGTCCCAAACGTGGGGCCCATCAACGACACGTGGATCCAGTGGGAGAGGTCCTGACGACAGTGTGAACGACTGCAACGATCGGGAAGAGCTCCTGCCCGATAGACCCTCGTCTGGCAGCCGATTATCCGAACTTCACCGGTTCCGAGCAGACCTCTCTCGAGTGATCTACGGTCCTGACTGGGAACCATCAGGAGTGCCACAGCAATTACGGAGAATAGAGGACGATCAGGCGCTGGAAGCGGAAGACGAGAAACTGTCCATGCGGTCCGGGTAAGGTCGTGTAACACGACGAATTGCGAATTGATTGTTTGATTGTTGAAAATACTAGTATTACTCATTTGATTGTTTCTGAGAGATTCTCTGTCTGCAAACAGGGAAGGATAGGAGTATTCTCTCTTTGCAGATAGTGAAGGGTAGGTAACGCAGGCCTTTGCCCCCGTTGTAATCCGTCGTGCCTGCTTCCCTCTCCATTTGATTGATTGTTATCCAAGCATTTACTGTTTTGGAATTGGTTCTCTTTGGATCATTCTCTATTTGCAAACAAGCACAGAGTCGCAATACTCTGTTTAGTCTTTGCAGATAGTGAAGGATAGGTAACGCAGGCTTTTGCCCCCGTTGTAATCCGTCGTGCCTATTTTTATCCCTCATTTGATTGATTGTTTATCCGAACATTGATCGTTCGGAATTGGTTCTCTTTGGGTTATTCTCTATTCACAAATAAGCACAGAGTCGCAATACTCTGTTTAGTCTTTGCGGATAGTGAAGGATAGGTAGTGCAGACTTTTGTCTCCTTTGTAACCCGTCATGCCTATCTTCGCCCCGTTTGTTGGTAGTTGGTTCAGCCCGGACCGCTTATTAGAGGTGAACCATCCGGCTCCACTGGAGGGCACCCTTAATAAGGACATGTTTACTAAATATGGACTAGTCACCGTGGCTTATAGTAAGCTGTGGCATAAATACACGAGAAAGGATCGGGAAAATCAGTGGCCACTGATAGGATCCTTTGATAACGATAAAATAAACGCACTGGGAACAGCCCTTTATAACAATAAGACAACACCCACTATGCTTGATAGCTTCGGCATGTGGCGCAAAGAAACAGAACAACGGAAAAAGAGAAATGAGGTCAGGTTAGAAAAGGAATTACGCAAAGCAGCTCACCTAACTGCTAACAAATTGAAGGAAGAAATAAAAGAAAGAGAGGAAGCCAAGCTGAAACAAGAATCCGAAACCTCGGGCCAGTGTCCCGTTAGGACAACCTCTACGCTTTACCCCGAGCTACCTTCGAAACAGCGAACGAACGATGATTTACTACTAGGTCCCCTGATCATCTACATGCCCCCTCCATATGCCCCTTCCCAACCCTTAGCACAGTACCCGCAACCCCCAACGACAGGCGAGAGTAGTGCCGGAGCCTCGGTCCTCATGGCCTCTGCACCGACCGAACCCCTCGTACTCAGGCAGCGCGAGCAGCGACTTCAGATGATCCCGAAGCTGGGAGGAGAGACCCCGCTAGATCGAATAGATTAAGTAAGGACGAACGAGCTGGGATCGATAAGATTGTCAAGACACTGGTGGTGCGAAAGGAAAGTGAGGATTATGTAACGGATATGTACAATACATATGCCAATAGCCACAGACGACACTTTGTCGTACGCCTTTGTTACCATACCCTTAATGCCTATGAGGACCGATACCAAGGAAAAGGCCCTGAAAACCTAACGACTCTGTATAGGAAAGTTGATGTCGGAGATGGAGACGAGTGTGATGTGACGAACCTCTTCACGCGTACGCTTGAAGTTTTTCACCACCTCACTGAACAGAAACCAGAGACTAACACCACGACTCCTGTAGCGACTGAAGCCAGAGTAGAAAAAATTGACACAATGATGCCCATAAAGGAGGCCGCTCCCTATTGGGTCCCCCCACGAGGACAGGGAACACACGACGATATTAACCACCAAGATGCGAGAGGGAGGGTAGTTTACAACTGGGTTTACCAACCATGGGATCGGCAAGACATCCTGACTTTCCGAAAGTCCTTGCCTGATCTGCGAAAGAACCCCACAGCCTTCTATACAGAATTAGCCACCGCTTTGGGTTGGACGATTATGACCCTAGCGGATATCGATTTGTTTTTCGGGTTATGTCTGCCAGCTGATGTGTGGAAGCAAATCCGGAAAGTCGACCACCTTGAGCTGTTCGGACATACCTGGATACAACTCGGTGATTTAGACAAACAGCGAGAGCCGGGACAGAAACCTTTGAAAGCCATTCTAGACCTACCAGATAAGATCGTGCAGTAATTAAAAACCCTAGTCCCAGAAAGGAAGGTGGACTGGTCGATAGTAACGGCCTGTCGCCAGAAACCCCAGGAAGACGTATCAGAATACTTCTCCCAGTTTGAAACGGTGTTCTCCGATTACAGCGGCCAGGACATGACCACTGCAACCGGACATCACTTGTTTGTCCAGAACTATGTGAAAGGCCTGACACCCGAAGTCTCGCAGAAACTACAGACTAGCGAGAGTAGTTGGGCGGCCTCCATGCCCGCAGCTATCCTTCAGATGGCTCAATACTATGAGCGACAAAAGAACGAGAACGATCGAGCGACTGAGAAAAAGAAAAAGGACTTGAAAGAGAGGGTGATGATTGCTCAGTTGCAAGAATGACTATAGGAAGGGAACAGTATAGAGGGAACTACCAGGCAAATGCTCCTAGAAATCCACCCCCAAGAGACCGCACACCCGCACCCGGCGCTCCACGAACAGACCTCGATGAGAACCAGTGTGCGTTTTGCAAAGGATTTGGCCATTGGAAGTCTCAATGTCCAGCTCTGCAAGAAGCACTCAGAAATAAAGACACGAGAGACGTAGCGGGCGGGCCGAGAAATAGAGGACAGGGACGAGGGCACACAAACGACACCAACAATGACAGACCTGGCAGACCGAACACGTTTGACCGTCCCCGACAGAATCAGTGCCAACAGTCTGACTGCAACAATGCCCACAACTTTGCATAGGACTGCCAAGGGCAAGGAAGGGATCCAGTCGAGCTCTATGTTGACCAGCAAGGTCCTTATGTCACCGCTAAGGTCTTAGGTACGAAGTCTCCATTTCTGGTAGATACTGGTGCAACACGTAGTGCGTTGTCTAAACGATTGATTCCCAGGGCACCCTTGTCTGGCTCACATGTGACATCAATAGGTTTTGATGGAACGCCCTCCGCTAATCCCTTGTCCACACCGATCTCTTTTAACTTGGACAATAACACCACTGACACGACGTTTTTGCTCTCCTCCAACACCCCGACCCTATTATGGGACTTGACTTGTTGAAACATTTTCGAGCTACTATTAGGTGTTCACAAGACGGAGTTCGAGTCATTCTGTACGACAACCCAACGCTGCTCAGATCTTGTCGCACGCAACGCATGTTTTCCATCACTGACGCTGACTTGTCCCTACTTGACACCCTACCTCTGTACCTGTGGGCAAAGACTGACTTGGACGTAGGACGCATGATGATAGACCCGGTACACATAACTGTTCGACAGGACGCAGTACTCCCAAAACTTCCGCAGTATCGGATATCGCCCGAAGGTGAGAAGGCACTGGTAAAAATCATCCAGTCCCTGGTAGATGCAGGTGTGGTAGAAGAAGTAGTTAGCAATGTTTGCAACAGCCCTATCCTACCCATTGTAAAGAAGCAGGGTGAGGGAGATGAAAGAGCGTACCGTTTCATCATCGACCTATGAGAAGTCAACAAAGTAGTTGTTCCTCAGTACCCTGTAGTCTCAGACATCACCACCATTCTGACCCTGATTCCTTCCACTGCCACCACCTTCACGGTAAGTGATCTCAAAAACGCATTCTTCTCCATCCCCATCCACTCAGACAGCCGCTACCTTTTCGGCTTCACTTTAAAATCCCGCTCATATAGATTTTGTAGAGCACCCCAGGGCTACACTGAAAGTCCAAGCATCTACAGCCAGGCCCTCAAGAGACAGCTGGATGCAGTCCAGTTACCGGATGGAGTGGTATTGATACAGTACGTCGATGATATCCTTTTGGCGGCCGACACCACTCCACTTGCAGTCACAGCCACCATCCAACTCCTGCACTTCCTCGCGGAAAATGGCCACAAGGTCTCCAAGAAGAAGTTGCAATTCTGCCAACCTCAAGTCACTTACCTAGGCCACCTCTTGTCCAAAGATGGGAGAAAACTCACACCTGATCGAATTCAGGCCATTCTAGAGATCCCTATCCCTAAAACCCAGAAGCAAGTCCGCTCTTTGGTAGGCCTCACCTCCTTCTGTCGGCAATGGTTGCCAAATTTCAGCCTCATTGTGAAACCACTACTTTCCCTACTGGCCAAAGATGTCCCCTTCCCGCTCCCTTGGACCCCTGAATGCTAATCCTCCTTCAAAGAGCTACGAGACGCCCTTTGTTCAGCACCAGTCCTAGGAACCCCTGATTATACAAAACCCTTCTCTCTCTACACTCACGAAAGGGAGGGATGCGCTTTGTCTGTCCTGACTCAAACCATCGGCCCCAAGCAACGACCATGTGCCTATTTCTCTGCCACTCTTGACCCTGTAGCGAGAGCTTTGCCTGCCTGCCTTCGAGTAGTAGCTGCTGCTGCTGTCTCTATCCGACAAAGTGAGGGGATCGTACTCTCGAATTCCCTCACGGTGCTAGTGCCCCATGCTGTCGACACCCTCCTAAACCAGACCAAGACACAACACCTGACCAGCGCACGACTGACTGGGTACGAACTGACACTGCTCGCACCTCACATCACGTTGAAACGATGCACCACCCTGAACCCAGCCACCTTGTTGCCTCTGCCTGAGAATGATACCGATGTGCCCCCTATACATGACTGTGTGACCCTCACGGATGAACAGACTAGGAGTAGAGTTGACCTTCGAGACACAGCTTTCCCAGATCCGGACGGAGAGCTATGGGTGGATGGCTCTTGCATCAAACTCACCGATGGCACCACCTCAGCTGCATATGCAGTTACCACAGCCCGAACTGTAGTTGAGACCACCCGCATCACACAGAAATCTGCACAGGCAGCGGAACTGATTGCCCTCACACAAGCGTGTATCCTAGCAGCAGGGACAACAGCAAACATTTACACGGACAGCCAGTATGCCTTCGGGGTCGTTCATCATTTTGGGCTCCTGTGGAAGGAAAGGGGATTCCTGACCTCACACGGCACCCCCATCCTACACGGAGATCTAGTCTCCGCTCTGACTGAAGCAGTTCTCCTTCCCAAACGACTTGCTGTGATCAAATGTCAGGCACACAAAAGGGTGACAGATATCGTCGGACAGGGGAATGCACTGGCGGACATCACCGCCCGGACGACAGCAGAGAATAGAACGACAACACGCATGTACGTCACCAGGTCACAAACAGAAAAATGGAAGGACGCTAGGGAGACCATTAGGGACATCCAGATAGCCAGTGCACCACACAAATTGACTGAATGGGCACGGGTGGGACTGAAGGACGATGAAGGCTGCTGGCGGACAAAAGACACGAACAAATGGTTGCTATCCAATTCATACTTGATCCCTATACTGACCATGGCTCACTCCCCTGCACACATAGGAGCAGCCCCTATGGCTGAACTTGTCTCCCGAGTTTGGCATAATGACAAAATTACAGACTCAGCCAAACGTCTGGTCCAACAATGTCTAATCTGTCTGCAACACAACCCTGGGAAAGGAACTGTCGTACCCCGAGGAGGGTTTGGGGTCCCCAACCACCCATTTGAAGTCCTACAGATGGACTATATTCAGTTAGAGAGATGTCAAGGACTGTAGTATGTACTTGTTGTTGTATGCGCTTTTAGCAAATGGGTGGAAGCCTACCCGACGCGTGACAACACTGCCATTGCCACTGCAAAAGTACTACTGAAAGAGTTCTTCCCTCGCTACGGCCTTTGCTGTATTTTATGGAGTGACAATGGCCCCCATTTCATAGCCGAGGTTATCCAGCTTATCCTGAAGGGGCTTGGGGTACGACAGAAATTCCACTCAGTTTTTCACCCCCAATCTGATGGACTGGTCGAGCGGCACAACGCCACATTGAAACTAAAACTGGCCAAAATAGTGGCTACCACAGGACTAAAATGGCCAGACGCTCTTCCTCTGGCATTACTGTCAATGCGTTCCACCCCCACCAAACACCACTTGACCCCTTACGAGGTCGTTTTCGGCCGGCCCATGAGTATCTGGTCTGCACCCAAACGGACATCTATTCACGACGTCCCGGACGTCCTAATGTCTGACTATCTGTATAACCTAACTAAAACACTGTCTGTTATTCATCATCAGGTGCTGCAGGCCATCCCCGATGCTTCCAGGGGCCCCGGACATACCATCCAGCCTGGAGATTTCGTCCTAATTCGGAACTTCCAGCGGGAGAAGAGTCTGGAACCCCGCTGGACGGGCCCCTGGCAAGTCTTGATCACCACCCGAACAGCTCTTCGAGTGGAGGGGAAGTGAAATTGGCTGCATGCACATCATTGCAAGAAAATCTCTCCGACCCTGACGTCGACCGAAGACGTGACCACCCAAGAAGAGCTCCTGAACAAAGACCGACCATCCCTGAGCTGCTACCCTGAGACAGAGACACTGGAATTGGCAAAATTCCCTGATCCCACTGTGCCATCCAGAGAAGGGTATAACCTGCGACGAAAGAAGGGAGCTTCGGCTAAGCAGACCACTGACTAAGTTACAATTCTCAGACTGGTGGCCTAACACTACTAAGGCTGCCAGGAGAGAAGCCCAACGAAGTTTGTGGTTCTGCCCACTACCGAGCACCTTGAAGATGATGGAAGCGCCCGATACGAAGATGATGGAAGCAACCGGACATCCGAAGACCCACTACAGAAACCCGAAAACTGACAGGTTGCACAGCTCAAAGACTATTGCTCTTCTTATCGCTCTTCTCTTTTGCCTCCTCCTCATGACTACCTTCTGGATCGTGGAAGAGAACGCACCGGCTCATAAGACATTTCTAACGACTGCACAGCCTATCACCATGAAAGAACACTACCTGGTCTCTCTTTCGCCTCAAATCCAAGAAAGGCGTAAGGAGTTCTGGAACAACTCCTTCGTACAGTTGCTGCACCAACACAACCTTGCTGCCAATGCCACGAATTGCTGGATCTGTGGGTTGATACCACATGCCACCGGACATTCCATCCCCTTCATCCCTTCACCTTTCTCTGTTCATGGATCCTGCCTTGCTTGGCTGATCCTCTTGCAAGAGAGCTACAGAGACAATGCCACTTCCAGCGGAACTATGTCGCACTTTTATCATGGGGTCTGGCTGAACAAAACCGGAAGAACTGCTGCTCCCTTCTGCCCTCTATCCTCCAATGCTTCTGTTCACATGGACATCCCCGCCAAAGAAAGGGTGAAGATGCAAGTATTCAACAATCCAGCCAGACCCACCTTCTCCTACCTCCGCAAACGAACGGCTGCCAACCTGACTGTGGCCCTATCTGTCGTCAATGTCTTGGGCCTTGTATGCATCACAGGCCATGGGACACAACTGGTGGGCCACAGCGCTTGCCGCATCACCAGAACTTTGGACTCAACCGATCCACCCTCTTTTGTCACCTCTCCAAACATGTACTTCGTCTGTGGTACAAAAGCCTACACCTGGCTCCCAAAGGGCTGGGGAGGTACCTGCTACATTGCCTTCATCCTTCCTCCGACCTATGTGGCTCCGGCAAACCATCACCGACAAAAACGAGCAAAGGACATTGAGCAGGCCGACTCCACTGGAGCACAATTCTTGGATGCAGTAAAGGGACTTGTTCCACTTTGGGGTCCGATGGCGAACAGTCGTTCCATTCGGCATTTGCAGTCGAAACAACGATGAACATTACAGCTGGTATCCTCACAAACAATACAGCCGAGCTTCAGGCGGTCCGTCTGGTGGCTCTTCAAAACCGCCTTGCTCTAGATGTGGTTCTGGCGGACCGTGGAGGAGCATGCCGTATCATCGGGTCCAGCTGTTGTACCTACATACCAGACAATTCGCCCTCAGTCTACAAAGCCATTGAACACCTCCACAGACTCTCCTCAGAAGTTCATCAGGAACAAGACGGATGGTCACTTGGGAGTTGGTTCTGGAGTGCTGTAAAGGACTGGGGATGGAGGTTGTTCATGATCGTACTGATACCAATCGTCGTAATATGTGGACTCTGCCTGGGTATTCAATGCTTGCCGCCTCTGTGCTCGCTGTTTGCTAACTGTATTTGCCCCAAGACTCCGAACTTCGAAGCTGAACGTATGAAAGCTTTGTATGATATCGAAATACGTAATATAATGGGGATAGACATAAATTGACAAGCTGGCTAGATATGTTGAAAAGGGAGGACTGTTAAAATCTGGATTGTGGCATAAACATTATCGGCGCCATCTTGTCCTTTTCAGATCCATACGTGCGCGTAAGCAGCAGCCATTTTGATTACCATGGCCTCTCTGCCCACTCCCGATAGCCAGCGCGTCTCTCCCCCCTCACTCTCTCGTTTCCCCAAGCCTCCCCCCCCGCGCTCCGGCAACCCCCGATCTCTCCTCCTTGAACCATAAATGAACCATAAGCGCGATCCTGCCTCAGCGCAATACCCCGAGCCGAAACCATATAACCCTTTCGTCCCTTCACGGGAACAAGCCTTTGATATCCTCTTCCTCCCTGCCCGATTGTCCAAGCTGTTCCCTGGCCACCGCCAGGCCCCGCAGATGTAGTTTATTGCCCCCTACAGTAGGAACTCACCCCATCAAAGGAGCGGGGATTAATCAACGCTTTTGCACCCCAAAGATCCGACTGATCACACACACCCCCGTTCCCAGCGGAATGTCCAGCTGCGCAATAACCACCACATGCTGAGATCGGGGTGGGAATTCTACTGTAGATGTGTGTGGGAACGGGCCTGGACCGGGGATTCCGAGGATGTCTTTTCTGTCCTTCAAAGAAACATTACGGATGCAGTGTATGTAATAAAGCCATAAACCTGTGTATAAGAGGCCAGGCCTCAAAGATGCGGGGGGAGCACCTCGAGAAGATACTCTGTTGTCTGATTTGACGTGTTCTGCTCCGTCGGAATAAAAACTCCTGTTTCCTGCCTTCCAGTCTCCAGCGCCTGCCTCTTCATTTGGTAATCTCGAATGGTATGAGAGGCGGCTAACGCCGGGCAAATACTGAAGGGTTCTTGGTCGACCTCGGCCCTACCTTTTTCCACAATTTCAATGGCAAAGAAGCACAGCGTCTCAGAGTTATCGATGGTTGCCAATCTTACTCATTTAGACGACGCATGCTGGGAGAGACACTAAGGGCATGATTTCGATCTTGGCGGATGGGATACTTCATCACAAACGTGACAGATATCCCGTCCGCCATTTTGAAAGAGAATTATATTCTATGGCACTTTTAAATCGGCGGATGGGAAATCCGTCACGTTTGTGATTGAGTATCCCATCCACCAAGATCTAACTCAGGCCCTAAGTCTAGAAAAGGTACTCATGGATGTGAGAGCTGAGGAACGTGAAGATCGATAGGCTGCTGATATGAATCTGAAACAGTCTAGAATGAATCAGCATTGATTAGGAAAACTAAGCAGAAACACAATGTCTCCGAAGAAAAAGAAATTGTGTTTTCTATGTGGATTCTCATTTCCACATGAAGGTAAATGTCCTGCCATTGGACAAACATGTAAGGGCTGTGGAAAAGAAAACAATTTCATAACAGTCTGAAAAGCAAAAGAGAAACCAAGTGTATCACAACAAGAAGAGAAAATTAGGGCCAGAAATGTCCAGAATCATTTTAGTTACACCCACAAGGCCAAACAGCAACATCAATTGAGGCAAGTAGAGACTAAACGAAGTGGATCGTTATCAAGGTCATTTTTCAAGAGCTCTTCAACTCCATCGTCGAGAAACAGTGAAGAAGATGGATGTGCAATGGTGATGTCGACTGCAGAAGAACACGCACACGTGAGATTGGCTGCTTGAAAAGAAGAACACAAGTTAAAGAAGGATCACCACGTGAAGCGACCAAACTCATTTGGAAAGTGTCCTAAGATTAAGCTACAGGTAATGGCTGCCAAAGTGGCTGAACAATATGTCAATTTCACAGTAAAGTCTAGTATCCCTGCAGCTCTATCCATTGAGCAAATAGTTGCTTCTACAACCACAGACAGACATGCTCACACTCAAGGTTATCATTACAACGCTATCCTGGAGAAGACATACTCGACCGCCCATAGATGATGTTGAATATCAAAAATTCAAAAATGTGCAGAACAAACTTTCTGCCACTCAAAAAGGTATTGTATTAATAGGTTTGAGGAAGGGAATGCCTGAAAGTTTGAGGCAATAAGCCATTGAACAGGCACACAAAGGACAGCGTGAACAGAGAGGCCTAAGAGACAGAGTGTTGTTTCCTCACCTTGATGAAAGGGTTGATTAGGAACTGAAAGCATGTCACCTGTGTAACTGCTTATCTCTCAAGACAACACAGCATCTGCTAAATTTGTCTGATCTTCCTAAACAAGCATGGGATTAAATTACAGTTGATTTATTTGGACCCTTAAAAAATGGCCATCATCACATGGTAGTGATTGATGAGTATTCATGTTTTCCCTTAGTGGCAGATTTGTCCTCGACCACCCATGACAAATTCATTGAAAGGTTGGATGACATTTTCGCAACATGGGGTGTTCCCTTCGTTCTTAAGTCTGATAACGGTCCACCCTTCAATAGCAGAGTTTTAAGAATTTCCTTAAGTCTGCCTGCACTTATAAAATGAAAAGATTTTTTTTACTGCACCCCATTTTCCTAAAAGCAACACTGGCTGCATTTAAATTGCTTTATTGAAAAGCAATCACAGACATGGTGGTCTGCTGACTCCAGCAGGCCACCATCACTGTGATTTTTGCTATCCTCAATGGGTCACAAACCGCACACCCTCCTCATAAATATTCATGAGGTATGTCTATTTGTGACCCACTGGGAATCGCAAAATGGTTAGAAACACGTTTGTACATGGGAGTTTGTGATAACGCATCACAAAATTTGCTATTAGGTAAATCTCAAAAGATTACCGGTGTACATCAGGCCCCTAGTCCTAACTAGAAACCCTTGTGGTAAATGTTTTTTATATATATATAAATTCACTGAAAAAACCATAGGTTATAGACCATATATAGTTAGGAATTAGCATTTACAAAACCTTGAAAATTCACTGAAAAAACCATAGGTTATAGACCATATATAGTTAGGAATTAGCATTTAGAAAACCTTATTTTACTCACACAAAACCATTGAAATTCCATATATAGTTAGTTGCACTAACTATATATCGCGCACCCGCAATCCACTGCTGATGATGTCACATATTACATCATTCATGACATGGTCAGTGACATCACTGATGACATCACTGATGACATCTCAAATGACATCACTGATGACATCATCTAGTGTCTGTGTGTTTTTGTAAAGTTTAAATATGTTTTACATATTGAAGAATGAGTGGATGTATGGAAGACTGAGTGTGTGTGTGGCTGGCTGGGAGGTGTGTGACTCTGTGCATATCAATGTGTACTTGTATCAGTGATTGTATAAGAGAGTAAGTATGTGTTAGTATATGTGTGAAAAGTATGGTGTTCTGTGTTTAACTGTATAGATGACTGTATAGATGAGGAAATCGAAGTGTGATTGATTCTTCACAGGACTGACTAGGTGTATGAGTGCATATGATAGTGTTGTAATAATGAGTGACTGTATGTATGAGTGATTGTATGGGTGAATGAGTGAATGTGTGTGTAGACGTAGGAATCAGTGAGTGCGTATGTAGTAACTGGTATTGGTGTGTCATGATGTCATCAGTGATGTCATTTGAGATGTCATCAGTGATGTCATTTGAGATGTCATCAGTGATGTCATCAGTGATGTCACTGAAGTATGGTGTTCTGTGTTTAACTGTATAGATGAGGAAATGGAAGTGTGATTGATTCTTTACAGGACTGACTAGGTGTGTGAGTAACTCCATGGATGAGTGGCAGTGTGTGAGTGTCTGCATAGGTGTATGAGTGCATATGATAGTGTTGTAATAATGAGTGACTGTATGTATGAGTGATTGTATGGGTGAATGAGTGAATGTGTGTGTAGACGTAGGAATCAGTGAGTGCATATGTAGTAACTGGTATTGGTGTGTCATGATGTCATCAGTGATGTCATTTGAGATGTCATCAGTGATGTCATCAGCGATGTCATTTGAGATGTCATCAGTGATGTCATCAGTGATGTCACTGACCATGTCATGAATGATGTAATATGTGACATCATCAGCAGTGGATTGCGGGTGCGCGATATATAGTTAGTGCAACTAACTATATATGGAATTTCAATGGTTTTGTGTGAGTAAAATAAGGTTCTCTAAATGCTAATTCCTAACTATATATGGTCTATAACCTATGGTTTTTTCAGTGAATTTTCAAGGTTTTGTAAATGCTAATTCCTAACTATATATGGTCTATAACCTATGGTTTTTCAGTGAATTTCATTGGTTTTTTAACAGCTAATATCTGTAGCTGTAAAATGTATTCTTCTTTAAATCCAAAAATATATTTTATATGTTTATTAATAATTTTTTTTAAAAATGTTTTTTTTCTTCGTTCCCGCTTTGCGAATCGGGAAGCTTCCCGTTAGCTTACCTTGATGCCGCGAAATAGACCGCGAGCCGGTAAACGTTTCTTTACCGCAACTGCCGCGTTAGAAAACAACATCGTGACGCCTCCCGTCCGCATGACGTTTCGCGTTGTCGCGTGATACGTCATATGACGTGCTACGTTAGCGAACTGGTACGCTTACCGAGTCGCAAAGCACAGGTTTCTGGAAGCAAACCGAGAGGCCCTGCAAAGCGCTTAACGTAAACACAGCAGGTCATGTGACTTGGTAATAACACTTTTCATTGGTTCATTTCACTTTTGGTTTCCTAATGATGTAAGACTAGGTCATATAATCTAAAATGAACACTTTTCATTGGTTGAGAACTATTGTTTTTCCCAAATGATGAAAATCCCTCCTTCTTTCCTCACTCTGACTTTCATCATTGTGAGAGAAAGACCCTTTGTTACCAGTGAGCAATGGCTTCTTTAGTAGCTTCAGCTGGTGCTTCCCCACCACCTCCACCACATCCAAGGAAGAGTGGACCACCTGCTCAAGTTATAATTCAGCAAGAAGAGGAAGAAGAGGAACAGGTCGACGAGCACGAAGAGAGGCACTTTTTGCCTGAGGAGCCCAGGACGTCTCACCGGAAAGAAAACTTCATTTGGCAATTTTTTAAAATTCCCAAAGGTCAGAAAAAAGTAAATGCAAGATACGTAACTTGCCTTATATGTCAAGATAGACTGTCCAGAGGGACCGACAAAAAATACAGTTTCGGAAACTACACAATGCATCGCCATATGACTAGGTGGCATCCTAACAACTACAGTGCTGCACAGTTTCGTAACGACCTAGATAATCTCCCTATTATGGCCAGAAGATCTGTTGTACCGGAAGTAACGGGACCAGAGGGCAGGGAGATGGTGCCAAATATTCAAACGAGATTTCATGAAGTAAAACACGTCTGCGTACATTGCAATGGATTCATTTGCTACGGAGAAAGAAGCATCACTCTGATCAACAGAGCTATTGACTATCATATGCAAGTTTGTACGAAACGCCCCAAATAATAAATACTTTTTTTTTGTTTTGTTGCTCCTGTTGAGCCCTTTACAATGAATCGTTTTCATTGCCCCCTGCAAGAAAACCCCCAAAAAATATAAAACTGTTCAGAAAAATTCAAAAAAAGTAAAAAAAATGTTCAGAAAAATATTTAAAAAAATATAAAACAACAAAAACAATTTAAAAAAAAGTTCTTTTCAGAACTACCTCCCCGTTATTAAAAAATTGGTACAATATTTGGAACTGTGCCAACCTCTATTTCTCGTAGTTCGCTTCCCAGTTCGCTCGCCGGTACGCGAACCGGAAGTGAACCAAAAATTTTTTTTTTTAAAAAGAACAGTAAGTATAAGGGAAGGAAACAGACACTTATGTTAAAAGAAAGACAGCTATAGGGGAGTAAACTAGAGATACTATTACCCGTAATCCACTGCTGATGATGTCACATATTACATCATTCATGACATGCTCAGTGACATCATCAGCAGAGGATTGCGGGTTTTTTGGCAACGTGCCTTATCCACGGGTTAATAACGCTGCCTTTTGCTTTATATAAGTTTTCAAATTGTATGAAATATATACCAATAGGTCGTTATGAACCTTTAGGTAGTGCTTTTCTTCATGAGGTCTGGTCGCTTCCATACACATACAGATGTTTCAAAGATGATCAAGAAGTTCATCTGAATGGAGAGGAATGCACTGAGACGCCAGATCATTCACTAATGTGTAGGCACATACAGTTACACGGTTCATGCAACAAACACCGACCAAATATGGCTTGCGTGTTGCAAGGCACGCCAGTTCCTGCTATCATTCCCACGTTCAAGTTGTTGGAAAATGGTAGTTATTTGATGCTCAATAATGAAGATTGTTCTGGGTTAATTAAAAGTATTCCTTTTATCGTAACAGTAAGTGAACGGGTTATTTGCTGCAGAAATGTTCTATTTCCTCCCACACATGAACATAGGGAGTTTTCAATCTGGCCACAAATACCAACCTTGGGAGCAGATTTCAACGGCATGGCAAGAATAAGAGCTCTTTTGTCTCAGAGAGAGGTGGCCTTGAGTTCGGCCCGTGAAACTTTCGTGCTTCACATAGCGAACACCCGTACAGAGGTGCAGACCCTTTTCAATACAGATTCTCCTTTCCATTTCAGCAAGATGGTTCGGACTATCTTTAACGCGTCCTCCACAAAGGGCCTGGCGCACTTTTTTAAAGTTGTTACCAGTGGTCTCGTGACTTCATTTGAGAAAATCTTTGGAGTCATCCCTGCTTTCTTTCATTCTATTTTTTTCCACTGTGCTTCGTGGATTCCCATTTTTACTTGCATTACCAGCGGACGCTCTTGTGCTTTTTTACATTTTTAAATATGGATGTCCCTCCTGTGCAAGCTCCCGCCCTGCAGCTGCTGACACTGTTCCGCAATCGCATGCTAGAATATTATGGCACAATGCCGTTGGCGATATTAAGCACGGCATATGGATTATCTTTTCGATTCTCCTACTTCACCTGTGTCCAGCCTGTATTTCACTGCCTGACCTGTGATTTCGATTGGGCCATTGATTTGTGTCTCTGCGGACCGGTTTCTCCTGACGTCGACTTTAATCAGCTGATGACTCCTATCATTACTCACGAGTTGGTTTGTCCTGGCGAAAGGATTATGGCTGTGGCATTGATGCATGGACTAATTGGTCCCTGGAATTTACTGGCGGCAACACAGTCTTTCTTGGAACAGAGCTTTCTTGAAAACCCACCGAGCTGTCCTCTGATGGTGATAGAGGATCCGGTGCTGGGAGAGCACGTATGTTCTTTTCCGCTTTTAAATTGGATGGCTGAATTTTTTTCGGATGAAGACGGTGACTTCCTATTGGAGGCTGTTGCAGCTTATTTTGCATACACAGTTATGTCATAGACCTTTTTCATGTTTGATATGCTGAGTACTAGCATTTCATTGACAATTCATTGACTTATTTGTCAAGTTTTTATTATTTAGCTTGCCTATTGGCTTAAGACTCGATAAAGTACTTGGCTGTTTTATTTTTCTTTAGCATTAAATTTTCCTAGTTTTTAAAGTTTTACCTTGCGGACCGTCCACATATAAAGTTGCAATCTGCTCTCATGAGATGGCACTTCTATTATCTTATTCAGTTCGTTTCCGGATCATGGGGAGGTGTCATGTAGGTCCTGGATATCTTCACACCGTGTTAAGTTAGCATGGGCTCATTACCGGTTTAAACGCCATTTGTCCTTTTTTGCAACTTCTGCACACGACACTTAGTTGTTGCTTTAGCTTTCAACCTTGTAGTTCATCGTGGTTTACATGAGAATAATATGTTATTGCTCTACTATCTGCTTTGCTTGTTAAACTATATCTGTACAGCGAGTGCTGAAGTTTCAAGAACAACACGATACAGAATTGTTATGAGGTCTGATCTCCACGACTTCATACTCATAACATAAGTGCAGCTTCTGCTAATTCTGGGCATGAGGCGGGTTTTATATTGCTTTGCCGAACACACATACACAACAGTTGATGCGGTTCACATGAAGAGAGAGCTGGTGTATGCTGATGTGATTCCTTCAAATCTAAGACACTAAAGTATGGGCACGCCCTAAACCAACACAAACAGACCTTCTTAGCAAATAATATAATATGTGTATTAGGGAGGGTGAGATATAAGCAGCCGCGGGCCGTGGAGGGAGTTACGGTGGGGCAGGGAGGCGGGGAGGGGGAGGGGCAGGGTGGAGCCCTCTCCACCCTGCCCCTCCCCCTCCCCGCCTCCCTGCCCCACCGTAACTCCCTCCACGGCCCGTGGCTGCTTATAAGTGTTGCTAACTCTTATTCATTTACAGCATGTTAACATACTGTCACCATTCGCTTTTTATGTACTAGTAACTATGCTGGTAATTTTGCTACTGATAATATGTGTACTTGTATTATCTAAGATACTACGCCTGAGAAGACGGCATTAGTAAATAAACATTTCAAATACACATGTGTTCTTCTTAACTCCATGTTCTGGTTTCTAAGAAATATATAACGACCGACTGTTCATGAGTTCCACGTATCCTGAGGTACTATAAGTTCATATTCTGGATTGTCTAAACATTGAGAGTTTGTTATATCCAATGTGACACTGTACCTAGCTTGCTAAGGGGTTTTTGATTACTAAGGTGAGTTTTGGGGCACCCTAATTCGCCGAGGTTCCAATCCTCTGTCCACAGTTCTGTGTGAGAACAGAAACCCTGCGACAGGGGCACCCCCGACCCTTGCTGGAGCTTCATCACACTTTCGATACAACTTCAGCAATGCGCCACCTTTACGGCACAGATACATCACGCATCTGTGCTGTTTTTGCCCCATGATGCGCCGCATTGTAAATGCAGCACACCATAGGTGACGGAACAGCGGCACAGAATGACTAACACATCCCTGGTGATGCGCCAGTCATCATAAATCTATCCCTATGCTTCTTATCTTGTTAGAGATGAACCGCCATATGTATCATCAAAGTTTTTTGCATTTCCTAAATAGCGAACTTTAAGGAATAAATAGCGATTCTTTACCATTCCTAGTTTGCGATGAGCTATTTGCTAATTACAAATTACCCATTCATTTCCTTCATTTCCATAGGGCGGTTGGACTCACTTTTAGCTCGAACGGCTGAATGGATTTCCACGAAACTTGGCAAAATTGTAGGGACTGGTAGCCCGATGTGCCTTTGCTATGTCTCAAGATATATGCTCCAGTGGTTTTTACGAAAATTAACTTTGAAAAATATATATTGGGCTACATTGGCCTATATATATGTTGGAGCCCAAATGTAGCCCAATGTAGCCCAATGAAGCCCAATGAAGCCCAATGTAGCCCAATGTAGCCCAAAGATGGCCGCCAGAGACAAAAAAAACAAATGTAGCCTAAATATCAGCCAGATGTAGCCCAACTATAGCCCAGTGACAGAATGACCAATCAGCTTCGCAAACCTCCGTTACGCGAAGCGGAGCGCTGTTACAGATATATATCTTTTTTTGAACGTTAATTTCTCAAAATCCACTGGAGCACATATATTGAGACCTAGCAAAGGCACATCGGGCTACCAGTCCCTAATATTTTATCAAGTTTCGTGCAAATCCATTCAGCCGTTCGATTATTATTATTATTTTTTTTTTTTGCCCCGCGGGGCCCTTTTAAAACCTCCACATCAAACCTAGGGGGTCAGCGAGGATCTACTATGCCCCCTTATGGTCATTTGCCCCTTCGCTTTGGCCTCCTCTTGTCTCTCGATCCTACCGAGAGACAAGATGGCGGCCGCTACGGACTGTTTGGAATGTTGACAGACGCCGGAGAACCAATCAGCTTCGCTTCACAAAGCTCCGTTGCGCGAAAAGTCCGCGAACCGGAGCGCTGCCCGGTCCGCTGTTACAGATATATATCTTTTTTTAAACGTTAATTTCTCAAAATCCACTGTAGCACATATATTGAGACCTACAAAAGGCACATCGGGCTACCAGTCCCTACAATTTTGCCAAGTTTCGTGCAAATCCATTCAGCCGTTCGGGCTAAAAGTGAGGCCAACCGCCCTATGGAAAACTCAATGTTAAAAACACGTTTTGGGACCCCCCTTTTTTCTCAACCCCTCCTGGACGAACCCCCCCCAATTTTCAGGGGCTGCTCAGAAACAAAATGTGCCATTTTCCTGAAAATTTCAGCCAATTCCGTCCACAAACGCCAAAGTTATTTGACATAGAATTTTCAAAAATCCCATAGAGAAAAAATCCTAACTATATATACCTACTGGCGACCGCCAGTAGGTAATATATATAAATATATATATATATATATTACCTACTGGCGGTCGCCAGTAGGTATATATAGTTAGGATTTTTTTGAATAGGGATTTCTGAAAATTCTATGTTGAATAACTTTGGCGTTGATGGACGGAATTGGCTGAAATTGTCAGGAAAATGGCACATTTTGTTTCTGAGCGTCCCCTGAAAGTTTGGGGGGGTTTCGTCAAGCGGGGGCCGAAAAAAAAGGGGGTCCCAAAACGTGTTTTTAACATTGAGTTTTCCATAGGGCGGTTGGACTCACTTTTAGCTCGAACGGCTGAATGGATTTCCACAAAACTTGGCAAAATTGTAGGGACTGGTAGCCCGATGTGCCTTTGCTATGTCTCAAGATATATGCTCCAGTGGTTTTTACGAAAATTAACTTTGAAAAATATATATTGGGCTACATTGGGCTATATATATGTTAGAGCCCAAATGTAGCCCAATGTAGCCCAATGTAGCCCTAAGATGGCCACCAGAGACAAAAAAAACAAATGTAGCCCAAATATCAGCCAGATGTAGCCCAACTATAGCTCAGTGACAGAATGTCCCAGAGTGTTCTAAAGAACAACTAGAGCGCTAACAGTCTTACTTATGACAAAAGTATGGCACCCCTGAAGTCATCTTCATTGGAATAAAGTGTTAACACTTAAAACATTTAATTTGCAAAGGAACAAAATGAGGGGGTTCATTTTGCCATAGAAATTATGATTAGTGCTGAAGAAAGAAAAATTAGGGCACATTTTGAGTGACTTCTCAAATCCTCTTATATTTCATTAAAAAAATTCTGATATGCAGTCTCCCAATATGGCCACCAGAGACAAAAGAGCCCAAATGTAGCCCAAATATCAGCCAGATGTAGCCCAACTATAGCCCAATGACAGAATGTCCCAGAGTGTTCTAAAGAACAACTAGAACGCTAACAGTCTCACTTATGACAAAAGTATGGCACACCTGAAGTCATCTTGATTGGAATAAAGTGGTAACACTTAATACATTTAATTTGAAAAGGAACAAAATGAGGGGTTTCATTTTGCCATAGGAATGATATATATATATATATATATATATATATATATATATATATATATATATATATATATATATATATATATTACCTACTGGCGGTCGCCAGTAGGTATATATAGTTAGGATTTTTTTGAATAGGGATTTCTGAAAATTCTATGTTGAATAACTTTGGCGTTGATGGACGGAATTGGCTGAAATTTTCAGGAAAATGGCACATTTTGTTTCTGAGCGTCCCCTGAAAGTGTGGGGGGGTTTCGTCAAGCGGGGGCCGAGAAAAAAGGGGGGTCCCAAAACGTGTTTTTAACATTGAGTTTTCCATAGGACGGTTGGACTCACTTTTAGCTCGAACGGCTGAATGGATTTCTATGAAACTTGGCAAAATTGTAGAGACTGTTTGCCCGATGTGCCATTGCTAGGTCTCAAGATATGTGCTTTGAGAAATTACCATTCAAAAACGTTCAAAAAAATATATATATCTATGACAGCGTCCCGGTTAGCGCCCCGGTTCGCGTACCAGACGCGTAACAGAACTTCGCGAGGAGAAGCGGATTGGCTCTCCGGTGACTGTCAACATTCTAAACAGTCCGGAGCGGCCGCCATCTTGTCTCTCGGTAGGATCGAGAGACAAGAGGTGGAAATAAACGAAGGGGGAAATGAATGAAAGGGGGCAAGGTAGACCCCTCCTGACCCCCTAGGATTGATGTGGGGGCTATTAAAGGGCCCCGCGGGGCAAAAAAAGAAAATAATTTTTTTTTCGAATTTTCGCGGTGGAAGCGCTACCCGGTACGCGAACCTGGTAGCTCACCGGTAGCGTAACGGGAGTCCGCCATCTTGTGTTTTGGACGAATTTAGTCACAAGATGGAGGATAAACAATGTTGGGAATGGGTATAAGGGGGCACGGGAGACATATCCTGACCCCCTAGGTTTTCAGAGGGTGGCTGAGGAGGCCCATATATGTAAAAATAAAACCTTTTTTTTCAAATTTTTGCACGGTTAGCGCCCGGTCCGCGCACCGGGTAGCGTTCCGGAAAGCGTAACAAGGGGAAAACCAAGGGAAATATTAAAATAATATTTTAGAGTGCTTTGAGGTAGGGTAGCTCTGAATAGAGCTGTTGTGTTGTGTGGGTGATGTAAGTACCACATAAACAAAGTGGAATCCACTCAAGGTGGTGGTGATCCCTAAAGTGTTGGGGAAGCACACAGTGTTGTTTAAATGCCCCTCACACACCAACAGGCCCCTTGGTGTCATGCTTCATCATCGGGGCCTTCGCACCCCTCTACGGGATGCGGCGTGCTACGACTCGCGGATACGCAGGAGCACTTTGAAGTGGACTATGTGTGGGGGTGTGTGTGTATATAGGATCAAAAATGTGAGTGAGGTGAGGTGAAAGGTTAAAAAATACCTGGCACGTGGGAGGAAAAAATATTTTAATTTAATCCCCGGCTGGTATTGTTAAAAAGAAGTACAGGGCGTGGTTAAATAGATACGAGTTAAGGTATCGAGAACCACTAGTAAAGTGTCAACATGTTTCGGAGGTCACAGCCTCCTTCTTCAGGACAAGGGTTATGCACTTACCCTCCCCTTACTCACATGCAGAATGTTAAAGTGTATTAAAAAAATTACAAAATTACCACAATGTGTAATATTCCTAACAGTGTTTTAAGTGTTAGCGAATGCAGTTGCGCCCAGTTGGCGAAAGAACCTGCGAAAAGAAATGCATAGGTAAATACATGCAGATGTCACAGATCAATCAAATGGAGAAGAAGAAACCTTCTCTGAGTATCACCAGGTCAACCAAAAATAATGGGACCCTATGAGGTAAAAGAAAAAGAAAAACACACAAGTGGACATAACAACACTGACACACACACATATATAAAACACAGAATTACTCTCTGCTCTGATGGCACATAATAAGAAGGAAAAAGTCTTACTTAGAATTCTAAAATATAAGACCTCATGAGCCTAAGCGTATATTGGGGATCCCTCCTTCCTGCTTAGAAAGGACCTAAAAAAATTAATGAACGGGGTTCAGTTGGAAGAGATGCATGTAATTCAATCTACCAGGCTACAAGATAATATTAGTCACTGACACCCATAAACTCACGGTTACTGCATAAGCAATTTGCCTGCCTTCCCTCAACGCGGCTCCGATGAAGTGAGCCTGTGTAGCGTTCAAATAGGAGGTATGGTGGAAGAGGCACTGGCCCATGATTGGATTACCAAAAAAGAGTCGGAGTTTCTGATACAGAAGAACCCACGGACTCCTTATTTTTACACCATACCCAAGGTGCACAAAAACCTTGATAATCCTCCGGGTCGCCCCATTGTTTCCGGTATCTCATCGATTCTGGAACCGTTGTCTAAATTTGCGGATGCCTTCCTGAGACCTATTGTGCAGGCTACTGACACATATTTGAAGGATACGAAGGCAGTACTTCAATTGTTAAACAACCAAACTTTTGATCCCAGCTCTCAGATGCTCCTCAGTCTGGATGTGGAGAGCCTCTATACGAGTCTCCCACATGAGGAGACTTTACAAATCATTGAGGAGGTACTACACTCTACAAACTGGAAATACCATACCCCACGAAATGTAGTACTGGAATGCATCTCTTTGGCCCTTACCAAAAACTTTTTCGAGTACGAGGGCACCCTCTTCTGGCAAAAACACGGGACCAGTATGGGCAGTACTTTTGCCCCGAGCTTGGCTGGACTATATGTCCATCACCTGGAGTCCACCAAAATCCTCCACCCAGACAACCCATATAGGACGAGGATTCTCACCTGGCGGAGATATATAGACGATATTTTGGTCATTTGGGAAGGAGATATGACTACGGTAACTGACTTTACCGGTTGGCTGAACAACCAAAATGCCTTCCTGAAATTTACTCACCAGATGTCTAACCAAAGCATGGTCTTTTTGGATTTAAACATCTACTGCGAAGCAGGAGTGCTTAAAACAGAAACACATTTTAAACCTACGGCCAGGAACTGTCTCCTCAGATTTGACAGCTTCCACCCTCGTCATCTGAGGGAGAACCTTCCCTATGGACAGTTCCTGCGTCTGCGGCGGAATTGCAGTGACATTGCCAAGTATAAATCTCAGGCTAAGGATCTGAGTATGAAACTGAGACAGAGAAAATACCCTGAAACTGTAATCAGAAAAGCATCAAAGAGGGCGAGAAACAACAATCGTGAGGCCCTCCTTGAGGATAATCCTCGGAGGGAGGCAGCCGAAAAAAGAACAGTATGTGTCACCACATATAGTCCAGTTACCAACCAGGTCACAAAGTTGGTGAACAAACACTGGCGCACTCTGACGAGTAGCGGTCTGACATTGGAGAAGCCATTGTTTGCCCATAGAAGGGGTAGGAACCTGAGAGACATGCTAGTCCACACAAGACCACCCCCAACTAAAAAGGATCAAACAAGACTTCAGGGCATACATGGTCATTATCCTTGTGGTAATTGCAACAACTGCCACCTCACTAAAAAAAGCTTGACTTTGACCTTCTCAAATGGGACACAATGGGAGCAACGTGTGTTCACAAATTGCAACAGCAAGAATGTTGTATATTTAATCACGTGCCCCTGTGGAAAAGAATATGTCGGTATGACAACAAGACCTGTCAAAGTGAGATTAAATGAACACAAAAGTAACATCAGATGTAAGAAACTCACTACCAAAATGTCTACCCACTTTATTGAACACCAACACTGTATAAATGAGCTGCAGTGGACTGTTATTGAACAGTTACCCTCAGAGGTGGGCCTTCTGGAAAAGGAACAACGATGGGTGTTCAGGCTGGGGACTGACACAACGGGCCTGAATGACTCCATCCCTTGGAGCCTCTTGAGATAGTAACTGTCTCTGATATATTGCTTTGTCTGTACCCAAAATCATGATGCATCTGGTTTATTTGGTTACTGTCACCACCTCACCACGTGCACATGGCCTCCGAAACCTGCAACTGACATTAATCTGTGTACCAATCCTGTCAGTTTCCCCCTTAAAATTTATTATATGCGTTAATTCCCCTAGGATAACCGCTGGGGTACATGTATTGCTGTATTCTGCACACTACTGTATACTGTGCCCTGCTATATTGCAGTGTTGTGCGGGTCGAGTGCCCATCTGGTGACATGATTTGCCCTCCTTGTTGCAAGGTGAGAGAATTGCCCGTTTTACAAGCCGAGTCAAGCCCCTAACACGCGCTGTGTCTAGTGGGGCGGGAGCGCTGTAGATTGTTCCTTCATGTCCTACTCGGCATAATAAGTAGTGCGTCTACTTTGCGCATGCGCGGTCGCCCCTTTCGGCCGCGCATGCGCATTGGATAGGCTGTAGTGCGCATGCGCGCCATTAGCGTTCGCCGAGAGCGCAACACCGGACCTCCGGTGATTACTTTCTCCGTATTTGGGCATACACCGATCCCAATCAATTAATTAACGATCACCAATTACTAAGAGGGGGAGTATATATAAGGGCCCTGACGCTACACAGGCTCACTTCATCGGAGCCGCGTTGAGGGAAGGCAGGCAAATTGCTTATGCAGTAACCGTGAGTTTATGGGTGTCAGTGACTAATATTATCTTGTAGCCTGGTAGATTGAATTACATGCCTCTCTTCCAACTGAACCCCGTTCATTAATTTTTTTAGGTCCTTTCTAAGCAGGAAGGAGGGATCCCCAATATACGCTTAGGCTCATGAGGTCTTATATTTTAGAATTCTAAGTAAGACTTTTTCCTTCTTATTATGTGCTCTCTTTCCATCAGAGCAGAGAGTAATTCTGTGTTTTATATATGTGTGTGTGTCAGTGTTGTTATGTCCACTTGTGTGTTTTTCTTTTTCTTTTACCTCATAGGGTCCCATTATTTTTGGTTGACCTGGTGATACTCAGAGAAGGTTTCTTCTTCTCCATTTGATTGATCTGTGACATCTGCATGTATTTACCTATGCATTTCTTTTCGCAGGTTCTTTCGCCAACTGGGCGCAACTGCATTCGCTAACACTTAAAACACTGTTAGGAATATTACACATTGTGGTAATTTTGTAATTTTTTTAATACACTTTAACATTCTGCATGTGAGTAAGGGGAGGGTAAGTGCATAACCCTTGTCCTGAAGAAGGAGGCTGTGACCTCCGAAACATGTTGACACTTTACTAGTGGTTCTCGATACCTTAACTCGTATCTATTTAACCACGCCCTGCACTTCTTTTTAACAATACCAGCCGGGGATTAAATTAAAATATTTTTTCCTCCCACGTGCCAGGTATTTTTTAACCTTTCACCTCACCTCACTCACATTTTTGATCCTATATACACACACACCCCCACACATAGTCCACTTCAAAGTGCTCCTGCGTATCCGCGAGTCGTAGCACGCCGCATCCCGTAGAGGGGTGCGAAGGCCCCGATGATGAAGCATGACACCAAGGGGCCTGTTGGTGTGTGAGGGGCATTTAAACAACACTGTGTGCTTCCCCAACACTTTAGGGATCACCACCACCTTGAGTGGATTCCACTTTGTTTATGTATACATTCAGGGAGACTGAATCCACTGACCCTCTCTCTCCCCCCTTCTGTTACAATTCGGTGATGTAAGTACCAACATGTAGGTACCAATGAAGAGTCTAAAATTCAATGTACACCGTCTCCTCTGTAGATATTTTGTATGTTCTAATATGGGTTATTTAAATGTAAATGTGTGGAAAAGCACTTCATGCTTTAAAGCAATTGTATTTTTGAACTGATTGTTCTTTCCTCTTAGTCCTCCTCTTTGTTTTTTTTCCCCACACTCTTCTTCAGCATGATAGTTGATAAATTCGTTCCCTCAAAAAATGTATATACATAAAAACATTATATTAAATACATATAAAATATATTTTTCCTTTAAAAGAAGAATACATTTTACAGCTTTTGATATTTGCTATTAAAAAACCATTGAAATTCACTGAAAAAACCATAGGTTATAGACCATATATAGTTAGGAATTAGCATTTACAAAACCTTGAAAATTCACTGAAAAAACTATAGGTTATAGACCATATATAGTTAGGAATTAGCATTTACAAAACCTTATTTTACTCACACAAAACCATTGAAATTCGCATATATAGTTAGTTGCACTAACTATATATCGCGCACCCGCAATCCACTGCTGATCATGTCACATATTACATCATTCATGACATGGTCAGTGACATCACTGATGACATCACTGATGACATCTCAAATGACATCACTGATGACATCACTGATGACAACATCCAGTGACTGTATGTTTCTGTAAAGTTAAAATATGTCTTACATATTGAAGAATGAGTGGATGTATAAGTGTCTGGATGAAGGATTTAGTAGGTGCATGACTGACTGTATGAGTGAGTGATTAAATGTATCTCACTGAGTGCATGGGTTAGTGACTAAACTGTCTTAATTTGTGCATCATTATGTCTGTTGTTCTGTAAACTGCTGCATGTGTTGATCAGTAGCTATATGAGTAACTATATGGGTTATTGATTGGTTGCCCAAGTATTTGTATGGGAGACTGAGTGTGTGTGTGGGTGGCTGGGAGGTGTATGACTCTGTGCATAGATGTGTGAGCAGTTGATTCACTAGATGTATGGGTTCAAAAGTGCATGTGGAAGCAGCTGTATGGACGGTTGACTGTGTGCATGAGTGTATTGGTGAGTGAATGGATATCTCAGTGCTACATGTCAAAGTAAGTACATATGTAAAACACAGTACATGTGAGAGTTGACATATATAAATAACTGTGCATAAGAGCCAGTGAATGTGTGAGTGGCTGTATGGATCATTGTGAACTTGTATCAGGGATTGTATAAGAGAGTAAATATGTGTTAGTATATGTTTGTATGTTTGAATAAGTAAGGTGTGTATAACTGTATAGTTGAGGAAATGGAGGTGTGATTGATTCTTTGCATGACTGACTAGGTGTGTGAGTAACTCCATGGATGAGTGACAGTCTGTGAGTGTCTGTTTACACTGAGTGTATCTAAGGTTATATTAGAGTCTGAAGAGGTTCATCGTATTATCACATGAATGATGTCATCAGTGATGTGATCAGTAATGTCAAATGAGATGTCATCAGTGATGTCATTTGAGATGTCATCAGTGATGTCATCAGTGATGTCATCAGTGATGTCATCATTGATGTCATTTGAGATGTCATCAGTGATGTCATCAGTGATGTCATTTGAGATGTCATCAGTGATGTCATCAGTGATGTCATTTGAGATGTCATCAGTGATGTCATCAGTGATGTCACTGACCATGTCATGAATGATGTAATATGTGACATGATCAGCAGTGGATTGCGGGTGCGCGATATATAGTTAGAGCAACTAACTATATATGCGAATTTCAATGGTTTTGTGTGAGTAAAATAAGGTTTTGTAAATGCTAATTCCTAACTATATATGGTCTATAACCTATGTTTTTTTCAGTGAATTTTCAAGGTTTTGTAAATGCTAATTCCTAACTATATATGGTCTATAACCTATGGTTTTTTCAGTGAATATATATATATATATATATTTTTTTTTACCATAAGAATTTCTTAGGGCTTGTTGTAGCAGCCTTTTGACATAGCAGGCGAGACTGACCATCACGTTGCCCAACCATGGTCTTGCCAGGAGGGAGAGAGTATTTGCTCACTGGTTATTTCTCATGCGTGGGTTTCTTTTCAGCTTTAGGGAATTCCCAAAGCCCAATCCCAAGAGTTCTTGTGAGACTTTGGCTTGCCTAGAAACTGGCCATGTTCAGGAAACCTCGGTCAGTTTCACTACTTGAGACACCTGGTCATGAATGAGAGGCATTCATAAAGGAGGAAGCAGATGCGGAGGCTTCAGGGCCTTCATCTGGCTCCCGTTGCATGGCATCCATACAGCTTATGAATGAAAGAGCTGTGGAGACCACATTCACGGCAAAGTTGCCTGATGTCCAAGTTATGAAGGTCAATCCTGACATTGATGCGGATGCAGTGGATCAGGAGAGAGGCAGATGTATTCAGGGAGCAGAGCTCTCAGATTTATTGCAGCATTTAAGGAACAATATTGATTTATCTACTACCAAATCTGTGGTAGGAGAGGAGGACTTTCTTTTGTAGTATATGTGTGCTGAGCAAGAGACTTTGCCCATGCATGCTGATATACAACGTCAGATGTTACAATGTTGACAAATTTTCTGAGGGATTTCCAGCTGTGGATAACCTAATAGAGGGCCTTTCATCTCAAGGCAATATTGTGGCTGAAGATGCTTTCCCACCAGATCCCATAGACAAGAAAGTTGAGTGTTCTGTTAAGCAAGAATAGCAGCCTCTAACTTTGCTCTCATGGTAAATACATACACCACCTACACAGTCCAATCTCTATTCAAGGACTTTCATCAGTTCACAGAGAGAATGGCTGAAGGCTCAGACTGTTCATCCTCTTCATTATTATGGAGCAACAGGTCATTTTCTTTCAAATTTATCATTTGATAACTTGAGTGCTTGGACTGCTTCACCAGGCACAGCTGTCACGATTCAATCCCTGTGCTCTCATTCCCATCACCAGGGGGCCGAATTGTGGGGCTTTCTAGTATTCGAATATGCTTCCAGGCACGCCTCTTCATGCATATCCTGACCTCCAGGCATTTAGACATCATTTAGGAATTGACATTCATCCGCAATACATGCCGGGTTTTGTGAAAGCCAGTCTGCTCATGCTGGAAACTCTATTACCTATAATCCCCTGTTCACTGCATTGTCTCCACCACTGCAGGCCAAGGATGGGTGGAGGAATTCAACTCACCTGTGGCTTGCTGCTGCCAGCCTGCTCACACCTGATGTGCATGAGTACGGTGAGCTCTTTTAAGCCCAGCTCCCTTCAGCACAGTGTTAGTCATTATAGTTGTTTTCCAGTGAGACCGATCCTTGTTTCCTGAGCTTTTGATATTCCTTGATTCCGGAGCCTTAGCTATTCCTTGTGCCTGAATTAGCACTGCCTGCAGTGCTACCTTGTTTCCTGAGGTCCTGAGCTATAGTTATTCTTTGTTCCTGTTTCTGGGCTTCAGCTATGTCTTGTTCCTGATTTGCACTGCTTGCAGTGCTCTCTCGACTTCATTTTTCCTGAGCTGTAGCTATTTCCTGTTTCCTTGAACTAGCACTGCCTACAGTGCTACCTTGACTTCTGAAGCTTAAGTAATTCCCTGTTCCTGAACCAGCACTGCCTGCAGTGCTACCTTGACTCCTGAAACTTTAGTAATTCCTGTTCCTGAACCAGCACTGTCTGCAGTGCTACCTTGACTCCTGAGCCTTAGCTCAATTCTTGTTCCTGCCCCAGCACTACCTTCTATGCTACATTGCTTTCTTGATTCCTTAACCTGCACTATTCTAGTATACCCTTTTAGCCTCCCCTTCTGTATATCCTTTTCCAGTCCCTGCCTTTCTTCCCATTTCCTTGGTTCCAGTTCCTAGTTTGCTGTCTTTCTATTCTGTTGTCTTGCTTCTGTTGCCTTGTATGTTTGTTACCTGCTTTCTGCCAAGTGTGCTCTGTGATTTCCTTCCTTTCCTGTTAAGCACTCCTCCTTACTAGCTCCTTGTCTATTGTGCTTGTGTTTAGTTCTACCCCTTTGCTGTTACTGCCTTGCGTGTTCCTGTTTGATTGCCAGGATCCATGGGCACAGCTGACTACCTAGGTGGTGTTTCTTGTTCACTGTGTGTTTTGCCTTTGAGTTACATTTGTAACATCACCATAGGTATAAGCTCCACAGGCCATGCCTTTGCATGCATATCCTATATGTGGGTATTGGCAGTCAGTATCTGTAACAGCAATTGTGGGTGAGAAACGTACTGAGCTTCAGTCTTACCGTGTCGAGCTCTTGAGTGCTTTACCCCACATTCCCTTTATCGTTAATGTTGTATTATATAAATGTCTTGCACGTCCGTCCTGGGTGTAGTTAGTCTCAATACTAAAATTCCTTTATGAGTCTTAGCCCTCTTGTACAGGCTTCCCCTTTGGATCCCTTTTTCTCCTCAGACTCCTTGTCTGATCCTGGGCAGCACTGTACTACTGTTTCAGTGCACAGTACGTTTTCTACCCAGTCCCCAGTCCTTGCTCAAGTCCCTGACTATGTCCTCGACATAGTCCCAGACAGGCCATGACAACAGCATTATTAGCACATCATTACCTGTGGATGCCATTCTGGAAAGCGGATGCCTTGCTATAGTTAATTTTGAAGAAGTTACCTTTTGATGGGCATTGTCTTTTTGGGAAACAGTTAGAGGATATGATCTAACTGACTGCTGAGATTAAGAAATTGGTTACACAAGTTAGAACCTTCTTTTCTAAGGATAGAGATTTTGGTTATAAGGGAGCTTTTCCATCAGCTGCAGGTATAGGACATTTGCAGCCCTTTTGAGGGAGGGGTTTTGGCTGGGAGACCCAACTCTCAACCATCCTTGACCTCAAAATTCTAGCAGCACCACTGCACCTGCAGTATCCTCCAAATTATGACAATCAACAGGAGCTGCCAGGGGGTGGTCAGCTCTCCCTTGTTAAGGAACCCTGGATTCGACAGTGTCGGATCAATGGGCTCTCTTTGGTCTCCAAGGGTATCATCTGGAGTTTGCAGAGCAGCCAAAGGATCATTATCAGTTAACCCTACTCTCTATAGGCATGAGGAGATGGGAAGCGTTCCTAAAAGAAGTCAAAGCACTGTTGTTAAAGACTGCCATTTGCCCGATGCCTCCTCAAGAACAAGGCAAGGGGTACCGTTCAATTCTATTTTTGGTTCAAAAGCCATCCAGCAATCTTCGTCCATTGCTAGACCTCAAAAGTGGAGGTGGGCGAAAAATTCTGCTCCGCCGGCGGAGTTTGCAGAGTTTTGCCTACTCCATGTTACTTTTGTAACACAGAGTTCTGACAAAACTCTGCCAACCGTTGCGTGGAGGAGTTTCTTCTCTCTGGCTACTCGCCACAGTTAAGTTGGCAAATGCAAGTCAGAAATAGCATCTCCTAGCTCCATTTTTGGGTGCTAGGAGGGCACCTGGCAAGATTTTCTCAACATGGGGGGTCACAGGCAGTCACAACCATTTCCGGTGAGAAAGCTGATGCTCAAGTAGAAAATCTGCTTGAGTTGCAGCAAATAAACAATGCCCTCTGGCGTGGCACATGGTGCCAGTCGCACTGATTTGCAGCAAGGAACAAGCTCCCGGCACTAAACATCAATTTGACATCCTGAATCCCCGCCCCCATGGGCCTCTGGCGAATCTAGCAGTGTTTTTATGTAACTCCGGTGGTTCATCCGACCCCTACTCAAACGTCTCAGCAATTTCATTGAACAGTGCACATTCAGGATGACTAAATTGCAGAGTACCTTCCAACTGCTAACGCAGGGAGATTACCAGACCTCTAGGATATGTGTGATGCATATCTTCATCTTCCAATTTTTCCAGCTCACTCGATGTTGCTTCGGTATGCTATGGGCCAACAGCATTTCCAATTTAAAGTGTTCCCGTTTGGATTGAGCTCTGCCCCAAGTGTCTGTACAAAGCTCTTGGCACCTTTGGTGGGTATTCTTTATTCTTGGGGTATCCATGTGTATCCCTGCATTGATAACTGATTAATCAGTTATTCTATTTCAAAGGCGGAAAGTGATGTGGTGGCGGTGTGCTCTCTTCTCCAACAGTATTTCTCCTACATCTTGAGAAGTCAGTACTTCACCCTGCGCAGAGGCTTAAATTCATTGGAGCCGTTTTTTGCAATAGACAAGGCAGAAGTTTTGCTTTTTCTAGACACAGTCAGGTAGTTGAACGATGTCCAGGGCTCCTACTCATCAGCCCTGGACATCATTCCAGGTAGTTGCCTACATCTTTATCCATTGGTATGCCATGTATTAAGACATTGGATCCCCCTTTCTCAAGACTGGCACTCTGATTCATGTCACGCCTCAGACAGTGACAGATCTTCAGTGGCGGCTCAATCTGGTGAACTTGGAGAAGGGACATTAGTTGAGTCAGGCAACTCATGTGGTGATGTCTACAGATGCTAGAAAACTGGGTGGGGAAGTTTCTAGGATCCTCCAAGGCACAGTGCAAGCAGTCGTACCAGGAGGCACAGTCATTGTCCAATTGGAGGGCGTTAGCTGCAGTCAGGGTGGCTCTGATTTACTTTCTTCCTCAAATCAGTGGCCAATCAGTGTGCATTCAGTTGGATAATCCATGGTTGTGGCCTAAATCAATCTGCAGGGAGAGACAGTCCTTTCCCTTTATCACCTATGTAGGGAGATATGTGTTTGGGCAGAGGCTAATCACTAATCTCTAAGAAAAGTATATCTTCCAGGGAGGGAGACTTGGCCTGCCGACCAGTTGAGCATTACATTTCCATTCTCCATCTCCCTCTGTCACAAGCATTTTTCTGCAGATTTCTCTGAGGTTCAGTAGACCATGGTTAGACATGTTTGTGAACAGGGAGAATGCGGTCCTACCTCACTTTTCTTCTTTGGTACCGACCAAGGAAGTATGGGCAATAGATGCATTATCTGTGGAATGGCCTCTGGGTCTTCTGTATTATTTTTGTCTTATTCCTCTGGTTCCTCTTGTTTTGCAAAAAATCCAGTAGGATCAGACCCAAGTACTGTTGATTGTATTAAGGTGGGTCAGGAAACCATTGTTCCTAATGTTGAAACAGATGGCTACTGCACCATCATGAATTTTACCTATATGGACATCACCATTGAGCCAACCTCAGTTATTTCTCGAGACTCTCAGTCAGTTGAGCCTGGGGGTCTGGCAACTGAATGGGGGCTTTTGATAGCACAGGGGTGTTCAACAAAGGTAGGTGATTATATTCAACAATCTAGACAGCCATCTACAGAAGATCTTCAAATCGACATTGGCAGAGTTTGGAAAAAGTGTCCCGGTCTAAGGGAATGCAGTCAACGTAGTGTGCTCTCATTAAGATATTAGATTTCCTCCAGGATAGTTTCAAATTGGGGTTGGCAGTCTCCACAAATAGAGTTCAGTGGGCTGTGATTCAGACTTTTTGAGGTGAAAGGGTTTGTAGAGTTGTTGCATCCAGCATCTCTTGGTGCATTCATTGGTTCCTCCTCTGGATTTACCTTAAGTTTTTCAAGTATTAACCCTTCCTTCTTTTAACCTTTAGAGTCAGACTTTCACATATTGATGACACAAACAGTGGTGTTTTTGGTTGCCATATGTTCAGGAAGATGAGTGGGGGAGTTGGGTGCTTTAATAGCAATATCCCCTTTTAATAATTTTTTTCCAAACAAGGTGGTTGTTAGATTTGGGGGTCTCTAGTTGGCAGAGGTAGGTACCTTTGACCAAATAGGAACCCTTGCGTCTAGTCAGGGTAAGGGGGTACACTCCTAAAATAACCCCTGCTCACCCCTTGGTAGCTTGGCACGAGCAGACAGGCTTATCTCAGAGACAGTGTGTAAAGCATTTGTGAACACATACAGTAACCCAGTGACAACATTACAGATGGACAGCACACAAGTTGTATATCAAAAATAAGTATTCTTTATATAGATTTAACACAAGTCAACAAATGACAAAAATCCACAATACTGTATTTAAAAATGATAGAAATAGCTTAGTTCTCTTTAGATGTAAAATGCAAAACTTTGATTTCAATGTACCTTTGGATGCGTAACGCTATACAACGAAAGTGTTGCAGGGAAGGTGATGCATCGGTTCCTTACACTCAAAAACGGTGATGCGTCGGGTACCTACTGCTGCGTAAGGGATGCGCCGGTTCTTCTCCGCTTGGGGAGGTGAGCATAGGTTTCTTACTGCACTTTCGTGATGATGCGACCAGCAGTGCCGTGATGCGATTAAGATCCGGTGCAATGAAACAAAATGACATCTTCTCTTGATGCGACAACGATGCGTGCACGCCCGACGGCCTTGCGGTGACTCAACGATTCTTCTGAGCCGTGAAAGGCCCTGCAACACGCTTCTCCAGTGATGCAACGGCATCTGCTGCGACAGCGACACTCTTCTCCGGTGATGCGAGGTGCTTCGGCGATGCGATGCTGCAGCGGTGACACCCTTCTTCAGTGATGTGACGACAGCAGCTGCGGCGGCGACACGCTTCTCCAATTATGCGATGGCGTCTGCTGCGACGTCCACACTCTTCTCCGGTGACGCGAGGCGCTTCTGCAATGCGAAGCGGCAGCGGCGACACCCTTCTTCAGTGATGCGACAACAGCGGCTGCGGCAGCGACATGCTTCTTCTTCGTGAGTCGCGCTTCCAGATCCTTGCAACACGCAGTCCCTCAGAAGGCCCAGCACAACAGTAGGCACTTCAAAAGAACTCATGGGAGCTGGTTGGTGAAGTCTGTTGTCCCTGAGACTTCAGCAGGAGGCAAGCTCTATCTCAAGCCCTTGGAGATCCTTTACAAGTGGATTTGAAAGTAGCACAAAGTCCTTTCTCCTTTCTTTGGCAGTCAGGCAATCACTTCAGGCCAATCCCCGAAACAGCACTCAGCTTAGGGATAGTCTCCTCCTCAGTTTCTCTGGTTCCTCTCCTCAGCAAAGGTTCTTCTTGTTTCCCAAAGTGATTTAAAGTTCTGGGGTTTGGGTCCCCTCTTTTATACTAATTTTATCTTTGTTCTCTGAAGGCAGAGAGGCCTTTGCCTAGTCCAAACCAGTTCTGGTCAGTCCTGGAGCACTTGGTTGGCAAGACTCCTGTTTTCCTTTCACAGTGAAGGCCAGGCACATCAGACGCACCACAGGAGGTGGAGCCAACATTGTGGAGGGAAGGCACAGCCCTATTCAGGTCCCCGGTGCAAATCCTCCCACCCATCTACATGCAGATAGCTCTTTTCAGCCCTGCGCTGACTCATCTTGTCTCCTGGAATCCCCCAGCCCCTGTCACTCAAACTCCAGACAAGGAATACACAACCTAGCAGAGGCAGGCTTGGATAGTTAGGCAAGAAAATACCTACTTTCTAAAAGTGGTATTTTCAAACACAGAATGTTAAAACCACCTTCACTGAAAGATTTATTTTATCATTATGAGTTCAGGCATACTAAACTCAAATTTCTACCTAGTTACCTGAGTCAGTTAGGATTATAAGATGTTATAATCAAATGGCCCATTCTGCCCTATGGGGAGCAAGTAGCCTTGCAATAGTGAAAAACGAAAATGGCTGTAATTCACTATTAGGACATGCCACACACATCAGGGCTTGTCCTACCTTTTACCTACAATGCACCCTGCCCTTGGGCCTACCATAGGGGTGACATATATGCAGAAAAGGGAAGGTTTAGGGACTGGCAAGTGGTTGTACTTGCCCAGTCAGCATGGCAGTACCAGACTGCACACAGGCTCTGCAATGGCAGACCTGAGTCACATTTTACAGGCTGCTTCTGTGGGTGGCACAACCAGTGCTGTAAGCCCACCAGCAGCATTTGACTTACAAGCTTGTTTCCGGTCCAGGGAAGGCATGGCTTGGCAGTTCGGGCTGGACTGTTCCCATGAGGCACAGGGTCAGACTGATTTGCATATAGCCATGTCTGAACTGGGGTGGCAGAGTGGGCTAAAGAACCGTGATGGATTAAACCCAGATCTTTTGACTGTGTGTGAGTGTTTGATTGGTTTGGATGCTCCGTCCATCACCACCCCCTTTTGTACCGCTTTTGGCCGCCATGAGTGTGGCAGGGTATGCTCAGACGTGAGTCCCTTGCTCACTTTGCCACTAGATTCAAGCAAGCTGGGCTGAAGACGGCTGGAATGCCAGAAACCGGTCCTCGGAAGCTTGTTTCCGGTCCAGGGAAGGCATGACTTGGCAGTTCGGGCTGGACTGTTCCCATGAGGCACAGGGTCAGACTGATTTGCATATAGCCATGTCTGAACTGGGGTGGCAGAGTGGGCTAAAACTCGGTGATGGATTAAACCCAGATCTTTTGACTGGGTGTGAGTGTTTGATTGGTTCGGATGCTCTGTCCATCACCACCCCCTTTTGTACCGCCCACCAGCAGCATTTGGTTTACAAGCCCTGGGCACACTCAGTGCACTGTACTGTGTCTGAAGCTAAACTTGGAAAAGACAGAAGTCCTCATCCTCGGCTCCACCCCCGCGGCCTGGGATGACTCCTGGTAGCCGACCGCACTGGGAACAGCACCAACACCCACAGACAATGCACACAACCTGGGGTTCATCTTCGACTCTACTCCCTCCATGACAAAGCAGGTCAACGCCGACTCATCCTCCTGCTTCAACACCCTCCGCATGGTCCGCAAGATCTACAGGTGGATACCCACCAAAAGAAGAAGAATAGTCACCAAGGCCCTCGTCAGCAGCAGGCTGGACTACGGAAACGCCCTCTACGCAGGAGCCTTGGCCAAACTCCTGAATCTACTTCAGCACATTCAGAATGCCTCTGCACGCCTAATCCTCGACATCCCTCGCCGCAGCCACATCACACCCAACCTGAGAGACCTGCACTGGCTCCCCGTCAACAAAAGGAACACCTTAAAGCTCTGCACACAAGGCATTCCACAACACCGGTCCAGCATACCTCAACAGACTACTCACCTTCTACACCCCTAACGACCAGCTCCGCTCCGCGACCTCACCTTCGCCACCGTCCCCCACATCCGAAGAGTGACCTCCGGTGGCAGATCGCTCTCCCACCTCACCGCCAAGACCTGGAACACCCTGCCCATCCACCTACGGCAGACCCAGGACCTGCTAACCTTCAGAAGACTTCTCAAGACCTGGCTGTTCGAGAAGTAGTAGCCCCACCCCCAGCGCCAAGACTTCTCAAGACCTGGCTGTTCGAGAAGTAGCAGCCCCCCCCCGTGCCTTGAGACCCCCATGGGTGAGTAATGCACTTTACAAATGTTCTGATTGATTGATTGATTGATTGATACTAGGGTCTGACATGTAAATCAAATCAGCCAATCATGGAGTCACTAATCCATACATCAATTTACCATAGGGAGAGCAAATGCACTTTAGCACCGATTAGCAGTGGTAAAGTGCCCAGAGTCATAAAACCAACAAAAACAGGTCAGGCAAAATACAGGAGGAAGGCAAAAAGTTCAGGACGACCCTGCCAAAAGGGCCAAGTCCAACAGTGGTCCTTCATCTCAGTTCTTCATTTTTGCCTAAAGTCCCATCTGATTTTTACTGCTCTCAGGAAAGTGTCCTGCTTGTATTTGTTCCCAGAACCTACCTTGGTCTCCAACACAGTGCAGGGTTTATGGGTAGTTCACCATGGGCTAGATGATCCTGTAAGATTGTGCATAGTTCTGTAGTACAAAATATCATACAAAATATGGGCTGGGCCGTATTCAGAATCTGTTACTATTTGGGCTAGGAATCTACATTGCGAAGCAAAATATATTTAATGGAAATATAATCTTACTTTCTTTTTGATTGTGGGTCTTTCGCATGGTATTTGAAGTTAAAGGTCTATCAGACAACCAACATGCACTATCAAACCTTGACTCTTCATTCCCAGAAAGCTGAGTCATAAATAGCTGATTCTAGCTAGTTCAGTGAACTTGTAGTACTATTTGGTTTCTGTGGTTCCAAGAAAAACAACAATACTTGTTACAAGCAATTCCTAGTTTGCCTTGAGTTTCATAGGCCACTGGAAAAGGGCCTATGAAATACTTACTCTGGAAATGTATTTTCAGAGTAAGGCTTTAAAGATGGCTTATGAAGACCCCATAAAAGAGTTGTCTCTGTGTTATTCAGTGTTCAAAATATAATTGCAAAAGGAACCGCGAGTGAGGTTCTCATAATAACATCCATTAAACAGTTATTAATGAAAAAGGTTTCACCAAAGTAACCAATTTAGGGCCATATGCAGGTGGCCAAATACCGGTCGGTAAAGCCGAAATTCGGTAAATTTTGGCTTTACTGACCGGTATTTAGCCCTGTGCGATGTACGTATTACAGAATGCCATCGGTAATAATGAATCGGTAAATCGTTACCAATTCCTTATTTACCGATCGGTGAACACCCAAACAAACAATACAGAATCGGTAAATAACTAATCGGTAAAAAATCAGAAATGCGATGTAGCAAAATTCGGTAATACCGATTTTGAGCAAAAATCCGTATTGACGAATCGTTATTTACCACTGATCCAGAGCAGGTGGTAATCAGGTGCAGTGCATAAAATCAGCCCCAAAATGAAACAGTGTGAACACAATGGCGGCCCTCTACGTCATAGCAAGGCGGCTACGTTTGAGAGCAGCAGGAGTGAGGATTTGGAGACGGGAAGAGCGTGTGTACAGACTGCGTGTCACACTGTTCCAATTGACTGAGCCAGCAATCCATGACAGGTACATGCTACACCCACACACCATCCTTGACCTGATACGGGACCTGGAACCATATCTTGAGCATCAGACACCAAGGGCGCACGCACTACCCATCCATGTACAGGTGCTCTGTTGCCTACACCTCCTGGCATCAGGAAGTTACCAGGGTGTGATAGCCACAGTAGGTGGTGTGTCACAGAGCTGCCTATCCCGTTTTTTCGACACCTTCCGGGATGCCATGATAGACAGAATGCATCATTACATAACCTTCCCCAGCACACAGGCGGAGCTGCAGAAGACCAAGCTGAAATTCTACCAAATGGCACAGTTCCCACACGTAATGAGCTGCATCGATGGGACCCACATACCAATCTGCCCACCAGCAGCAACAGAATACATTTACGGCAACCGCAAATCCACTCACTCCATAAACGTGCAGGTGATATGTGATGCAAACTTCATCATCACTGACATTGTTGCCAAATTCCCCGGGAGTACCCACGACTCATACATATTCAGGAACAGTGGCATCTACACACGTCTGGCTGCTGGTGAATTTGGAGAAGGATACCTACTAGGTAAATCAATGTCACACACCCTGATGAATACCTTGGATTACCTATTGGTGACACAAAATAATTGCACTTTCTTTCACATTTAGGTGCCAGCGGATATGCCCTCCGGTCTTTCCTACTCACCCCATATCTCAACCCATCCACCCCAAGGGAGAGGAGATACAATGTGGCACATAAGGGCACACGCAACGTGGTGTAGCGCACCTTTGGACTACTAAAAAGCAGGTTCCATTGCCTCCACAAAAGTAGAGGTGCACGTCAGTACAGCCCCATCAAATGTTGCAAAATAATAGCAACTTGTGCAATGCTACATAACCTTGCCACAAAAAAAGGAACACGAGAACCAAAAAGGGCTTGGGTCCATATGCTACCTGGCCTAGACCACTAACAGTAATACCAACGAAACAGATGGCCAGGTAGACCGTTTGAAAAATCCTACTTCAGTGCCACTTACCCAAATGATCTAAGTGGACACACTTTTCATTCAGTGTTTTTACTTAGTTTTGCATTTTTAAGAAAAGTTATTCATGTCTGAAACTGAACACCATTACATTCACAAAATTCACATCGAATACAATATTCACAAAATCAAAATTACAAACATAGTAAATAAGACATATTTGCAATTACACCATATTTACATCACCACAGAGAGAGAATGCCTATCTTCACTAAATGTTTGAGGCACCAGTCCTGATAACAAAAAGAAGGCTAGCAAGGGACCTATGAGTTCATTAGCTGGCCTGCTTGCTTGCATGTGTTGGAACCTGTTGTTTACAGGGGTCACAATTAAGGGTAGACTTTATCCACAATTGTAGTCCTAGTGTGCCCTTCCTAGATTTTATTCCAACACGTTGTCAACGCATTTCGAACCCGTGGATGTGTTGTGGGGTTCTCCTCAGGACCTGGACTGGAGTCTGTCCTGTACTTAATTTGAAGCCACAAGGTGACAGCTATCTGATTTCTTTTATGAGGCCGTGTAGTTCTGTGCAGCTTTCAGTGGCATTATGCTCAGTTGATAACGGGGGTATGATGATGGACCTGCCCTGTGCTTAAAGGCGGGGCTGGCGGGGTGAAATCACCGTTTTTTAAATTTCGCAGTGTATCAGCCTGTCGAGTATCCGATCCGCACTGGCTGTAGCTGTCCTCGTTTGACTTCTGCGTCTGACGTCAAACGAGGACAGCTACAGCCAGTGCGGATCGGATTCTCGACAGGCTGATACACTGCGAAATTTGAAAAACGGGGATTTCACCCCGCCAGCCCCGCCTTTAAGCACAGGGCACGTCCATCATCATACCCCCGTTATCAACTGAGCATAATGCCACTGAAAGCTGCACAGAACTACACGGCCTCATAAAAGAAATCAGATAGCTGTCACCTTGTGGCTTCAAAGTAAGTACAGGACAGACTCCAGTCCAGGTCCTGAGGAGAACCCCACAACACATCCACGGGTTCGAAACGCGTTGACAACGTGTTGGAATAAAATCTAGGAAGGGCACACTAGGACTACCATTGTGGATAAAGTCTACCCTTGATTGTGACCCCTGTAAACAACAGGTTCCAACACATGCAAGCAAGCAGGCCAGCTAATGAACTCATAGGCCCCTTGCTAGCCTTCTTTTTGTTATCAGGACTGGTGCCTCAAACATTTAGTGAAGATAGGCATTCTCTGTCTGTGGTGATGTAAATATGGTGTAATTGCAAATATGTCTTATTTACTATGTTTGTAATTTTGATTTTGTGAATATTGTATTAGATGTGAATTTTGTGAATGTAATGGTGTTCAGTTTCAGACATGAATAACTTTTCTTAAAAATGCAAAACTAAGTAAAAACACTGAATGAAAAGTGTGTCTACTTAGATCATTTGGGTAAGTGGCACTGAAGTAGGATTTTTCAAACGGTCTACCTGGCCATCTGTTTCGTTGGTATTACAAAAAAAGGAACAGCAGTGGTACAAACTGACTCTGAGGATGAGGGCGAGGACAATCCCCAGGCAGAGCCCTGCGCAGCTGGTGTGGCAGCAGAACAGGATGGGAGAGACAGACGGGCTGAGATAACATGCAACTGTTTCTAAGTAAGTAAGGAGACAGAGCCAGTTACTGTATTTGTGTGATGGTGTTTAATTAGCACACCAACCGGATCGAAACCAGTGTCCATACAGACATGGGTTACATCACCCATCAAATGAGTCCCAAATCCCAGTAGGATCTATTTCCTGCGCCCACGCGCTGCATTTCCACGTTCCCTGGCCACACTGTCTGTACTGCCGGTATTTTCCTGGGCAGCGTTGTGGCGTTCGCTGCGCCTCCTGCACTCGGTGGGAGAGGGCATAATGCTCCAATGGCTAGTAGCCTCATCACTGCCCCCCCGCTTCCATAGTGGCCTTCTTTACATTCTGCAGCAGTTCCAGTGCAGTGGTCATTGATACCATTCCCCTGGCCACATCTCTACTACAATGTGCCATCTCCTCCTGCATGGCTATTGACCTTCTGCACATTAGGGAGGTAGCAGTGGCCAGCCGGTTCACCACCTTGGTATAGGCCTGAAGTTTCTGCCTCTCTCTGCGCCTACAAAGACGGTCCTGCTCCAACTGTCTGCAGAGCTTGTCCACAGATGTTGCAATGTCTCTCATGCCCTCAGACATGTTGTCGCCCATTGCACTTATGCTCTTTTCAATTCGGTGCATGTGCTTGTTCATGTGAGACACCTCTCTATGCAATGACCGCATCTCTCTCCATTGCAGGCGCTGGACCTTAAGCATGTTGCCTTCCAGTCCAGCGAAGACACTTTCACCCTGTTCCGAGACTTGAGGACAGGCTGGCCTTGCCCTGCGGTGTCTTGAGGATGTGTGGGCGCGCTCTGATGGTGTCTCAGCCCTCACCATGTTGCCGTCCTCATCGACTGGAGACTGTTGGCACCCTGTGCCCTCCTCCTCTGACTCCTCCATCTGCTGGAGGGTGGCCACAGCATGCCTCCTGCCTGACTGTGGTGGTGGTGATTGTGGCAGTGGGGATAGAGTTTGGGGAGATGGCGGTGTTCTCTGGTGCTGTGGTGATGTTGGGGAAGGAGAAGTTGTTGGTGGTGGTGCGGTGGTTGTGTGCCCTGCAGGCAAACTCTCTTCCTCCTGTTGCCTCCCCTCTGGCCAGGGTGCCTTTGCTCTGCTCCCCTCTGCAGCACATCGAGATGTCTTGCCTGTAATGACAGAAGGTAGATATACTCACTTCTCTGGCTGCATTTGCATTGCATTAAACGTCATGCCTACAGATCACACTGACTGTCCTCTGCTTGCAAATTTCTTTCACATGCTATTAGGTTTGCTAGGCTGACTGTCCTATACATCTGTTCCCTAAGACTACATCTCCCACAATGCATAGCAGGTAATGAGTAAAACATGGAGTGGAGTGGGAGCCCCTATGCCTCTATGGGGATTGGGGTTGGGGAGGGGGGAGCACAGCATGCTGGGCATGCATCTTACCTTTTTTCCTGGCAGCTCTGGCAGAGCTGTCTGCGTCTCCCACGCCACTCACACTCTCCGGCTGGAGGGTGGACTCTACCATGAGTTCCAGTGATGTTGGTGCAGGTGCTGTGTTCTTCCCTCCACCAGTTTTGCCGGCCTGCCTCTGCCTCTCAGCCATCCTTGCCTTCGCCGTCTTCCTAAGGTCGTATCACCTTTTCTTGATGTCCTCTATGGAGCGCTGGGTGACCCCAATAGAATTGATTTTGCTGTGGATCCCAAGCCAGATCTGTCTCTTCTGAGACTCAGGCACATGGAGGGACTGCTTTCCAAAAAGCTTCTCATGGTCCTTGCTCACGTCTTGGATTAGTACCTCTAGCTCCTTCTCGCTGAACTTCAGCTTCCTTTTTCATTCTGTTCCCTCCTTCTTCTCTCCTGGCTTGCCATTTCCAAGGTTTGTTGTTTTTGATTTGTAGATGGAAGGCTATGTTGCTCCTGGATCCTCAGCTCACCTGCCTGCCTCACAGTGAGCTCCAGGTTCAGTGCAGCTGCCTGGGTGTAGCCACTTCCTGTTTGGGAGGTAATTGGGATGCACAGGATTGGCTGATTCATCAAAAACCGAATTTTTGAATTACCGAATCGGTATTTACCGATTCGGTAATGGATTCGGTAATGCCGATTTGGTATTGGTGTTTCGGTATTTTTTTTTTCCGATTGCTTCCGATTCGGTATTTTTTACCGATTTTTTACCGAATGGGTACATTTTAACGAATGTTTACGTACATCGAAGATACCGATTCCTTAATACCGAAGCGGTAAAATTCGGTATTAAGGAATCAGTATTTCACGATTACCTACATATGGCCCTTAATGGTAAAAAAATATGTGGAGGCGATCAAAATTAATGATGATTAAGGGTGAGGATAGGTCAGTCTACGCATTGAGGAGGTGGGAGATACATCAATTGAAGTCTCACAAATGTGTACATTTTTGCTACCTGTGCATGAGGGGTGAAGTTACGCCCTTAAATGTGCAACAGGATCAATTAAACATTTTCTTTTAATTTTCTATGCTCAGAAAAGGCTCCAATGTCCAGAACTAACTATTTGTATTCTTCATTGTGACACCCTAAAGTGCGATGTATTTGCCAAGACAATGGTCCATGGCCACTATTCCACTGGAACCAAGCTGCACCCCATTGAGGTGGCCCAAATAGGCCAAAACATGTCTTGATTTGCTTGTGTTTCTGCTCAGAAAGAACCTGGCTTGGAAGTTGGGGCTTGACTGTTCCTATTCATGCAGGATCAAGACTGATATGCATTTGCTGCGTCTAATCTGAGGTGGCATGATGGGCAAAAGAATGATGGCCGGGATGCTGCCCAGAGTAATTACCAGTGGCTGCGATTAATTTAAGCATTTCACCCATCATGCTCCTCAGCACAGTGGCTGGCCTTATCAGCATTTGCCACAACACAGCTTGTCACCAATCTCCAGTAGAGTATCTCCCTACAAGGATAAATCATGCCACATAAGGAGTTCATAGCTCATCCACACCTGATGTCTTTCTTTGCATTCTGATATTTATAGTCTTGCAAAAAGAAAAAAAAACTACAACTACCAGAATGTGAACTGGAACGTGGAACGGGGTGAGACACCCACTCCGAACATGGAATGAATTATATAGTGAGAAATTCAGAGTCGATCCTCCTCTGCAGGATAGAGGTCCCCATGCCGATTTGTCTCAGGCATATTTACTCCTACAGACCTTGACATTCTCGTTACTTTCTGGTTTGCATAATAAACTGTTTTCCAAGACTCAAGATAATAAGGTTTAAAAAACGTACTCTATCCTGGCACACACAATGCCATTGTACAACAGAATTGAGACTCACACAGAGCTCTCTCACAAAGGACACAGGCCCTTGATTTGCAGTGCACCATGATGCCACAGAGCTGTAGCATCCTTACTGGTCGTTCAATGAACCACTATCCTGACTTGCATCATATCATCAAACACTGGTACATCTATGTGGCTCTCCCACATCATCTTTGCTCTCACTTGCAGTGTCAGTTGAAAGTTGAAACAAGCCCCTTTTTCTGGAAACATAGTTGAGAGGGATAAGATGTCTCCTGCAAAGATTTGCTCAATTTACAATATTGAGAGCTTCAAATTCCAGACGGAATAAAACAGATTTCCACACTCCCAAAGGAGGACTTGTCACCTTGGTAAAAGGAGACATTTATAATCTGCAGCTTGTATGTTCACATCACTAAGAAACATAGGAGTATATTTACAAGCCTCTATCGCCACCACGTCACTTTTAGTAAAGTTGTTGTGGCGATAGGGGCTTCGCCTTATTTACAAGGCAGTGTTAAGCCACTTAGGGCCAGATGTAGGTGGCTCAGTACCGGTCGGTAACGGCCGAAATTAACGAATTTCGGCCGTTACCGACCGGTAATGGGCTTTTCTTATGTAGGGGGCCGAAATTCACAAAGAGTATTTACTACTCGTTAATGCCCTTTGTGAATACCGAAAGTCATAAAGTTAGACGTTCGTCTCAGTTTACCTTTGTGTATCGGGCCCATAATCATTAACATGTGTACTGCTAGATTTGGTTTACCCATCAAGTCACTGGTTTCATTCCCATGAGGCTAGCACTGTGATACGTGTGCCTGCTGTACAGCTCTTCTGGTGGTAAACTGCAGGTGCAAGGTTTCAAACACATAGGATAGCACATAGCTCAGATTTCTGCATGTAACCAAAAGATCATAGGTCTGTCTCCTTCAAGAGTCAACTCTGGCCTTCATTCAGCTGATCTTGAAAAAGTCAGCACATTTTTATATGGTTTCTCAAATTAGGAAATAAGACATGGTATTATGTAATGGAATATGCCCTCGTGGCTGTGGAAAGCCATGTTGACATGCCCCCATGTTGCTCTGTTGCAGTTTCTATCATATTTCTTCTTTGAACTAAACAATCATCCAATCCCACTGAGGGTTCTCCACTTTTTATGTCTGAAGATACCAGAGCTGAGCTTTGAGTTCCCACATGTAAAATGTCTGCAATTGTGCCTGAACCAGTGACCTTTCTTTCCATGTGCATGGAACATGTATAGAGAGCATCGGTGCCAGTCTCTGTATATTGTGGGTTAATGTGAGATCTCTGCGTGTGTCCAACAGAGTGCAGTGTGGAGACAAGTTTGACACCATTGTGTTTGTGAGGGCTAAAAATGGTGGAAGCTTTCAGCGAAGCTACCTGGGTCTCTGGTGCCAGTAGTTATGCATTTGCCGTTTCTCATGCCTATAGTACAGTGCTCCTGGGGGTAGATGTATCAGGTCTTTAGAATTTGATGTTACTGCTGTACCTCTGTCAAAATGAACCCAGCTCCTCCCCCTCAGTCTTGACCTGTATCTTTGTGCGACGGGCCATGTGGCCCAATACATATTTGACCAGGCTGCTTAGAACGAGTCCTGGAGATACTCATTTTGTTTACAATGCCTGAATGTACTCATGATGCAGTCTGCAGACACCCCATGGTTGGAGGAACTGCAGAGAATTTAACATTGAAAGTAAGCTTACTGTTCAGCTCTCCCCTTAAGTACTGTCCTTTTTTATCTGAATCTTCTTCCAGGATTGTTCCTTATTGCAAAGTGACCAAATTTAGGGTGGTCACCATCAATGTTGCCTTTTCATTGTAGAATCAGCGGCTGGTAATTTTGAACTTTAACCCTGGGACACTGCAATCCAGAGCCCAGTGTATGTGCTTTGACCCCTAAAACAAAGTCAGAACCGGCCTAAAACCCCATTGTGGATGCTTAATATTACTGGAAGGCCATTGAATATAGTGTAAAAACTTTAATTTGACACATACAATCAAATATCACATGTATTGAAGCACTATATTGTGCCATTCCCTGCAGTCTGCAAGCTATCGTGTTTGTATGCTGACTTGTAAAATAACTTTTTTATAGGCCTACAAAACTGCTTCGAAGCACTAAATAAGTCATCCCTAAAATTACAATATTGCCCATAAGGTACGGTGCATTGTGTACGGTAACTCTGACTGCCTTTACGTTCCTGATACCTGGTTCTCAGATTCCCCTCTTCTCGTCCCAACAGTATTATGGGTTTGGGTGTACTGACTGAATAATAATATAAACAAATTAACCTTCTCTTAAGATAGAAGAAACAAAGAGCCCAATGTCCATTGTGCTTTTATGGTCCCCAAGGGCCATATGTATGAAGCAATCGCAAATGGTGAAATTCGCAGAATTTCAGCGTTTGCGATCGCAAATTAGCAGTAATCAATGTAGTACACAAAGCCCCCCTTGCAAAATAAGGAATCGCAAATATTGCGATTCCCTATTTTGTAATTGCATTTAAGGAATTGCAAATTGCGATTCCTCAAATGCAATGTAAAGAAGCACATAAGAAAGTGCGATTTGGCCTTAAGGAATCGCAAATTACTACTAACTTCAAGTTGGTGGTAATTTGTGAGTTCACTTAAAAATGCACTATTTCAAATTTTTTAAAGTGCCATGTGGCTCACATACATGCCCTTAGGGCATGTATGTGTGCCACATGTGCACACATGCACATTTCAGGGGAGCAACAGGGTGTCCTTTTGACACCCTGGCACCCTTGAAATTGCATTCTCCATTTGTGATTCTCTATTTGTGAATCACAAATTGAGAATGCCTTCCCATTCATTCCTATGGGCCTCTTAGCCCATAGGAATGAATAGAAAGGTATTCCTTATTTGCAAATCTCAATTTGCGATTAGCAAATTAGGAATATGTGGGAAACACAAAATTATTTGCAAATCCCACATACATTGCATTTTGCGATTCTCAAATTGTGATTAGCTGAAAATCGCAATTTGAGAATCGCAAAACCCTATTTTCATACATATGGCGCCAAGCCTGTGAATCGCAAAGTCAAAAGGTACTTTGCGAGAAGAAATTTTGGGCAGTTTCTTACAAAAGTGCACTTAATTCAAAGATAAGGGACAGCAGACCTCTCGCTGCAGTGCAGCTTATCTAGAGGGTGAAACATTATTAATGAAGTACGGATCGCACCAGGGGTGTGCCAGGTCTCACAGGGATCTTGATTCATGATCTTCCATTAGTTTGCAGATTTTCCCACTTTCCTTCGCCTTCGCTTCTATTTCCTTGCTAGTGTTGTTTGAGGTGGAAAATTGATTTGCTGTTTTCTCTTTGGTTAGCTTTAAATCTGTTTTCCTCAAAAATTGGAAATTAGACTGATGTTTGTGATTTTGTTTTTCAAAATAGCTTGGAATGAACCCTAAAAGTCACATTTATATGTATCAACTGAATTGCAGATCTCTTTGCGAACTACTACCATTAATCTTAATACATGGGAGAATTGAGGGGCGGGGCTTAGCATCAGACAAGATGGCCGCACACTAGCAGAGCTCTACTGCACTAGCTGGGGTAAACCCCTATGTCTGACCATTCTCCACAATCCTGAAGCAAGCGGTGGCCCGCAAGGTGAATCGTTGCACCATAGGTCTTGAAATTGCTGATTGTTGCCCCCGGCGAGAGGTCTGGGACTCAGGCCCGGTTCTAGCGGGTGGGCCGGGTGGGCCAGGCCCACCCAAACATGAGTCTGGCCCACCCAAACAGGATCCGTGGCCCTCGCAGTGAGGGCTTGAAGGCAGGCGCGCAACGCCTTTGGGATCTAAGTGCTCCAACCCGCCCCCGTCGTGTGTGTCAGCCGGGCCGAGGGGCGCACACACACAGACAGTTTAGAGATTATCGCGGCCGCACCGGAGTACTTCATAGGTCTTTAAAAGACCATTAACATGTTAATGAGACTTTGTTTATTTTTTCACCCCTTCATCTCTGCATGGCGAAAGGCAACACATCCTTTATTTGACAAGGGTAACCTTTGGTAACCTTTGCCTACTGTCCTGCTGCATTGATATTTATTTTTCTATGCAGCGCAGGAGAAAAGAAGTTTGTTTATTACTATTCACCTTTCCTGACCCCTGTAGGGGTTTATCACATAAGGCTGTGACACAAAGTTTGACTAATGGAGTAGGTAAAAGAATGTGTTATATATTTTTTTTCTTTTTAAAATCTGCACAGGCCCAGTGGGACACATACTTCATGTGTGCTTCATTTAAACAGTTTTTATCATTATCATGGCCGATGAAGGACAACAATAGGAATGGTGGAGGGCAATCATTTGTCTGTTAGTAGTTTTCAAATGCAGTTGAACTGTATTTTATGTTGATAGCTCCAGAACTTTAAGTGGGATGAAAAAACAGAGGGGGGGGGGGGGGTTCTCTCAAAGGGGCGTGGCCAATGTAAATGAGGACATGGCTTAAAAACAGTACGTTCAAAATCTGTGTTTAGCAGTGTGCGGCCCGACTTGTATTTTGCTGTTTCTGTCATTGCATCCAGGTATTTAATACAAGTAACATCATACCTACAAGTCAGAACTATTGGCTTTGCCAATGGTTGTTAGTTGCATAAGATAAATAACAGCAACTTGGGGCCCGATGTAGGTAAAAGTCATTTACCGATTTTAAAATACCGATTTTTACCGAATCGGTATTCTGAAATCGGAAAATGAGATGTAGAGAAAAAAAATCGGTAAAATACAGATTCGGTAAAAATCGGTAGCGTGTTTCGATACTTACCGAATCTGTAATTACCGAATCGGTAGATACCGAATCGGTAATGACAATACAAGCCTATGGGCCAAAAGGGCCATAGGAATGCATTGGAAAAACCGATTCGGCAAATACAGATTCGGCAAATACCGATTCGGCAAATACCGATTCGGCAAATACCGAATCGGTAAATACCGAATCGGCAAGCACGTAAAAGTGAAACCAATTCAAACAGCCAATGAGGTGGATCCACCCTCCCCCACCCTACCAGGGAGTGGCTACCCAGGCAGGTGCAACTCATCAGAACTTTCTGGAGAGGCAGCCAGAGCTTAGCAGTGAGAGGGAGCAGCAGAGAGAGTGGTAGCTGATTTTGCAGACAGTGGAAATGGCAAGCAGCTCAGAGAGCCAGAAGGCTGAGAGGAAGCGCAAAGTGAAGTTTAGCAGCATGGAGCTGCAAGTACTGGTGGAGGAGGTGGCGAGGGTCCACAGGCAGCTCTATGGGAGGCTGTCCCTCACAGTCCCAGAGTCTACCAAGAGGAAACTGTGGAGTGCCAGAAGTGAGAGGGTCAATGCAGTTGGTGTGACCCCCAGGAGCCTGGAGGACCTCAAGAAGAGGTTTTATGACATCCGGAGCCTCACCAAGAGGAAATTGTCAGAGCTCCACAAGCAGGCAGGTCTGACTGGTGGAGGCAGGAACCCGGCGCCCCCCCTGACTGACCTGGAGGAACTGGTGGCCAAGACCATCGAGACGGAGAGTGTGGTGGGAGTAGGGGACATGGACAGCTCAGCCAGAGCTACAGCAAAAGGTAAGAAGCATGCGAAGCATGACACACCCAACCAGACACCTCCCCTATAGCCTCAATGTACAGTCAAACCCCAGTCCAGTACTGCTAGCACCATACATGAGCAATGCATAATGGGAAATGTAGTCAGCTAATGTAGGAACATTTGTCAGTGCACATTCTATTCTATTCTATTCTATAGTTTTGGTAGAGCGCGAACAGCTGCCCCAGCAATGAGGCGTCCCGGCGCTAAGAACCAAGAACCTGGCCTAAGCGGAAGAAGGAAGACAAGGGACATTACGGGAGAGGGAATAGATAGGTTTTTACTGCTTTCCGGAACGTCGGTAGGCTTTCTATGGAGCGGATGTGTTGCGGCAGATCATTCCAAAGTTTGGCTCCAAGAAACCTAAAGGAGCGGCCGCCCATGCGGCAAAGTTTTATGCGTGGGACGCATAGAAGGTTTTGATTAGAAGATCTTAGGTTCCGTGACGGCGCATAGAGGGTAAGAAGTGGTCGAAGCAGAGGGGGGGTATCGAGTTTAAGGATTTTAAAGGTCATGATGAGGGTTTTGAATTTGATTCTGGAATCGACGGGTAGCCAGTGTAGTTTTTTGGTGGTCGCTCTGGCTGAGCACCTACGGGGGAGGCCGACCAGAGTTCTGGCCGCAGAGTTTTGCACACGTTGGAGTCGTGCAACCTCACTTTTGTTGGCACCAAGGAGGAGTACATTGCCGTAGTCAAGACGCGAGAGGATGGTGGCTTGAATAATAAGTTGGCGAGTTTTGGCGTCGAAAAAGCCAAGTATGTGGCTAAGGCTCCTCAGCAAGCCAATACAGGTGCCAGCCACTTTTTTGGTGTGGGCCTGAAAGTTGAGTGAGGCATCCATCCAGACGCCTAGATTTTTTACTAGGGATTTGGGAGAGGGGATGGTGCCTAGGGAGGACGGCCACCAGTGCTCATTCCAGAGGCTGGTGTTTTTGCCAAGGAGTAGCACCTCTGTTTTACCAGCATTGAGTTGTAGACAGTTCATTGTCATCCACTGGGCAACCGCGGAGAGGCCGTTTTTGAAGCTAGAGGAAGAGTTGGAAGGACCTTCTGAAAGAGCGATGGCCAGCTGTGTGTCGTCGGCGTACGACACTAGTGTCAGGCCCCACTCTTTGGCCACTGCCGCCAGAGGCTGAACATAGAGATTAAAAAGGGATGGGCTCAACGCAGAGCCCTGCGGAACTCCCTGTGCAATGGGATGGGGTTTGGATAGGAAAGGAGGGGCAGAGACTCGGAAGGATCTATTTTCGAGAAATGATCGGAACCAATCCAAAGCATGGCCAGATACTCCAAATGTCTCCAAACGATTGAGAAGAAGGTCATGGGATACCGTGTCAAAGGCTGCGCTGAGGTCCAGAAGAATCAGCGCAGCACTTTGACCGGCATCTAAAATCGTTCGGAGGTGCTCTGTGGTGGCCAGGAGAGCAGACTCAGTGCTATGGCCTGGTCTGAACCCGTTTTGAGATGGGTCCAGAATGATGTTATTGACCATGTGCTGGGATAGAGTACTGTTCACATGCGCTTCAGCGAGTTTGGACAGCCATGGGAGCAGGGAGATCGGTCGAAAATTCTCCGGTTTTGATGGATCTAGGGTGGGTTTCTTGATGATGGGTGAAACCCACGCTTGCTTCCAGGCAGAAGGTACACACGCTGAAGTAAAGGAGAGGTTCAGAATAGAAGTAAGTGCCGGTAGGAAGAAGTTGAGTGACTCTAAGTATTGAGCCGGGCGCATGGGGTATGCCGGGGAACCAGATTTGACTTTTTTGCATAGATTGATGAGGTTATCACCGGAGATTTCCGGGATGGAAGTCAGGGTAGAGTAGTTGGGAGGAGGAGAAGGGCTGCTGGTAGGGCTGGGGGAGTGCTGAGGAAAAGAAGAATAGATTTTCTGTACTTTGTCGACAAAGAACCTAGCAAGATCTTCACATTGTTGCGCGGAGGAGATACTAGGGAGGGGAGATTTGCTGCTCTGAAGTTCTTGCACGAGTTTAAAGACTTCTTTAGCAGGGGTGGGACTAGATTCAATTTTGTCAGCATAGAAGGCGGTCCTCGCAGCACGGATGGCTTTGTGATACGTTTTTTGTAGAAGTAGGTAGTTTGATTTTTCTTCCCTGTTATATTCCCTTCGCCAGAGGCGCTCCGCCCTTTTGCAGTCTTTGCGTAAGGTTTTGAGGGTGTCGTTGTACCAGGGGTTAGATGGAGAGTTACGTCCTTTTGACCATTTTGCTGGAATGAGGATATCTAGCCCTCCCGTGATCCACCCATGAAACGCACTGTAGTTGGCGTTGATGTCCGATTTAGTGTCATGGTGGAATTCTCCTAAGGTGGTGTGGAGGTCATTACAAGACAATTTGTGCCATGGTCTTTTTAGACGACTGGTCGAGGCGATATTGTGTCTGCTTTTATTGACCAGTATGGCCAGTTTAATGAGGAAATGATCAGTCCATACCATCGGTAAGGGAGTCTCTGAAGTAAGTTGTTCCAAGTTTGAGAAAACTGGATCTAGGATGTGGCCAGCTAGGTGCGTTGAGGTGGAAATGAAAGAATTAAGTTGCAGTGCGGAGAGATCCGCAAGAAGATTTTTGATCATAGCGTCATTTAGCCTGTCAAAGTGAAGATTGAGATCTCCTAAGATCGTAAAGTTTGAATTTTTAGTAATTAAAGAGGTAGTTGTCTCAAGGAGAGCATCAATGAATTTTGAAGCAGGGCCAGGCGGGCGATAGATATAGAGACCCGACACAGTGAAATTGGGATTAATGGTGATTTTAAAGTGGGCGCTGTCACAGGCTGGTATTTCTTCCTTGGTGAATGAGCAAGAAACCATTTTCTTGTAAATCATAGCGATACCGCCTCCTCTTCCATCTCTATTGATGGTAGATATAAGGTAGTCGTCAGGTAGCGTAAGGTTGGGAATGGTGGAGGTGCCATCCCGTAACCATGTTTCACAGAGGAAGAGGATGTCAGGGTTTTCTTCCAGAATGAGGGTATTGACCTCAAGGTGGTGTTTGGCAAGCGACCTCACGTTGAGGTGATGGATCGTGATGGGGGTGGTGTTATCAGGTTCTAGTAGTTGTCGAATAGAATGGGGGTTAGCGGTGGTAAAACCGCAGGTTTGACATTGTAGGCGAGTGTGACCAGGCCTACCTGTGATGTTAGCGCAGGACCGTCCAGGGTTCCATGCAAGTAGTTGCTCTTTATCGTAATGGAAGGGTGGTGACGGAGTAAGGCCAGGGGGACTGGCGAGAGGCGATGACTTGGCACGGACGGGCTCAGACGGGCTTGCCTTAGGCGCGCCTTCGGCGCGCAAACGGCGCTCCCGCTGCGCTTGCGTGGAAAGCCCATTTAGGGAGAGGAGGGGTGGGTGTGGCCTCCCAACTGGCGATGGCGGCCGTCAATAACAATTCCACCAAGCAGCGCTAAATCCGCTGAATGTGGGATGCTCGTTTGGCAAATAGCTCAGCAAAGAGCTCAGGGTAAGGAATTAAAGTTTTAAAATATGTCCCAAACTCAAAATAAACAGTTTTAAAAACAGCGAGTAATTCCTCCGGCTTCCGCCTCAGAGGTAATGGTTTCAGTGGGTGCACTCGTAGTCAGCGCGTTCTTATAGGCGGGAGGGGTGGGCGTGGCCTGTCAGGTGGGCGTGGCCTCCCAACTGGCGATGGCGGCCGTCAATAACAATTCCACCAAGCAGCGCTAAATCCGCTGAATGTGGGATGCTTGTTTGGCAAATAGCCCAGCAAAGAGCTCAGGGTAAGGAATTAAAGTTTTAAAATATGTCCCAAACACAAAATAAACAGTTTTAAAAACAGCGAGTAATTCCTCCGGCTTCCGCCTCAGAGGTAATGGTTTCAGTGGGTGCACTCGTAGTCAGCGCGTTCTTATAGGCGGGAGGGGTAGGCGTGGCCTGTCAGGTGGGCGTGGCCTCCCAACTAGCGATGGCGGCCATCAATAACAATTCCACCAAGCAGCGCTAAATCCGCTGAATGTGGGATGCTCGTTTGGCAAATAGCCCAGCAAAGAGCTCAGGGTAAGGAATTAAAGTTTCTAAAATATGTCCCAAACACAAAATAAACAGTTTTAAAAACAGCGAGTAATTCCTCCGGCTTCCGCCTCAGAGGTAATGGTTTCAGTGGGTGCACTCGTAGTCAGCGCGTTCTTATAGGCGGGAGGGGTGGGCGTGGCCTGTCAGGTGGGCGTGGCCTCCCAACTGGCGATGGCGGCCGTCAATAACAATTCCACCAAGCAGCGCTAAATCCGCTGAATGTGGGATGCTCGTTTGGCAAATAGCCCAGCAAAGAGCTCAGGGTAAGGAATTAAAGTTTTAAAATATGTCCCAAACACAAAATAAACAGTTTTAAAAACAGCGAGTAATTCCTCCGGCTTCCGCCTCAGAGGTAATGGTTTCATTAATCTGCAAGGCACTTGAAAAAAGAATCAGAGTAATGAAAGTGACATGTGCAATGCTTTTACTTTAGTGACTGTAAGACATTTGCACTCAGTTCACAAATGCTTCTTTATACCTAGGGGCAACATCAGGCAGTACAGGCAGTGGGGCATCAGCTGCACAAGCGACAGCTGCAGCGACGGCGCAGAGTGTGGTGGCAGGGCCAAGCACCATGGATGCCTCGCAGGAGGAGGAGGACAGCAGTGCCATGGTCAATGAGGACGACCCTGTACATGCCCTCGTTTTTCCCCACTCCCCCCAACTATCACAATCCCCCCCATTGGTGTTCTCAACTGAGAACTCCCCCTCACGGTCCCAGCCAGCACCTGCCACATCACCAGCCAGGAGGAGTATTGTGGCCCCATTGACAATCATGGAGGGAGCTGCGGGTCAGGCACCAGCACCCACACCAGCGACACCTGTAGCACAGCAGCCCACCCAGCAGGCCAGCACCAATGCCGTCCACGCACTCCCAGCAGTGCATGTCCATCAGGAGAGGGCACAGTGTTCCAAGGCCTTGAGGGGAGCATGGTGCGAATCCAGCGCCTGCAGGCAAAATCCATCCTGGCATGCCACCGCCAATTGCGTGCACACAACCTGCAAATGGTAGAAATGGCAAAGGGCTTTGGTGAGTTGGTGGCAAGCAACAAGGAGGTGGCACAAACAAACAGAGACATTGCCACAGGAATGGGACGCATGACAACCGCCATCACACAGCTTTGTGCCAAGATGGAACATAATGAGCACACAAGGTGCAGGGATGCCCGTGTCCAAAACAGGACAATTAACCGGCTTGCCGACGCAACGTCCCAGCTATGTCGCCGAGGGGTAAATTTGGAAGAGAGCCTGACACAACACACTGCGGAGGTGACCAGGGGCATGGCCAGGATCACAAGTGCCATGGAGGCCCTCATCATATCTAATACAGTGGTCAATCCTGCCCTGGACGTGGCCGAGGCTGGGGACAGCAGCAGCCGCAGCAGCCCGGCTAGCGCTGTGTCAGAGCCGCGCAGGAGCAGCAGGTGCTCCGCAGAGGCAGCAGGCCATGCTGAAGGGGGTGATCAGCATCCCAGTGGCACTGTGAAGCACTTCAGAAAATGACTCTGCCAGTGTGGGTGAGGCAACCCGGGGCATTTCCAGTCCCCACATACAATTTCATATTTTCACTTGTTGCACATCAGTGCTTGAACGTTCTTCCAACATTAAAACAATTTTTTTTTCACATCCATAACCTGTGTGTTCATCTGTACTCACTCAGAAATAGTTGTCTGTTATTTCCTCCCGTCTGTATCTGCCATCACTTGGTGTTGACACTCCAGCAGGTTGGGTTTGTGGCACAGCAATGTCGTCGTCATGGTCCTCGTAGTCTGACAACTCTACCTCAGTGCCCTTCTTGACCGCAAGGTTGTGCAACATTGCACAGACAGCAATCATCTTGCAGCAGGTGATGGGGGTATACTGCCTTGCACCTCCACTCTTGTGCAAGCATCTGAACCTGCTTTTCCAGATGCCAAAGGTCCGTTCTATCACATTCCTTGTGCTTTTGTGGGCCCGGTTATACCTCCTTTGGCTGGGTGTTGAGGGGTTGAGGTGGGGGGTGAGTATGAATGAGCGGAGGGCATATGCACTGTCGCCTAGAAGAAAAAGGGGTAACGTTACTCACATGCATACATGTACTTCACACTACTATTTTTGTTATGGGGGTCTGACAATGTGTCTCACCTAGGAGGTATCCTTCACCAAATTCCCCTGCCGTCAGCCGTGCATGGATGCCGCTGCTTTGGAAGATGTAGGAGTCGTGGGTACTCCCTGGGAATTTTGCAACCAGGTCTGTGATGACGCACTTAGCATTACAAATCACCTGCACATTTATGGTGTGCGTTGACTTCCGGTTACGGTATATGTATTCTGTGTCAGCAGGGGGGCAAATCGGAATGTGCGTGCCATCAATGCAGCCAATGATGTGGGGGAATCTTGCCATCTGGTAAAAGTCTGCTTTAGTTTGTACCAGTTCCGCATGGGTTGCAGGGAAGGAAATGTATTGGTCCATCCTCTGTATCATGGCGTCAAGGAATTTGTGGAAAAACCTTGACAGGCTGCTCTGGGTCACCCCTCCTGCCACAGCAACTACACTTTGATAGCTGCCAGACGCAAGCAGGTGTAGGCTGCAGAGCACCTGCACTTGTGTTGGGATTGCGTGTGCCCTTGGGGTGGGGTGGTCCAACAGTGGTTGGAGGTCCCTGATGAGGTCAGTGATGGTGTCTGGGGCCAATCTGTATCTCTGTAGGATCTCTGCTTCTGTGAGCATGCATAGGGTCACCCTCTGCCTGTAGACCTGCTCCTGTCTCAGCCATTCCCTCTCTCCTTCCTCCTGTAGCCGTAGCCGTCTTGCAATGACATAAAATGCCGCCATAGTGCAAGAAGAATTGCATTTTGGGTCCGTTTTTATAGGTTGCACCTGGTTAGCACCTGATTCCAATCCATGGTAAATACAGACTCTTAAATACCGATTTTTAGGCAAATTCGGTATTTCTGAGCTTACCTACATCTCACTCTTCATTTTTCACACTTCTTATTTACAGAATCGGCATTTTACCGATTCGGTAACTTTACCGATTCGGTAGAATTACCGATTCGGTATATTTACCGATTCTGTATGTTAGCGAATCGGTAAAATTACCGATTCTGTGTTTTTTCCGAATCGGTATTTTACCGATTCGGTTTAATTACCGATTCGGTAATTTACCGATTATGACGGATTTCGGACTCCTACATCCCGATGGTTCGATTCCGCTCGGTAACGGACGAAAATCGGTATTTTCGGCCGTTACCGACCGACCTACATCGGGCCCCTAGGCTTGTATATAATATTGCAATAGCTTCAATTTAAAGCACTGGCGACATCACAACAATGTTGCAGCTCCTGAGTTCCAAAAAGAGAAGGGCAATCCAGAGAGAAAATGACTCTCTTTAAAGGATTTCCCTTCCCCCTACAACGCTCACCAGGCATGACGTCATGCCGTAACTTTCCACCTTGAGTAGCGTGAGCAGGGTACACCGATGTGCCTGCTGTCTCGAAACAGATCTCTATCGGGCTCTGTTTTGTGCCCTGGCACTTTTTTCCAGAATGCAGTGACAGCAGACCGCTGTCACTGCAGTTCAGAAAAAAACAGACTACCTGTAACAAGCGCACAAAACAGAGCCCGATGGAGACCCATTTCGAGGCCCCCTTAAAAAAACTGAGGGTGCTCAGACCCAGTGAGACCTGGCCCATTTAAAGCCCTGGATAGCTCAGTGTGTTACTGCCTTTGTCACAGAGATCCTTGTGTTACTTGCAGTTCAGAAGTTACAATCCTAACATAGGACAGTAACCAATGAACTGTCATCAAAGAGCTGCATACAAACATGAATGGTATAGTTAGAACTTCACTTTTTTGGTTTTGTGATTTAGTTAGAACTTCCCCAGTCTTTCATTATTCTAATGTTGCTAAAATGAGTATGTTTGGGCAGATATACATTTTTATCAGTAAAGCTGACCCCCATGGAATACTCTTTAAATCCTAAGGTTGTGTTTCCCCAGACCAAACCCTCTTAAAATATCCCGCCCACCAGTATGGATGACATGTGATTCATACACCTTGTAATCCTCATTTGCTTATGTGACATTCCCTATAGACTGATTTACATACTTGTTTGATTCATTGTCTCTGTATAATGTGTGCGTTGTGTAAAGTACTGACACAGACTACACTGATATGGGATGTATGACGGTACAACGCGTACCGTTACAACGCGTACCTTTACGACACAGGTTTAATAACGCAAGTCGTTACAACGACTTGCTTTGGGGGGCGCTGGATAGTGAATAGTTTAATTTAGTATTCCAACTCCAGTCCCCGTGGATAGTAGGGAAGGTGTTGGATAGTAAATTAAACTATCCCCTATCCTAGAGCGCCCTCCAGCGTTGTAACGGTACCGCGTTGTAACGGTTCCGTTGTAAAGGATGTTTCCCCTGATATGAGTAGCGCTATGCAACAAAAGAAATGCATATGAGAGAGGGACTACGTAAAGATAAGGGGCACTGTTGGAGGGTGGCAGTGAGGGAATCCGAGGAGGAGGTGGTGAGAAGGGGCTATGGAACGATGAGGGGCACTGTTGGAGGGTTGCAGTTAGGGAATCCGAGGAAGAGATCATGGGGTGGAGGGGGGAGTTAGGGAGAGATGAGGGGCACCGGTGGAGGGTGGCATTGAGGGAATCCGAGGAGGAGGTCAATAGGGGGAAGGGCTATGGGGAGATGAGGGGCACTTGTGGAGTGTGGCTTTGAGGGAATCCGAGGAGGAGGTCAATAGAGGGGGCCATTGGGAGATGAGGGGCACTGTCGGAAGGTGGGAGTAAAGGTATTTATGGAGAAAGAGGTTATTGGCGCGGCGCCAAAAAATACTTTGGCATCAGCGCTAAAGCCGGCCTTTCTTTTTTTGTTTATTTAATTAGCAGTCCAGTCATAAGGGCTACTGTGGAACATACTTTAAAGTGCGTGCTAATTATATTTACTGCTGTATTCAATGTTAATTTTGAAGGTGATTTTACTAATGTTTTTACCGGGAAAAATGAAAGTGGAGCCCGGTGGTGCCTGATATGGGGCTGGGGCCCAAGGTCATCTGTGAGACAAGGTTCACTAGAGAGGAGTAGTGGATAATCAAGCCTGTAAGGGGGTGCATTGCAGAGTCCGGGGTCAGGTGGCGGCAGTAATGAAGAGGGATTCTCCCAGAAGGCTCGCACAGAGGGAACCCAAGAAGTGTCACTTGCCTGATACTCCCACCTCAGAAACCTCCTCTTCCCAGCTAAGGGACATTACATGGAAACATTTTTTTTTTATAGTGGTCACATTTAGAAGGAGATTTGGGAGAGATTGCGTTTTACTTGGCCTTGTAAGACTAAGAAGAGATAAAGGAGGGCCCTGAAGCAGGCCTGCCTAGACATATATGCGACAAATCGAGCCCCCAGTGGCCCACCCAAATGCACCCTTGGCCCACCCAAATAAAAATTCCTGGAACCGGGCCTGCTGGGACTCCGGCGTACCATGTGGTAAGGAGCTAGTGGAGGCCCGAGCTTGGGGATTGACTGGTGCCCTCCATGGGCCTTCTTTGTCCTGGACCCGGATCACTGCCAGGGAGGTGGCTGGGGCCTTCGGAGGATGCCAGCTGGAGTCAGCGCTGGCTGCTGTGAGTATTCGACACTTGGCAGGCCCCGTCTGAGGGCCGAGACTGGCAGCGCAGGAGTGCAGCTCTGGAGCAGGGGGCCGGCTACATCTTTTTTCCCCCCCTCACCACCCTCAACATCAGCTGTGGTCTGTGTTGTACTGCCCGTCGGAGCCGGTGGAGGTGAGGCTTGCTCTGACCCCTAAGGCTGCGGATTGTACTAATTGGTGCTGAGGCGAGCGGGCCTCTTCTATAACGAGAGAGTTTTTTCGGAGACTGTGGATAGTTAGGTCTTCTGGTGCACTGCACGTTTTGTGGCAGTGCCTGTCTGGTTCTGGGCCTGGCCCGGGACATTGTTTGCCCTATTGAGCTGCCATGGCGTGGTTGAGTGGGGGATGGTTGTGCGGCTTGGCACCAGCAGCTCTGAACCGGGCACTGCCCACTTGCTTACTCCCCCACCGTCTCAAGGAGGTCCAGCAACAGTCAGTGGCGTAACGAACCTTGAGGGGGCCCCCCTGCAGGGTAAGTGAAGGGGCCACCTCCGGACTCAAGCTAGAGCTCCCCAGCAGAAGTGCGGTGCTGTCTGGGCCCCCTGGAGGGTGAGGGCCCCCCCCGCACTGCAGGGGCTGCAGGGGCCTGTGTTACGCCCCTGGCAACAGTGAAGACTAAGGAGCCTGGGATACCTCGAACGAATAAAATGGTTAACTGTGCTGTCGAAAAGACAGTACTGGCCACAGCTGAGGGGGGAGTGGAGCAGTCGGTGACTGGAGAACCTTCCCTGGGGGCAATTATGACGGTGATTCAGGATTTGAAGGGCAGATTGGAGTCGAAGTTTGAAACTGTGACAATAGATGTCCATCTTATGCGGGCCGGCCTTAAGAAAATTAGTGAGAAGGTGACGACAGCGGAATTACATATTGCTTTGCTCCAGCCAATCACAAAAAGATTAGAGATCCCGGTGCACTTTCTTACGCAAAGGTGGCGAAGTGTTATGATGAAAGGAGTAGGTTATGTTATAGATGAAGGATTTATTGAGTCTCAGATGTTAAGATGGTCTTCTAGTAAGTTCTGTAGTTAGGTCTGTAGTTAGCCCCACCAGGAGCAGCCTCCCTGCTGCTCATCCCATACTACAACTGACATTCCCATCACCAGGCATCCTCACATTCCATTACATCACCATGCACACTAACATTCCACACAGCACATTCACACTGGCTGAGCAGCAAGGGTAGAGAATCAGGAAAGATGCATAATACCATAAACCAGATATAACACGAAGCTTGAGGATCAGGAGGTGAGAGCAAAGAGGACAACATCTGGGTGGTGTGGGTGCCGAAGGGGGCCAACGGTGTTAGTGCAGATCTCTTTCTGGAGGATTTTATTGCAAATATGCTATGCCCCAAACATCTATCTCAGTTATTCTCAGTTGAGAGGGGCCATAGGATGCCCATACCCCTGCCAAAGCCAAGTGTCCCCCCCACAGACATCCATTGCCCCGACCTTCAACTATCGAGATAAAGATCCAGTTCTTCAGGCAGCGAAGGCACATGGAGCCAGGCAGGGATAAGATTTTTAAATGGCTGCAGCGCAGAGACAGGATATTATAGTGGGCAGTCCTGGTGCGGTTCAATGTAGAAGTACACACCAATCAATTAGATACACTCATATCTGTAAATTCTGCTGTGTTGTAAAAACTTGCTTTTATGACATTTACTGATTTTCTGTAGGGAAACGGTCATTCTGCTTTAGAACTTTGACAAGGGTGTATTTATTTTGATTACGGATCTTCGTAATTATTGGCTATGGCAGTTGTGAATTAATGCGGTACTGCCAAAAATGTGTAGGTGGAGTTTTTAGTCAGGGTACCCCTGCTAGGCTCTAAGGAGAGACATATATTCAAGATGTCAAATGTTGTCAGATTTAATGGATTTTTCTTAGTCCTTTGTATCTTCGTCCTTCTTCTCTTTCTTTGGATTCTCATTGTCCTCCTGCCCTTTGCTGCCTCCTGTTGCTGCAGCAGGGTTAACTGCTGACTGTTACATATAGTGGCTGATCAGAGCTCTGTTCATGGTGATGGCTTTCAGTGTCATTATGAATATATTCTGCATTTAATAGTTGGTAGAGTTTATGTGCATTTTTAAAACTAATGGCTTGTCCATTTTGTTGTACGTACAGAGGAAAGACCGCAACATCCTTAGGTGTGCACCAGTCTTAAATTTGGAAGCCTCCCTGGCGGACAGCATACTATGGTCATAAATACCCTGAGGTTGAGATTTTATCCTTTACGAGTTCTAGTGAAGTACGCCCAAACTTGAGATTATGGCTACTCACGGTGTGCTCCAAGAACTCAGGACTGACAACGGCCCACCTTTCCAAGGACAAGAAATGGCTTCATATTTAACATCGCTTGGCATAGTTCACAAGAAGATCACTCCTCGCTGGCCCCAAGCTAATAGGGAGGCCGAAAGATTCATGAGAACTTTGAACAAAGTCATTCAAATTGCCTCTGGCTGTTTATTCTCTCCTCCGTGATTATTGACAAACTCCACACTCTACCACAGGGAAAGCGCCAAGGCGCCTCTCCGTGGGTCTGGTAGTCCTGGATTCATTCCCTCACCATCCTTTTTGGGCCCCTGACCCTGTTGATGGCCAACCGGTCTATGAAAGAAGGTTGGAATCAATGCTAGCGTCAGCCGTCGCTGGCGTCCCCGAGTGCCTGCTCTTAAGACTGGGGACTTGGTACTGATAAAGAATCGATCCCCTTTCAGTAAGTTCAGGTTGTCTTTAAAAATGCAGACCGTGGACTATAGCACACTTGCACTGCACCAAAGTCATTGCTCGTCGTGGGAGTAAAGCAATCACACGGAGCATCTATGGGGCAGATTTACAAGCTCCTTGCGACACTTTTGCGCAGCCGTTGCGTCACTTTTGTGACTCAGCGGTGGCGTAAAAAATGCAGCCAATTTACAACATGTCGCATCTAGGGAGATGCGTCAGGTTGTAAAGCCCTGCGTCACATTATACCTGTGTCAGGTATAATGTATGCAGGGAGGGAGTTCCATGCAGGAAAGCCTCCTAGAAGTGACGCAGTGAAATCTACTTGATTTCACTGTGTCACTTCTAGACGCCACTGCGTCTAAACTTTACGCCTGCTTGAAGCAGGCGGAATGAGTGACGCAGTGTAGTGGGAATAGGCCTCAAAATGCATTGCTGGAGTTGCGGTGTGCTTGAGCCACATCTCCAGCAATGCATGACTTTTACCCCAACAGTTGCGTCAGAATTTCTGACGCTTCTGTCAATCCTTGCGCCATGGTGCGCCGTATTGTAAATACAGCGCATCCATGGTGGCGCAAGGGTTTCTCAGGGTGGCGCAGGGAAAGTGACGCATCTCTACAGATGCGTAACTTTCTTGTAAATCTGCCCTTCAGTATTCAAGAGATTTTATCCAAGTTCCAGTCATTCCATGGATGCTAATGAAAATGACCCCATGATCGATAAGCAAGATAGTTTTTCTGAACCGGGAGGCCCCTATCCTGTGTTACCGGGTTCTGCTGACGTTGAGCCTGGCCCTCCTACATCAACCGTGGACATCCCTGGGAGTCCTGGCATCAGACTGTCTGACCAACTTGAGAGTCGCGTCACTCTCACCAGCTATAAACTCCGAGGTAATCCCATGCCATTAATTAGGCTGAAGGATCATCTGGTGTGATGGTTGTGACATTTTCCTGACTCAGGTAAACTCCTATCAACAGGTAGGTTAATGTTTAGCCAAACTGGTGGTTATTTTGTTAACCAAGAATTGTGTATATTATTACCGCAGTGGATGTGGTGATGTTGACTGGAATCCGTATGTTGTCACACCTGTAAACAATTTAGATGATGTGGTTTTTTTGTATTTCGGGGAGGCCTCTAGGGAGACCTTGCCTGCGCGGAGTGCCAATGCCAGAATACACTGTGTCTGAATGATCATTTGAAGGCCGCGCCGCCCTGCCACCCTGCCACCCTGCAGAGTTGTAGGCAAATGATCAGGGCCCCTGCAACACCACCTCAGGGGCCCCTCGACACAACATCCCTCCAATAGCCACTTTGCCTTAACATATCAGGTAGTGAAGACAGGAGCTTCCTGGCAGTGAAGACAGGTGTTTCCTTTAAAGTGTCGCTTTCAGGGGGTAAAAGCCAAAGCAACAAATCACGAGCAGGTAAGTTAGAGAAAGGAGGAGTCCAGAAGAGTGAAATGATATTACTGAAGATATATCCGAACACTGGGCAGCAGAATGCGGAGGCAGAATCAGTACACCACCTCAGGAAACGTCTGTCCGCAGTGGCTAGGCAAAAGACCTGCTAACTTTAATGACACACATATAAATAGCAAAGCGGGTTGATGAGTCCGTCGAACAATATCACCTCGACTGCTTTGTGATGTCTTTATCTACTGGTTCGTTCTCAGTCTCAGTGTTGATTTTAAGCCTTACAGAGTTTGCCTTTGTCTCTGTTATAGCAGAGCATTATGGGGCTACCCTGAATTCCTCCGAACCTGGGTGAGGTAATTGTAGGAAAAAACAATTATTCTAGCTCATCCATTTCTGCGTGTTCACTTGTATATTTTAGCAGGGGCACAGACATCCTTTACCTGACTTGAAAAAGAGGGCTTTTCATTGACAAAAGCGCACACCAAAATATGTTTATTTAAGTTTTTTTAGGTTTATATTTTTGTGAGACCTGATGAACACATAATGAATAATTATATATGTAGTTATGATCCAGCGGCCTATAGGAAATATGTCATAAGCTACGCTACCTAACTCTACAATATACACTATAAATCACTTCTCAATTTATGGCCCATTAATCTGACATGACATATTTTGACCAACTGAATCATGTGGCCTAATTAACCTATTCACAAAATTATATACATTTATATACAACCGCGGTAAATAAATTTCATCATACTTAACAAACCCTATTAACTATTAAGCCACTTATGGCGATAGAATCTAGCTAATGGTAACCTAAACTCATGAAAATAACAAGTCCAGCTTGATTTTCAAAGTAAGATTTTATTAGCTACTTATTTGAAAATTGTAATTGAAATCTTTATTAATGCATTTTTATTTATTAGAATCATTGCAAGTAATTATAACAGTTTTATGAATTTTAGAAATTATTATTGCAATTGAAATTATCAGTTTGGCATTTCAAAACCTAAGTTCCTAACTAAGCTAAATAAATGGAAATAAAGAGTAAAGTCTTTGAGGGCTCTTACGTGCTCCAAGAGAAGTCCGTCTACACGACACCCTCATCCAAAGGTCAGCAGAAGCAGCAGCGGCGAAACCCTTCCACGGGGAATGAGTTTTTATACCTTTCTGCACTAAGCTAATCTAAGTAAAAGTAAATCTTTTCTGCAAAAGTCGGAGTCCCATTGGCTTACGAGTGACAAGTGACATGTCACCACATTTTTCAAAACATCAGTTCCGTCACTTTCTTAGAGTCCATTGTCTCTTGTATTCGAGCACCGAGGCTTCCTCAATTTGAAACATTACTCGAAGAAAAATGTCATCATGTCATTTGCTTCCTCGGATGCAAAATTATCGCACGTTCCTTTTGCCGGTTCCTGGCCTTGGCCTTGTCTGACTAAGAAACAGTCAGAGGCACATCACGTCTGCCCAACGTTGCAACAGCAAAGGAAGTTTTTCTCTGTATGGACTCTCTCTTGCTCCGTGCAGAATTTTAGCAGACTCAAGTAAACTAGGCCCAAAGCAGCCAATTTAACGGTAACTGTTATATAAACAAACACAAAAGAATAATTAATGTAAGAAATATAGTTTGTTCTGTTGCCACCCACCATTGCTAATTATTAACCCATTAGTCTAAATTACCTAGCCAAAGCGTACAAATAAAGCAGCAATTAGTCTAAATTACCTAGCCAAAGCGTACAAATAAAGCAGCAATTATATCTACCATTCTTCATTAAATCCAACGAGATTCTTTATGCACCTGTAAAGAATAGAGTGACACCACATAGACAAGGAAAGCAAAATAAGCACATGTCACTTATAAATCAGCTGCAATTAATTATGACATGACAAATGGACAGAGTTAATTTATTATTTTGCACAAACAGAAAGATGCAACAATAATGCACGTTTATAATGCACACATGTTAGTATGCCACGTGTAATTTAAATCTAGGTTGAATTAATACACACACAGTACAAAATGTTAATACAATTATCTCTTATTATGGAAGTGTGACTTCACAAGTTGAAAATAAATCTATTTCCAAATCTCGCTCCATCAACTCCCTCATCTGGTGATTACCAAATCACCACACCACACCCAAAATTTAGCAAAATTTTTACCTAAATGAAAATGGTTCGAATTCACTTGTATTAGTATTTCTAAAGACTTGTTTCAGCAAAATCTTTGCAACTGTCATATTGAGCTCTACGTAACTCCTCCAGCTCAATTTCCCTCTCCTGTTCCTTTTTGATCTTATAAATTCTTCTTTTCTCCTTCATGTGTTTCTTTCTCTTGTGTAACATGCAACTGATTTTTGTCAAAACTATCACAAATATTATTACAAACAAAGGTGTTAGAATCTTGCCAAGAATCAAACCACCGGGGCGTGGCTTCGATGGCGGCCTGAACGGACGTGCTCTGTGTGGCTCCCCGGCCCAATGCCCTTTAGCACGCTGTAATTTGCCATAAAACTCCCCAAAACCAGCTTCAGTCTAAGCCGCAGGGCAGCGCCCCACCGCGACGACCCCCAGGCTGACTTACGGAGTGGTGGAGAGCCGGGGCGCCCTGTTCCGAACATCGCGACGGAGCCCGGGAGGCCCAGCAACATGGCGGCGCGCAAGTGAATCTGCTCGACTGCGCGGGCGGAGAGGAGCATCCAAGACGCCAGCTAAGAGACCCGGCGGGAGACGGTGAGAGCCCCCTGTGCCTTGACCGTGGCCGACTACCAGGCGCCCGGGACCTCTGCTTCAGGACCTCCCGCGGGGACTCGGCGGGCCCCCTCAAATCCAGCCCCCGGCTTCAGGCCTACGCAGCGGAGACGGGCCCGATCGGGGCTGCCTCGTACCGCCCACTGCCCGCCGCGGCACACATCCCGCCCCGGCCCCCTTCCAGACGCCGAGACCCGGCGTAGAGCTCCACCTTGGGGCCGGGGCGTTGCTTGCCACCGCCGATCCTCCTGCGGGGGCTGCGCCATACTCGAGGCCCCGGCGCGGGCCTTGACTTGCGGAAGCGATCCACACCCCCAGCGCGCCTGGGTGCCCCCGGCGGCTCGGGATCCGGGCCCCCCCTCATCACGCTTCTGCCCTGCTGCCCTGCCCCCCCGTCTGGACTGCCTAATCGGCGGGGGACCTTCGCCCCGGCACCGAGAAACCACCGGTTCTTACATTGGACCATCTTCACACCCGACGTCCAGTGGGGGACCTCGTCCTGTCGGAGTGCAGTGCGGCTGGCGTGATTCCCGGGCCCTCCCGAGGTCTCCAGCTTCTCAGCCCCGCCGCGTGGCGGTTCATGCCGGCCGTCCCTAGCCTGCTGCGGAATCGAGGTCAGGAGACCCACCACGTGAAATCGGACCACAAGGGGCCTAGCTCAACCGCCGAGGCCACTGGTCCTGACTTTAGTGCAATCTTGCGCCACGCCACCACATAACTTTACACGCGGCCTCAGCACACACCTTTGAGTTCTGACCCTGGCCCTGTTGGTGGCACCCAGCTGCCGGCCGGCCCGCTACCTGCCTCCCCGGCCTCAGGACGGTTCATCCGCACGCCTTTGAAGGTCTTCGGCGCCTCTAACGCCCACAGATACTGCTGAGCGGCGTGGACCCCCTCAACCGGAGCCCCCACATTCGGGCGAACCGAGGGGAGCGCCTCGACCTCGCTGCTCGTAGCTGTCTGCTCGCCTCATCCAACGCACCGCTCAGGAACCCCTGCGGACCTGCCGCTTGACTTCCGAGCGCGGCCTGCTGCCCGCCTGCGCCCAGCTGTTGGGGTACTACGCTCAGCTCCGGCCACCTGCTTTGCGACAATACCGGTGCCTGCGTGGAGCTCCGGGGCCCCACGGGGAGCTGCTCGGGCTCCTCCTTCCCCCTCTGCCTGGATCCGCAGTCTCCTGGCTTCGACACCATGGCTCACTCCAACCGCAAGGGTAATCGAAACATTGTGGACCTTTTGCATAAATCTGCACCGAAGGTGGAAAAGACCCAAGCGGCTACATCCCCAAAGCCCCAGGTGAGCCCCCAGACACAGGAGGACGACACCGCCCCTATCACCAAAGCCTTCCTGGCCTCCCTCTTCAATACCTTGCGAGAGGACTTTCAAACTCTGAAACAAGAACTCACCGGGGAACAGAGGGAGCTGCGTCGAGACCTGGATGGCCTGGGCGAGCGGGTGGCCTTGGTGGAGGAGGCGGATCAGTCACGCAGCATGGAGGTGGAGAGGCTGCAGCAGGAGATTCTTCGGCTCCAAGACCAACAGGTGGACCTGCAATCGCACTCGGAGGACCTCGAGAACCGCTCCAGGCGAAATAACATAAGAATCCGCGGAGTTCCATCCAACGCAGAAAAGCCCAATCTGGTGGAATATTTGCAAGAATTGTTCCGAGAGATTTTAGGTGAACCTCAGGACTTTGCGATAAGAATCGACCGAGCACACAGAGTGGGCCTGGCACGTCGCGCCCCGGCCCCTCCTCCAGATATCTTGGCCTTCCTTCCAGACTTTCCCCTCAAGGAACGCATCCTGCGAGAGGCCCGCAAGGCACAGCCTATTCACTTCCGCGATGTACCTGTAGCTCTTTTTCAGGACCTTTCCACCATCACTCTACAGAAACGCAAGTCCTTTTGCATAGCAACAAACTTCTTGAGAGACAATGGTATACCCTACTCCTGGGGTCACCCATTCCGCCTGATCTTTAAATGGAAGGGGTCGCTCCATCAACTCCGATCACTCCGAGACACTTGCGCCCTCCTGAACATTGAAGTGCCGGAGGGGTCCGGGTCCAGAGACGCGTCTCCACGTCGAACACAGGAAGACTCATCCCAGCGGCCGAGGGACGGTTGGCAGACGGTGCGCCGGAGGCGCTCCCCAAGAACTGTCTCGAAACCGGACCCGGCCACAGTTGCACAGGAGCGGGAGGCAGCAGTGCAGGAGGTGGCGGACAACACCGCGGCAGATGAGTAAAACATTGTAATCCATGGGGCTCTCTTTTTAGCCCCGTTCACCCGGGGCGGTGGGTCGGGGAGCCGCCATTTCGGCTGCTACCATGGTACCCCTACTGATGACTTTCTACGGACCTGTGTCATACACGTTTAGGCCAGAGACTCTAACTAGTTCTAGTTCTGAGGTTTGTTCTGGGGTGGGGGAGGGGACAGGTACCGGGATGGAGGGGGACTCTGGAGGGATTGGGAAGACTTGTTCTGTTGGCGTTAGGGAGGGTCTGTTGAGTTTGGGGTTGGGGGGGCAGGGGACGGGTGCCGGGACTGGGGGTGGGGCACGGGACGCGAGGGCGGGGACCAGTATGCCAGGGGACTTACACAGGGTTAAAATGCCACTTACATTCTGTCCGGCGCGAAGACATCCGGCACTGCTCTGTTCGATTCTCCCCGCATTCTCACATGATGGCTGACACACTTAAAGTACTGTCTCTCAATGTCAAAGGCCTCAACAATCCGATCAAGCGAAGGGCGGTCATCTCATTCTTAGAAAATTCGGAGGCTGACATCTGCTTGTTGCAGGAGACACACCTCCTGCCCAAGGACTGGCACAGGATGCGCTCCCGGGCCTTTCCCCAACAATACTTTTCCTCTCTGCCGTCCAAGAAGGCGGGAGTAGCCATTCTAGTGTCCCGACGTTTCCGAGGCAGGGTGGGAGCCAAAGCTGGGGAGATCAAGGGACGCCTTCTGACACATACTTTCCTTATGGGACATAGCTCGTACACGATAGGCTCCATTTACGCTCCCAACACGAACCAAGAAACGTTCCTGAAAGCTGCACTTTCTGAGACACTACAATCACCTCACTCTCAGCTGATCGTGGGGGGGGACCTCAATCTTGTCATGGACACGAATATGGATAGATCCGGGCACCGCTATGGTGACACTGGCGCGCTTTCAGACACAGGCAGATTATGGCTGCAGGACAGAGACATAGTAGATCTTTGGAGATTAACGCACCCCACCACAGCGCGCTACACCTTCTACTCCCACGTACACCACACCTATGCGCGTCTAGATCACTTTTTGGGTACCTCGGACCTGATTCCTCACATTGCTGAGATCTCCATAACCCCAGCGGCCCTCTCTGACCACGACGCGGTGGAGCTGACACTCAGGGTGCCCAGGTCCCCACGCAAGCCAGGCTCATGGAGGCTCAATGAGCCCCTCCTGCAGAGACCAGCCGTTGTCAAACAAATTCGGGACTGCATCTCGGACTATCTCGCCTCTAATGACACCCCTATGATCTCGATATCCTCTCTTTGGGGAGCCTTGAAGGCCGTGGTTAGGGGGGAACTGATAGCGATCGCTGCTGCTGACGCCAAAGCTCGCAAAGGAAAAAGGGTGGACCTCACAGCACAAGTAGCTGAACTGGAGAGAGTACACAGTCGTACCTGCGCCCCGAGAATATGGCGCCAACTGAAGGCAGCTAGGGCTCAGTTGGCCAGTCTAGATACTGACAGGGCGGAATTCGCTGCACTTCGTCTCCGCCATACGTATTATGTAGGGGGCAACCGCACTGGACGCCTCTTGGCAAGCGCCCTAAAGGCGAAGACTCAACGCTCGAAAATAACTGAGCTGCGAGACAATTCTGGTCACACTATTACAGATGACACACAGGTTGCTTCTGCCTTTCGCTCCTTCTACGCCTCCCTGTACAGTGCGGAGAAAGTGTCGCCTACAGCAGTCAAGGACTATTTGATGTCGGCCAACATTACGCCACTTTGCCCAACGAAATCAGAGGCTCTGGAGGCTCCTATTCATTCGGACGAGGTTCTAGCTGCTATCGCACGCCTCCGCCCACTCAAATCGCCGGGCCCCGATGGTTTCTCTTCAGGCTTTTATAAAACCTTTGGCCGCACCCTAGCTCCCATATTAACGAGGCTGTTTAATTCCTTTGAGGGCCCGAGCTCCATCCCACCAGACATGTTGGCGGCTGATATAGTGGTTTTGCCCAAACCGGGCAAACCCCCGACACACTGCTCCGCGTTCCGCCCCATCTCCTTACTCAATCTGGACTTGAAACTGTTCACTGGGGTCCTGGCGGCCCGCTTGGGCCCTTGCCTCCCGGGAATTCTTGAGCCGGACCAATCGGGCTTCGTCCCAAATCGCCAATGTAGCGACAATACTAAAAGACTACTGCACCTCGTGGACAAGACTCATTTCCAAGACTCGGAATCGGTTCTGCTGGCCATCGACGCGGAGAAGGCGTTTGACCGTGTCGACTGGACCTACCTGCAAGCGGTCATGCAGAGATACCACCTGGGGGATCGATTCCAAGCATGGATCGCAAGCTGCTACCACCACCCCACGGCCCGTGTACGGCTCGGCGGCCTCCAATCGGACGCCTTCGAGATCCAAAGAGGCACCCGCCAGGGGTGTCCTCTCACGCCCCTTTTATTAGCCCTCTACGTGGAACCCCTGGCGCAAAAAATCCGTGATAATCCCAGCATTAGCGGCGTCTCTTTTGGCCATGAACCCCACACACTGGGGCTGTATGCCGATGACATTATAGCAGCCTTGGACAGACCATCCAGCTCGGTGCCTGCTTTCCTGGGGGAGCTGGAAGCATTCGGAGCGGTGTCTGGCTTTAAAATCAACCGGGGGAAATCCCTGATACTGCCCCTCGGCAGCTATGCCCATCCTAACGCCCCGTTGCCTGAATTCGGCTGCGACCTATCGACCACCACGCAACTCCCGTATTTGGGGATCACACTTACCTCCTCCACGGTTTCGACGGTGGCCCTCAACTACAAAACACTGTCCTCCCAAATCAAAGCTGACTTTGCGAGATGGTCGAAACAACCCCTCTCTTTACTAGGTCGCGTTGCGGCAGTAAAGATGTCCGTGCTACCTAAAATCCTGTATGTCTTCCAGACTCTCCCGGTACAGCCGCCACCGGGCGTGCTCGCCGAACTACAACACGCCATCCACCAGTTCATCTGGGAACGGAAACGCGCACGCTTGCACAAACAGGCAGCACATAGAAGCGTCGATGAAGGTGGCCTCGGAATCCCTAACCTCCTACAGTACTTCTGGGCTTCTCAACTCAGCTATTTAGTGGAGTGGTACAGACCTGAATCTGAGAAGAGATGGCTATTTCAGGACAGAGCAATGGCTCGGACGTCGCTGTGGAAAATCTCGTTTCTCGCCCGCCAGCATAGACCGCAATACCTCCTTCGCTCCCCCATTACACGCACCGTCATGAAGGTTTGGGATATGGTGGCAGTCAAGAGAGCCCTGACGACTTTCCCCTCACCGCTTACTCCACTCTTTGACAACCCCGAATTTCCACCGGGCACGGACCCTCGCGCCTTTCCACAGTGGCGGACCACGGACTGCCGCTCGGCCGGCCATCTTTTTGACATGGAGGGATTTCTCCCTTTCTCCGATATAACCCAGGGCTACGGAATAACCAACCCCCACATGTACCAATACTTTCAACTCCGCCATTGGCTCCTGACTCCGGAGAATGCCCCTCTGGTCGGGCGCCGGATGACACCCTTCGAACGCTGGCTGGTGTCGAAGGACTCGGATAAACACCTTATTTCAGAGCTCTATAAGATGCTATCCCCTGAGCCTAGCCTAGTTAAAACAGCAGGGCAAAGACGCTGGGAATTGGAACTCGGAAGGACACTCTCACACAAAGAATGGGAATTCATATATTACAGAGCAACACACAGCACCCGCAACACTCATGCTAGAGAATCTGCGATGAAACTGGCCATCTACTGGCATCTCACCCCAGCGCGACTCAACCAAGGCAACCCTCTCCGCAGTGCATTGTGTTGGAGGGGATGTGGCGAAAAGGGCACCCTGACACATCTCTTATGGGACTGCCGCGAACTGCGGGGGTACTGGAAAGCTGTCCTGGATGACATAGACTCTACTTTTGCAACTGAACTCCCACGCTTTCCGGCATACACAATCCTGGGTCTGCCCAATGCGCTCACGTTCCCCTTGCGTTCACCTCGTGGCAAGCAGATGGGTATTGCCATACAGGCAGCGTCACAACATGTCCTGTCACTATGGGGCTCTACCACACTACCCACCCACACTGGCTGGCTACATAAACTATGGTTCACGATAGGCATGGAGCGTATACAGGCCACACTTACTCACACTACTACTTCATTCCAGAAAACTTGGCAGCCGCTCTTGTCACTCCTTTCCAGGGAATTTCACGAAATCACATGCCCGAAGTATCTCCGCATTTTACGGCTTACGGACAACCCGCGTGAGCCACCATGAACAGGCACATAATATCGCACACACACCTGGAAGTGCTATGGTGAACGCTCTGGACGACAGGCATACTGGTCGGGGTGGGGGAGGGGGGTGCGGTTGGGTTCCGGGGGGGTGGTTGGGTTCCTCTTACTGTTCTGTTCAATGACCACTCTTCTGTGGCTCCTGTCCCGAAAACTGGGCACCGCATTTCTACATGGGCATGGTTCATCTGCTTTCCTTTGGATTACTAGGGAAGACTTGTATGTCTGTCTCGATCGCCACACCTGCCTACTACATATGTATAATATTGTATTGCCTGCCTCTTTCTGCTTTTTCTGCTTCCAAAAATCAATAAAAACACATTTGAAATTAAGAATCGAACCACCTATTTCTTGAAACCAGTTTTTAATAGCTTGAAACCTTTTTGAAAGACGTTCTGAAAAATCATCCTCTTCTAAGGGGACAATTTCTGAGTGCATCTCTGTGATGTTCTTGATATACATCTCAATATTCTTACTTTCATCAGGGATGTAAGTACAGCAGTGTTGGACATGTAAAATACCACAGACTCCTCCCTCTTTTGCCAGGAGTATGTCCAATGCAAGGCGATTTTGCATCACCATAGACCTCACTGCAATGACCTCAACATCCACTAACTGAAAACCACCTGCTGTGTCAGTTGATAATCTGTCAACAATTGTGGATAATTTTCTGATTCTTCCTGCATTTAAGGTTATACCCACTAAAGGTATAACTGCTTCAAAAATGTCTCCCAGACTTTCTGTAAAACTTTCTCTATTAAATCTGTTTGCGTGGTTGCTAATTTCAAATGATCCGTCTGCATTTCTGTCAATATGAAACATTTTTGGAAAAACTAGTCCAACAAAACATGTCCCATACCAATGGTCAGGAAGATTATAATAAGCTTTGTCACCACAGATAAAATAAATCCCAGGGAAAATTGGATCTTTGCCACCTTTGAATCCCCAACCCCCCATGATTTGGTAAGTATCCTCACAATTGCTAGCACCTACAAAGTAATTATCAAATAAAGTATTATCTCTCCTAATGCAAAGTTTACCACTAATTGGTTTGTCTATGTGAATTGCAACATTATCAAAAGTATTGCCATTAAGTTTCTCATCCTCTTTCTGCCAGAATTTGGATTTGGTCTGCTTGACCATTTCATTTCTTTTATAAATCGCCCTTCTCTCCTCAACTAAGTTCAGGAAAGTCTTTTCCTCAGCTCTCAATTTGCAGGATACATTATTTTTGTAAGCATACTCATAGGTGAGTTCATTAGTAACTAAAAAGAATTCCCTCATCTGTTTAGCTCTTTTATGTTTATTCAAAGCACTCTCAATTTTTAGATTAGCAAATATTTCATCAAAATTGGAATAGTAATATTCTAGGCGACCAGTCTGATAAAATAAGCTAGCTATCACACTACAGGTCATACCATATGTGAGAGGAAGCATACTGTATGTTACTCCCTCAGAAACAGAAGCAGGCAATTTTACGCATATATAGCAATCTTTGACATCCATTACTTTAACATATTCTCCTAAAAGCCTTGAAAATGTGTTGCTTGAAAAATCACTAACAGATCTATCCTGATGAACCTCAGGTTTGTGATCAATAACTTTGTTAGCTTTACCTGTTGCACTATGTTTGTTTTGACTAACCAAAGCTTTGCTTGTCATGTTGACCTTATACATCTCCTTATTGATCTCAAAAGGAACAACAACATCCAAAACCAACCAGAGCAGAATTAATATGAGCACACACACCAGTGTCATCTTACAGCATTTCTTAAAAATGGAACATTTCGAAGTACTACGCTCCATAACATAAGGCATTTTAGAGATTAAAGAAAAAACTAAATTTTAAAATATGTAAAATCAAAATATACACACCCCTTTTTAAAATCTTTTTTTTTTTATTATTCTAACAACTTTTCTTCGACCTTGCGTCACAAATTATTTTCCAACTAAACAAAACTTCTTCGACCTTGTGTCACCTAACACAATTTCTTCAGCCTTTTGCCAAAATATAAAAACCAAAAATTTACCAGATAAGTATTTCAATCATTGTCACTGTTTTCCTCAACTTCTTCTTGACTACTGCTATTAATTTCAATAACAGGAGGTATAATTAAATATGTCCACTCAGGTGATTTGTATTTTTGATTAGGTCTCAAAACTCTCTTCGACTTTCTAGTTACTACCTCTATTTTCTTTCCCTTTTCTGCTTTCCTTTCAGGATCCTCTTGACTAGCAATCTCGTTTACCTGCTCCATTGATCTTTTAATTAACCTAACTCTCAGCCCTCCATTTTCACTTGGCCAGACTTTACCTTTTCTCAAAATTTTCCTTTTTGGCTCAGTCAAATTAGATTCTGTTTTCCAAGATCTCTTTTTCACACTTTCCCTTTGACAATCTTCATCACTTTCTCCGGAATCACTGTCAGAAATTTCGATTCTTGACTCAGGAACTTTTCTAATCGGCAGTCTCACTCCGTTAGGAACTAGACTCTGTTTTCCATCACTGGTACTTGGCAATTCGTCTTCCTCCTCCTCTTCAATTACCTTCAACTTCCCAGTTTCTGGTTTCTTGTTCCTTCTTTCAGAGCTCGTTTTCTGCTTTTCGATACTCTCCTGGTCAGAAATTTCTATTATTTAAATGTCTTCTCCTTTGATTTTATCAACTTTCTTTATTCCGTTTGCTTCATTGTCAGACTCTTCTGCTGATTTCTTTTCTAGCAGATCTTCATCATTTTCAGAGTCTATTTCAATAATTTCCTAATCTTTTCTGATCAAATTTCCATTCACAGGCACCTTTTCCAGATGTCGATCTTCAATATCTGAAACTTCCTCACCTTCTACTTCAGAATCTGAATCAGCTGTTGTATCACTTCATCAGAGTTTTCAGGTGTAGGTATCGGAATAGTATGACTTGGATGAATCCACCTTTTTATTCCTCTACACTTTACTGCATTAGTTGTGACAAGAATTACCTGTCTAGGTTTCTGCCACCTTGGTACCAGACAATTTCTTCTTCCATGAACTTTGGTTCTGACCCAATCTCCAGGTCTCAGATCATGCGTTAACACTTTGTCTTTTGACTGTACTTCAGTTCCAACCTGATTAGACACAGAAGTCACGACGTCAGACAACTGTTTACAGTATTCCAAAATTGCACTGTCATTAATGCTCAACAGCTTTCCTACAGGTACAAATGCTTTTCTCATGACTCTGCCCATGATAATATCATGAGGACTCAAACCTGTATTTTTATCTGGAGTACTTCTTAAAGACATCAGGACAAGTGGAAGAGCATCTGTCCACTTTACACCTGTGTCTAGACACATTTTTCCAATTCTGTTTTTTATTGTTCCATTAATCTGTTCAACTATTCCAGAAGCCTCTGGTCTGTATGCACAATGTAACTTCTGCTCAATGTTTAATGCTTCACAGATTAAACTCAACAATCTGTTATCAAAATGTCCCCCTCTATCACTCTCAATAGTTACAGGAAATCCATACCTTTGGATTATCTCACGTAAAAGTAACTTTGCTACAGTGATTGAATCATTGTGACATGTGAGGAATGCTTCTATCCATCTTGAAAATAAACAGACAATTACTAAGACATATTTTAACCTGTTATGTCTGGGCATCTCTATGAAATCCATCTGTAACCTAGTGAAAGGACCACCCTCCCGACCTATGGTTCCCGTTCCCACAACTGATTTCCTGTTTGGGTTCATTTGTTGGCAGATCAAACACCTTTGACAAAGAGATTCAGCAATCGTTCTAAACTTGGTATTAAACCAAGTTTCCTTAAAAAGTCTAATCATTGAATCTCTTCCAATATGGCCAGGGCCATGGTACATTCTAGCCATGTTAGCAATCATGCAATTTGGTAAAACCACCCTGCCATCTTTGTAAGTCCAGATTCCATCCTCATCTCGCTGTCTACATTCTGCTCTTAACCATGTGTCTTTCTCTTCATCATCAGCTTCATTTTGTAAATCTCTAATTTCTTGCCATGTCTCAATAGTTGATGTTAGCATCAGTGAATTCGAAACATAATCTCTGTTTTTCTCCCGATTAAGTGCATAATTATTCCTTGCGCAATACTTTGCAACTTCATCTGCATAAGCATTGCCTTTGGTGATAAAATCTTCACCTTTTCTGTGAGCTGCACACTTTACGACAGCAATCTCTTTTGGCAATTGTATGCCATCAATTAATCTTTTAATGAACACTGCATTTTTAATCGGTGATCCTGCTGATGTCAAATAGCCTCTCTGACACCAGAGTTGTCCATAATCATGTACAACTCCATATCCGTATTGACTGTCAGTGATTATGGTAACTCTTAAATCCTTTCCCAATTCGCAAACACGAATTAAAGCAATCAATTCAGCCACCTGTGCTGAACGAATTCCTTCAAGACATGATGCTTCTTCAACATCTGCCACTGTACAAACTGAATATGCTGCCTTTAAAACACCTCCTTCTGACCTCAAACAAGAGCCATCTACAAAATAGACAAAATCTGATTCAGGCAAAGGTTCATCTTTAATGTCTTGCCTTGGCTTGGTACAGTATTCCATAACGTCCAAGCACTCATGCTCCACATCATTTTCATCAGTTATTTTAGTATCAGGTAACAGTGTGGAAGGATTTAAATTCACACACCTTGCTATTGACACATTATCTGCTCCCAGAATAATTTTCTCATATTTGGTTAATCTATTACTTGTCAGGTGTTGTGTTTTACTCCTTGTTAATAAAATCTCAACTGAATGGGGAACATAGACTTTTACAGGGAAACCCATTATGATTCCTTCGCTCTGCTCAAGGCTTACACTTGTTGCTGCAACCGCTTTCAAACAACCTGGTAAAGCCTTTGCAACTGGATCAAGAACTGCTGAGAAATAGGCAATGGGTTTTCTCAGATTCCCATGTCTCTGTATTAACACTGACAATGCACAACCTTCTCTTTCGCTACAATAAAGCTCAAACCCTTTCTCATAGTCTGGCATGCCCAGAGCTGGAGCTTCACATAGACTTCTTTTTAATTTTTCAAAAGCTTCTAACTCAGTTTCAGTAAGAACAATAGGATTTTTTACATCTGATTTTGTCAATTTCTGCAGTGGTTTTGCAATTACTGAAAATCCACTTATCCATTGACGACAATAACCAACCATTCCTAGAAACATTCTGACCTGTCTTTGTGTTCTTGGAGGTAACATTGCTTGAATCATTTTGATTCTTTCAATTGTCACCTGTCTCATTCCTTTTGCAATTCTATGGCCAAGATATTTTACTTCTTGTTTACAAAACTGCAACTTTGCTGGAGACACTTGATGTCCCTCATCTGCCAGATGATTCAAAAGAGTGATTGTATCTGACACACATCTTTCTTTGGTTTTTGCCGCAATCAACAGATCATCAATGTACTGTACCAATGTCGATCTGCCAGGTAGACTTAGGTCCTCCAATGATCTTTTCAACAACTCCTTAAAGATAGAAGGACTCTCTGCATACCCTTGAGGAATTCTGCACCATGCGAGGGTCCTACTCTGGAACCTGAAAGCAAAGATTTCCTGGCTCTCTGGATGCAATGGAACAGTAAAGAACGCATTGCAAAGATCAATGACAGTATACCATTCCGCATCATGTGGAATCTGATAAAGAATGACTGCTGGATTTGGAACAACTGGACAACAAGGCACCACAATTCGGTTAATCTTTCTCAAATCCTGAACGATTCTGTATGTTCCATTTGACTTTTTGATTCCCATAATCGGTGAATTACAAGGACTGCTCTCAATTTCTTTTAAAACACCTTGCTTAATGAATTTTTCAATCACAGGAATAACACCCTCAATTGTCTCTGCTTTCATTTTATACTGAGGAATGTTTGGAAATTCTATTCCCTGTTTCACCACAATTTTGACTGGATCGATATGTTTCATCAGACCCATCTCATTTCCAGTAAAATCCCAAATCTCAGTTTTAACTGTCTCTTTTAGTTCTTCTGGTAAATTTTCTTTTCCAAATGAAGGAAACAATTTCGTTTCTTCTGCCTCCACCAACAACATTGTCATTCTATACAAAGCATCTTCCTCCATTGTTTGCAATTCAATTCCCTCAGGAGAACAATATATTCTACAATTCATTTTGCAGAATATATCTCTCCCCAGCAAGTTTACCGGACTGCTGTTGCAAACTACAAATCTGTGTTTGTCTTTATAATTCCCAATTTCAACCGGTACTGGATCAGTCAGATCAGTTTTAATTTGCTGATTACTTACTCCGACTACTTGGATGGTATCCCCAGAGAGAGGTAGGTTTTCAATTTCCACTGATCTAACAGTAGAACGGGTAGCACCAGTGTCCACTAGGAAAGTAATATCTACATCATTTACTTTCCCATTTACAAATGGACCAGACTGGTCAACCTCAAGAGTGGCTCCAATAACACACTCTTCCCCCTCTCTCGGGAACCGTCAGAAATAGTCATCAGAATCGCTTCCTTGATTTAACAAAAATTGACCTGAAACATTTTGCACATTTTGTCTTTGAGTCCTTATTACCTGATTATCTCCTCCAAATCCCACACCTGGATTATATTTTTGACCTCCCCCACAATTTGGAAATGGGGGCTGTGGAAATTGATTCTGCTGTTGAGTTAATTGTTGCTGTAGCTGTCGCTGAAGACTCAGGTCATTCAGTTGACGCTGTAGCTGTAGCTGTTGCTGCAGATCAACATCATTCTGCATATGTGGGTTTAATAATGGATTTTTAAAATTTCTGGTGGGTTTTTGCAATCACTTTTCCAGTGACCAATCTCGCCGCAATTAAAACAAGGTAATTTCTGTTTTAATTCCTCAACTTTAGCATTATACCTTGGTTTATTATTATTATTTTTAAATTTTCCTTGACCCAAAATTTGGTTCTGATTTTGAACAAAATTTGTATTCTTATTTTCAAGACTGGCAATTTGCTGCTCAGCCACTTTCACTTGTGCCCACATCGCCTTTTCTTTCAACTTCTTTTGTTTCACTTCTAACTCATCACTGCAGTATTTTGCTTTTCTCAGAATATCATCAACTGAAAGCGATTGCCATCCAACAATATTATTGCTGATCATTTCTCCAACCTCTGGTCTAAGGCCATAAACAAATCTGTAGATAAAATGACTCATATCCTTTTCATCTAATTTTCATAGCCACTGTATTGTTTGAAAACCAACAATAATCTTTCATAAAATGAATGAACTGATTCTTTTGGTTCTTGATTCGTTCTGTCTATTTTAACCCAATCGACTTCTTTTGGGGCAATTTTTTGTTTTAACCAGTAAATTACTTTTTCGTAAAAGTCCATGACTATTGGAGCTGGAGCACCTGTTTCTTTAATTCGCTCCAGTTCCTCTTTTGGCCAACCCAGCATTCTGTCCAAAGATCTGATGGGACAACAATGTCAAAAAATCCATCCAGATCAATCCACAGAACTTTCAAAACTTTGATGAATCTATATACCTGTCGATACCATTCAACAGGTTTCTCTCTCAATCGAGGGAAATCATTCGTGAACAGTAAAATATCCTGTCTTGACCAAGGGACATGAACATAACCTCCACCTGCAATTTCCCTCATTGGAAACTGTTTTGATAATTTTTCTAATTTTTCATCTTCCTTCCTTTTTGTCCATTTTACTCTCCATTTACTCAACTCACCTAACTTTTTGATGTAAACAATCAATTCTTTTAGGAGGGGCGTGGCTTGGGCGCCGATGGTGATGGTCGCCTGAGAGCTCGGCTCCGGGACTGAGCCCGTGATTATCCTGTAAATCGGAGGCTGCGGGGCACCCCGAACCCCGCATTCTGCTGGACGGGCCGACGACGACCTGCCAGGGCCCTTGCTGTGGCTCGGACGAGTGGTGATCCGGCGTAAAACCGAAGTTTGCGGATCCAACATGGCGCCCGGACTTTATCGTCCCCCCGGCCGGATCCATTGAACTGGAGGAGCGCCGCCGGCGGCGTCTCGCCCCCGGCTTTGCCATCCCCGGCTGATCTGTGCACTAGATATCGGTCGGATCGGACTTTCCACAACGAGAATGCACTCGGTTGGGTAACCGGGCGGATGCCCGCGTTATAGTGGATCCCGTGAGCGGACGTCTGGTGAACCAGGCGGTGGCCGCGCTCACGACGCCGCACCTAGCTACAGTTTCCTGGCCTGTCCACTCCCATGGGAGGCGCGACACTCTGGCGCCACAAATCGTCCGGTGGAGTTGGTGACCCTCACCCCGGGACTTTAGCGGCTGTGCGGGCCTGCCCGACCTGGCGGCGGTTGTCTCCGCCCCCTTATCGGTGCCCGCGGACGCCGTGGTGGTGGCGCGAGCCGAAGTGGAGAAGTCCCCGCAGGCCCTGGAGAAGGAGGTCTCCGATACTCGACTTAAGATCCAGTGACCGGGAGGGTCGCGGTCGGCATCTGCCCCCGGAGACGCATGCTCCTGGACCATCACGGAGTACCCCCGGCGACATGGGGAAACCTAGAGGAGCCAAGGGGGCTACCCCAACCGCCTCAGACTCGGAGACCCAGGACAGAGAGGAACATGGGGACCCAAAGAGTTCTGGTGGTGCGTCGATGCAACAGCAGTTCGACCGCGTCCTGGAGGCGATAGCGACCACGCGATCGGCCCTCCAACAAGACATTGCCCAGGTGGCGACGAGCCTTGGTCTCCTTAGAGCGGACCATGGCGAACTGTCGGACCGGGTCAAGGAGGTGGAGAGCTCGGTGAAAACCTTGGAGCCGGCACAGCGAACCTTGGCTGCGTCTATGAAGGATGCCTTATCCCGGATTGCGACCCTAGAGCAGAGAGCGGAGGATGCGGAAGGCCGCAACAGGAGGAACAACATCCGAGTGGTGGGCCTTCCGGAAAAGATCGAGGATGGCGACATGGTGGCGTACTTGGAGGCCTGGCTCCGTGACACGGTGGCCCCGGAGGGGCTGTCCTCCTTCTACACCTTGGAGCGTGCCCACAGAGTCCCGGCGCGGCCACCGCAGCAGAGGCGTGCCCCGAGACCAGTGGTGGCGCGGTTATTACACTTTCGGGACAGAGACCTCATCCTCAATGCCGCCAGGCATAATGGCCCATTCAAAGTGGCGAACAGTCAGGTGAACATCTTCCCGGATTACACCTACGAAACTCAACGCAGGCGGTTCTCCTTCCTGGCGGTCAAGCGCGAGCTCAGGAGCGAGGGCATCCAGTACTCGCTACTCTATCCTGCTAGGCTCCGCATCATTGTCGATGACAAGACTCAATTCTTCGACACCCCGGAGGATGTCTGTGCCTGGCTCGAGCTTTACAGAGCAGGGAAAGATGGCTTCGGCTCCTCATCCCAACAGGCGGAGGGGCCGGAACAGAGACGGCGATCCAGGAGGATTAGGAATCGCCGTGGCCGCTCAGGGGGGCCCTCAACTGCGGAGACGTCGACGGAGCGGAGGGGAGTGCTGGAGGTGTTATCTGAGTTGTCTGGTGCACGGGACGATGCCATTGAAGAGGAAGCGGACCCGGGTGACGAGGGGGCACAGTCGGACTCCGAGGACTCGGTGACCGATAGCGCTCATACACCGGTGATCACACCGAAGTCGGCGGAAGACCTTCTGGATGGACAGGGGTAACGGGTTAAGCTACCTCATTTTGGGAGGGGGCCCGGCAGGGGGGAGGCGGTTGCCGTCACTTGATGCTGACAACGTGGGCGGGGAGGGTGGGGTGCCCCTGTTTTTGCCCCGAGGGTCTTTGGTACTGTTTTGGGCTTGTTTTAGTCCTGGTAGCCTGAGCGTCGAGGGCCCACTGCCTCTGCCCGGCCCACACCTGGCCCTTAAGGCCTTCCTACGGTGGCGACCGCAGGATTAGTAGGGGTTATTGGGTTGTTGGAGGGCAAGGTTTGGATGGGATCTGGATGGTGCTGTTTGGGTCCTGTTCTGGGGAGGGTGGGTGGGGGTTTGGTTCGTTCTTGGGTTGTTTGGCCTTGGTTGGGGAAAATGGCCGCCATCAGTGCTGGGAGGTATGATGTGCTTTTTTTGTGGGGACCCGGATGGGGAGACTGTGCGAGGACAATCTGGGACAATGGCTGATGTTGCTAATTTGAAATGTGTTACTTGGAACGTGCGGGGGCTTCATACTATGTCCAGGCGCCACAAAGTCCACGCTTATTTAGTGCGTAGGGGAGTGCAAATGGCGCTGCTGCAGGAAACTCATCTGAACAAGGCGGAAGGGGCGGCGCTACAGCGTAGATGGAGGGGGCAGGTCTTCTACACATCGTACTCCGCGTATGCCAGGGGGGCGCTAATTTGGGTTAGAGCTGGGGTCCCCTTCCAGGTCACGAACACAGTGATAGATCCAGAGGGGCGTTACGTGGCCATTTCGGGCACTTTAGGAGGGAGGGACTTGAACGTTTGCTGTATGTACGCTCCTAATATAGACCAGACTGCCTTCCTTTCCAGGTTATCGGGCTCGTTGGCCCACTTCTTTTCCGGGCCCCTTTTGCTTGGAGGAGATTTCAACTCAGTAGTGGACGTAGACACTGACCGCTCACATCCACCCCTTCCCGATTCTCCGGTTCGTCGCACGGCTAAGGGTCGTAAGGATTGGCAGACCCACTGGGGTCTGACGGATATCTGGAGGGCGCATCACCCCACTTCTAGGGACTATTCATACTTCTCGAGCCTACATGAGTTGCATGTCAGACTGGATGGATTTCTTGGCTCGCCCGAACTGGTTTCAGCAGCGGTCCGATCTGAGTACCTGTCCAGGACCATTTCAGACCATAACCCCCTCCTGCTGGACCTTCGCTGGCTCCCCGGGGCGCCGGCGGTGCCCACCTGGAAGTTACGACCCGAGATTCTCGAGGACAGTGTTTTCAGGGCGGACCTGGGGGATAAGGTATCGGAATATTTTGAGTCCAACAACGGCACCGCGAGTACAAGAGCGTTAGAGTGGGACGCTTTTAAGGTAGTGGTGAGGGGTTACTGCATCTCTAAAAAGGTGGGCATGAGGCGAGTTATCCTAGCTGACTTAGACGCAGCGGACCGGAAACTCCGCGAGCTGGAAGTTCGCCGCCCCGGGTGCCCGGAATTACAGGTACACACAGCGGGGGCGAGGGAGAAGGTAGCGGCGGAGGTCGAACGGCTTCGCTGTTTTGACTACAAGGCCTACACGGTCCGGTCCATCGCGGAGGGGGACAGATCGAGCGCGTTGTTGGCATGGCTGGCCAACCCTACGCGTCAGTCCTCATTGACGACAAGTATGCGTAAGGCAGACGGAACCGAGGTATACACCCAACCGGAGATTCTCAGCTGCTTCCGGCATTATTACGAAAGTTTATACCGCAGTCGCTCCGCCCGAGACCCTGACCGGCTCGATAATTATCTGCGCCCACTGGAGCTCCAAACAGTGGAGCGCGAAGTGGCGAAAGCCCTGGGGTCCGACATAGAATTGGGGGAGATCCGCGGTGCCATTAAACGGATGGCGAGAAATAAGACCCCGGGCCTGGACGGCCTGCCCGTGGAGTTTTATGCAGCTTATGCTGACCTCCTGGCCCCTAGGTTATTGGTGGTCTACAGAGAGGCGAAGAGGCTGGGGCGGCTCCCGAGCTCGATGTGTGAGGCGTTGGTGGTTCCTCTCCTCAAACCAGGAAGGGACTCGTCAGACCCGGGGTCTTACCGTCCCTTATCGATGCTGACGGTGGACTATAAGATACTGAGCAGTGTCTTGGCTTCGAGGCTGCTGGGACACATGAGTTCCCTGGTACATGAGGACCAAGCAGGTTTTATCCCAAGGCGTAACACGACTATGAACATTCGCAGGTTGTTCCGTTTGCTAGGGGAACCGTTTGTGGATGCCCCGTCCCCGGTTGTCTTATCGGTGGACCTAGAGAAGGCTTTTGATAGCCTGGAGTGGGACTACCTTTGCACAGTGCTGCGGAGATTCGGCCTCGGAGAGGGCTTCATCAGATGGACCGTGGTTCTCTATGCCTCTGCATCGGCCAGGGTCCGGGCGGGACCACTGATTTCCTCGCAATATCCGGTAGAACGAGGCACGAGGCAGGGGTGTTCGTTGTCCCCACTCCTCTTTGCACTGGCGGTGGAACCTCTCGCGCTGCATCTTCGATCGGGAGCCCACTATATGGGCCTGTGGACGCCTTCGGGCCCGCACTACGTTTCGCTGTATGCAGACGATCTGTTGCTCTTCCTAGAGGACCCCCTCGACGCTTTACATGGAGCGGCGACGGCGCTCACGGAGTTTGGGGAGGTTTCGGGCCTCCGGGTGAATTGGTCCAAGACCTGTCTTTTCCCGGTTCGTAAGGGTGCCCCCGCCCCTACTCTAAGTAAGGAGATTAGATGGGAGCCCGACTGCTTTAAGTACCTGGGGGTATTCGTCTATCACGACCCATCCGACCTCCTAGATGGGAACATTGCCCGCAGCACTCGAGCACTTCGAGGCTGCATGGACTTCTGGGCCACGCTGCCGCTCTCGGTGGCGGGACGGATCGCTCTGCTTAAAATGGTGGCGCTTCCCAGGCTCTTATATTATTTCCGGACACTACCGATCTGGGTCCCACCGGCCACGTTTCGACTATTACGATCTATGGTGGTCGGATTCCTCTGGGGCTCGGGCCGCCGTCGGGTGGCCCTCAAGACCCTGATGAGGCCGAAGGATGAGGGGGGGCTTGCGGTGCCGGACTTCGGAAAATATTATCTGGCGGCGCAGCTCCAGACCTTCACCCAGGCGATCGCCCGGGAATTTCGAGGCCCGGAAGACAGACGGGGGACGGGCATGGCCAGGCATGTTCTCTCCTTCATAGTGCTGCGGCAACGTTTGGCCCTGCGGGATTTGTCGTTGGAGGAGCGGACCGTCCGCCTATGTTGGAATCGGGCTCACGCCCGAGGCCATCTGAGAATACCATATGCGCCCGAAATACCTTTGGGGATGCTGACGGCCCTCCCCCATGGAGGCGATTGGTCGCGATTGGCGGCCTGGGAGGACGCTGGCTTACAGCTGGTTGGGGATCTGTATGAGGACGGGGCGCTCTTGCACTTCCAGGATCTTATCGACCGCTTCGAGATCCCCCGTGGTGACTTTCTGTTGCACTCGGCCATTGTTCGAGCGATCCAGGCGCACTGGAGGAGCGGGCAGGAGGAACCCACCTTATCTCCGGTGTGCCAATACGTGATGATGTCTGCGGGCACGGTGAAGGCGGTCACTTGCCTTTACGGCAGATTGATCAACGAGGGGTTGGCTCCCCTCACTACTTTGAGAAACCGCTGGGAGGAGGACATTGGCAGGGAGATCCCGGAGACGACCTGGTCCCAGTTGGTGCGGCGAGCCTGGAAGGGCACACGCCACGCCCATTTTCAGCTGGTCCACTATTACGTTCTCCATAGAGCATATCTGACCCCAGTGAAAATTAAACGATATTTTGCCACGAATTCGGCGGATTGCCCTAGGTGCCCGGCTCAGGAGGCGGACCTCCTCCACATGTTATGGGCCTGCCCGGGATTATCATCCTACTGGGTGGAAGTGGGGAAGACCCTGGAGGAGGTGACGGGGAGATCCTTATCATTTGATGCGGCGGTGGGACTCCTACACTGGTTCCCTCATACCCCTAAGAATAAAATCTCCAGCAAATTTATCGACCTAGGGCTCCTTCTTGCTAAGCGAGAGGTGACCAGGAACTGGAAGGCACGAGTGGGTCCGACAGGAAGTCGATGGCACGGCGAGCTCTTGAAGTGGGCGGCGGGGGAGAGCACCCTGAGATACCAACTGGCTGGGAGGCAGCGTAATGAGAAGGCGCAGGAGGCAGCGTTGGAGTGGGAAATGTTAGTGCAGGCCCTCAGGGATTATTGCGCCCCCAGCGACTCTGAAGGTGAAGAAGCGACTCGCCCCGAGTCCCATTAAAATGTTTGCACGATTATTCCTGTTGCTTTCCCCGTGGGTCCCATAGTAGATCCTGTTGCGGTTGTTCTCAGGCGCTGATGGCGGGGTTGGGTGGGATTTACTTTGGTTAGTAGTATTTTGAGGGTGGGGGGTTTTTCTTTTGGGTTTATAGGCTTGTTTGGAAAAGCAGATGACGGACAGTGGATCATCCGGACCAGCTCTGACATCCTTCTGAGCCCCCATTGAATTTCGCCGCCCGACCCCAGGGTTGTGGGCCGGAAGGCTGTGTACGGAAGTTACGGTGCGGGGACAGAGGGTTGTATTTCGCTGATATTGCTTGTGTTATTATGCTGGTCGATTTTGTACCGATTTACTAATTCCTGCAATAAAAATATATTTAAAAAAAAAAAAAAAACAATCAATTCTTTTATGTGCATTATTCTTCCCATTGTGTTAAAGTTCTCAATGTCCTTTTCTGTAAAGTCTAATCTGTAATGTTTTCCAAAATGTTTTTGTCTGCTCAAATCGATTTCCAATTCACTTGCCAGTTCTTCTAACTGATCATATTTATTCTTTGTTTTCCATTGAATGCTCTTGCAGATGAACAAGAGTTCATCATCACGATAAAACTTTAGACTGTCAGGACCAATTGTGCCAATTATTAATTCCTCCAAATTTGCTTTTAATTTTGCAACATCAAGTTTTGATTTTGACCCTCTTCTTTCAGAAGTCTCAGTATCAGATTCTGCACCCATTGGTGATTTATTAAAAGAACCTTCATTAAAAGTCAAATCAGGCATTCTTGTTTTCTCAAAATAAACTTCATTTAAATCTGAATAAAGTTTTTCAGCAACCTTTTGAATTTCTGCATTTAAAGGAATTGTCAAACCTGTCTTGTTGTTTTCTTTCTTTTCAAAAACAGGCTGAACAGGACCAATTGTTACTGGAACTGTCACTGCCTCCATGCTTTTCGTTATTTGTCTAATTAATTCTTCTTTGGATCGTAAATATTCTAAAGTATCTACATCTTCCTCATTTCTGACAGTTCTCATTAAATTTTTAGGAGCTTCCCTTTCCTTCGGAGTTATTGAAAAATATCTGCTTCCATTATAAACATCAGAATTTGTTCCTGCTTCTAATCTTTCTGAAGTTTCAAAAGAATCAGAATTATCTGGGTACAATTTGGATATTTCATTAATTGGAGGTGCACTTGGAGTCTTTCCATTAGAAAATATCGGAGTAGACCATGAGCGAGGTGATCTCAAAGGTTCATTCTTTTTATTAGAAGTAAAAATTTCTTCTAGAACTGCATCCTCAGATTCACTTTCTGTGACAACATTATTTTTCTTCTCAGTTCTTTTTTTCACCAGGAGATCCTAAAACCATTTCCCTAATTAAATAAAGGCCATCGCACATGTCTCCCTGTCTCCACATTCGCATTCTATCTTCATGTGTTTCCCTTCTGTAACTTGGTATTTTCGAAGGCCTTTTAATCCCACTCGCTTCCCTCTGAAGTTGAACCATCTCATCTTCCCACTCAACTAAAGCTTCAAATTGTGTCGGCCTAGGCTTCGGTACAAGAGCTGACATTCTTTCTCTCAAATTTCTTAAAATTTTCATATTAAATGAACCATTGTCCGGCCAAACCAAAACGCCGTCGTCCTTTGTATAATGTTTCCAAACATCAAACCACAAAACAGTATGATAACCATATTCACCCTCCATATACGCTGCAGGTGTTTTGTATTTATGAAGTAATTTACCACCTCGCGTTTTTATTTTCTTGTCAGGTGAAATAAAATTCTTACATTTTTGAAGTATTGTAGGCTTTTTCTCAATATGTTTAAAATAATAACTCATTTTTCAAATCAAATCTGCTTAGTGAAAATGATCATAAATTATTTCCTGGATGTTCCGTTACACCAACCAATACGTGCGCGAAACACACCAACAAGCCAATCACAGTTAGGCTACGTCACCACCTTGCCCAACCAATAGAATTAGTGCTTTCTCGAAGAACCAATCAGCTTACAACCTGTCAAAGTCACGAGAGCCAATCAGAACACAGCCTGTGACGTATGCTACCCAATCACTGCGTGAACCTGTGTGACGTACACAGCTGCTGCGGTTTCTCGTGTCTCACTCCCAGCGCTCACCCCTCCTTTACAAAAACTTTTCACAGCGCCATTTTAAGAACGCTCTTTTTCAATTAAAATTAATCAACAACGACAATAAAGACTCATCTGTCTGTTTCTCTAATAAAGTGACAGAATTTTCAATCATACAAGAATTCTTTTGCGTGGAATAGACGGCGCTATTCTCACAGAATATAAATTCGCCGATAAAGTAATCCTTTTACTCTACCCTTCAAACAAGTAAAATGAACGCGTTTCCCTCTGAATGTACATTAAAGTAACAATTCAAAGTTTGACTTGAACAGAATTACAAAAACAATTACGCACTTTCAAACGGAAAGTATCCCTAATCATACACACATGAAATCTTTACAGGACTCTCACCTGTTTATAGATAACATGCACCGTTAGTAAAATAAGCGGCGTTATCTTACCCTTCACTCAAGTTTGAATATATTCTATTACTTTTTTCACAGTGAGTTTTAGAACGGGCTCATTGTCCCTATACTCATGCTGCTCAAATTTCTTAGACAATCCTCACTATGCATACATTCACACCTATATCCCTAACATGTGTTGCACGGCGACAACACTTGTGATACACGTCGATACCACTATTCTGAAACAGATCAAATGTGCTGTGTGACTACCTTCTCATCACACTAATTTGTACCGGTACAGCTTACGTATAACACGAGAACGAACTCAACATATGTTAGACATTGATCCTATGTAACTACCATATAGTATGTTGGTTACCATAGCAACCATCAATTCTGCTACCAGGGAATTGATCCAGCGGCATATAGGAAATATGTCATAAGCTACGCTACCTAACTCTACAATATACACTATAAATCACTTCTCAACATATGGCCCATTAATCTGACATGACATATTTTGACCAACTGAATCATGTGGCCTAATTAACCTATTCACAAAATTATATACATTTATATACAACCGCGGTAAATACATTTCATCATACTTAACAAACCCTATTAACTATTAAGCCACTTATGGCGATAGAATCTAGCTAATGGTAACTTAAACTCATGAAAATAACAAGTCCAGCTTGATTTTCAAAGTAAGATTTTATTAGCTACTTATTTGAAAATTGTAATTGAAATCTTTATTAATGCGTTTTTATTTATTAGAATCATTGCAAGTAATTATAACAGTTTTATGAATTTTAGAAATTATTATTGCAATTGAAATGATCAGTTTGGCATTTCAAAACCTAAGTTCCTAACTAAGCTAAATAAATGGAAATAAAGAGTAAAGTTTTTGAGGGCTCTTACGTGCTCCAAGAGAAGTCCGTCTACACGACACCCTCATCCAAAGGTCAGCAAAAGCAGCAGCGGCGAAACCCTTCCACGGGGAATGAGTTTTTATACCTTTCTGCACTAAGCTAATCTAAGTAAAAGTAAATCTTTTCTGCAAAAGTCGGAGTCCCATTGGCTTACGAGTGACAAGTGACACGTCACCACATTTTTCAAAACATCAGTTCCGTCACTTTCTTAGAGTCCATTGTCTCTAGTATTCGAGCACCGAGGCTTCCTCAATTTGAAACATTACTCGAAGAAAAATGTCATCATGTCATTTGCTTCCTCGGATGCAAAATTATCGCACGTTCCTTTTGCCGGTTCCTGGCCTTGGCCTTGTCTGACTAAGAAACAGTCAGAGGCACATCACGTCTGCCCAACGTTGTAACAGCAAAGGACGTTTTTCTCTGTATGGACTCTCTCTTGCTCCGTGCAGAATTTTAGCAGACTCGAGTAAACTAGGCCCAAAGCAGCCAATTTAACGGTAACTGTTATATAAACAAACACAAAAGAATAATTAATGTAAGAAATATAGTTTGTTCTGTTGCCACCCACCATTGCTAATTATTAACCCATTAGTCTATATTACCTAGCCAAAGCGTACAAATAAAGCAGCAATTATATCTACCATTCTTCATTAAATCCAACGAGATTCTTTATGCACCTGTAAAGAATAGAGTGACACCACATAGACAAGGAAAGCAAAATAAGCACATGTCACTTATAAATCAGCTGCAATTAATTATGACATGACAAATGGACAGAGTTAATTTATTATTTTGCACGAACAGAAAGATGCAACAATAATGCACGTTTATAATGTACACATGTTAGTATCCCACGTGTAATTTACATCTAGGTTGAATTAATACACACACAGTACAAAACGTTAATAAAATTATTTCTTATTATGGAAGTGTGACTTCACAAGTTGAAAATAAATCTATTTCCAAATCTCGCTCCATCAGTTAAAATAAGTTTAATATATGGTTCAACTGTGTATTTGTTAACATGACTTAGCAATGCCAATGGATGCTATTTCTGTCTGTTTCCACTCCTGCATTCACCGTCTCACATCAGGTCACCCTGTGTATCTTCTCTCCCCACAAGCTCTGCGTAAAAGTGAAGACAGATGACCTAATGTTTTCTCAAATGACAAATTCAATGGGATTATTAAATTGAAACTTCTAATGTATTAGGTAGTGTGTAACTTTAAAGGGTGCAGATTCACAATGAAGTGGCCTAGTGTAGCGTCAGCCTCCTTGGCTGAATGCCACGCGCCGCCACTTGAGAAACGCAGGGCTGCACCACATTTACAACAAAATGGCACAGCCCTGCGTTTCACCCTGCACTGGCACAACGCAGCACAGATGGAAACAGCAAAAAAGCTGAGAAATAAAGAATTTCTCCTCATTTCGCCTGTTTAAGACCCGGTTTTCCCTGGTCTTAATTTTGACGCTGCCTCCTATTTACGGCACCCTTGTAAATAGTGGGCAGCATCAAAATCAATGGGTGCTGTGGTGGAATGCCCACCGCAACACTCATTGCCCTCCCCTTAGATGCTAAGTTCAGCGTGAAACGGTGCCTTGTTTACAAGGCAGCGTTAAGCCACGGTAAATTGTGGTGGCGATAGAGGCTTGTAAATATGCCCCAAGGTTTCTTCAACTGTGGTTCTGTAGTCCAGTTCAGTTTCACAGTTTCATCAGTAGCTTGTTAAATGTTGCAAGTTATGTTTGAACCATCTTTGGAAGACAATATCACTGGAAAGCAGGATGCTACTTATAAAATGGGATACTGTTAAGATATAATGCCGCTGATGTGATTTTCTCTGAATTACCAAAGAATTGATACACGTGATCATGCCATACTGAATCCATGCCTTAGCTAACTTTCTACGTGAGAATTTCTTATGAGAGCCCCTTGATTTGGCAGTGAGCCAGATTAGATTTTGATTTTTTCTTGTTGCCAATTGGGATTCTGACCGACTTTTTCTTGATTTTGCTATTCTTTTGAGGAGAATTAGAGCAGTTTTTGATTTTGGCTAATCTGTATTCGCTTTGCGTTTGAGCCTTTATAGCCTTAATCTGTCTCACCTGATTAATTATATACTACTCTTCAACTCTTCCTTGATCTGGTACATTGTTATTGTTTGGCCCCAATTGCTCAGTCTTGATACTCTGTTAAACTGATGTTATGTGGGGTGTTCTTTTATGCCAGATTAACCTGAAGTGAGACCCCCTGAGGAACATTGTGGAGTTCTGAAATTTTGGGGGTATTACGATTATGAGGGTACAGTCCTAAATATTGGGGTATGGGGCTCCACTTCATCAAATATATAATGCCTGGCTGTATCCTTTAGCAATGCTTTTCAGGGGATAATAGTGACTTTTAAATATTTTCCCAGGTTGTGACAAAGCATAGCATGAATTAAAGTACTCCTTCTAGGGGCCTATTTATGAGCCAGTTTGCATTGCTCTTGCACCACGCAACATGGTGCAAGAGTGAGGCAACCCTTACATGAGATTTATTGTGCCATGCAAGGCCACTTTCCATGTCCCTGAGTGGCTCCATAAATCTGTAGTAAGGCAACGCAGTGCAAACTGCTATACTGCCTCACTCTGCCCTGGGAAGGTGTTCCATGGGCATTGCCTGGGGGGGGGGGGGAGGACTAGGGGTTCCCATGCAACTCCCATAGTTTTTTTAATGGAATCTCAGATTTACCATTAAAGGTAGACCTGGGAATGTGCCAAAAAGACACACCTTCTCACTTGAGGCATAATGAGGAGAAATATCTTCACTTTTCCTCGTTACTACCTCTTTCTATGTGTGTTGCATAGAAAGAGGAATAGGCCTTTCAGGATTGTGTTTGTGCAGGAAGGTGTCCATTCCTGTGTAAAAACAATACTGCATGCAATTTAGGCACCCTTGTACCGTGGGTGCAAGGGTGCCTGCGTTAGCACTAGGCTACCAAAATCATGCCTGCACAAGGGAAAAGATAGGAATGTGCCATCTTGCCTTAAATACGGCGCATTCCTTCTATTTCCATGTCACGCAGTGCTGCACAGCAAGGTGATTTGCTGAGCTGAATTGGGTGGCCTCCCTGTAAATAGACCCCCTAGTTTTATAAACATAAAGGTGTCAACTTTTCAACCTTTGAGATTGTTAATAATAATCCAGGTCTCCATTAGGAAAAAGAAATGGATGCACCAGTGGCGGCTGGTACGGAATGGGGGTGGCAGGGCATGGGGGTGAAAAAATATATATACAATACTTACCTCTGCACAGCGCACATCTCTCCTCGGTTGCCTCTCCTCCCGGAAGCAGGAAGCACACTGGCTCCCCTAAACCAATCATGACGCTGCTGTCACCAGCATGACAGCAGCCCTGTGATTGGTCTGAGCTGCCTGGTTCGGCGTTCAGACAAGGAGAGGGAGCCTGTGCATATTCTCCACCCAGGCTGTGCAATACAGCCCGGTGGAGAACATGCTAACTGTGTATGACTGTTTGGCCGGCCCAAGATGGCCGGCCAAACTGTCATGCGTACTTCAGTGTACATATTTCCTCCTCCTCCTGCACTGACAGCCCAGTTCCGCCCTACCGTCACCTGAAAATAAAATGATAATAACATCATGTTATTATCATTTTATTTGTCCTTTTTTGCACTGATGAAAAGTAGTGGGGCAACGCTCCTCCGCTTTAGCGGAGTAGCCAGCGCTGGAATGCACCATCCACTTTGTGCAAAAAAAGCCAATTATGCATTTCACAAAAGATGCAAACAATCACTTCATAGATCATACTGGGACCAAGTGGTTCCCCAAATAGTCACTGTAATACAAACATTCTCTGGGTGAAAGGTACCCCAAATCCATCAGATGCTCTTATCGATGTCTTGCCAGATATGCTTGTAAAGCATGAGAGCAGGGGCGGCCTTAGGCATGTGCAAGCTGTGCACCTGCACAGGGCCGCCAAACCCCAGGGGCCACCACGCCAATATATATCCTTAATATAATAATCCTTTGAGGATGGATATATATTTGCATGGCTGCCCCTGGCAGGGATTTGGGGCCCCCACCCGGACCCCCTCTTCCAGGGCCCCCTACCTACGCTCCCTGCCTAGGGCCGCCATGAGCCTAGAGCTGCCGTACCGGTTTGCATAATTTCTCGGTTTTAATAATCTCTTGCGTTCCATCATTTCTTGGTTTCAACATTTTTCACCTTTCATCATTTCTATCGGAGGCATGGAGTCCCTCAGTACTGGAATGCTTCTACCCATGAAAGCTGAAAGTCACACTCAGTTTCTGCAAGACTCATGATTCTCCCCTTCATTGTTTCATGTCCATGCGTGAACTGCATCTGGACCAAGGGCTGCAGTTCCGTCCATATGCAGATGGTAAGTGGGTGCTACTTAAACTCACGGGGTTTATTTACAAGCCCTTTCCGCTACTGATGGGGCACTTTTTCCATAGAAAAAGTGACGCACCGGTCACTTTTTCCATGGGAAAAAGTGAGGCACCGGCGACGAAAGGGACTTGTAAATGAACCGCACAGGGCCTTACTTAAGAGCCCTCTATGCTGCTGTTGCGTCATCTTTTGTGATGCTATGGTGGCATAAAATATGCGCCATACGGCGCCCTATTTACAAAGTGATGCATCTAGGCAGATGCGTCCCTTTGTAAACCCCTGCTCTACATTATACCTGATCCAGGTATAATGTATGCAGGGGGACGTTCCCCCGCAAAAGAGCCTTGTAGTAGTGTCGCAGTGAAATCTTTGAGATATCAATATGCCACCTCTAGGACACCACTGCCCCAAATCCTTATGCCTGCTTGGAGCAGGAGTAAGAAGTGACGCAGTGCCTTTCACGTGGGGCAAGCCCCATATGAAATGGCACATTGCTGGAGTTGCATCTGTTTTCAGACACACTCCAGCAATGCACCAATTTTGCTCCTACAGATACCTCAGGAACACTGACGTATCTGTAAATTCTTGCGACATGGAGCGCCATACAGTAAATATGGCGCCTTCATGGTATTGCAAGGATGGCGCTCTGAAAAGTGTTGCATTGCTGCTTTTCCCCTGAAATGTGACACTTTTCATAAATATTCCTCACGGTGCCCTTTCAGACTGTACATAACTAAAGTTTCTATATGAAAACATTCAAACATGATGAGGACTAAGGGGCCAGGTTTAATGCCTCCAAGACTGAGGTTCTTCTCTGTGCATCTGATATAAGTGTATCAACATGGGTCACCTTACATTCTATTTCCAGTTTTGATGATTTTGGTATGCCACAATTTCAACATCTAAATTTTGTAGAGCAAGAAGGAGGAGATTCTTCATCCATGCAGACAAGTCCTTGAATTGGCTGCCAGAGAAAGACAGGCAGGTAGAGGACCATATGACAAATGGCACACATGCTTTCTGTAGTACCTAATCCTTATTTTAGTTATGGTATGTTATTAAAATTTCTATAGCGCACAACAGTCAAACAGTGTCTTGGCGCTAGCAGTCCTGAGGAAACTGAGATCCCTATTTATTGAATAATCAAGTTTTGAGAGCCTTCCTGAAGGCCATCAGGAAGGGAGAGTCCTAATGGAACTAGGAAGGCTATTCCAAAGTTTTGTGGCCCCCAATGTGAAACATCTACCACCCCAGTTGGCTTAGCAAAACCAGGGGGAAAGCATCAATTTCACTCCTTCTGAGCAGAGGCTTCTATTTGGGGAGTACCAATTCAACGATTGCCGCAGAAACTGAGGGCTGGTACCATGGAGCGCTTTATATGTAACAATAAACAATTAACAATTAATATATAATGCATATAGCTTTGAAATTGATACCGCTTCTGACTAGAAGCCAATGAAGATTTTGAAGGCGCCTTCCTATTGATTGAAACTTAGGGATCCCTAACAGCAGCTTTGCAGCAGCATTCTGGTTCATCTGAAGCTTTTGTAGCTGCTTATTGGGCATGCTAAAATAAAGCCCGTTGCAATAATCCAGCTTGGAGAGACCTAAGGATGTAACTAAGATCTTTCTACTATTTTCTGGGATAAAGGGCAGGATCATCTTTATCACTTTAAGTAGATAGAAGCTGGATGAGGAAACAGCATTAACTTGAGCCTCGAAGTTCAATTTCTCATCGATGATCACTCCCAGATTTTTCACTTTGGATTCAGGAATGGGTACTACCTCCAGTTCGCCTGGCAACCAGATATGCGACCAGTCGGGGACATGATTGCCAAAGAGGATTATCTCAGTTTTATATGAGTTCAATTTAAGGCTGTGTGAACTCATCCAGTGCTCAACGATACTGAACCAGATTAGCTGGTTTATCTCAAAATGTAAAGATATTGTGTGGGCAGAGTCACCTGCCCACCAGAGTGTGCGCTCAGTTAACAATGAAACACTCCGGTTTCTTCACAAAATTGAATTTACTTTCTTGCGGTCTTGAGAAATTCTTCAAAACATCTTTGGACTTGAATGTTGCATTCACTAACTTGTTGTGAACATAATATCCGTCTTATGTCACACATTACAACATCATCACGGTTTTTACATCCACCCAATGCATTTCGGGTCACTACACCAGGACCCTTCGTCAGGGTTCTGACAACAAGGGTCAAAACAGGACCAAATCAGTTACTCCAACATGGGAGTCATAGAGTATATACAAGATATTAGTGCTCACTGTGATCATGCAGACTGAAAGAATAAACCAAAACGTTGTGCAATATGTTGGAATCATGGTGAAGAAAACTTGATCAAGTGACGTGATATGAAAAAGTTTAAAAACATAAGCAGAGTACACATTTTAGTCTATGGGAACAGTAAGTGAACGAAACGGAGGAAAAAACGGAAACCGAGTGTCATCGTATAGCTTCATGCGAGAGCAAGAGGATAGTGTGTAAAACAATGTCAAAAAACTCACTCAAAAATATTCATCTTGGAATTAATGCATTTCGCACTGTACCATGATTCCAACATATTGCACAACGTTTTGGTTTATTCTTTCAGTCTGCATGTTCACAGTGAGCACTATTATCTTGTATATACTCTATGACTCCCGTGTTGGAGTAACTGATTTGGTCCTGTTTTGACCCTTGTTTTCAGACACCTGACGAAGGGTCCTGGTGTAGTGACCCGAAATGCATTGGGTGGATGTAAAAACCGTGACGATGTTGTAATGTGTGACATAAGACGGACATTATGTTCATAACAAGTTAGTGAATGCAACATTCAAGTCCAAAGATGTTTTGAAGAATTTCTCAAGACCGCAAGAAAATAAATTCAATTTTGTGAAGAAACCGGAGTGTTTCATTGTTCCCTGAGCGCACACTCTGGTGGGCAGGTGACTCTGCCCACACCATATCTTTTCAATTTGAAGGCACGGCTGACTACGTGCGACGATTGTAGCGCCAACTCGACAAAAATTCAAAGATTCAACAATTTTCTATACAACTGTGTGCACAGGGATAACACTTTTTCTCATTATCTCAAAATGTTAGAGATATCGTAGACAGATAAGCTCACAGTCAAAGTAACACAGTGTCCAATTGAAAAATTAACAGGAAGATTTACCAAGGTCTTGCATCGGGGTTGGGTCACTTTTTGGTGCAGCCCTGAAGCAAAATCATTTTTGTAATTTAATAAGCATTCAATAAGACACACAAAACCACGTTGTGTGGCTTTGTGTGGTTTAGCAAATACAAAGTAACTCAAGGCAGCACATAGTGCTACCTTGCGTTACTTTCCATCAGGGAGCCATTCCATGGGTGGAACACGGTGTTCCCATGCATCCACACATGTATTTTGGCACATTCCCAGATTTACTAAGATGGGTAACCCTAGGAATGCATCAAAATTCTACGCCTCCATGAACCAGGCATGACAAGGAGAAATATCTTTATTCCTCCATGTTACTTCCTCTTTCTATGCGTGGTGCATACTGCAGCACACATAGAAAGAGGAGCATGTCTTTAAGGATTGCTCGTTGTGCAGGAAGGAATCCCTTCCTGCACAAAAACACTCTTGTCTGTGACGTAGGCACCCTTGCACCATAGTGTAAGGTTGCGTAAAATGTAATTAAATGTTGGTGTGCTGTATTGCCCAGGGTGAAGATGCGGTGGGAAACTGACCTAGGCTGTGCTGTGTCTGATAAAGAAGGGTTGGTCTCCATCTCCCATGCATGCACGCACTACCAGAGTGTACTGTACGCATGCATCAGCATGTGCGTCAGTTCAAATTCATCGATCTACTGCTGGCCAAGAGGAGAGTCACCTGTGTATAAGGTGGGAACAGATTCCCCACCATTAGAGCGTGGATAGCTGATTTGGTATATTGCAATTAGCAACCGGGGAACTACTGGTAAAGGTAGTTTGGATTATAATTAGTAATCACAATTATTATTTTCAGCCAAATGATTGCTGTTTCATTTGATATACAAATGTTATGGTTGTAATTGTAATACCTCAATAAATACTTTTTTTTAATTGGTTTTGTGACTTGGGCATCAAGCAGAAAGTGACTTGGTGGATTCCTTCAATTGGAGTCACAGGCTAACAAAATGGTTAGTGTCTGCTTCTCCTTGCTGAGAGTGCTTCGGCAGCTTCTCCCGCTACTGCCTGCTGATATTAGACCTCTTGTAGTGAGGAGCATAATTTTGAGTAGACTGGACTACTGCAACTCCCTGTACTTGGGAGCACCACATTTCATCTTGTAGGGGTTGCAGAGAGTCCAGTCTATAGCAGCAAAGCTGGTGTTAAATAGGCAGCGCAGATCCTCTATGGCATTGGCCTTGAGGGATCTTCACTGGCTGCCCATTAAGGAAAGAGTCCGCTTTAAGTCTCTCTGTATTGTGTTTAGAGCAGTACATGTCCTGGGTCCAGTACCCTTGCAGGAGAAATTTACCTGGTATAAGCCTAAGAGACATCTTCGTTCTTCTAGCGCAAATCTGGTAACGACCACCAGATTTAAGAAGTCCAGGATGGGAGGTAGAGCATTCGGTATTGGGGCTTCACGTCTATGGAATGAGCTGCCTCAGATTATTAGACAAGCTAACTCCTTGCTATGCTTTAGAAAAAGTCTGAAAACCTGGCTGTTCCCAAGGAACAAGTATAATGCTTCCCACTGATAATTAGGTTGACGTTTTCTGATGACATCAGTTAAGTCGCAGCACCAGGATACCCGCAGGGTGACAGTTTGCGCTATATACGCATATATACAATATAATACAATGCAGTTCAGTTGTGGAAAGGATAATGCTTGAAACTCAAACTCGTATGGGGGCATTCATGGACCTGAATGGTTGCTCTCAGAATGTAGTGATGTGCTATGGTTTCTTGGTAGCAGCCCTCAGGCACTTATATTCAAGGTGTTAAAGGTATGTCAGCCTTTTCAGTCTGCAAATTGGGCCCATATTGGTAAATTCCATTAGAAAACCTGAGAGTGTTTCTGAGAACAAACACACTGAAGCCAGCAAAGGCCCACTGGCCATCTGTCAGGAAATAGCCCACATCAGAATGTGAAGAACCTAATCTGTAGACCTATGTGGGCATCCACTGGAGAAGTGTGGCTCACTGGTTAGAAGCTGCAGACCCTGAAGCAGAGGTCAGGCTCGAGACCAGGGTTCAATTCCCGACGCGGCAGGGTCTTGGGCTCAATGTCCGCGTACTCGATAATTCTTGCCTCGGTGCCTACTCTAATCATGGGTCCCACTCTGCAACTCTGGGCAATAGCTTGCTTAATCTCCACAACGGCCCTAACAGCGCTGGATGCCTGGCTTCACCTTGGGGGTTGCCCTGGAGGGGGCATCTCACAGGGAAAGCCAGGATGGGTTCCACAGCGGTATACAGCGCCAGGATGCCCCGAGATGGGGTGGCAGTGCGCTTTACAAGTATACATACATTTACATTTTACATTTACATTTACATTTAATTTTCTGGACGTATGGGGCTGCGAGTTGAATGTTCCATAAGCCTCCTGGTGAGCCAGAAACTCGGCCTGAAGAATTGCTAGCCGAAGCACTCCCTGGCAGGTTACAGAATATGGAAGAGCATAATCTGAACATCCCAGAAACCCTCAAGTCTCCACCCACAAAGAACAGCCTAAAGGACTAAGCCAGCTAACCTCCTAGGCCAATGACTCTGTCGGTTGAGCACTTACCCATGCACCATCAGTTATGTTAAGTTTGAGGGGACCATTAACATTCTTTGAGGTGGATGCCAAAATAACTGTCCACAAGCCACACGTTGCGTTCTTTGACCTGAGAAGATGGTCTATGGTCCAGGAAACAGCCAGATCTTATTCCCACGATGTACTAAGAGGATGTTGGGAATGTTAATTCTGCTCTGTGAGCCTTTCCCCACCCAGGCAAGTATTTCAAATTGGAACGGGGAAAAGAACCAGTCGAGACAGAACTATGGAACAATGCTTAACTGAGTCCACATACTATAGAACGCCAACCGTTTCTGAAGAGTTATATTGACTACGACTTTTGAATTCTTTGGACTAGAAAACTTCTGACTAGCACCATTCTTTCAACTTTTCCTGAAAGTCTTGGTGTCCCAAACCTTTAAAAAAAAAGTAGCTCATATGGAGATGGAGGACTACCCTGTCCACGTTTTCCAAGGGCAAACTTTATGGATCAAGTGGCCGAGTTCTACTTTTGATCACACCCTCGATCCCTAAATAAAGAGATGGAAAAAGAGTTTGGTAGATGGGGCATCTGATTTATTTGATATATGACCTCTTTCTTACGCAACCCTAAATGATCTGCTTTATTCCTTTTCAAGTGATGGCCCTGAATTTCCATTCATCTTCGTGAGCCTGATGGCTGCACAATCAGATACACAGTGCTTCTCCCATCTCTAAATCAGGTGAAAGAAAGAGTTGAGTGGACGGGGCATCGGACAATTTTTGGTGAATGTCTTCTTTCCCACTGAATTGATGGGGACATCGTATCTTCAAATTATTATATTACCTTTTTCAAAGTTTCAAGGTGTGCTAAACAGCTGTTTCATAATCAGTCAGTTTTTCTACCTCTACCACCAAGAAGCCTGGTGCAAATCAACCTGCTGCAGGAAAGACAGTACGCAAAATATGTTTGAGAGGTAGTTTAAACTCCCACATGTTAGCACTCAAATAATTTCCTAAAAGGGTTTGGCACTTAATGTGACTAAGCCACTACATTCTTGTACATGTAGTTTTCTCATCCAACACATATGTACTGTTAGATAGCTGCTATGTGAGAGAGCTACGCTTCGGCTATCACTGTCATGTGTTTGGTGCACGGCCCATTATAGTTTTCCGTATGTTAGCCTAACTATGCACGATACAGGATGCATTTGCTTTGTGCTGTTACTATATAAACACGCTTATTTTTGTGCCACATCGTATTTTCACACAGAACTGGTAGCTGTTTTCGTGTTCTGTTCTTTCCTGGGATTTAGTCTGAACACAGTAGACAAGGTCAAACAACAATGTCCCTTGTTATTTCATTTTGGTGAGGCACTAGCACCTGGACACAACACATGATTGCAGCTGTTGTTTGTGAGTTATATAGGCATGCACAATAATTAACATACATAGGGAGAGATTTCTGAGAGGAGAACACAGCTGTACCTGAGAAGTAGCATGTCCATCTGTGTATGCTAAGGTACGGGTCCGCTATTAATCCCAGAGATCTTTGTTATATAATCATTCCGCTTCTGTAGAAGGGAAGGGAGGGGTAGGCTAATATGTCTTATAATATGACAGGACATTTCATAATAAATGGTTTACTGACTATGCTGACTATATTTTTGTTAGGGATTTGTTTTTTACTTGTGGCTCGAATACTGCATTCTAGAGCACGATAGTTTAAATAAACATTTGAAACTTCCTTTGTGTCTCTGTTTTATCTTATTGTGCACTCGTTCCAGTATGAGAGCGAAAGGGGGTGTCCTGTCACTGCGATCCTTGAGAGGGTCGGGAGTGTTGTGTTCTGGGGTGTCAATTCATTTGTCTCTCTGGATTGGGTAGGAAGGCAAGTGAGACACTATAGCTAGTAGAACTCAGGCTCATGGTTACTGGGGTGATATGGTGACTCAGGCCCATGCCTACTGATGTTCTATGGTCCCAAGCATGGTTCTGATCCTGAGCAGGATCCCTTCAATGAGATGCCCCTAGACTGGCATTTGTATTGTGCACCTCTCTATCCTGCTCTCGCCCGCCATCATTAAAAAAAGACTGGCTTAGGTCTCACTTCACACCTGAGAAGTCCTAGGGCTTTTTTTGAGTTACACCACCCCAGGAAATGCACCAGAGCCGGTGTTTTGCAATCCCTTCCAAGAAAGAGCTGGCTCAGGTAAATCCCATCCATGTGAGGCCCGAGGCTGACTTAACTACAATCTCATCCTTAAATAGCTGGTCTGGTTTCGATACACGCCATTAAGGATGGTTGTAACCATTGTGTGCAAGGGAAGATCACACTACAGCTGCGGGCACCCGCAAACACTGCTGCTTTTCTTGCACGACCCTTTATCGTGATTGTAAAGCATGCCTGAGGAGAGAGCAAACCAACCGAATAACATAACGAAAAAGAGCATACTTTTAATTTATTTATTAAGACTAGTCGGAGAGCCTCGCACCCAGACAAAAACAAAATGTACATCACAGGCTTTTTAAATAGCTTTTCTTACACTATGTACATTAATCCATACTTACTAGTATAAAATGATATATACATCATGACTATTTATACATGGAAGATGAGGAAAATCATAAACGTTTCCAAACTAAGGGCACCTTTGCAAATGAGCACATCGCATTTGGAGGACGAAATATCAGTGCGGTTAAGGCACCTTGTTTTTTCGCAACGATGTAACAAGAAGTGTGCATATATACATTTCACCCATGTACTATATATACACATCTATATATACACATATAATTAAACCCTTCAACTGGGGATGGCAGTGGAAGGTCACAAAACCAAATGTATCCTGCCATAGCCCTGGTAACCATGACAGCCGTTCATAGTCCAGTGACTGTTGTCATGGTAACAAGTCCCCTTACCCCCTAAAGCTCAGAATCCCAAGAACTATAAACATAACTTGTTTTTTGTGTTTTCACACACCCTACATTTACTGAATCATAGGCGTGAGAAGAGATTTTGAGTTAAGGTAGTGGAAAGTATAAGAAGGGTTTAACCATATATGTATATATAGCACCAATATTTACATACTTCATGAGGTAAATCACATGTTGCAACATCTGCAAAAAAGATAGTCTACTTGAGGGTGGCAGACCCATTTTTTTTATAGAAAGGAGCGAAAAGTTTGCGTTGCCCTCTGCTTAAGAACAATACATTTCAATTAGAATTCAAATCTATGTCACTGCATTTCTATATTATATCTGGTGTAAGTCAGTGGCACTTTATATCTACACAAAAGCATTTTAGGGGGCTCAATAAATACTTCACTGCATTTATTAGACTCAGACCTACTGTAACTGTTTGTTACTAGGCTACAAGTTTACTTCATTTCCTTTGGTCTGCAGGACTACAGCAACACATTTCTATGGGCCAGGATATTTATATATATATATAAATATAAGATGTATATTGCTGAAATTCACATTTATTTCACTGTATTTCAGTGGTACTACAAGATTTGAAATCTACATTAATATATTTCAATGGCAATTCAGAGTTAATTCGATGTATTTTTTATAGAATTTCAAATCTACTTCATGGCATTCTAAGGGACCGCATACCTACTTCAGTACATTGCAATGGGTCATCAGATCTACTTCAGTGCATGTCTATGATGTGCACAACACATTTCAATAGGACTGCTACTATCTACACCGGCACATCTCCGTGGGCTTCTGACGTTCTTCAGTACATTTCACATGGATTTCTTATCAACACCTATGCATTTCTATGGATCTTTAGGTATTCAGTGACACATTTCCGTGGGGTTTCCGCTCTACCGCAGGCGTTGTGTTGAACTTCACATCTACATCAGTGCATTTCTGTTGGACTTCAGATCTACCTCATTGTGCTTCTGTGGAGCATTAGATATGTCATAATGAATGCCCTGGACACCATTTCTACTTGCCACATATTGACCCAGTGATGGCAAAAATTATATTTCAAGTAATTCAACAATATTTACACACATAATCTATTCAAGTTCAGTGCACATTAAGTAAAGCATACATCGTCCCTCCCTCCCCCTACCATAAATAAGCTTGTACCATAGATTCTACTGCTCAAAGGGCCACAGCTAATGGACATTAAAGTCCTGCACAAGACCAGTAGAACTTCACATTTTAAGTTATGTTTCTTTCTCTTGATCCTTAGTCTCGGTTATCGTTAAAGTACAAAGCCAACCAGTAAATCCAGGGGTTAAAAAGAAAGAGTTGCAAATTGTGATATTTGTCGGACATGTAACTCCCAGAGTAAAAACCTACAGGAATCTACCTGACTGTGTAAGTTTACATAGGAGGGTGAGCACAGATTCCATTGTGATCGGTTACCTGTTGCACTTAAAAAATAACCCCTGGGAAGATAATATCTCTTTTAAGAAAATACAGTGTTAAACATAGATCATCAAGAATTTGATTCATCACGGGAAACTAACGAATAAACAGCAAATCCTGATAAAACTTGGAACCGTCTCATCCTTGGGGGAAGCAATCTTGGGACTATGTCAGGAAGTGAGGTCGCTGCAGAGCTTCCATTACACACTATCATTTTCTCAATGAAGGTAGCCTTTTAATTTGATGGCACCCATCAACCCTGCCAACATGTGCTCGGGTATAGATCTCAACAACAAGCACTGCTATCCACTCAGTCACACAGCACCACATAATAAACAATTTCATTACTGTACTTTATCATGGCTCACTTTACAATTCAGTAAACCTTTCAAGGAAAAAAGCTGAAAGGGTAGGAAGTTAATAAAGTTCATATGAGAATCGTGCAGACAGACCCATCTTGCCCTGACAATTCCCCATTATTCTGCTCCTAGCTGGTTTACACCTTTGATAATGCCCATCTGATACACAGTGTGTGCCCATGTCTGCCAATCACACTCAAGCTGCCCAAACTCCAGACACAAACACCATCATTCATACAGCATCGCTAGATCTCATCAACGTTTGTCTCACTCACTCTCTTGCCCCCTCAGATAGAAGCACACACGATATGGAACAGCTCCCTAAGCACAATCATCCCCCTAAACCACAGGTAGCTGTCATTCCAGCTTCTCATAAGAGCTCACTATATTTGTAGTCAGCTGTCACGTCAGCTGAAGATGTTGTGCTCTTTTTTGCTTCGTTCTCGTTGCAAAGGAAACAGAAATCTATTCAGAGGAAAGTCTGTTGTTTTTGCAGAGGGAATTCTGGTCAATGGCGAAGGAAGCGAAATGGACTTTGCCTGGGGACATGTACTCACAATAAAGTCAACATGCTGAAAGTCCAAAACAAATGTGCTTAGAAAGTATATCTTCCTACTTTCAATAGTCTTTCGAAAGTTTGCTTCTCCGTCTCTGTGGGCCACCTGGGGTGCCGCAGCGATGACTTCTCTGGAGGGGGGTTTGATCGTCTGTTCTAAACACGCAGAACCTTGTCCACTGGCCCGGGAGAGGTGGGTGGTTCGGAGGCAGACCCTTGGGCTTTGTTTGGTTTCAAAATGGAGTCAATGCAGGCACAAATGAACAGAAAACTATTAGGGCATTAATGCACAAAGGTACCTTTCACCTGGACTCCTGATTAACTCATCTTTTCCAGTTGAAAACAGGATATCCGGGGAGGACCAGCGAGAGAGGCGGTTTCAAGAGAACCAAAGCCCAACGCAGGATATATATATATATATATATACACACCCAACTCTTACTCATTTGGTAACAACAATTGGCATCTGTGAATGTTCTGTGTTGTCCTGCTGGTTCCCAAAACATGTTAATAAGAACGAGGGGACCATCGTAGTCCCTTTGTTGTTGGCAGCTATGAACATAAATACGCCATCCCCGCTGCTTGCAAGCAGAGAACTGGCTGTGCAAAGGTCCACCTGATACAGGCAGCAGACTTCTACCTAAGTGCCGAGCGATGCTCGGCATCTAGCACCATGGTCCATGGTCCATCAGGTCCAGCAGTCTTCAGTGAGCATCTCCCCTGTGGGTAAATCCAACAAAGAAGCAGCATTACGACGGAAGCAGCCCGGCGCACTCTTGCGGATCCTAACTGGCTCCCTTGAGTAATCTTCGGCACTTCCAGACCTTGACGGTGAGATCACTGTGAAGCAAACGAGGAGGAGTGAGATTAGACTAACAAAATCAAATCAAATAATTTACATTTGTTGTTATTAATAATAATAATAATAATAATAATCCACATTTGTAAAGCGCACAATCACCCAAGTAAGCGTCTCTAGGCGCTGGGGGCCGTCGGGAAGATTAAGCAAGCTATTGCCCAGAGTCACATGGTGCTGGGCTAACCTGCCGCCGGAGCCGGGGATCGAACCCTGATCCCCAGATTCCAGCGTCAGTCGCCCTGGCCGTGGCGCCACACCTCTCCTTATTCACATCATAACAAATGCCTAAAACCTGGGGGATGATTTTTCACTTCTTCAGTGTACACACTTTCTAACATGTTAAATTCGCAGTCTGAGCCATAGGAGATGTTGAGGGGCAGATTTACTAAACTTTCATGCAATGCAGGGCAGCAAACACAGTTACTGCACTGTGTGAAAGGAAGAGAGCAGAAATGCTTCATGTCTGCAAAGATGTGGACTATTTCTGTTCTCGCCTTGCACCGGTGCACTGTGTGCAGCCTAGCGCCAACACAAGCACCTTTGCATCATAGTGCAAGGCTGCCTGCGTTACAGGCAGGATTGTTTATGTACAGGAAGCGGCACCTTCCTGCACCAACATACTCCTTAGAGGCATTTTCCTCTTTCCATGTATGCTGCAAAATGCCACCTGATATTATGCCATCTGCAGAACGCAGAACACATGGAAAGAGGAAACAACGAAGAAAAATAAAGATATTTCTGCTCCTTATGCCTCACATGGGAAGGCGCAGCATTTTGACACATTCCCAGGTTTACAAGTCTTTGTAAATGCGCCAAAATCCATGGGTGGGTGCATGGGAATGCCCATGCGCCTCAAGGGTTAAAATGTAAGACAACGCAAGCAGTTGTCTTGCGTTGCATTTCTTGACAAAGCCATTCAAGGCCACGCAAATCAGGCCTTGCGATGCTTTGTAAATATTACTGAAGCCCTTGCGTTGTCCTTGCGTCGCCTTGCATGACGCATGGACCACGCAAAGGCTTCATAAATATGGACCAAGTGTCTGTTTTGCGCTACAAGGGGAAGCATCTGGCCCCCCTTGGCATCTGCTTTTAGTAACAAACCTCTGTGTGTCCGCAGACTTGCACTTACATTTTCTACCAGCTACTTGGTTGATTAAAAGTGGAGCTGATTTATTTACCCTAGCAGCTAAGAGAGCCTCTAGTACTGATGGCTTTCTGCTATGACACTGTGACAGTCCTTCTTTGCTTATACAGTACGCGCCTTCTTTACTACTTCAAAAAGTGTGCACATGGAGCTACCTATGTACATATGTGCAAGCTTTCTGTTATCTATATAAGAAGGGCATTTATATCTTATTAAGTTTAAGTAATGTCATTGGTGTAAATGTTAAAGAGAATTCCGCGTGTATCTGACATACACATATACACACTAAGGAGCATGGCATGGCAGGACATGGTGGTGGGAAACAAAAACACACAAATACACCCCCCATGGCCGGGAGGGACCTGGGCGCGGGAAGGAGGTGGGAGGAGCCGGGATGTGAAGCCGGATATAGCCAGGGGTAGGATGGTGAAGGTAAACAGCGAAGGGCAGTGGGGTGGTAAGAGGCACAGTCGTGGGCACGTGATGGACAAAATGCTGTGGCCTCACTCAGTCACTTGCAGTGGCACACACTAACAGGCGCGCAGGGCGGCTGAGCTCTTCTTCAGAGGGTGGCATGGGTATGATGAGACGGAATGGGCTATCCCGGGGAGGAGATTTCTTGGATTTTTCTGTTCACACAGGAAAAATGGTACAGATTTTCCATGTGATGATAAAATGGCTTCGGGAATAAGGTCAAAAAGACCTACAAAGGTTACTAACCATTTCCTGGGATATAAGCTATTCCTTAACCACTCAGAAGATAGCTATTCTAATCAGGGGCTTTGGTGATTGCTAAACCCCCAGGCCCAAAGACCAGTGTGACACTATGCACATTATAAGGGTCACTATAACATCAGGTGGTATTTACACAGCACTCAAGTCCGGTCTTTGGCATGAAGCAAATATGAGGTATATTGGCCTACTGCCCAAGGACAGTACAATATGAGGCAAAGTTTTAAGGCCGCGTGTATGTGTAGTGTGGGAGGCAAGCAGCCGTAGCCTGTGGTTGCACAGTCAGGGAGCAAAGATGGCAAAGGGAGAGGTTTCTAGCAGCAAATGTGAAGGTAGGAAAGGTGAGCTTCGAAGTAACCAGACAGCTTAACACATTTAATCGAGCAGGTTATTGTGAATGAGCTGAAACAACTAATGCAGTACCATGCACAAGGGGCCTCCCATATCACTACAGTTTAAACTTAAACCACAGACATCACAGTTTCACCTCCAGTTTTGAAAATCGCTGCATTTTTGCGAAATCTATGTCCTTTGCTAACTTGCAGCTCCGAACATTATCACCAATGCATAGTCGCTTATGAAGAAGTGGGAGACTTGCTACAGCAGAAACCTCTACATGAATAGTCTCTCTTATCTTCCAATTTGATTGCTCATTTGTATTTTCCATTTCATTCTTTTTTCCTTCTCAGCCTATGTATTTTTGGCTTGGAGCTGAGAAAGTGTCCAATAACGAGTGTGTGTATGGTTATTTTTGCGCTGATAATCTCGTAGAAGTACACAGCACATCATAATACAAATACTATATGCCATAAAATATACCATTGATTAAAATATGTTACAAAAATAATACAAGCCCATTAATTGATTACATATTTAAAACACGATAGCAATCCGAAATAGAAGAGCAGATTTCTATTGGGTCAGACAAACTTTTTTTTGTTTATATACTTACAAACATATGCCTTGTACTTTTTCACTAGACGGGATTATCAGCACAAAAATAAATGGCGCCACAGTGTCTGCGGGCAGATCTTCACATGCACGTAAAGGGCTCTTGGTTGTGCAGATTCACTTGCAACCGTGGCTATGCCATGGGCGAGAAACACCAGTCCTTTTTTCTTGTTTAACCAGTCTTTAAGTCATGCTCTGTTTGTTATTTGCCGGATCTAATGGCTCACTGGACTAATGATTCCACTGTAGGGAGGTGTATTTAGCATCTTTGTAACAGGTTCGAAATCTAGGAGCTCCATTCGACTCCCTCTATTCTGAGGTTTATTACAGGAGTACCGTTGGGCTGGCTAACACTATTATTCAGTGCCAAACTACCCCACCAGGCGAACATGTGATTTACAATGCACCCTAAGGCATGTTATTTTCATTTTAGATATTTACTTCTTATTCTTCCTGATCCTGCACTCTGTAGAACTCGGGGCATAAAAGAGGTGGAGCAGTGTGGTGGGCATACTGCCCTGTAGGTAACACTGGTGGGGGCGCTCATCGGGAGGCACACACTGAATTCCACTCTAACCTACTGCAAGGACTTGAAGGGAGCCACGTGCTCTCTGTGCATGGGTCCAAACGTAGGTACTTAGACACAAAGGCAGGCATGCGCTTCCCACTGCATTGACTTAAAGGGAGCTGCAACTAGTGAAGAAAGACTAGCCTTCAGATACAACAAACCTGCTTTAATTATCACTTAATAAGGCTGAAACTGTGGAGCCAAAGGGTCGTATCTTGCTCGGAAGGCGTTAGGAATGATAATCTGAACTCTTCCCCATGCACTGGAGGCAGAAGGGGCCACACACCAATCACCCGCCATCTCCTAAATCTTTATGCTAGGTGATCTAACAATCTCATGTGTTGCCTAGACTGAATAATTTGATTTTTACTTAGGCTGGTGTTCCTCCTTAATTTAGTGGTTCATTTCGATATGCTGTATCTTATTATATATAAAATATGAAAAGAAAAAAAATTCTGGCACTCCTGCAACTTAAGGAAGCGTAGGCCAGGAGTCTCCAGCTAGATGGAAGACGAGCCAAGAATGGGGGCTTCCCAAGCTTAACTTCATTTTGAGCTTCTTGAGCTACAATGTGCTTCCACAGGGTCTAGCACTGGAAGGGCCCCAATGCTATGAATTTGGGATCCCCACTTTCTGATTAGAACAGGTTGTTGTGGTTTCTTCAAGGTTCTGTGAGTTTGATGGGATGTTCCCTTCTGCTGTAATGTCACTGAGCTGGCCAAAGCTTGTATAAAGAAACATTAGCAATGAAAATGCGTGTTAAGGTGAATGCACTCATAAGGGACTTTCAAATAGGATCATTTTTCAACATTTTAAATATTTTTATAAAAGAGAAAGGAAAAAAGACTAATATAGAAAGTCCCATACCGTTTACTAGCAGCTCAAGCTGAGGCACATAAACAGAGAGAAAGAGAATGTGGAGAAAGAGAGGACACAGAAAGCTAAATAGTAAGAAGAATAAAAAAACGGGCAGCGAGAGACAAGTCAAAAGAGGCCTAAATGGAGGAAGAAAGGAACCATAGAAAGAAGGAAGGAAGGAAGAAAGAAGTAAGGGACATAATGAAGAGAAAACGGAAGCAGGGAAAGAAGGGGGAGACAGAAGGAATGAAGATAGAAAAAGGGTGAAAAGGAAGAATAGACAGAAGGGAAATGAGAGGAAAGAAGGAAGGAAGGAGCAATAAAAAGAAGGATGAAATGAACAAGGATAAAAGTAGGAGAGCAAATAAGAGATGCATGGAGCAGAAAAGAAAATAGTGAAAAAGCCAAAAACAATGATAAAAAAAGTAAGTAAAGAACAAGAATGTGAAAATAACTTGTTCTGAGAAAGGAAATAGAATATTCAATAGAGGGAAAGGAAAAGAAAAGGAGAAATACAAGTGAAAAAGAATGTGAGACATATTATGAACAAAAAAGTACAGAATGAAACAGAAACAAATTTTAGAAATGTAAAAAGATCAAAGTTTAAATTAAGTAAAAATAAAGGAATTCATAAAAAGTGGAACAAACATGGGGGTTAGATTGTGACAAAAGAGAGAAATTGGAGTGTTTCAAGGAAGACTGGCAGCACGGCCCTTGATGGCAAGGACCCGTCTTGGGAGGCACGGGGTGAGCCCAGGCACGTAGCTCCACACCTTCACTCGACAGTCACTGTGGCACAAAGAGGAAAGCAGAAAAAGGGAGATGGAGAGAGATGAGTGTGAGACAAGAGAAAAGATGGTACTTTATACCCATGGGTAGGCAGGTACTGCCATTGGAAGGACTGGACACTCTATACCAAGGACACTGGGATCATGTGGTTTTGCATCCACAGCGTTTTTCACATAATTTGCCGCATGGGCCTCATACTACATTCTAATGCATAATTTGCAAATTTTAACTAAAAATATATTGTTTCTAGCTCAAATGGATCAACACATACTAAAACCGTTATCACAAATGTTGTTGTGTAGTGGCAAGATTTTTGTCACACAGAAGCAGGTCACCTTTAATTTACAGCTTGTTACCCATTAGTCAATTACATTAGCCTTTGTTGTCTGAGCTAATAAATCTAAATCCCTACTACAAAAGATGTTCAATTTCCCTTAATCCTAAATACCATCAATTTGAGCAGAAACCCCTGTTCCCTCTCTGATAAATTAAGATTCAGAGACCTGTATACAGAATCCGGCCCACTAGTTACTAACAAGGGTCAACGGGTGTCTCAATCTAGACAAAACAGTTGCCAACGACAAAGTGGAAAATGAATGTCAGCTGTAAGCCAAGACTTTAAGCACAGGGGCAACTGCTGTCCCCCTGACCAAGAGACTTTGCTTAGCTTCATCTAGCACCCATAGCTCTCCTCCAACCGCATGTGGGCCACAGACATGAGACATGAGACATGTTTCACTCACAGTAAACCTATCAATCAATAAAACCGAATGTTTTTTTTTCTTGATTTTGCCATTACATGAAAAGACTTTCCATTAGACTGCACGGGTAGCGTTAAACTAGTTAGGCTGTAAGACTCTGAAACTCATGCAGCAATATATTTCTGCTCACATGTTTCAATGCTGAGCTGGTCTATTTGCTGAAGAATGCTCAACAAATAACCAAACACCTTGTTTTACTTTTGCATAGACTAGTCCAATTGAATTTTCGGTAATTAAAGAGACACATGATTTGCTGAATGAGCTTCTTCCACTGGTTCTGAGGCCAGGTTTGACCTCATGTCCCTTTTTACTTTAATAGGCATAGGGATCCAGAAGGACAGTGATCTCTTCTCATCTGGGCTATGGGTGACCAACAGGTTAAATAAAACAGAAACAGATAAGTGATCGCGAGGTTTAAACTGATGAAACTGATGTAACAGGAGATTTATTTAAGGAATGGCACTAAGAAAAGTGTCTATGCCTAGCTGGGAATATAGGAACTAGCTCCGCACTGACCAGACTGGTACTTACATCTCACCCAGTAATTTCCTCTATATAGCTCCTCACCTGAAAACCAACATTGCACTGCTCCTGGCTGCTCAGGTGGCATATTATTCAAGGTGCTGTTCCCACAGGGCCCAGGAGCACGTTTCCCATATACCCAAGCAAGCCCTCTGGCTAAGGGGCACAAGGGGTGAACCATTCTTGAGGAATACATATCTGGGTCCATATCGCTCGCCCCCCCTTACCTACTTCCCTTTACTAGGTCCATATCCCACGCCCCCTTACCTCTTTCGCTTTACTAGGTCCACAGCCCTCGTCCCCCTTTACTCCTTCCCTTGCCTACATTCATTATTTCAATCTTTCCAGTTGGTGTGGATTCCGAGGGATGTATTTTGCCTCTCTATTTTCGCTCTCCTCTTTTTTCTTTTGCTTCTATCTTTTCAAGAAATTTGCTAATGTACACTTATCTTATGTGAATGAAACTGAATTTACTAAGTGTGTCATGTCTTGCAATTCTGTATTTATTAGATTATAAAAAACAGTAATTTGCAATTGTTAGTCAGTGCATGCACGCCAATTCGCAGTATCCGCACGACACCTAAATAAGTTCAAATTATATTGTGAAAATATTCATAGAGCTACAACTGATTGAAAAATACACTTTGTAAATTGCATGATCTACAGTACTCCCAACTTCAGTATGCCTGTAAAAACGAATACGTGTTTGGCCCCTGGTAGAAGCTCTGCAGGTCAGCTATGGGGTGAAGCAAAGGGCCATCTGCCCCTTGTAGCCATCTCTGCCTGTCTGGGCCGTATCTATTTGTGGCAGAAGTTCTGTAAAACCACTGCAGGCCTGGGGAGCAAGAGCTGTGTTTAAAGTGTCTGCTCTGCTAACTTTTTTTGCATTGAGAAAATAAACTCCCAAAGCAAGAATTCGTTTTTAGATACGAAACAACAAACCCCGATGTGTAAGGAGCTTTCTACCTGGGTCTGGGGTTACTGTTTTTAGGTCGAAGCATGCTTACCTGCTGTCTGAGAGCTTTCCTTGTAATACATTTCACCCATGGTTTCTATTCGCTTTGTGGTGTGTAACTCACATTTGCCTGTTTTCTATTTGCTGCCTTTATTTGTTTTAGGCTTTCTAGCTTAAGTTCATCCCTCCTGTGGGCAAAACGCATTTACTGTATCCTTCCAAGTACACGCTTTCTGTAAATAGGCCTTTAAATCTTGTTCTTCTCCTCTCATCTTTGCTGTGCATTCAACGACCGAGGCCAAATGTCAGGCTCTGTATTCCAGGTAGCTTGGTGTTTACTTTTCTTTCCCTGACTTCAAAGTGGGAGAATTTATGTGACAACCCATCCTGCTGACTAACCATGTGAGAGGTCAGACTGTAGAATGTTATTTTTTTAGCACACAACAAAGACTACATCAGAATTAGTAAAGCAGAAATGAAGTATATATTTTGTAATCCTAAAGTATGGTGGAAACAAATATTTTAATGCGATCAAAACACATCAATATAGTATATGATGACATTTCCACACATTATCGTTTGTGCACAGTAAAGCTGTGTCTGTGCAGATGTAAAGGTTATTTCATTTGGAAGTGTGCTTTCTGTAATGGCACTGCGCTACCACTCCATGCATACTCCACAATAATCCATTCCTCTTTATACTGCTTCTCACTCTACAACACTATTCCACATCACTCCACTCTACAACACTCTACTTCACTATGTACCCTTCCACTTTACGCGTTTAGGGAAAAGAGGGGCCCCCTTACACCAAAAAGGGATTAGGGCACTTACTCAGTGAGAAAAGGAAAATCCCTTTTGGTAATTATTTCGCAGTATAATTTGTATTCGCATAGCACACATACCTATATACTTTGTCTCATTGTCCACACATACTACAATTGGACCATATATAATAGGGAAAACCATATAAACACTTTATATAAAAAAATATATCACATATATTTATTGTTTGTTTGTATACAAAATATCACATTAAAAAAGCCCATAAATCCATACATTTGATAACACAAAAATTCATAAAAATATAATCAATTAAAAAGATTAATCACAGTAAGCATGAAAACATCAAAGGAGTGAAACAACCGAAAGCTAGACAGAATTATTTTTACGCCATGCCACTCCATTCTATGACACTCCACTCCACACTATGACATATCACTCCACTCTATGTCCCTTCACTCTAAAACACTTTAAGACACGTCATGCCCCTCCACTCCATATCACTTACCCCACTCCAATCTACCCCAACCCAATTTACCCTACCCCAATCCACTCCACTCCAATCTACCCCCACTGTACACCAATATCCACCACTCCACTTGAGCTCAATCTACCCCACTCCAATCTACCCCAGTACACTCCAATCTACCCCAGTACACTCAACTGATTCCATTCCACTGCAATATACTCCAATCTAATTTACCCTATCCAATCCCAATCTACCCCACACGCCTCTACTCCACTCTACCCCACTCAAATCTACCCTACTCTACCCCAGTCCACTTTACTCTACCCCACTCCAATCTACCCACTCTAATCATCCCAATTTACCTACTCCATCCAATCTACCCCACTCCAATCCATACAATCTACCCCGCTCCCTTCCACCCTAATCTACCCCACTCTACACCAATACACCCCACTTGACCCATCCCCAATCTACAACACTCAACTTCAATCTCCATCCACTCCAATCTACCCCACTCAAATCCAGTCTACTCTCCTCAACTGTACCCCAATCTACCCCACTTAACTGTACCCCAATCTACACCACTCCAATCTACTACAATGTACCCAGTCCAATCTGCCACAATATATCCCTGTCCACCCCTGTCTACCCCACTTCAAGCTATCCGATCTACCCCACTCCACTCTACTGCAGTCTGCCATACTCCCCTCTACCCCACTCCATTTCACTCCTATCTAACCCACTCCAATCAATCATATTCTACTCCAATCTATCCACTCCACTCCATTGTAACACACTCCACCCCAATCCACCCAGGGGCGTAACACAGGCCCACGTAGCCCCCGCAGTGCGGGGGGCCTCTAGCTCCAAGGGGCCCCCTCGGCACTGCACTGTGGCTGGAGAGTTCCTGATTGAGCCCGGAGGGGGCCCCTCTAAGTACCGTGCAGGGCGGCCACCTCACTTTTCATTACGCCTGTGAATCCAACCCACCCTACTACAATCTACCCCACTCAATTCCAATCTACCCTACTTTGATCCACCCAATCTATTCCTATCTACCCCACTCCATTCCACCCTAATCGACCCCACTCCACTCCCACTCTTCTCTACTCCACTCCACTCCACCCTAAACCACCCACTCTGCCCTAATCTATCCCACTCCACTGTACTTCACTCCAATCCTCCAACTCCACTCTTACCCTATCGACCCCAGTCCACTCCAATCTAACCCACACAACTGTACCCCAGTCTACCCCACTCCAATCTGCTGTAATCTACCCCAAATTACCCCAATCCACCCAGTTTGCCCCACTTCTCTCCAATATTCTCCACCCACTCCATATCAATGCACCTCAATGTACCCCACTTCAACATAGTCTACCCTAGTCCAATCTACAGCACTCCAATTTACCCCACTCGCCACTCCAATCTACCCAACTCCACCCCATCCCAATCTAGCCAACTGAACTCCAATCTATCCCACTCTAAGTCACTCCAATCTACCCCACCCCAATCTACCCCACTCAAATCCAAACTACCCCACTCTATTCACTCCAATTTACCCCACTCCAGTGTACCTCACTGCCTACCCCACTACAATCTACCCCCATTCTACCCCACTCCACTTCTCCTCAAGCCACCTCACCCCACTCTAGCCCATTCCAGACCACACCTCTAACTTTTAGCCATGCTGTTCAGCAGCTACATTGGTGTACAATGGTTAAAACACATTGCCAAAAGCTCTAGCATAGGTGAGACCTATTGGATTTGCCAATGCTTGTCCCATGCTTCTGTTCACCGCGCTTTGCATTGTGGACAATGGGCAGGGTAAATGAATGATGAATGCCCCACCCTCAATAGGGCAAGATGACACTCATAGTGACCTGGCAGCTTTTTGGCAATTGGGCCACCAGAGTAGAGGAAGTAAGAATTTGGGATGGCTCGACGACTGCCATTTCACAGCGCTGCTCGCATTCTGCCAAATTCTAAATAAGGCCTTAACTTTTCTCTAGTCTACATATGTGTTTCTGTCATAACTGCTGACAACATAGCAACCAAAGGCTATCCATACAAATTGATGCCTGGTTGTGGAAAGCAGTACAGTAACAAAAGATAAGCTAGACAAGAAAAAGAAAGCTGGCAAACTACAGTGAAATAGGTTTATATTTAAATTATCTATATGTAAAGATATGTGAGACAGTGCTGTTAAATGGACTTTTGCCCTATTAATAAAATGTGCAAATGTTCTTACTATATAGGATATAAGATTCAATGCATTGTGTAGGTGGGTTTTTGTTTGCCGCCCTCCTTTCATATTGTGTAATGTCTGCTTTATTAAGGTTGTTAGACCTGGCATCATTGGCGTGAGTCTCCCTTCCATTTTGACGGATTGCCTCCTCTGTTTTTGATATGTTTTTGCTGGATTTATGCTTTGGGCACTGTGCCACTACTAATCAGCGCCACAGTGCAAGTGCTCCCCATGTTAAATTGATATACTAATTGGATTCCCTGATTGGGTCATTTAATTTATCTGCCAGCCCCTAGTACAGTGCACCATGTGTGCCCAGGGCTTGTAAATCAAATGATGCTGGTTGGCTTGCAGCAGTGGTTGTGCCACCCACAGAAGCAGCTTGTAAAGTGTGTTTCAGGCCTGCCATTGCAAGGCCTGTGTGCAGTCTAGCACTGCCATGTCGACTTGGCCAAGTGCACCCACTTGCCAGTCCCTAAACCTTCCCTTTGCTTCATATTAGACACCCCTATGGTAGGCCCAAGGGCAGGGTGCATTGTAAGTATAAGGCAGGACATGCCCTGATGAGTGTAGCATGTTCTAATAGTGAATTACAGCCATTTTCGTTTTTCACTATTGAAGGCCACCTGTTCTCATAGGCTAGTATGGGCAGTTTGATTATTACATTCCTTATAATCCTAACTGACTCATGGAGCACAGTAGAATTTTGAATTTAGTATGCCTGAACTCAGAATAATAAAATACATCTTTTTCTAAAGTTTATTTTAATATTCTGTGTTTGCAAATCCCACTTTTAGAAAGCAGGTATTTGCTTGCCTAACCATTTGAGCCTGCCTCTGCTGGGTTGTGTATTCCTTGTCTGGGTTTGTGTGTGACAGGGCTGGGGAAATTCCAGGAGACAGACTGGGACAGCCCAGTGGTGAATAGAGAGATTTACATCCAGATGGAAGGGAGGAGTGCACCTGGGACCCGAATACGGTTTGGCCTTCCCTCTACAATGCTGGCTCCAACCCCTGTGGCTTGTCTGATGTCTCTGCCCTGCACAGTGAAAGGAGAAGAGGAATCCTGTCAACAGAGTGCTCCAGAGGTGGATCTTCCCTCCCCATTGCTGGCTCCACCTCCTGTGGGGCGTCTGAAGTATCTGCCCTGTACAGTGAAAGGAAGAGAAGAGTCATGTCAACAAAGTGCTCAGAAACTGGTTTGAACTAGGCAGATGCCTCTCTGCCTTCAGAGAACAAAGGATTTTGGGGTATAAATATTGGGACCCTGATCCCAAGAAATTAGATCACTTCTGGAACAAGAAACCTTTCGGCCAAGGAGAAGAACCAAGGAAGCTGCAGGAGTTTGGACTGCCCCTCTGCCAGTGTGCTGTTTACTGGGTTGGCCTGCAGTGGTTGCTTTATTGCCAACGGAAAGGAGAAGGAACTTTGTAAAGGACTTTCATCTACAGAATATTCTCCAAGGGCCTGAACTGTGCGTGCCTCCTGCTGAAGTCTCAGGGCCAAAAGACTTCACCTCCAGCTCCCTCCTGAATTTCCTTGCTGGGAATTCTGACTCCAGTCACTTGCGTGCCGCTGGGAGCTGGAAGCGTGACGCATCGAGAAGAAGCGTGTCACCGCCGCAGCTGAAATCATCGCAACGCCGGAGAAGCGAGCCTCCATCACATCTCCCTGGAAGCGTGTGTTCATAGAAGCGGTCTTCTGTCGCATCACCGGAGAAGCGTGCTGCAGGGCCTGTCGATGCTCCAAAGTACAGAGTAGTCACAAGGCTGCCAGGGCGTCATCGCATCGTCATCACATCGCCGCATCAAGGGCGCCATCTTCTCGCATCGCAACTGGATCATCGCATCGCATCAAGGCGCCATCTTGCGCACCGCAACGGGCCCGCAAGCCGAGAATCTACGCATCACCTCCGCCTGTAAGGCTCACGATGAGTCCCCTACTCTGCGCAAGCATTGAGGCAGGACACAACCGTTCCCCCGGATCACGGAACCGACGCATCTCCCCTTTTGCGAGCCTTTTGTTCACTTTGCGTTACGCATCCAGGTACTTTGTTGAGAACTCTGTCGCATTTAACAGCAACTTGATCTAAGAGACTTTAATCATCTTTTAAGTAATCTTAAGTGTAGTATTGTGGATGTTATGTTGTTTGTGGTCTTGTGTTTAAGTCTATATAAAGTATACTTATTTTTATAAAACCTGTGTGGGGTCCATCTGTAGTGTTATCACTGTATTACTGTGTATATTCACAAATGCTTAACACACTGCCTCTGAGATAAGCCTGTCTGCTCGTGCCAAGCTACTAAGGGGGTGAGCAGGGGTTATTAAGGAGTGTAATCCCCTTATCCTGACTTAGAAGTAAGGGTCCCTATTTTGACACAGGTGAATACCATTGCCAACTAGAGACCCCCAGATCTAACAAAGGTTATAGATTTTGAATGAACAAACCCGTCATAAAAGGGTCCCTGGAAAAAGTCTGATGTTTTAGAATTCCTAGTTTTCTGCTGGGAATCTCTGACAGTTTCAGATTTCGAGAAGCCCTCGCGTGTGTAACCACTTCAGCATTGGAAAACATAACAAGCATATTTTAAAATGCAAAAATGAGATGCTGCAGTGCATTTAAAACCATTTTTTTGTTTTTCAAAAGAAAGGAATACTTTTCGTAATTTAGAAAACCCATCAATTTAGAGGGTGTATCACCCCCATTACCACTCTATAAACGTAGGAGTAAAGGCATGTGTGTGTTTCCATGGTGACAAAGTATCTGGACAATACCTGTGAATGTATGGTGAATACTTCATGGTGTGTGGCTATTTACCTACTTATACTGGCAGACCCAACCGGGAATTCTCACAGAATGTCCTTAATAGTACATTTGTGCAGTGCACTGACTTGTGCTGGGCATTAAGCTCCATTGCAAGGATATTTAGGAGCCCTAAGCACAATGATGGTGTGTCGTTTGGGTACTCCCTTTTCTCACTAACAAGGTCACTTTTGAGGCAATGTCTTGCAATCTGGTGCTCTCTTATGGCTATTTGTAGTGGCGATACAAAGCGGCCTACAATGGCTTAATATCTCAAGAGAAGGGACAAAGAGCTGCTGTCAAGAGCAAAAATAATCAAGCAGCAGCCCTGGAGCCCAGGAGCTGCAGATATTTGAGAAAATGTCTGACGAAGATAGATTGTGTTTTACTGCAAAATTGTCTATCATGGGTGTTGTCATAGCTTCTGCTACAGTTGTGGTGGGAAACCGATGCTGCCAAGAAAGTTAATCTTTCAAAGCTGGCCAAGCAGGAACAGGGAGAGAGAGAACTGATGCTGTAAAGGGAAGATAAAGGGTGCTGTCTGGAAGGTGGACAGGCACTGCACAGTGACTTTGATGGCTCTGCCTCACCGTGGCATGTCCTTAAATCAATCATCCAGTGGGATTGAGAGGCTGCTGGGCGGAGTTGCCTAGTGAGCACTTTAATGGCTTTCGTTAGCCGAATAAAGTGGTTTGACTTGACTTGCCTAGTGAGGAGAGCAAGCGAGCAGTAACAACCACTGGGGGACCAGAAGAGGATATGTCTTCCATGGAGCTGGTTTGTGAAAGGAGATTAGTGGGCAAAGTCCAAAAGAGGTAACTTAACTGTGACACTGCTAAGGGCATTGACACTAATATGGAGAATTTCAGATATGTGACGTCTGTGGGACTTAAACTGTAAGGTGTCAAATAACAGAGGTAAAGCACATGAAGGAAGTACATATGTTGGCATCATAAAGACATTATGGAGACAGGATATTTTTCTGATTTAAATGTGTGGTGGGCAGCGCACTGAAGACCACACGCGGAGTAAAAGCGCGTTTGGAAAACCGCACCCAGGCCACAGGAAGGACACAGAACAGGGACATTTCACACATCTAATGGCCAGATAAAAAAAATAATCAGAAGCCTGGAGAAATCCCTAAGCTTATTGCCATGCAGGGCCATAACAGGTGCCAACTGAACAATGTAAGCACTTTAAACATGAAAAGAGCAATGGAACATGGAAATAAAAAATATGCTAAGGATATTAGAATGCTGTTCTATGTTCTAGAACTCCCCAATCGCCATATTTGAAACAACTCTTGTGTGTTTACTTGTGCCTTGTGGAGTGGTTATACCGTGTAAGCGTGTCATAGGTACCTTGCTAAAAAAAAAAAGGCCCTTGTGTTGCAAATAAAGCATAATAGACACCTACCCCATTTCATTAAGTAGTATTGGGTAGTAATTGTGAGCGACGGAACCCTAGGGCCCTGTCTTTCTTCAATGATACTTAAACTGCGATATCCCGGAGGAGCGGCCCCTGGTGTGATGTTTGCCTTTAAGGTGCCAGTGGCAATCTAATAAACTCTGAGGCACATCGGAGACTCTATGGTGCGTATTCTATGAGATGCAGCCATTGCACGGTTGTTTGCATTATAGTGCGCTGTTTAAAATATATCCTTAATCGTGCGGCTCCCGCTGGCAGTCATGGGAAATTATTATTTGGTCGTAAAGCATTTTTTCATTACCATGTGACTTGTAAGGAGTTAGAATGCGCGCACTGGGATTTGCAACGGCAGTTCTGAATGCAAATGTTGTTAATCTGACCCCCGAGGTTGAGGTAAAGTTACATTTCTGTGGCTCACTCATGCTCAGTAAAGTGTAAAGACGTCTTTGGGAAGGGAGACTATCTAGCGTTAGATGCTACAGGGACAAGAGGCGTGGACGTTTTGTTTTTTTCAGTGTGAAAATAACATTGACGTCAGCAATAGCGATTTCAGCACTGTGCTGCAATCAAAGAGGAGATGCGGGCATAACAGGGCAATCTGGGACTGAGTCCTGAAAGGGATTGCTTTATGAACCAGAATGTGCAAACCAGAAACATGCAGTTGTAACATTTGCAATTGATTTTATAATGCTCTATCGCCCTCTGTCGGCCATGACAAGTACCAGCACAGGAATCAGCGACAGAACTGCTCTCACAATGAACATCTTTAGCAGAGAATCCATCTCTGCCCACCTCCCGCTCCATCGCAAGTACAGCTTAAATCTTGAGAGGACCACTTTCCAAGAGTCCTGTCACCAACACGCGGACACAGCTTTACCATAAAGATAAACTGGATGATCTGGATTAAAAATTAATATTCATAAGGTATCCTTGCACGGAAGAGATTAATGCCAACTTCATGCCATGGCGCTCACTGCAAGCTTGCTGCCACGGGGAAACACCCCGCGTCAGCAACCAAAGGACATTCTAAGCCTTTCTGTGGCTGCTGTACAGGGGCGCCGTGAACCCCATCCTTAGCAGCTACAGCGGGGGTGTGGCTCTTTTTGGGTCTCTTCTGTCTTCAACTCACCAGTCAAACTCTCATAATAACATGATGAAGCAATATAGCATCAACCGAAAAGCAAGAGGAGCAGGGCTCGAGTCGGGGTACCACGCGGGTGGACGTCGTCCCCCCACTTATTTTACCGGCAGCTCAATAACTGAAGCAAATGGAGCCACACATTCACTCTTTGGCCTCTCTGGGGCGAGACCGGAGCTCATTCAGAACGCTGCTCACGCGCTGGCTTCTCTGAAGCAATGGCATTTAAGGGATAAGTGAGGGGAGGCAATGAGTCTGATGGTGCAAGCCACCTTTCGTGACATCACTTCCTGTCGTCACTTCTTTTTTTTAGGACTTGTGCCCTGAAGCGGAGTGAATAGAAAAGGGAAACAAGGAAAGATTAATGACTTAGGAAGGGTGAAAGGAACGATAGAGGGATGAGTAGGTGGATGTATAAGGGTGGGTGAATGGGTGAAAGAATGAGTTAATGTATATGTGGGTAGACAGGTGAAGGAATGGAGAATGGATGGATGGATGGATAGACAGGTCAAAGGATGACAGAGTAAAGGGATGGATAGAAGGATGGACAGGTGAAAGGATGGTACAGTAAAGAGATGGGTGGATGGATGAGTCAATGAAAGGATGAGCAAATGGATGGCAGACTAGATGGATGAGTGAAAGGACAGCAGAGTGGATGGAAGGATGATGGGTGGCATGATAAATGGATGGTAGGGTGAATGGATTGATGGCAGAATGGATGTATGGCACAGTGAATGAAAGGAGGCATAGATGGATGGATGGCAGAGTGGAAGAAGGGTTCGGTGGATGGCAGAGTAGATGGATTGATGAAATGGGGAAACACTGATTTATGCATGCAAAAATGAATGGATGTATGAATGTAAAGGTGAGATAGTGGATATCAGCAGGTGGCTAGAAGGGTAAAAGAATGAATGTATAGATGCCTGGCTGGATAAAAAATACAGTGGAGCTCTTCTACGAAGGAGCTGGCTCGTTTGCTTCACTTGCTTTGTGCCATCATAGCTTTTATTTAAAAGTGGATGGTACTTTAATTTTCTGGCTACTCCCTTGCTGCCGAATTCCTGAAATGCACCCTCTTACTGAGGCACAGTTGCAGTGTTAAACTGACCTATAGGGTAATCAGGCAGAGCCAGATGGGTTAGTGTATGGGCCGGATTTTTAGCTGTTTGTTGGTTTGTTTTGTGGCTTGCTGGGGCGGTTTATGCTGTTGATTTCCCTGATAATAAAACAAATTGTTGCCATGCAACCTTCCATACCCTGTAAAATACTTATACGGCATGTCTTTACAAGTTCAAAGCTGCCTCAATTTGCTGTGAACGGGATGTCACTCTGTCAGTGTGACTATTGACTCCGCTCGTTTACAAATTGTGTTGTGGGTAGAAGCGGGACAGACTGCCCAAGCGGTGCTCTGTTTGTAAAACTGTTCATTGGCCTACGGACAGATAGATGGACGCTACAAAATGAGCAGGCGGCCGATGGGAGGAAAGGAGGCCGCGCCCCCCAATACATGTGCGGGGTGTTGTGCAGTGAGGCGGCCTTCACCCGGTATTTATTTATTGCAGGCGAAGGGGCGTTTGCATGACGCTCGTCGGCGACACACAAGCTTTCAGGGGCTGCCCCAAAGACTCGCTCTCAGGAACCGCTTCCATTTAATTCCCAAAAGATGAAAAATGGAAAGTAAAGAGAGCCCCGCACCCCTCGAGACTTGTGCCGCAGAATATTTAATTAGTCGTCACTGACCGTTATTGGAGGTGTTTATCTAATTGTTTCCGTGGTATCGTCGGCGCAGGCTCGTCAATTTAAAGCTGCAGATACATTATGACATCTCTGAACCTATTGTGGCACTGACGCATAACCCTAATTAAATTATCACATCCATTCTCAAACGTTACAACATAAGATTCTTCAATGGTGCGCCTCACCTACAGCTCCTAGAAGGAAAGGCCATGCGATTCATTTTCGTCATTAATCTTTCCCAATGTGGACACTATGCTGTCACCCCAGCTTATTAACCCCCTTCCTCCATCCCCACGTGTCCGGAGCGCGCGAGAAAGAAAAACGACTACGCCACGCTGCAGATTGCGGAGTAGTCGACAACTTCGCATTCTACGCGGAGCGCGAAGTTGCCGATACTCCGCAAACTCCGCGAACGGAGCGTAGTTCTTCGCCCAGAGTTAATGTTATTGCGCTTGGATAGTGACTGGGCCTATTTTTCTAAGTGCGTGGCGGTGCGCATGATGTACACAATGCTCATATTTATTTTTCCTCTGCTGTTTTACTTCTACTACAATAATGTGTCTCAAGCTCAGATCGGACAAGACGGAAGTCCTCATCTTTGGGAACAACACCTCGCCATGGAACAATGCAAATCGACTTGCTAAACTTGGCCAATTACCCGCCTTACAGACCACAATGGAAAGCAGGCTATATATGAAGAAAAACAGGGAAAACGCAGTCTCATCCACCAGCGTCCACACCCTGCACATGCTCCGCCCCTGAAGGACCATCATGCAGGCCCTCATCACTAGCAGGCTGAATCACAGGATCACACTCTACTTAGGAATCACTGCATGCCTTTCTATCGTAACTACGGATATGTAGCAGCATTTGTCACAAAGAAAAGAAGCGAGAAACCTCAGTGGCTTTTAGTTTGCTCATCTAGAGGCAACAAGATAGATAATTCTCATTGTTCAAAAAGGAAAGGTAATGGGCAATTTATTCTTTAAAAATATATATACTGAGTTCCAAATTCATGTTGTTACTAATGGCAAATAGGCTAATATACATTTTAGGAAGTACAAATATTAATTTGATCAAAAAGGCTCACCACATGTCTGACTGCCTTTTGAGACTGTATTGTGGCAAATGTGGACTTGGAGAAAACGAGTTGCATGAGGTTAGGTGAAGTACACAATTGCTAGAGGACAAAGTGTTGCAGAAGGTAATTGACATGCCAGCATGAGGGACAAAACAGAAATGTATGGACTGATAGATGCAAGGTTGTTCCAAAATATCAATATATTGATGACATTTGAATGAGAGGGCAGGGAGTTGTTCTACCTTCAAAATTCTCGTTTATGTTAGTGAAACGTGTGCATATCGGACAACGAGGGATGGTGCTGAAGAATAAAAGATTAAGAGAAACACTGGTGGCAGTTGATGGATAGTGAAGTAGAACTGAAGATAGAGAGGTGTGCTATGTGAAAGATACCATAGAAGAATATGAGGTGGGGGAACACACCCATAATGATAATTATGCCGACGATACCCAGTTAATTTTTTCTTTGGAAGGTAAAGATGGCGTCCCCCTAGAGAACTTCCACCGATGCATGACGGCGACAGCAGACTGGCTGTGTACCAACTCACTCCAGTTTAATACATCAAAAACGGAGGTGCTGTACTGTTCCAACGATCGTGTTCCACGCTCCCTGCCAGAGGGTTTTTGGCCCTCTTCCTTCCCGGGGGCAGTGATGGCAGCAGAAACTGTCCGCAATTTGGGAGTTATGTTTGGCCCAAATTTACAACTGGATGCCTTCGCCAACAAGACCGTGGCCACATGTATATCATTGCTCCGTATGCTACGCAAAGTCCTTCCTATGCTCCCAGCTCAGGCTAGGCCTGAAGTTGTGCGGGGATTAGTTTAAGCAGGTTAGACTATTGCAACGCATTGCTTCTGTCAGCACCTAAAACATTGGTGGGCAAGCTCCAACGGATACAAAACATGGCAGCCAAGTTGGCTCTCTCTCGCCCGCGCACCGCCTCCTCCACCTCAGCATTGCTTGATCTTCATTGGTTGCCTGTCCAGCCAGGATACCCTCTGGGTGACAGTGTCTGCGCTATATAACATCGCAATACATACATACATACATACATAATGTCATCAGTGCTGCCAGAAAGATCTTTGGAGAGGTTGGCATTGATTGTCCCAGATTTATTTATATTCTTCCACAAAAGCTAAGTTTTAAGCTTTACGACTTATTTCAATTTTAATCTCACAGGGTCTTGTTTTATATGCACCACACTTGGTAATTTTTTGCAGTAATTTTTGGGGACATATCTTTATTATTTGAGGCAAGATGGTTACCAATAATGATAAAAGTGGGCATAGCTGGTGAGTACCAATCAGCAAGCTCTATCGGTGGTGCGCACGTGAGGTGCCATCTTCTCCTCCTCCTTTTTTCACATTTTTCTTAGGGTTTACATATGGATTGCTGTAACCTCTTTTGACACATTATTATTTATACATCCCTATATGTATAGGGGGTATGGAATATGGTGACTGTCATGTGAGAAAGTATTTTATATAAATAAAATAAAGTTTAGGCAGTAAAGCGGGAGGACACTCCCTGTATGAAAGTGAGGAGTGTTCATGGGAAAAAGAGAGATAGAACCCCCTCCTCCGCTTATACAAGTGTCCTCCAGATGAGGAGCCTTGAATGAACAGGTTTTTGTGTTTATATTGCGTATTGAGTGGAGGGCGACCTGTCTATTTATTCCCTCTGTAGCTCCTTGTTGATTGAAGATGTGCAGGGCACCCTGTAGTAGACAATCCTGAGGGAAACCACCATGTAAAACGAATTTATATTGGTCAGAATAGAAGACATATCTTTCATACAAAGGGCCAGTGTTTGCTTTTTCCACTGTAGCATAGAATGAGACACTACTTATGGTTTTGTTGCAAACCTTTCAATCTGTACGATTGGGGGTAAGGCGGTCAACAACTAACTCATAGGCCTCAATTACGGGCTGTGATGGTGACTTCGTACGACTATAAGTGGGCTTATTTTCACACAGATTTTCCAGGCGTTCGCCAAGACCCGCCTTGAAAATCTAAGCGTTAAAATCACATTAGATAAGGCTGCAGTGCTGTCTCAACAGCCTGACTTATAAACATTGGCTTTAGCCTCCAATCAGAATCAAGTTAAAGATAAATAAATCATTTTTAGGGGTGGGCGCAACTCGTGGAATTTTACTCAGCAGAATTCTGCTGGGTTTCATAAAAACCCTCATCTGAACTTTCACCCCGAACCCTACTAAGTCCCAGAGATGCATTTTTTTTTCTTTTTTTTTTTTCTTAGGCTACTTATATAGCGCTCGAATCACCATGAGGCATCTCGGCGCTTGCCTTGGGAACCCATCCTGGCTTTTCCCAGTGAGATAACCCGTACTGGGTATCCCCCAGGTGAAAGCCAGGCATCCCGCCGCGGGGGTCCGTTGTGGAGATTAAGCAAGCTTAATGCCCAGAGTTGCAGAGTGTGAACCCGTGATTCGAGTAGGCACCGAAGCGAGAATTATCGAGTCCGCTGACCCTGGTCCACGACCCTGCCGCGTCAGGAATTGAACCCTGGTCCCGGGCCGTTCTCTGCTTCAGGGTCTGCCTGCTCTAACCAGTGAGCCACACTTCCCCACACCAGTGAGCCACACTTCTCCCCTGCTAAGCAGTATGCTCCTTTTCCCTCTCTCACCCTCCCCACACCCGCTTTGTACGTGTGCCCTGCAACGGCATCCTATAACTCACATTTACCGCTTACTCAGAGCAAGCGGTAAACTAGTGTGTTATAGGGTTGCCACCTTCCTTAGAAAAAATATACCCAACGTTATTTATATGTTGCTTTTCTGAAAACCCCAAAAGTTTGTAGATAATTAAAGAATTCATGTCAAATTGTCAGAATTTTTCATAACATTACAATTAGCCCTCTGTGATAATATTTATTCTGAAATGATTTAGACAACTCTCAAATACTTTCTAACTGACTTCTTTGTGTATTTGCTGTTTCAAATTTTTGTTTCAGAAAGGACAAACACTGCACTTCACTTCCTGCTTTTCACAATAGCTTCAATGGCTTAGACATAAAAATACAAGCCAGACCAGTATAAAAAGCAACCGGCAAGGCTAGTTGGGAATTCCATGTGGAATTACACCCGGTAAATCCAGGTCCACACAGTTAATCCGTTCTCCGAGCAGTTTATCTTGCAATGAAGGAAATATATGCAGAAGTACCAAGCAATAGCAAAAATTCAGGCCACCCAACATTCCCAGACACAATTCCTCCTCGCTTGCAATGGAGGCCATAACATATCTGCAGCAGTGTGTTAGTCACATACTGTGACCGCCCAAATTGTGGACAAAACCACAACTAGCTGAGGAACAAATACAATTACATTATTGTTTGAGTGTGCAGCAGTCAAATATATAATGTGTTTTTACTGCAAAAAATAAAATATCCACATGCATGAAAAGAGAAACTAAAAGCAATGCTCTCTCAAATATTGGGCTATTTACCTTTTTTGTCTAATTATCAAAGTGGAAACATACTATATCAAAACTAGGCCTGGGCGGAGCTCACGGAGTTTCACACCGCGAAATTCCACGTACCGTACGTCTCAGAAAACTGTGGAATTCCACGGAGGTCCGCGTGCAGGCTGAGTAGTTGCTTGGCCAGTGTGGCCACCCCTAATATTGAGAATATATGTTAACTGTATACAAACCGTAGTGACGTAAAAGTTAGAGAGGTTGCCCTATGTTCTCGGTTTAAGCACAGAATAGGTGAATAGTAATAATTTCTTTAAATTGGAAATCAACCCTACTGCAGGACTTGGGAACTGCTGCCATCTAGTGCCATAAAACGGCAAGGGAACCAAGTGTGTGGGCAATGCATTCAAAAGACGAAAACATGCAGGGAACAGCATGGCGACAATTCACCGATTCATTTATCAGGTAATTAGATACGTAAGATTTTAACTTTTAGAATCTAAACCATTAAGGGCAACTGATCTGGTGCTTGATTATTTGAAACAAGTTTAAATCCGTATTACTTAAACTAGATGGAATTGTAAACCTCCTACAGGCACAGTGTTTGAGCTTCTACGGATCCATGGTGAACTCGCCAATGTTGGCAGGGGGTGACAGTTGTGTGGCATTTCTCTCCCACCCTCGACCATAAATGTCCAGGTAAGGCCTGCCAACCCCCATGAGGGACCTGGATTTAACTGGCTGAGAGGCACAGTGGGATCAGGATGGCTCTTGCATCAACAACCCCTAAGGGCCAGCAGAAGATTCTTACACTCAAGTCTCCATGACGTCTTATTGACTACTTTAATGAACAGCATCTTGGCGAAGGTATCGTTATTTCTGAGATCTGGCAAAGCCCGCTGTGCTCCTCTGGGTTAATCAAGAAACGCAAAAGGGCCTTGACTCTTCTCAGTAAGGCTGAGTCACTATAACAACAGAACAAAACAAATGCCAATTCTGAGTCCTACTCCTAAGGTTATTTAATATCTAGACCCAAGAAACTAGGGGGCAGATTTACAATAACTGGCGCATCCCCAGGGATGCGCCAGTTATTGTGCGCTGCAGCTCCGCCACCCATGGTGCGCCGCATTTACAATGCCGCGCACCATGGGGCAAAAACGGCACAGATGCGTGACGCATCTGTGCCGTAAAGGTGGCGCATTGCTGGAGTTGCGTCGCAAGCGTGACGCAGCTCCAGCAATGCTCTGGGGGGCCAATCTGTCCAATGCTGCGTCAAGCCTTACGCCTGCTTCAAGCAGGCGCAGGGTTTTGACGCAGCATTGGCCTAAAAGCGCCTGCGTGAAATCTTGTAGATTTCACGCAGGCACTTTTGCGAGGCGCACCTGCCCCGGAACGTCCACCCTGCGCTGGAACGCAGGGCTTTACAACGTGACGCATCTGCCTAGATGCGTCACGTTGTAAATGGGTCGCAAGAATGCACCACGTTTACGCCGCCGTTGCGTGACGCAACGGCGGCGGCGTAAACGTGGTGCAAGTCTGACATAAATCTGCCCCTAAACATATAGGTCCACACTCTTGAAAGTGCCATTAATCATTTTATTTGGCAAGAAGCTTTTAGATTGCTTATCCAACACATTCTATCTATATATACAAAATGTATATTTACAAGACGGACTTCATTATGATCAACAAAATCCCAGAGACACCAACATACACTCAATGCATACCTTCACTCATTCCTTCAGACATACTCTACCACCAATTACACACAACCCTCACAACATCCATACACCATCCCTGGTAGGGCCTAATCTTAGCCACACCACACTTTTTAAGTGGCCACACACCAGGAAGGCAAAATGATAACACCAAGGGTCAAACAATCATACCATTACACCTCAATCTCACAACAGCGCACAACTTAATCAAGAATATTACAGTCTGCAAAATACAATAATTATTTACAGTGCACCAGCGATATCGATCACATCACACGCCCAGATTGAGGGACATGGACGGACTTTGGAAAAACGGAGGACGATTTTAAGATTGAGCGCTCGATAGGACATAATGAATGATGATCGTACGATGTATTTAAAATAAAAGCCTCGTCAAGGTGTACCTGGAATCCAGCTCCACTGTTGGGGAGCAACGGATGAGACATCTCTATACACTCCCTGTCGCCTCAGCTTTGACTTAGCAGATTGGATCTGCCCACTGAATAAGAACTCTGTGGTCCTGATGAGAACCCTAGAACCTGTTGGGTTCGAAACGTGTCGACCTTTTTGTGTGTGGTTTGGTCAAACAAACCTATGTTTGTTTAAGTTGTCCACTGGTGCACTGTAAATAATTATTGTGTTTTGCAGACTTTGATATTCTTGATTAAGTTGTGTGCCGTCATGAGACACCAGAGATGGTGTATGGATGTTGTGAGGGTTGTGTATAATTGGTGGGGGAGTATGTTTGAAGGAATGAGTGAAGGTATGCATTGAGTGTATGTTGGTGTCTCTGTGATTTTGTTGATCATTATGAAGTCTGTCTTGTTGTAAATATACATTTTTTATATATAGATAGAATGTGATGGATAAGCAATCTAAAAGCTTCTTGCCAAATAAAATGATTAATGGCACTTTCAAGAGTGTGGACATATATGTTAAGTTTCTTGGGTCTTGATATTAAATAACCTAAGGAGTAGGACTCAGTATTGGCATTTGTTTTGTTCTGTTTTTCCTCTGGGTTGATGTCCTGACAGACCCCGAAGCCCTTAATGGGACCATCAAGTGTAGCCTGGTGCATTTCTAACAATCACCAACAGAAGACTTTCTAGAATGATCTTTTTTTGATGATGTCTGCTTGAGTTTTGAGACCTATAGTGAACACATTCGAATGACGGCCCTTTCACAGTCGGAGACCCTTCATGCAGGTAAAGGCAGGTCCGTTAGCATGCCTTGTGTAGTCTATTGTCGCTGCTCTAACTGTTTCCCACCATCACACAGTGGTTAGCACCTATAGGGATTTTGAAGTCAATGACAGTGACTCTTTTGTAAGATGGTAGCTATAGGACACATGTCCGAGGACTCAGCAAAGTACTCCAATGTTTCCACCACAGCTTGCGTCACCCATTCCTGTAAGCTGGTGTTTAGTAACAGCAGGCTGTGTATAGAATGCAAGTCCTCGCCCTTCTGTCTACATGTGACATAGTCTTCATGCAGACCATAGGCAACAAATACCGCTGCGGCACTATCTTAAATTATTTAATCTTTTATCCATGGGCATTTTCATGAAAGGGCAGTATACTTCTGCGGATATAGCAATGGTTTCATCTCTACCAATCGTAAAGCTGATTGATTAAGAGACTTTCAACAAGTACTCTTCGTTATGCTACGTTACAGTGACTTTCTAAAGTGCAACGATTCTCTTACATAGCCTGCTGCTCTTCACCTCTGTGACTTCATCTCCTACTTACAACCTTCCCTCCCCGTCACTCCCTTGTGCTCCCGTTTCTCATCCCATCCTATGCTGTGTTGTCAGCGCGCCCAATCATAGGGCTCCGGAGCCGGCGCTACCTTCATTGCCCCTAACTTCTTGGGCACACAGAAGCTTGTACTGCTGTCCGCTCCAGACAGCCTTGTTTTGTTGCACTTTGAGCTTGTTTTTCCCCTGCCAACGAGAAGGACGCGACCTAGGCCTTATAAAAAAGGTACAAAGGGAGATTTGATCCTTAGACAGTAGGTCTGCAGCTGATCCGTAGCCTAGTACATATGTGAGTAGGGTAGGATAGTATGTGAAGAGAGTAACGGTGTTAACATCTGCATTACTGGCATTTGTGGTTGATGGGAAGAACAGAAGTTCAAATATAATGTTATGTCTTCTGAAGTGCCATTTAGAACACCACAGAAAGGGAGTTGATTGTTTGCACACCCAGCTGGGTCTTACCTAGAGGCAGTGAAGATGTGCCTGGAGTTGGTGCAAGCAGCATTGATTGGGCTGTCGTGCCCCTTGACCTCTCCAATGGGCGTGAAGCTGTCCACGTTCCACACCTTCATTAAGCCTCCACGACAGGCGCTCAGCAGCATGGGACGGCCGGGGACGAAGGCCAGTGCACAGACCCAGTCCTTGTGCGCATTAGGGATTTGCTAAAGGAAAGAGAAGAAAAAGAGAAATGAGACAGAGCAAAGGTTTAACCCTCAACGTTTGAAAATAACTTTGCGTATTCCATTTCCCAGCAAATATATACAACTCAAAATCACCTGGTGATTGTTGCATTGTTATTACCATTTGCTTACTTCCATCACTAAACTAGTAATTCATGGCTTTTCATTGATCCTCTAAAATGTGACACTCTCATCCTGTCCTATCTTTCGAGACAACACTTGCAGACTGGGAGATGTGGTTCGGCTTTTCATGTTACACTGTGAGCCTTCAGCTTCCAGCATGATACATGCTATTAGATAAAGAGCCAAGTCTGGCCAAAGATGTCACATTTGATATGAAGCCTCAGCAGCCATTTAGAGGAATCAGAATATCAGACTTTTGCTGCTTTAAAATGCCGACCAGGGGCCGTATTATGGTATATGTGCATTTTCATTGTTTGTGCCGGTGGCACCTTTAAAATGGTGCGCCGTGCACAAACATTGTAAATGCGCATACTACCATATAATACCCCCATTGTAGCAGCAAATTCCTGCTGCCCTGGGGGCAGTGCAGTCCTGTGAAAAAACGGAGTGGCTGCTTTACAGCCGCCCCTTGTTTTCACAGTGCAGGCTGCACCCGCCTGCACTTTCGAAGGGGATTAGAGATCCCCTTGCAGGAGGATGAAGTCATAGCTGCCAAGGTTTCAGATTGCTATGAGTGACAGTGCAATAATTTCAGTGTAATTATGAGTGACATTCAACAACTATGAGTGAAACTTTCTCGCGAGCAAAATCAAGCAATGAAAGCAAGGAAAACATATAAATATCAGAAATTAGACTCACAAGCCTTCTTAAAAGTAAATTAAATGAGTGACACAGCTTTGCAGACAGACTAGTGACTGGTGAGTTTAGTGTGCCCTCGATCTCTGCCTGACTCGGCCCGTGTGCAGAAGGCCTCAAACTGTCCAGCAGTTAGAGCGCTGCCTTTTGCCTGCAGCCCTTGTTGTCTGTGCAGGTTAGTTCTGTGTGTAGCATAGACACCTCAGGGCAACAGGACCCCCCCCACCCCACACTTAGCATGCATCCCGCAAATAACACACTAGACACCAGTGTTACATTGGGAAGAAACTGTCGCAGGTTTATTTTATTACATACAACGTTATGTAATCATAATGGGTTATCTTACGGGCAATCCAAGGGCAGGCTGCATTCTCGCCACCTGCCCGCCTGATGAGCCAGGCAGCACCGTGGCGAACCACCATGTGCTGCCCCTTATGGTAAACATAATACTCACGCCCCTTGCGGGGCGTACTAGGCAAACCCCCGGTTGCACAGGCCCACAACCGCCCGAAGGACGAATGGGGCGCGGACACGTGTTCCCGGAACCTCCCATGAGGCCCCAGGTCTTAGGCTCTGGCACCCCTATGTGCCTGCTGAGGTCCAGTGCTGAACTTCTCTGCTTCCGGATTGCCCTGTAACTCCGCCACAGCCCGGCCGGCGGCAACCGCCGCCGCCCGGGCCCCCCACCACTTAGCTTCCTTCCTACCTGCAACCTTTGTCCTTATGTCTTGCAAAATTAACTTTTTTCTCAGTTAGCAGTGTCCCTAATACGGGATACTAACACGTTTTTATAGTGTTATAGATTAAACTTACGTATGTCTAACGAATAACCTTTCTCAGTAGTCGTGCATCCAATAACTGGACTGGTTCCTGCCGGACAGAGGAAAAGTCCCTCCTAAAAGGAGGGCAGAGAACCTATCCCTGCCAAATTAGGCCGAAGCTGTTACCCAAAACATTCTTGCCGGCCAAGGCCACTCAAGCTGACATAGGACTGTGTAGATCCTACGCTGTGCACACTTTATTTACATAAGACTGAAGGGGTAAAGCTATCCCTCTGTGCTAGGAAGTTGTGCAGCTGAGGTCCATGCGGATCATACTCTGACCCCCGTGAGAAGCTTGTAGCACACCCTGTCATCTCTGACATGACTGAGCTATGTAGCATAACCTACATCTTAAACGTTAATGCCTGCACCAGCATCCCACTTATTCCAAGGAAAACGGCATAGCGAGCCCGAGGGTGTCCTGTACTCCTGCTGTACTCGAGGCTCATACACCTAAACAGCCACAACGCTTGCATGATTCCTGTAAACAGACATTATCGCAGGCCAAGGCCCAGGCACCACTGCTTCAGGGTGAGGCTGGCGTACACTGCGCTTCAGTTTAAATGCTTGTGCTTCTATACTCAAAGAATACAGGCGATTCTTGTAGGGAAAATACGAGAGTATATGGTCATTAACTAGTGAGGTGTACCTTCCTTAAATATAACAGGACTAAAGGGAAAAACAGCAGGCTCCACATGCTCTCTTGATTTTCGCCTGGAGACGGCTTAGTCCATGCTACCTCTAAGATAGCTTGTCTGAGTAGACCTAAAACCACCCACATGAGGGATTGCTTAGACTGGTACAGGGTGCCACCAGGACTTGGAGACAACAAACATCAAGCCAACAGCTCAAATTGGGAGGAGACTGACCTCCAGTACCTGTCAAAGGACATGCCCCAGCCTGCCGGGCGGTCAACTCTTATCCTGCCCTAATTAGAGGCTCCCAGGACCTGCTGCCCAACGTGACCTTAGGAGAGAGACCAACCATGCTTGCAGCCGTCAAAATAGCTAGCCCTCCACCAGCGAGTGTGGCAAGGGCATGCCTGGAACAGGGGAGACTGGCAGGCAATAAAGTTGCAGTGCCTATGCTATACCATGCCCTACATGGCATGCCTGAGATAGTATAGCAAGGAGCCTGCTAAACATGGGAACCAGCTACTGTCTCTTGCAATGAATGCTCCCCGGACTTGCACAAGTGCGACCACTGTTAGCGCTGTGAAAGACAGTCTGCCTGAATGCAGTCTCCTACCTCTATTTGTACTTTGACTATTAGAACCTGCCCACCTGTCACTTTCTCCGTCTGAAAGCACTTTTACCTCCTGCATGTGATAAATTGATCGTGCATGTCACTGTGATACCAGTACTTTGCGTATGCTTTACAAAGGTGTTCAATGGTGCTCCCAAATAACGTTTAGTTCCATAGAACGCGCCTGACACCTGTGGTTACTGCTGCGGCAATAACTAAATTACAAGAAGGTGCAGCGACAATAATGACAAAACTGGGGGCTAGCCTAGCGTGCCGCACACATGTGGAATCTCTGTCATTACCCCCAGCTAAAATGGCAAACGCATCCTCTGGTCATGACTAATGGCTTAGTCAGAGTTGATCACAGCCAGAGATAACTAATCAGCATCCATGGCCCTGCTAGTCAGGTACGAAAACTAGATTGTACAAAGTACCTTCTCGAAAGGGGTGCGTGAGGCAAGCAAGCTTACCTCCAGCGCCATGGTCAACAGTGTGGAACGTGTCATGCAATGCATAGAAACCTCTACATGTACAGAGAGGCATATGTAACTCGCCCCTAGGTCACATATCCTCATGTGATGGCAAGATAGCTATACCCTGAAACATTTGCCCACTTTTGTCACGTAGCTGGCTGAAACTAGTGTTAGCTCTGTAAGGTGTACACAGTCCACAATAGCCGAGCATCGCTTGAGTAAATTGTAACGCTTCCGCTCGCGTCCTGTTCCTAAGCAAAATGGGCTGTTCCTATCCACTAACGAAAATGTGGTCCAAAGTCAACGTAATGCAACAGGTTCTTATGTAATGCGTACTGACACCACAGGCAAAGTTCGCGCTATATAAAACGCCTTTAAATAAACTGAGCTACAGCTCCTGCCAGTAAAAGCTGCATCCTCCTCTGTGAATCGGCATGAGCGAACACAACTAAACCCTTATTCCTGCCCACACCGCATCAGAGGCGGTGTAAAGAACTTCATAGGATGACAGAACGGTCAAGTAGGCAGCGAAACCAGGACATGCAGGAGCACGGGCCACAAGCACCACGCTGACGAGCAAGCAGCTTCCTGCTGTGATAAAGAATCATGCCGCCACGACCTGCAGACACACTGTATCCTGCAATGGAAATTGCAGCAGGGACGCACTAATCACTTGCCAAACGCCCAGGCCACGGGCCCTAGTTATCGTGGTCACTTGGGACCCACCCCGCCCCCCAATGTGAGGGCACCGTCATATAAACTGCTTCCCCCCTGCGTGGAAACTGCCCCGGGAGACAGGCCCAACTGACCCCCTCCATCTGCCCGAACTGAGGGTGTGCTGCCGCCGTGTGAGGAAATGTAACGGCCATGACCTACCATCTCTCTCGCCTGCTACAATGTGCAACAAAAACCCGGGTCGCAACATCCATTCGAACAAGAACAAGCTCCCCAAACTAGGAGTAGCAACCATAAAGAGATCTACCAAGTTGAATCACATGCTAAGGAGCAGCGCAGTGCATATGCTCTAAGGCACACCTATGCCCCATGGTGAAACAATTAATGAATGAAGCAGTCCTGTAAAAACAAACTTGCCTGAAACAACGGCTCTCCCAATAAAGCCTATTGGTGTGTCCTTTCTGACCCACATACATTTTACGGCATGGGCAAGTGGGCTCTTGCCCGGGGCCCCTGCCATTCAGGGAGGCCCCATGGTAACGCCCATTCTGTTCTGCAGAGTCTTGCCCTGATGTCTTCAAATCATTTAATTAGAATATTCTAAAACCCTATTCCTTTCATATACTCAAAGTGAGTTGTATGAGGGTATACTATAGACAGTTTGCTGGGAAATGTTGTGCTTGTATTCAAAGCAACATCCGTAAACAAGTTGCTTTTAGACGAAACAGGAGTGCATAAATGCGAAATGTTTATTTAATATAGTGTGTAGCCAAGAATATTTGCACTAGTATTAGTGAGCTGCTGCTATGTTACCAGGTTGAAAACATCAGTATCTCCGAATAATGAATGTAAACACATTTATGAGTTTGGACAAGTGTACCTGTTCACTGTCAGGAGAGCAAATAAAATGCTGACACTGGATCATAAATTCAAAGCTGTTTCGCACCGGGGCCCCCAAAACATGTTTGGCCCAGGGGCCCCTAAACTCTTAAGATGTCCCTGTTTTGACTTTAACATAAAAGTTGTTATATGACTGCCTTGAAACCACATCATTTGTGGTCCTCAACCCTGGAAAACAACGTGCAATTAATCAATAAAAAGAAATGTTTCTACGAAGGAACAGTGGAGCAGCGCCATCCATTGGCGTGCCAATTCACGGCGGAATGTTACATGGACCGAACTAACATCCGAACCGGCCAACGGTATGTCCTGACCTAGCCCCATCAAAACCCCTCCATCCCCGAATAGACTGCATAGTAAGTAGCCTGCAAACACGCTACAACATGCACTATCATTTTTGTTAGGCGCTGGTGGAATAAATGATTTGTCCAGAATCACAGTACGTTTTCGGCGTCATTACCGAGACTCGAACCCAGATACCCAAGACCGAGAACGAGCGCTCTAGCCGTTAAGCCAACTCCTCTTCTAGGCATATACTAGCGATTCGAGTTCTCCATATGCATAGGGAACGGAGTGGATGGCTATACTCTGCGAGCACATAGGAATGGTAGATCAAGAGGTCTACTGCATATACCAGTGATTAGGGACAACTCAATATACATAGGGAAGGGATCTTTGGGTAGAAACTCCAAGTGTCACATGTAAAGGTAGTTGGAGCGAAGGCCTGCGCAACTACTATTGATAAGAGTTCTCTCTATACAAAGGTGAGGGATACGGCTGGGTATCCACAAAGAATCAACTAGAACAGAAGAGAGCATCGCGATCCACTGCATATACAGTGATAGTACCACTAGTATTGGTACCGAGAGACAGGGCGGGAGATAACGGATTGCTACCCATGCCCCAATGCACTTACCCAATTGGCCTGGTCTTAGAAAAAGGCAAAAGGGGGGGGGGCGCCAGAGATGATTATAACCTCGACCTCTGGCAGCGGAAGGTTGTAATGGAACCGGGACCAGAATGTAACTACATAAAATCAACAGTTAACAGGCGGGCGGGGCCACCCATTGGGTGGACTCCTCACTGCGTCCTGAAAATATTATGGCCGCGCAATTAGGGAACCTGCCCGCCACTGAAACGGTTCTGCAGCTGAAGTCGTACTCCGACGTGCTAAAACCTAAAGCAGGGGCAAGGCAGAATGCCCATGCCCGGCTCAACCACAAGCTAACCAGAAGAGGACAATGCTTAAGCGCGCGACCCAGGAGAAAGACAGGCCGCTCCGATCCAAAATAGCCTCTCCAGCGAATCACGGCCAGAGTCCCTCAAATCCAAAACGCTCGCGCCCCCGCCCGCCCCCGAAGGACGGGGACCGCGAACCGGAGGACCACCTGGGCTGTACGGCACCGCATGCAATATACAAGAGATGAATTCAATCTTAAGTTCCCACAACGGTGGAAAGCAGCATCTGCCCCTCAGGGTCCTCCCATGAAACGCAGACCAGCGTTCACCGAGTACCAAACAAAGTTTAAATGGAATGCCCCCATAGATGTGCCACGCCAGTGAAAAGATGAGAATGTGCCACATTATGATAAGCAGAATCAGCAAAACCCCGCAAGAAAATGTCTTCCATGTTATAATCAGCATCTCACGAGAGTGCCTACCTTACAGCCAGGCCTTGCCCCACCAAACCTCAGGGCCCATGGTAAACGCTGTTACCCCAGCACCACCCGACCAAAGAGGGGGGCGGTTGGGGGCATCCCGGGCCCGGAATGTCTGCCCCTCATGCTTAACAAATGGCGCGACCACAGCGATCGGTAGCCCGTCACAAGTCCACATACCACTGATCACAATAATGCGCCTCCAATGCCAAAAGTGGATAACCTCCCTCTGCATGTGACCCCTAACATGCAGCTGCGCGTAAACTTTCCTCCGCAAAGTCCAGGTGCATAACCCAACAAGGAAAGAGCAGCCAAGATGGCCGCACCCGGGCGCCATTACCCATGTGTGCCGCACCCACATGTCGCCTGTGCAGCAACTGAAGCCAAGATGGCCGCACCCGGGCGCCATTACCCACGTGTGCAGCAACCTATTCGCAAATGCATACACATGCATCCAGTGACCCATCGCCGTTCCGGGCCCCCGCACGCCACACCTACCAAAACGTTGCACCTGGTTTGCACACCGAACCGGACCCAAGCATGGACAACAACATAAATTCGCCCAGAGCAGAAGGCCCAATGCAGAGCACTGCTGATACTGTAAACCAATGCGGGTAAATGATCGTTAAAAAGTCTTGAAACATAATACTATCTGCAAAAGTGTCCATCTTTGAGGCGCCGAAACCAAATATTAAAGTCGGTGCCTAGTTTACCGGTGCACGCATGTAAACGGAGAGCTTTAAGTGCCTGCACTAATACCTTCTAGCATAACTGCCCCAGCAAGTTGCTTACCCTCATCCACACGGACACTACACTGATAGCATGTGCGAATCTAGTGCAGATACCGAGCAGGCTACCGAAGACTATAATATGCCGGGAAAGACACTACTTTTACCCGATGAAGTACACGGTAACTTCGTCAAACGCTTAATAAAACTTGATGTTTGCAGTTTTGCATTTCGCTCTTGGCACCTTTATCGCCCAAACAAAACATGTTTGAAAACGTCCTACCTTATGTCCACAACTGCTGGATGAACAAAAACTGCATAGTCGGACGCAACAGAGGCAAAGCCTAAAATTGTTGACACACAAACCAGAAAAAACCAGTACAAAGCAATTAACGACCTAATCAGCATTGTCAAGAATTGGTCCGATAGTATGCTCGAACCCGCGTTGTCCCGTGCATGCAAAGCGCGGTGAGATAGACCTCACGCCACCATCCACTCGGGATGTTATCGAACTTTCGCCCAGCGTGCCCCGTGAATCTCGCGCCCGCTCAACTGCAAGCTCCCCTGAACGGTGCCCTCTGCCCTTGAGGCGTGGGCCTAACGAGCTTCCTTGTTAACCCCGGCTGCGCGGGCTGACCTGAAACCATTGCTAGCCCCCACAAGGACCGCTCAAGGTACCCCGCACCAATGCCCCGGCAACGAAAATCGGGCAACATGCGCGTTTCCACAAGCCCTCATATTACCGAGGCTGCATCATGGAGAATCTCCCGGGGCGCTTGGCAGCAGCATGCACCCCCGACCCGTGCAGGGGCAAAGGCACCACCGCTGCCCCATTACATGAAAAACGCCGAGACCCCCGCAAGCCTCCTGACTCACCGCAAGTGAAACACGCCGGCGGAAAGCCACAGCACCCGACGCTAGACAAGCCTCGTCTAGACCGGCCTCCGGACGACCTCCAGAGGCACACCAAAAGGCACCAAAATGTGTGTCACCCCGCGAGGACACTACGACGCGTCCGGTGCGGCAAAGAGGCAGAGAAAATGGCGAGGGGTGCTTAAGTACCCCTCGCCCTGCCTGCCGCACCGGACGTGCCCACTCAGCTCCTCCTATCTCCCCTCGGGACTCCGCCTGCCCGGGGGAGGAGAGAGGCTAGAGAGGGGCGGGGGGAAGCCCTCGGTGTCTAAGGGGCCGCCCTCCTGATGGCCACTGCGTGGCCTCGGGCAGCCGCAGAGTCTGCAGCCGGGTGATGCTGTATGCATGCAGGAGACTTGCGTGGTATAGCTGTGTGCAGCAGGCCTTCGTACATAGCATGCCTCTTCTCTCAGACTCGGCCTACATGCAGCTGGATATCTGCAGCCTCCATGAGTGTGCCCCAGTGTGCAGCACACTTCAAATTTGGCATCAAAGCCTATGGCTCAGTCTCTGCCTGCACAGACCCCTGTCTGACTATTAGCTCCAGTTTAAGGATTTAATTGCTCAGTAGGCCTCCTAGTGCAACAGGCCTCATAGTGTTTAAAGTTTAGCATTCTGAATTTTTTTCCAAGTTACACACTGTCACAAGACCCTATGGGTATCAAAGCACTTTATATAACTCTAGGCACTCACTTACTTCAAATTAATATGAAGCTGTTTTTCCATACACGTGACGCCGGTAGCCTCAATACTTTTTTTAAGTGTGCGAAGACCACCTCGCTGACAATAAATACATGTAATTCTGTCTAGCTATCAGAGGCGCATCTAAAGGCAAATTTCGGGGGGGGGTCTAAAACAAAATTCGAGGGGGGCTGAGTCTTCAAGCAAAAGGCAGAGTGGAGCTGCAGGGACTATAATAAGGGGTGAAAAACCAACAAAACCTGATTAACAAGCGAATGGTCTCTTAAAGACCTGTGAAGTACTCGGGTGCGGCTGTGTGTGCGCCTGGGAAGCTGTTTCGGCCCAGGATGGTGGGGGGTGTGGAGGGGCGGGGGGAAGGCCTTTGAGCACCTGCCAGTAAATTAAAATGTCTTTAAATGACCACGGATCGCATTTCGTTTCAACTTCATTCAGGGAAGCACGCCTCTTAAGATCATATATTCAGCAGTTAGGGGAACAAACCTGGGACCTGCAGTGGACTGCTGGTCATGGTTTTCGTCTTTCTGCACTAATAACTTTCAATGGATGCAGCAAGGTAATTGCAGCTGCTCTTGTTTGCGATGCTAGCACTTTTCAGGTGAGCAGGAGCGTTAACTGACATTCCATGTTTTTGTGTTCACATTGAAATAATTTGATACGCCACGTTACCTCATTGTCGTGAAGCTAACGTCATTTCTCAGGACACAAATCATTCCTTGGCACTGGGACAGACAACGTTAATCGGGAGTACTTCGCGTGCAACCAACTTGTGCAGGGGATTGTGGTCGGACTGAAGAAAGGTCAACGGCCTGGCTCTCCGCTAGGTGGCGAGGACGATCTCCCTCTGTAAACTGAATTTGCCGCGGCGCCTTCGAGGGCATGGGGGTGTTCATTGATTTTAATTGCAGCTGAGCCACGATGCGGGGGCCAATGCAAGCAGGCAGCGCTGCTGTGTGCGCCATAATGTGCTGCAAATACCACTAGCCAGGCTCCCACAACTCCGGCAGCAGCAGCAGGATGTGACATCAACCACGCCGCAGCGGGAATCAATTTTTTTAATGAAATACATTGTAGCACTGTGTGCAGCAGCAGGTGCTGCTGGCTCAGTTAGTGCGCCCCAGGCCAGTTGGAACAGCGCGTACACACCACGGCGCACTGCCAGCCACCACTCCTGGTCAGTTTTGGGCAGCGCTAGCTTAAGTGAGGGCTGAGGCGCTATGCGTGACAATGCATTTCAGTGCGGTGATGCGGAACACCACACTGAAATTCGTTAGAGTCACGTCTGTTGCGTGATACTTGGCAGGCCTGTGAAGTCTGCAACTGCACCCACCTGAAAGTGGATGTCTGGGGGGGTCCATAGGACCCCCTTCCCCCTGCCAGAGGGCTGCCATCAAGTGGCGCACCGACAGTGCACCACCTTTTAGATGACACACTGTCAGTGCGCCTCCGGACGACTTCTTTGCCTCTGCGCCCGTGTCTGTTATACGGCGCGGGCGCAGAGGCAAAGGGATTCCCACATTTGCATGGGGCACACCCCCAGGCAAATGAGGTAACGCCCCCTCCAGGTAGCTCTGGCACTTTATGTGTGCCAGCACTATCGGTATTACAGAAGGGGCCGCACAATCGTGAGTTTCCCCTTCTGTAATACCAAAGTGCCCCACGTGCGTGCAAAGCGGATGCAAACACCGTTGCGCCTCCGGGGCACTTTATGTAAGACAACCTCAGGTGCGAATGAGTCTACTGTGGCGTGAGAGGGTCTTATGCATGCACCGGTTGGAGCTTTAGGCTAGAATATGCTCTTGACACTCTCCAACAGCCTGGGAGTGGGTAGTAGTGCAGCTGAAGCTGGATGGCATGGAAAAGGCCTTCCCATGGCAAGATGCTTTTTGTGGTTGAAGTGACTCTAGCCTCCAATCACTAGACAGAACCACTACAAACTGTAGGAGGCACAACACAGTTTGGATGTTACCACTGTCACCCTCACTGCTCTTGTGGAAACACATCTCAGAGACAATCAGAGCAGCCACCCCATGAGGAGAACACCGCATCCCGCTGAGGTAGTGATGAAGGCTAGTGTAAGAGGAGGTAGACACCGCATCAGCAAATATCTAGGAGAAGCATCAATTCCAAAGCCACTTGAAGCACCCCTTCACAGCGGCATGCTGCATACGTTATCTAATAGTAGAATTGCCAGCATGAACAAAAACAGATGGAAGAGGTGCAAAAGACATTTTTGTTTTATTCTACCAGCTTCTCCCCAACTAGGAACCACAGTATCCCTCCCTTCCCCCACCCATCACTTATCTTCTCCAGCCGTACCTGGATGAGTTCCTGCTGCTCCATGTCCCATTTCTTGATCCCATTGTCCCGAGATCCACTGAAGAGGATATTTCCCTGGATGGACAGGCACTCAATTCCATCATAATGCGGAGGTTCAAAGTTGTGGGTGGGGCCAAGGTTTCCCAGTGCACCGTCACCAATCTCAAACATCTGAAAAAAACATAGCGGCTGCCATCACTTCTGGTTCAAGATGCACAACCTCTCCACTCGGTCAAACTCACTGCCTCTCTCAGAAATTATCTGAAACATCTTCCCTCTGTCACCTCAAGACAAACTCTAGTAAATCGCATATGTTTTATGTTTTGGAATTGTCATCACATGGTTGTGTTCACGTCCTTCAATGACAGTGACAGTCTGAAGCAGGAAGAAAGTGGAACGAGTCGAGACTAGATAAAAGTACCCTGGCGATGGCTGGAGAAGTGTGGGTAAACATGGAGAGGTAAGGGAATAAGCAGTAAAAAAGGGAATATAGTGAAGAGAGACCGGTATGTGGAGATAGCAGAAGTTCAGGATGAGGAGGTACACACTAGTTCAAGGGAAGACTAGATCAGTAGAAATAGGGTAGGTGGTTGAGAAAGAGTCAAAGATTGGTAAAAAGAGAGAATAACTGGAAAACAAGATGAGGAACTGAAAAAAAAGTCTCATGGGAGATACATGGTGCTGGCAACTGCGGAGAGAGAAGACTGATGTTTATTGATTCTTCATGCCTTTTTCTGTTGAACCAATATACTTGAGGGTGGTTTGTGGGTTTCTGCATGAGTGTGTGTGGAAGTTATGGAGCTTAACACATTCAGATTTATGCGTTTCCTTTAAAAATGTATAACCCAAGGGGAACCTTTAGTTCTAGAAGAAATTTCACTCACTGGTCTTCCAGAAAAAATTGTGTTTTCCACACTTTTGATGTGCTCAGTATCATTGAAAGAATGGAAGGTTCACACCAAAGTTTCAAATTGAACCTTTTGAAAACTCAAAAGCTAATTAAGACAATGAAGTTGTTCTGATTGTACATCAATGACTGCATGATCTAAATCTTTCATGTAAAGTGGTCCAAATAAAGTTCCTCTCCACATTATCCAATCTTATTTATTTGGAAAGTCTTTCATGATACTGAGGTCGGCTCTTATGGGAGAGGATTGCAGGTGCATATGCAACTAGGACTTTGAGGCAGATACACTTATAACAAATGTAAACATACAGATAAAGAAATATAGCATGTTATCAACTTTTGAATCTGTTGCTAGCAAAAGTATTGAGAATGTATTTCTACAAGGATTGTATGATGTTGTATTCTAATAAAGCAGTCAGAATAGAAGAAATGTATTGACAGCATATTTGTACAAATCAAATCGAACAAGTTACTTACCTTCGGTAACGATATATCTGTAAGAAACAGTAGTTAGTATTAGATTCCTTACCTTAGAATAACCCCAGGCGTCAGTCTGGATCCGGAAACTTTTGCGTAGCAGTACCCCTGCGCGTCGGTAGGCGTCGTCTGCAGGCGTCCCCTGCGGCTCCGCGTCGTCGGCGTCGTGCGCCGTGATGACGTCGCTGGAGTATATAGACGCCGCCTCCGTGCGCTGACGTCAGTTCTTTGCACACAGCTTTTCCGCGCCAGAACACGCAGAGCCATGTGAGAACTAACACTGGTGCCATTTGAAACTAGGGCCCTGAAAGGGATGTCCTTAACCCTAGGTATCAGTTCGCAGAACGGGGAGGACGGGTGGGGCGGTAAGGAATCTAATACTAACTACTGTTTCTTACAGATATATCGTTACCGAAGGTAAGTAACTTGTTCATCTGAAAGAAACAGGTTAGTATTAGATTCCTTACCTTAGAATAGATACCCCAGCAATACCAACCCCGGTGGTGGGTCTGCGAACCAATACAACCTACACCAGAAAGTCCTGGAGGACCGAACGGCCAAAGAAGCCATCCCTCCGGACTTGACTGTCCAGGCAGTAGTGCCTCGCAAAGGTGTGCAGCGAGGCCCACGTAGCCGCCTGGCAAATGTCCTGCAAAGGGACTCCCCGGCCCAAGGCAGTAGTAGCCGCCGTAGCCCGAGTGGAATGGGCCCTCAGCCCAACAGGAGGCTCCTTCCGAGCCAAAGAGTAGCATGCTTTGATGCACAGGACGACCCACCGAGAGATGGTTCGTTTCTGTACCGCCCTTCCCTTCTTCTCACCCACGTAGCCAACAAACAGTTGGTCATCCACCCGGAACTGGCGTGTGCGATCCATGTAAAATGAAAGCGCACGTTTTGGGTCCAGACGATGGAGCCGCTCTTCATCCTTTGAAGGATGCGGAGGCGGGAAGAAGGAAGGCAAGGTGATGGACTGCCCAATGTGAAAAGCAGAGACTACCTTGGGCAGGAAAGAAGGTCTAGTCCGAAGAACCACCTTGTCAGGATGAACAGACAAGAAAGGAGGTTTAATAGAAAGGGCCTGGAGCTCACTCACTCTCCTGGCAGAGGTGATGGCAACCAGGAAGGCCGTCTTTAAAGTGAGAAGACGGAGAGGACAGGAATGAAGAGGCTCAAAGGGAGCACACATCAGGAAAGTCAGAACCAGGTTCAAGTCCCACTGAGGCATCACGAACGGAGCAGGTGGATACATGTGCGTGATGCCTTTCAAGAATCGTAATACAATAGGGGACTTGAATAAAGATGGCTGATCAGGTAGCCTTAAGAAGGCGGAAAGGGCAGAAAGATAGCCCTTGATAGTGCCCAGAGCAGAGCCCTGCTGGGCAAGGGAAAGAAGGAAGAGGAGAACCTCAGACAGAGGGGCAGAAAGGGGGTCCACAGCCTTTGCTGTGCACCATGCCACAAATCTGTTCCACCGGCAGGCGTATACCGACTTTGTGGAGGGACGCCTGGCTGCCAGAATAACATCACAGACTTCAGGAGGCAAGTCAAATGGCCTCAACTGTCGCCGCTCAATCTCCAAGCATGGAGGTGGAGACTGGACAGGTTCGGGTGGAGGACCGTCCCCTGCTGCTGCGACGGAAGGTCCTCCTGAAGGGGCAGGCGGATCGAGGGACCGACTGTCATGCTGAGTAGCTCGGGATACCAGTACCTTCGAGCCCAGTCCGGAGCCACAAGGATAACTTGGGCCCGGTCGCGCCTGATCTTCTTCAGCACTCTGGGCAGAAGTGGTATAGGCGGAAAGGCGTACAACAGACCGCAACTCCACTCGCGCCGAAAGGCGTCGCCGAGCGAGTGCCGTCTTGGAAACTCCAACGCGCAGAACTGATGACATTGCGCGTTCTCTTCTGTGGCGAATAGATCTAACCAAGGCTCTCCCCATTGCTGAAAGAGGCCTTTCGCCACGTCCGAGTTCAGACGCCATTCGTGATCCACCGAGCACCGACGGCTGAGTTCGTCCGCCCTGGCGTTCAGAGAACCTGCCAGGTGTTGAACCGTCAGAGTCACGCCCTGACGTTCCAGCCATTGCCAGAGACGCAGAGCCTCCTGGCAAAGGGTCCACGACCCCACACCGCCCTGTTTGTTGCAGTACCACATGGCGGTGGTGTTGTCCGTGAACACCTGCACTACACTCCCGTTGACAAAGGGGAGGAATGCCTTCAGTGCTAGGCGAATCGCCCGTAGCTCCAACATGTTGATATGGAGCCGGGACTCCGCCGGAGACCAGATGCCTCTGATCTCCGCCTCTCCCAAGTGGCCACCCCAGCCCTGGAGGGACGCGTCCGTCACAACCACGTGCTCCGGTTGGGGAAGGGAGAGGGATCTGCCTCTGACCCAATCGCGGTCCGTAAGCCACCACTGCAACTGTCTCGCAGTGCCCTCCGAGATCAGGACATGGTCGGATAGGTTGCCCTGATGCTGGGCCCACTGAAACTTCAGGTCCCACTGCAGAGCCCGCATCCGCCACCTGGCGTGATGCACCAGTAGGATGCAGGAGGCCATCAGCCCCAGAAGCCGCAGCGTCAACCTGACCGAAACCCGGGATAACGGCTGAAAGATGGGAATCAGAGCCTGAATATCCCGGACCCGCCGTTCCGGGGGATAAACCCGAAACTGCGCCGAGTCGAGAACCGCTCCGATGAAAAGGAGCTTTTGAGAGGGACACAGGTGTGATTTCGGCACATTGATGGAAAACCCCAGCTCGTGCAGGAGGTCTGCCGTCATCTGAAGGTGGTGGACGACTGTCTGGGGCGAGCCCGCCTTCAACAACCAGTCGTCGAGGTAGGGGAAGACTGACACCCCTAACCGGCGCAGATGAGCTGCGACCACCGCCATCACTTTCGTGAACACCCGTGGGGCGCTGGTAAGGCCGAAGGGGAGCACGATAAACTGAAAGTGCTCGTGGCCTACCGTGAACCGCAGGTAACGCCGGTGGGCCGGCAGGACGGGGATGTGAAAATACGCATCCTGCAAGTCCAACGCTACCATCCAGTCTTGTGGGTCTAGAGCAGCCAAGACCTGAGCCAAAGTCAACATCTTGAACTTCTCCCTCCGGAGGAAGCCGTTGACGTTCCGTAGGTCCAAGATAGGACGCAGGCCTCCTTTGTCCTTCTTGGGCACCAGAAAGTAGTGGGAGTAGCAACCACACCCTACTTCTGGCCCAGGAACGCGCTCGATGGCCCCCTTGGCCAAGAGGGCTGTAACTTCCTCCTGCAGAAGTGTCAAGTGGTCCCCCGACACACGGTGGTTCTGCGGTGGCATGGCTGGAGGAGTGGACTCGAAGGGGAGGGCATAGCCCCTTCGGACAAGCTGCAGCACCCACCTGTCCGATGTTATCGCGCGCCAGCGGGAGTGGTGATGGCGAACCCTGCCACCCACTGGCGTCACGTGAGCCCGAAAGCTCGGACTAGGAAGGCTTGGACGCAGCAGCGGAGGGAGGCGTGGACTGACCACGCCGCTGGCCTCTACCGCCACCACGGCGGAAACCACGGCCGCCACCGCGCTGGGGAGCGCTCTGCGTCGCGTGGCTGGCAGCACGTGTGGGACCTCCCCTCCCTTGGCCACGAAAGGGCCGAAACGAACCCGTCTGCTGGCGCTGGGTCGAAAGACCCAAGGACTTGGCCGTGACCCTGGAGTCCTTGAAGCGCTCCAGCGCGTGGTCCGCTTTGTCACCAAACAGGCGACTGCCATCAAATGGCATGTCCATGAGTGAATTTTGGACATCTGGCGAGAAGTTGGCAGATCTCAGCCAAGCATGGCGACGAATCGCCACCGTTGTGGACATCGCCCGACCCAGCGAGTCGGTCGTGTCAAGACCACAACGGATCGAGTACCGCGCCGCATCCCGGCCTTCAACTAAGGCCCGGGTGAGCTTGTCCCGCACCTCCTGGGGGCATTGCGGCAGACACTCGTCGACCGTATCCCACAGGGAGTGGGTGTAGCGGCCCAAGAGGCACGCGGTATTACAAGACCGCAGTCCAGCGCTCAAAGAGGAAAAGACCTTTTTACCAAATTGGTCATACCGCTTTGATTCCCGATCGGGCGGAGCCGACGGAAATGCGGACTGCGAAGTGGAGGCCTGGATCACCAGACTCTCCGGGGAGGGATGGGTGGATAAAAAGGCAGGGTCGTCCGAGCATGGACGGTGACGCCTTGCAACATTCCGGTCAACCGGCGCACCAGAAGCGGGCCTGGACCAGGTGCCCAAAAGGACATCCGTCAGGGCCTCATTAAACGGCAGCAGAGGCTCCTGGGGGCATGACTGCGGTTTAAACACTTCGGTCAGAATGTTCGGTTTGACCTTCGCAACGGGGAGCTCAAGGTGCAAGGCCTTGGCAGCCCTCATCAGGACCACCGAAAAGGCAGCACCTGCCTCAGACGCCACAGGGGACGGGGAGACAAACCCAGGGTTGGGCGACTCGTCCAGGCCACTGGCATCACCCAGATCACCTACCCAGTCCACATCATACTGGCAGGCACGGGATAGAGGGTCCTCAGACCCCTCCCAACCCTCTCCATACTCATCCTCATCATACCCATATTCTGGGTCGACGATATAGACATCGGGGTCAACGGGCCCCATCGGCGTCGGATCCGGCGTCGGCCGACGCCGGTCCGACTCCGCGTCCGGAGTCGGGGAGGAAATGGAGGTGGCGCCGCGCGGCGTCGGTGCCGGGGACCCGACGCCGGCCGGAGCCGACGGCGGAGTCGCTGCACCACGCGGGGGCGGTACCACGGGTAGGCCCACAGGAACCGACGCCGGAGAGGCCGGGAGACCAGCCGGCGACGAACCAGAGGGAACCAGCGGCGCCGGGGCCGGAGCCACCGGCGGCGTCGGGGCAGGAGCACCCGAACCACTCGGGCCCCCAGACGGGACCGACGGGCCCGCAGGCGCCGTAGGCCCCGCCGGAGGAGACCTCGCCCTCATAGCAATGAGGAAGGCCTCGATCTCCTCACGCGACGCGCCTTCCCCAGGGACCGACGGGTATGGGGTAGACGGCGTCGGCGACCCACGCGGGGCCGCGGGGGTGGGGCCCGAGCCCCCGGCCGCATCACGCGGGCGGCGGGGGGAGTCGGGGGTGCGATGGCGACGCCCCGACTTCTTGTGCTTACCTGACGAACCGGAGGAATGGTGGCGACTCCCGGAGCGCCCATGGCGGCTCCGCGATCGTTCCCTCGACCGCTCCCTCGACCTCCGACCGGACCGGGACCGCTCTCGACGCGGGGCCGACACCCAGAGCTCAAGAAGCTTGCGGGACCGCTCCCGCCTAGCTTTTCCAGTCAAGGCCCGACAGTCGACGCAGGACTCCACGTCGTGGTCCGCGCCCAGACACCGGAGGCAGAGTCGATGGTGGTCGGTGACCGACATCATGCGGTCGCACTCGTCGCAACTCTTAAATCCAGGCATCCTACCGGCACCGTAGAAAGATTTAGTTTTTACAAACACTTGGTCAAAAGACCGGAGTACTGCTCTTCGGATCTGCGCTAACTGGCGCGGAAAAAAGAAGAACTGACGTCAGCGCGCGGAGGCGGCGTCTATATACTCCAGCGACGTCATCACGGCGCACGACGCCGACGACGCGGAGCCGCAGGGGACGCCTGCAGACGACGCCTACCGACGCGCAGGGGTACTGCTACGCAAAAGTTTCCGGATCCAGACTGACGCCTGGGGTTATTCTAAGGTAAGGAATCTAATACTAACCTGTTTCTTTCAGATATAACCCCCACCACCCTAGGTAGAGAACAACTTATATCCTTATGTATAAAACTTGGAATATAAATTTAGGAATACAGTTAGACTAAAGAGAGAGCGTCATAATCTGCTCAGAGGCCCTGATAACTAAAAAATAACAAATACCAGTGTATCAATAAATCAATCAATCATCTTAAAGTGCAGCACTGTCACCCCTTAGCTATCAGGGCGCTGAGGGTGCCAAGTCTCCATAAAAAATCCAGGTCTTGGTTTCTTTCTGAAGTCCGCTAGGGTGGGTGATGTTCAGAGGTGGACTGGCAAGTTGTTCCTGGTCTTGGTGGCGATGTAGAAGAAGGAGTGGCCCCTGCTGCGACAGATGTGGGGTGTGCATGTGAGGGTGAGTGGGGCGGAGCGCAGGAGTCTTGTGGGCAGATGGAGGTTCAGTCCATGGTTGATGTAGAATGGTCCTTGGTCATGAAGAGCTTTCTAGGCATGAACTGGCATCTTTTCTGGATGGGGAGCCAGTGGAGGTTTCTGAGGTGAAGAGTTTTGTGGGTCCATTTAGGGAGGTCCAGGATGAGCCTGGCTGCACAGTTCTGTGTGGTCTGGAGTCTTCTGAGGAGCTGGGTGGAGATTCCGGTGTAGAGAGCATTACCGTAGTCCAGGCGGCTGGTGACGAGGGCCTGCATTGCGTTTTGTCTGGTATTGATTGGGAGCCATCTGAAGATTCCTTGGAGCATGCGAAGGGTGTGGAGGAGGAGGCAACTGCATCTATATGTCATTTCATGGTCAGATCATTATCAAGGATAATGCCTAGGTTGAATGCATGGTTGGCTGGAGTAGGTCCGAGTTCTGCTGGCTGCCAGCTGTGGTCACATGCAGAGGTGTTCTTCCCAAAGAACAGCCCTTCTGTTTTCTTGGAGTTGAGTTTGAGGCAGTTGTCTCTCATCTATTTGGCTACCTCGGTCAGAAGTGAGTTTTGGCATTGGAGGGGTCCTCTGTGAGTGAGAGGATTAGGTGAGTGTCATCTGCATTCTAAATTATATTGAGTCAGTGGGATCTGATGACGTCTGTGAGGGGAGGGTCATGTAGATGTGAACAGGGTGGGCTAAAGAATAATCCTTGTGGTACACCGCATATGATGTCCTTGTGTGCAGAGGTGACTGCTTGATGCCTGGTTGCTGTAAATATCTCCTGATGGACTCAAATCTGAAAGTCATATTTAGTAGATGAACTATGACTCCGCCCCCAGGCTCTGTAAACTGGTTGCACATATTCATAAAATAGTGTTTAATTAAAGCTTTGAAAGGCTTTTCAAAACATTGCAAATAAGTCACCACAGAAGCAAGGAACTTATTTTCCATGAGTAGAAATGACTTATTTTACATTTCATCTTTAGTACTTGTAATGTACACAGAAATATAGAAATCACCTCAAGGTGAAAAGCCTCATACCAGACCTTGGGCAGTTGTGCCGCTAACTGCTCTGGTACACTTACGCCTTCAATATGACAAATTAAATATGAAAATAGTTTCAACCGATGTCATTATATGTAACTGCTTTCATGAATGTGTGTATATACTTGTAATTCATGTTCCTTATGAAACTCCCGAAATGACTGTGTATAGAGCTGTGGTGTGAAATCCTATCTCTTTGGTCCTGATGGAGAGGAAAAAGCCGAGTCCCTGCAGCTTGAGCTCATAGATCAGTGCTAAGTGAAGGATATCAGCAGTGATGGTGCACACTGTAGTCTTGTTGCTAGGTTACCGAGAGAGATGCTCAGGCGCTCATCAGAAGTCTGTACTCAGGGGTCAGACACTAGGAAGGAAATTTGTTGATTTTCATGCTTTTCATGATTTGTAGAACTACAAAATGTCCATGATCATAAAATACCCAAATCGGTAAGGGGGCATTCCTGCTGGTCAGTACATTTTTCTTTTGAGACACTAATGGCTTTGAGACAACTGAACACTCGAGTGTAATTAGCATTAAAGTAGAATTTTTCTTATGGGGGTTATTTAGAAGAAAACATGGATAACGTTTTGTTAAGCTCTTCAACATAAATATTTTCTTATGTTTAGCAAACTTTCTACGTTTTATGACACATTTTACATCAATGTTTAGGAGAAAATATTTTAGGTTTGTTTTACTAAGAAATGTACCTGTCAGCCACTTCCGTGAAATTGCAGTAACACCTGGAAATATTTTTCTGCATATTTAGTGATGCAGAACAAACAAATCTATGCAAGTTCACCTGTTTTGCTAAATGTTTCCCATTGATACAATGGTATTCTCTGCACAGCAAAATCTGGAACCTGAAAAAAGGGGTAAAGGTCACCCAGTTTGGCTTTGGGAACGCTTAGATTAGCTGCTAGGACTTGTGTCTTTGCCCTAACCGTTTGTCACTGAAGAACAATTGTACATGCCACATCATGAGTTAACTTACCTTGACATAGTGATCTTTGGAGCCTGTGACCACCAGGTCATGGTTACTGGGGGTCCGGTTCACAGTCAGGCACATCACGGGCCCTATGTGGCCGATCAGCTTCCCTAAAGGCTGCAATCTGTAGAGGAAACCAGAGATAGCAGTGTCAAGAACGACATCAAGTGAGCAGGATGGTTTTAGCCTATCATGCCCAGAAACATCAGGGGAAACATCCTTAACAAGGCGGTCAGTACACCGCAATGCTGTTACATCATGGTTGTTACAACGACCGAATGTAACAACGCTATGCCATTACAACGCAAGTCTTTACATCGACTTGTGCTAGATGGCGTGCTAACATTAAAAATGGTGTAGTTTACTATCCCAACACCTTCCCCACTGATAAGTGGACTGGAGTTGGAATAGTAAATTACACTTTTTTAATGTTAGCACGCCACCTAGCGCAAGTCGATGTAAAGACTTGCGTTGTAAAGGCATAGCGTGGTAAAATGCAGTCGTTGTAACGACTGCGATGTAACAGCACGCGTTGTAATAACACGGGTTGTTACATCATACAACCAACATCAGTCTATCTGTTTAAAGGGCCCAATCATTGGAATACGAACAGTTCTCTTTACCCATTTCTACATTGCTTACAATCACACCAATAGGTACCCTTACAGTTCCCTTTATTTGATGAGGTCATCTTGGCCCAGCTTTTGTTCTGCGACATGTTGTACATAATATACTGGAGGACCCTTTTAAAGATAATATACTCACAACAATAAATATATTTATTTGGAAAACCAGATTTATTCCTGCACATTATTTTTGCCTTTCAAATTCTACAAACAAAACATCAGCTTGTATGAAGTTCTACTTAGTAAAATCTTATTGTGTACAACCTGTGCTGTGATGGTAGATAGGATACAAAGATAGAACTCCAAGCCCTATAAAGACTATCACGAGGACCCAAGTGATGGATGGCTTGTTCCACAAAGACCACTATTTCAGCACCCTCTCTCTCTCACTGCGTTCTACGGGCCGCAGATCCATTTTTCACAAGCAGGATTTCCAAAAGGAGAAAGTAAAGTGTTTTCATTCTTTAATTCTTCGGAGGGAAGCTTTTTTAAATATAGTGTCGCTCTTTAAGGCAGATGTTGAGTAGTAAAACATGTGGAGGCGCCAGGCAGCGCCAGGAGGAAAAGATGCAGATGTTGGATGAATGGTGGGCACACATAGATGATATGTAAATGACCAAAGAGATCAATATATGCTATGAATTGATGTGTCTTACATAGTCAATCTTTAAAGCGTAAGAGGATTTTATAAATTAAATTTTTGTGCATCATTTACAATGCACAGAATGTATTTTCATGCTAGATTTCACATGCATACTCTGATATAGTGCTATTACTTTTGGTACATAGACATCTGGATGCGGAGTGAGGATTGGAGATAGCGGAGTTAGTTCTAAGAGCCTTCTAAAGCATTTTTCCTATTAAAGATCAGAAGTGTACAATGTGCACAGATTGAGGGGGAGGACACAGAAATAAACTCATTTACAAACCACATTCGGAGTTTATTTCTGAGCCCCCCCTCCTACAACCTGTGTGCATTGATTACATTTAAAGTTGAAAAGGAAAAACGCTTTTGAAGGCACTGGGAACAAACTCAACCATCTCTAATTCTCGTTTCATATCTAGTTGTCTACGCTCCGACTTGCGTGTTCCCCCATAACACCTCATTCTAATGCCTGCTGTGCCCAGCCTCACACAGCATGTGTCCATCAAGCTATAAGACACACTAACCACACATCCGATCACAAGTTACCTGTTCAGCTCCCAGATCCGGACAGAGTTCCCTGTTGCAGAGTACAGCGTGGTTCCATTTGGGTTCAGGGCAATCTGGTTGATCTGCTGCTCACCCTGGGCACTGGTGATGGTGCGTGTGGTTGTCCCAGCGCAGGCATCGCCACTGAACACCTGACCTGAGGATCTAAGTGAATACATTCATTTAAAGGCATGAACAGATTCTTGTGAGTTAGAACAAAAAGATATAAAGCATTCAGAATCTGAGACAGTGATTCTTTGGAGAACTATCTATAGTTTACCTCACTCCCAGCAGCTAAATTCAGAATTAGTTATAAATAAGGTTTCATGATTTGGAACACCATTTGCATGCGGACTACATTTTGACAACAGTTTGTTAGTGAACAGTTATAGATCACGTTTCTGATTTAAAACCACTTTGCATAAAGACTACATTCCTACAGCTCCCAATGATCTAATTCATATACTTTTGCTTTGTTTCTTGGTCTCATCCCCTCAGACCCCACTGGCTGGTGTGGCTGAGTTTCTGCAGGGTTGGCGAGCAACTTGTCCCTTCCTAACTCTATCTGGATCATACCTTGTGTTCCTGTAAGCTACGGAAGACAGGGAGCCACCTCCCTATACAGTGCATGGACACCATTCTTAGATATTGCCTGTTAACCACTAGAGCAGTATGCCTCTGTCCATCTTCGGTTAAATGAACACTACGCTTCTGTGGTGTCTGTACCAACAGCAGCAGAAACCTTGATAAGCCTGCCATTCTCTTACATGCACCCTTGTTCAGCCACATCATTGTTATAAAATAAAACTGCATTCAACAAGTTATAATTCCTGCAGTATCACAAATGAATACAGATCATGGAAGCTCGGAAATGAATCTGTGGCAGAGACTAGGATTTCCCATGCTGCATTCCTACTCTAGCTGGCTCTGCAAAATAGTGAGTAGTTGTCCCTGGGTGCAGCTATCAGAGGAAGAATGGCCAGGACTGAAATATTGGGCGATCCTCAGATCACAGTGGTAGGATGGCATTGTACTTTCCAAATGCTTGAGGCCTGGTTGTCTGTAGTCGTAAATCTAAGGAAACACTGCTGGCTGTGCTGCCATAGGCGTTGTATATGCTTTTCACTAGTCTCTATTGTTCACTGTAACTTAACATGGCTGAAAGAAACTCCACAGTGAATTTGAGGGCCTTCTTGGATTACATGTAGTACACTGAGGCACAAAGTCGAGCGGCTGGTTCAGGAAGGAGCAAAGTTCTAATACCTCTAGGAGAAGGGCTATTTAAACCCAGATCCTCTGTTCCATAGAGCCGGACCCTACCCGAATTAAATCTATGTTCTATATCTCATCTTGCACACCTATCGAAAGAGACCACATTTTCTCAAAGACTGGAAAGCATATTCCGGACAGTTATAGTCCATAACCTCCATATGATACATACGTGAGTGTGCGGATACACTTAGTAGAGTCCCGGATGTCCCAAACCTTGATGTAAGAAGTTGACACAGTAAAGACCAGGCTGGAGTGACTACAGTACTTGACAGAGACCACGTTGTTTGGATGGCCCTTCAAGGTGGCAATTTCCTGCCCAGTTACCAAATTCCACATCTTACAGGTTCGATCTGATGATGGAGGAGAATCAAAAATCAGTCACTGCGTTAATAGATCTCTACAACACTCATCACAAGCCTTCCCTCTTCATAGGACCACTATCCGATCACTCTGTGTCACTGCCAATCTCTTCTTCTCTAGCAGTTTATTTATCACCCATTCAATATTCTGGCTTTCCTCTCTCCTTACCTATGCTTCCTCCTCCCGACATTTTGCATGAAAGAGAAGAATTGTGCACTCGCATGTAAACATCAGCTCTATAAACTCCCATTCTGACTCTATGAAATGAGCAATAATCGAAGAGCAGATCCCCAACTCTTTCTCTGACTCATAGGCAGATTGATTTAATCACAGGTCTGGACAGCACACCACAAAAAACATGTCCCGTGATTAAGATAGAAATCCTTTGTTGCTTCAGAAAGACAAAAGGCAGTGTCTTCGAAATTGGGTTAAATTTTTTTCAAATCTGAAATTCCAAAAATGAGCCTTGTAACACTATCAAATAAATCCCTACTCTGCTCTATGGTTAGCAAACCAATGATTTGTGCAGCTGTCAATAGTCTTGTGTTTAAGAACTGTACAGGGGCATGATTTGCGGTGTACATTAAGGGCGGTCGAAGGTGGTAGAGAGCAGTTATCTTCACGAAGGTGTACTATGTCATGTTTTGAGAACTATCCTTCAGTGGCTTCATGCCACTTTCTGATCAGGATATTATTGGGTGACGAATTGGACTGAAGGTGCTGCCTTTCTCAGAGAGTTACACTACATATGAAAACAGATTGAAACAGCTGTCTGGCAGGAGACTGATACTGGCTCCTTCGCTATTAGGAAATTGTCTATAGAACACATGGGATTGGGGTGGTGATTTATGTTTTTATTTAATTTTTTGTTACATAGTTCTATAAATAGTTCTATAAACAGTTGAGAGAATATCACAACATCTAAATGAGATACAGATATGATTTAGACAAGGACACTCAAATAAGTCATAGTTTGCAAAAGAAGAGGGAGAAACAATAAAAGAGAAGGTGTAAGTGCAAGCTGAATAGTGCAAAGAGGATGTTCTGGCAAAGGAGCACATACAGGATGAGGCAATGAAGAAGCAGCATGAAAAGAAAACAGAGTCGCATTAATTACAAATAATGCTAATAGATTGTTTCTCAAAAACGAATGGTGCACAGTATATCTAAGGGGTATATCTAAGGGGTATGCAATAAATGCTTCTTACACCATAACTTCGGGGCACACATTAACCACAAAACTCTCTAGCTAGAGTTGAGAAAAGGAGGAAGAGAGGTGTGGATGGATGGTAGAAATACACAAAAAGCAAAAGAATAGAAGAGCAGGCAAGATTGAAAATGAAGGAATAGGAAGTGTTAACCCTGCTTACTTATACAATGTTTGGATCATTCTCACTATCCATTGTGTGATGGTCCCCTTTGACATGAATGAGCCTTTATTTGCTGGTCCAAAGAAAACTAAGAACTGGCTTCCCCTTCATGGTCTGTTTTGTTTCATGCAGGTAGCAAATCATTGTTCTCCTAACGCAGCAATTTCAAAAGGCTCTTCCATCAGGTGTGAGCTTTGTGTTTAGGTTCCAAATGTGTGTGGGTGCTGACTGTGGCGGTGCCACCCTCTTTGTACCCTCCAGGAATCTGTTGATGACTGGTGTCTGGAAGAAACCTCTTCCCCTGTCGTCCCTAGCATATTCCACTATGGGTGATAGTTGAACCTTTAATGTTGGTAAGAAAGATTATCATCTAGCAGTTGAGTCATTCTAATAACAAATGCCCTTGCCCTATTGTCTATGAGGCCTTCTCTGTTAAATCCGTGGATAACCCTGTTCTGCTTGGCCATGTAGCATTTTTATGTAGTTAAGGCTACTTTTATGACCTCCATGCTTCTTTGTGGAAGTCCTGGGTGTGCAAACTCTAAGTCCTCAGGAGCCATGCCACCAAGGTGAGGCTAGCTGGCTCCAGGTGGCAGATTTTACCTTTCTGTATAGTTAACTGGTATGGGAAAGCTGGTAACCTCATCACCATTCCCATGCATATCTCCACAAGATCTGAAAACAAAACCATGTCTGTAATGCCCACTGTGGTGCAATTATGATTCCTAGCATGTGTGTCTAACTGTGCTTGTCTAACACTAATGGTATTAATGGGATTTGAGGAAAGGTGCATGCAAATCTCCTTGACAAATCTTTTGACAGGTGCCAGTGCTTAACTTGTAAAATAATAAGTGCCAGAGCCACCCAAGGTCTTTTCAGAAGCCCGCAGCCAGCACTGCTGAATGTCGGGTTGCTGAATACAAATGGTATTTAATCTTCATTCCACCTAATGTTTTTTTATCCACCACTATACACTTCCTTCCCCATTATTTCACCTATGCAGGATTTTGCTTTCCTTCTTCCATATTTTGTTACTGATTTTCCAGCTTTCTCTTCCTCTTTTCCCTCATTTGCGTTTTTTCTCACTCTTGCTCTCGGTCAAAGTCTGACCCTGAAAAATAAGTACTGGTTCCACCTGCAACCATTGCTCAAATTAAGCCCTTGATTGGGCATTCTCCTGGGACAGGTGCTGTGGGTACCTAGATGTGAAGGTTTGGCAGTTTTCCTGAGTTTTAAGTAGTTCTATTTGTAGCATGCCCTTTCCAAACTAACACTTTTCACTATTATTTTCTTTAGCTCCCATTTGTGCGAGGCGTTCATTTGTCTCCATAGCCTGTCTGCTTCTATGTTTTGCATGCCTTGCAGGTGTATGGCTATTAGTGTAATGTTTTTCTAAGTTTGCCCATTTGAAAATGTCGTGAGTCAGCTTGGATAGCACATGTGACCTTGTTCCTCCATGTTTACTGAGGTAAATCACTGTGGTGTGACACGGCTAGAAAGCGCTATGCTATCTATGCATATATCAAGCACCAGCAAGCACAGGTAATTTTACTGCAGGAAACAACCGTAGCAAAAGAGGAACTAGACAATCTCCAGAAGAAATGGTAGGGCACCTTCTGTGCCACGACCTATTCAGCGTATGCCAGGGGTGCTGGCCAGGGCTCTGGCCAGGAATCCCCTTTCTGGAGATGGGCCAGAAGGTAGACCCTGAAAGGAGATATGTGTTCTTGGAGGGGTTACTAGACGGTCAGCCAATACTAATAGGCAGTATATACGCCCCCAATGCAGATCAGACAATATTCTGAGAGACCTTGTTGAATAACTTGGCTCAATTCACACCTTCCCCGTCGGTGTTGGGAGGGGATTACAAGTGTTCCCTGGACCTCGTTCTAGATCGATCCCGCCAAAGCTTCACAAGCCTTTGCACAAACAGCCCGATTTCAAACCTAGACTAATCACTGGTCACTGACGATTGGCATCATGCACACTCGACAACTAAACTCTAATCCTTCCACTCTATTCCCCATAATCTGCGCGTAAGTCTAGACAGATTCATGTGCACACGGGCAATCCTCCCCCTCATCCAACATTCTACTTACCTAACTTAACCTACTTAAGTAGGGTGATATCAGACCACAACGCCCAAGTCATGACTCTCAGGTGGCACCCACCGAGGTCACCGGTTCCCACATGACGGCTCCTCCGAGATTGCCTGGAGGACCCGGTGTTTCAGCATGAGCAAAAAGAAAACATCAAAAACAACTTCTCTGAGAACGTAGGCACCACAAACTCTAGAACACTTGAGTGGGACACTTTCAACGAGGTCCTGCGGGGAGCATGCATTAGGCAAATCGTGGGGGTACGGAAAATGCTAGAGCAGGCGGTACAAGCTACAGAGCTGCAAGTAGCGCGACTGTCCAAAGAAGCTGACAAACAGCAGATGCCCCGGCACAAGTGGCAGAGGCCAAGACTAAATACGCAGAAGCCTGTGCAGACCTACGCAGGTATATTTTTCGTGCACACGCCACTAGAGCCCATAATGAAGGAAACTATGCTGGTACCTTGCTCGCATGGCTTATTAGACAAGACAAGCAGGCGCAGCCGATCACCAGTATCAGAAAAACCGCAGGCGAGATTTTGTATGCACAAGCAAACAGTCTGACGGCCTTTCATGAATACTATGAGAATTTATATAGGGAACCGGCTAAGGACAGAGGGGAATATATCCACAAGATGCTGGACACTGATGCTATAATGCAGCTGACGGAGGAGGACCGAGCCTCCCTGGAAGAACAACTCACAGTAACCGAGATCAAACATGCGATCCGCCACCCAGCCAAAAACAGAGCCCCCAGCCACGACGGCTTCCCCATAGAATTCTACTCCACATTCTCTCAGCAACTAGTCCCACAATTAGACATAGTATATAAGGCAGCGCTAGAGGCGCAGATGCTCCCCAAGACTATGCGCAAATTCACGCTAGTGAAGTTTCCTAAACTAGACCGGGATCCACTGCTCAGGTCATCGTACCGCCCCATCACCATGCTGACTGCGAACTACAAAATACTCGGAAAAATCCCAGCGGACAAAATCACAGAGGTGTTCCCCCGTCTTGTACACCCTGACCAATGTAGTTTTGTGCCCGGGAGGAACACCTCCCAGAATATTCGCAGGCTGTTTCAGGTCCAAGACAATGTGCGGGGAGATTCCCACGTGTAGCATGCCTTGTGCTGGACCTCGAAAAGACCTTTGATATCTTAGTTTGGCAGCACTTATTCGAGGTTCTGAAGCGGTGGGAGTTGGGCCCCAACTTATGGCACACATCAAGTTGCTGTACACCGAGTTGACCACTCTGGTTCGAATAGGTAGGCATATCTCGCTCCCCATTCCGATAATGTGGGGAATGCGCAAGGGATGTCCTCTTTCCCCGATATTATTCGCCCCCGCAATGGAGCCGCTGGTGATCTGACTGAGGAAGGAGGGCGAATTATGGGGTATACAACTTGAGGGATGTACGCACAGTGTGTCCCTCTATGCTAATGATCTCCTAATTTATGTCAGGGACATCACAGCAGACCTCACTTCTCTTTGGGCCACACTTAATGAGTTTGGGGAGGCAGCGGGATTAAGGGTGAACTGCACCAAATCCACTATCTACCCCCTTCACCCCGATGCACCCCATTGCGAGATCAATGTAGGAGATGCCACACTGTCCTGGAAGGGGGATGCCCCGAGATACTTGGGAATTAGACTCTATCATAGGCCTAGCGATCTCCTGGAGGGAAACCATTACAGTGCCCTACGAGGTTTAAAAACCCAAATCAACTTCTGGCGAACACTGCCTCTGGCCCTCATAGGAATGGTAGCACTATCCAAAATGATAGGCTTCTGTACTATTTTGTAAATGTCCCAGTGATCCCCCCCGCGACCCTTCTTGTGAGAGCTCGACTCCTTGCTGATCTCGCTGATCTGGGGGAAGGGTCGCCGTAGATTGGCTTTGACGACTCTGCAGCTGCCGCGAGACAGGGGAGGGCTGGGGGCCCCATCCTTCGAAGACTAATTCCTTGTGGAGAAGCTACAGTGGCTCTAATGCTGGATGGCTGGAGGACATTTAGAGGAAATGGAAGCACGGGCGGGGACAATTCCGAAGATAACCTGGATGCTTTTTCCAGGGACCAAATCTAACCTGGCACACTCTCTGCTTGTGAAAGTGGCCAGATCCTGTGTGCTGCAAATCCATCGCCTCTCCAAAGCGGCACCCATGTACTCCCCATCCTTACCACTAGCGGGCCCCCCTAAGGGATGAGGGCACTACGAAGCTGGTGAATTGTGAGTGTGGACGGAACACGCTATAACGGAGATAGAAGCCCTATTCACTGACGGCCAGTTGACTTCGTTCGAGGGCTTGACGGAAGAGAGCGGGCTCCCCGCAGGACAGTTCCTATTACATAGGCAAGTCATAACCGACTGTAGGAAGATGTGGGACCTCACGAATGGCGAACCCAAAACACACCCAGTACTGCACAAAATCTTAAACATGGGAGCAGGGAAACACCTGATCACATGGATATCCAAGTTGATCATGGAACTTACTAGTACGCCTCTAACGCGGCTTCAACTCAAGTGGGAGGAGTAATCGGTTGGGCACTACATGACAAAGAATGGCTCACAGTACTGGAATGCCACAAAAAAGTGTCACGTAATCAGCGATTCAAAAATATCCAATTTAACATACTACACCGCACATATCTGACGCCGGAGCGGCTCAAGCGCTTCTTCCCCACGACTCAGTTTGACTGCCTCCGTTGCCACACACCCGACGCCACATTCATCCATATGTTATGGACCTGCCCCATACTGCACCCTTTTGGGCAAAAGTACACGCCACACTGTTGGCAGTCACAGGTCTGACAGGGCTCAACACATGGGAGGCTAGTGCCCTAGGGATATTTAAGTGGCACAAACAGAGAAAGGTGGAGACACGATTTGCGATACTAGCCATACTCCTAGCAAAGCGAAGCATTACTCTACACTGGCAATCATCGGACGGTCCCCCAATAGCTGCATGGTAGGGTGTGGTCAAGAAATGGGGCGCTGCCAAGGAAGATGCTATTAGACTGGAGGAAGCGCATGGCATGAAGCTCAATCCCATATCCATGGAGTGGTCGATGCTCCTCCACAGCTTCACACAAGAACAGGCCACCCCCACAGAAACCCCAACTGCCACCCAGACAGCGCCAGGCCCCGGTATGCCCCGAACCCCACAAGCATTGCCCGAGCAAGACCATTCACCTACTACTCCAAGCGGAATGCTACACTCATCCTGAGAGGAGTCACCCTCAGGTGTAATTGGACCTGCTTAATACCATTGTCCCTTGCCCTATCTCCCCGAGTTATGTCTCCCCAGTTCGGTTGCATAAATGGATTTTATTTTCATGGACAGCGAGGGTGCATCAGCTGCACCCAAGAACTAGACACGCCACTATGTCGCCAACTATCTCCGAACAGGCACGCATCTCAGCACACTATATGTACCAAGATAGGTAATGCCTCGATGGACTCGAAATCTACGTCATGAGACTGTGAACAATGAATGTCAAGGAAAGATTAACTTTTTTCTGATTGATGTATACCCTGTATGGCAAATACAAAATCCAATAAAAAAGTTTATAAAAAAAAAAAAACATTGTGTCACAGCAGGATGGACATACCACAAATGGTGGTCGACAAAGGGGGAGGGGGTGGGAGGTAGTGGGGTGGGAAGCAGCCTACAGAGAAGACAATTGATGACTTTACCACTAGCTGGCAGAATATGCACAGCATGTGAATTAAAAACAATATCATTTTGCAAAAGAACATGTGGACATCTTTAGCAGACAACCAAATGACAGCTAAAGGATAAAGAGAAAAGGTGTCTTAGGTTTAGATATGGGTTCCAGAGAAGACTTTTCAAGCCAAAGTGGTGGTAGGGCAGAGAGAAAATGCACATCCAATGGCTGCAGTATATTTATTACATGAGGATTAAATCATGAATGAAAATCTCCAGGAAAGACAAGAGCAGGTCAATTGGACTGAGAATTAAATGTGAATTGCCAGACATTGTATTCGTTTTGCTTTATTAAAGTGTGTTGTCTATGTGCAGGAAATAAGTGTAGAAAGAGCTTGATGAGTGTAAGCTAGACTAAAAAGGGCTGAGACTATGGTAAACAGTAACATAGAGAGAATTTTGAAATTGGATCAGATGTAACAGATTTTATAAATAATGGAAAGGGAAGTAGGGAGATCGTTACTACCAGGAAAGTTACAACAATCCAAACGGTGGTAGAGAGGACAGAGCTGAGCTCCCACAATACCAACAGCCTGAAGTTTACAGATGAATGCAGGTCAAATATTTTTACTGAAGGTATCTTTGGCCCCCTGGTGTATCACAAGCATATGATGAGGGACCATTAAAGTCTACAGGGAAGGGACTTGATGGTAAGAATATAACAAAGCCACAATGTATGATTATCAGTGGGACGTGCAACAAACTAGTCCACACTGTTAGTGGAAAGATTGTCCTAAAGTGAGATGATTAGCCGGGTCAGAAATGTTACTGTCTGTTGACTCTTTAATAGAGCAAAAATGCAATTGTCCGGCATGCGCTACCCGAGGTGAGTTCCGAAAAAATTATCCAGCCGAGTTGGACGTGATAAAATATTAACTTGGTGAGATGATACCTGATGCAAAGTGTTGGAGTAATTTTCTTAGCATTCCCTGGTTCACTATTTAGAATTCTTATAGGCTGGGGTTTCAATGGCAGAAGTCCAAACTGTAAAGCTTGGAAGGTCTCCACAAGTGTTGATCAGCTGAGGGGAGGCTCAAATAATGTATTTTAATGGAAGCACAAAACTCAGAGTGGGAATCAGCAGATGAAGAGGCCCAGTCGATACCCTCACTGAAACTGTGTCTTAATTGATGTCTTTTGGGTTACACATAAGACTTTGAGGGGGAGCGGGGGGTTTGTTCATCACATAGTGCCTGGAAATGGGATTTCTAGGAGATATGAAGCTCTTCTGATGGGCATTTTTTAGTTCTGTAGCCCCTCCTTCTGCAGCACCAAGCTTTTCCAATTTGGTCTCCAGTTACTATGATCATCAGCAAGGCAGGGCTCAAGGCAAGGCTGTCTACTAGATATAATACACACACATGTGTGTGTATATTACATCTAGTACACGGCCTTCTGGTCAGGAGGAAAAGGGGTCTGCTGGCTATTTCTACAGGAAAGATAGCTCCATAATGGGGCAACCCGAACACTGACTTGCAATTAATAACAAAAATAGGCAATCCACCAGCTCAACATGCTCTCCCTTAAGTTTCCAGTGTAAAACAGTATTTAGTGTACCTGCCTCCTTTTGCTTCAGTGTGACATTGCGGTGATAAGGCGCTATATAAGAACCTTTGACATGACATGACATGACATCACCTAAACAGGTAGGAGTGTAATTCTTCTCACTGATATCTTGGAAACATCAATTTAGCTTGGAGTTGGATATTAATCTACAAGTAGTACAGCCTAAAACTACCAAACTGCATTTTGATAGGTCATCCAACACTATGTCAGGATTAGCATTTATACAAATAATCGGGAGTAATTTTCTGTATCAGTGAGAATTACTGAAGTGAGCATTCTACAAGTGTGCAAGTCACAATCATAAAAAGTATATGAACGCTTGACGGCTTCACGTATACTTATTGATGTTTAGGACCTACACCCAGCTCATAACTAATCTACAGCAAACAAAACAAAACAGATCTTATGTCACAATCTGGCGAATATTGCCCAATGAGTACAGACATTCAGAACTGGTAGGTACTACAGTTACTAAAACCAACTTTGAGTCCTACATCCCAGTGAAAATGTGAGGAGTAATTCAAGTGAGGAAATGGTAAAAAATAAAATAGAAGAACACTTTGAAAGGGAAGAAAATGGTCTAGGAAGATGCTGACTGAAGTGGATGAGAAATGAGGGTGCTGAAAAAAAAAAAAAGGAAACAGAGATAGCAGATTGGAGAATGGGATGTTCATGACCAAGAAGCAGAGGTAGAATGACATGACAAAGGCCCATTTTGGGGAATACCAAAGTAGGGTGAAAAGATCTTGAAATGAGGGCCTGTGCCTTTTTCAGTGACTTCAGAAACCAGCATATCTAGCAGACAGACTATTGGTGTATTTTGTTCTCTCGTGCATCTGATGAAAACACACTCATATGTGAAGTGACACGTTCATCTCGCTGTTACAATAAGATACGAAGTGTGCATATATCTATGCCCAAACCTAGGGTTGCAGCATATATCTGCTGTGCCTACATATCTCACTAGAAGAGTTGAACCTGCCACCCAGGGAATACATGTACCTTTGGATCCAGTGAAAAGCAACTCATCTGTTGCATCTAGGCACAGGACTGGTTTGGAGTGTCCTTCTGCAACCGAGACACACTGCAGCGGAGCTGTACGGGCACCCTTCAGTCCACCTATGGGGTTAATCACACCCCTGTGCACAGGAAAAACACATGGTTAATCAAGGCAGAAAACATATTTGTTTAACTAAAGTAACAAAAAAGGAATAACTAAATACCATTTAGGAATATAGTAAATAGTGCAGAAATGTCTTACTCAGGTATAAACCTCTCTGGACAAAATAAGTGATATATTTTCAATTGAGCCAAAGAGTCCACTGTTCTCTATTTTCATTATTGTAACACAAATGTAGGTCGTTCAATGGGCCATGATAATAATTGTGCAGTAACTTCCATATGAACGTTTAAAGGGCTTATAGCCTTCAAATGAATATAATGAAGTCGGAGTCTGGCTTTGCAGTCAACAATAATGTTAATGTTGAAGCCACATAGACCATATAAAATTACAATTATCAATTCACACTGGAAACCAATACTGCTGAGGGGCCTCCAATCGGATGTTAAGGAAAATCTACCTTTGGAAGCTGGAACATGGCTTCACAGCAGATGTTATACATGTGGAGGAGGAGTACATATTGGACATAAAAGCTTGATGTAGGAATACATTTGGAGAAGATGTAGGAATACACTAGGGACAAGATGTTACTACAATACTTTCCAATGCACAGGGCAAAACCAGTGCATTGCTTCCCTTTGAAAATAATAAGCATGGTGTATGGGTTCCCAGTGAATTTTAAAAACTGGTTGCAAAGCTCACCATTAGCCAAGAAAGTTGTTGTAAGACTCCTCCCCACTGTCACTCATAAGTATGTTCTAGGTTTCTAACTGGAAGGCTCTACGTTTTTGGCAAAACTCCCATTCAATATCAGAATGTTGCAGCTTACTGATGCTCATATAGGACTATCTATTAGAAATTAAAAGACGAATGCGGGCTCCCCATTGAACAAAAAGGAGGCTGGCAAACAGATTCTCCTTTGCAACTATTATGGCTGGGGTGAGAACTTTCGGCAGTATCTTAAAGATCTGGGAACATGATGTCCTGCAATTATAAAGATGGTGTCTGACTCTACATAGGAAGGTGCCTGGCTTCCCACGTAAGTTCCACTGTAATGGCTCTTTCCAACAACTTATTCCTTGAATCTCTAACATATCCCCCTCACCCTGCACCTCGTTCATTCTACGTGATTATTGTTCTTCCAACTTCGGACACCATCTTTCCTCCCTTTTATTCCATGTTCCCCCCTTATTCTATGATGGAAAACATTTCAGTTCTCAAATGTAGTTAACCAATAAGGCTTTTGTTGCCCCCTCTCATCTTTGATGGAAAGGTACCTCCCATAGCTTCATATGGCTGTCCCCTGACGTCACTGATTACTCTCTTAAATATACAGTGTGGTAGAGTGCCTGCTGAAGCAGGCACTGTCTCTCTCTTCGAGCACTATGATGAAAGCACTTAGACTCGAGCTGGGTCTCCACCCCTTTGGTATCAAGGAGCAGGTGTTTCTTTTGTAGTTTTTCTTTGAATTGAGGTGCTTGTGATAAGAGAACTCATTATTTGGGCTTGTAAAACTGCTCAAAGGATTTGTGAGTTTTTGTGAAGTATGAGCTTGTTCTTGATGTCAATGGTATGAATGATCTTATTGCTCTCAGTACAGGAAATGTTAGATTTCTGTCAGACGTTCACTCATTTGAGGGAGACGTCCAGTAAGTATCAAGTGAAAAATCCTCACAAATCAGCTCTATATACCGAGTTTTTCAGGGGATGTCTAGCTACCTAAAGTCTACTCTTTACCCAAACTTACTGAGCCTATGACCAACAATGAGATGTTGATTAGCTCCAAAGTGCAATCAAACACATCCTCTCCCTCATCCTGCTCATTTGCCACGGGTTCATGGATGTGCGACAGACTCATCTCTGTGCTCTTTTGGTCGAGAACATGAGTTGGTAAACGTCTTAGGCTTTCATATATGTGTTTGCTGTGGAATCTCCCTCTGAAGCATTAGCTGCGGATAAATGAAATAAAAACGACGCATAGTGGCATTTTCTTTTTATTACAATTGTGCTTGCATTTTAGCTGTTTTTAAAATGTAATATTTGTTTGTGTTATAATCTGTACAAGGCCCAGTTGTCCCATAAAATAAACTACTCGAAATCAACTAAGAATGACTTAAATACAGCAAAGTGCCGGAGCAGAAAGTGTTGCCGGAGGGCTACACGACTTGTGCTCACATTAACAGCTTGGTTTTCATACCTTTTTACTCATTTTGACAGGCACACAGCAGTTTGCCCTGCCACGATGTTCACTGCAATAGTAGAAGTTATTGAACTGATAAATGATTATTTGAAATATGAAATGGGGAAGATATTAAACTCAAATAGATCAACCACACCATACATATTTAGGACGCTCTAATAATGGGCATTTTTCTAAAGAGTTTAGCAGTTCACACAGACATAAAAAAAGCAGCAGTCCTTGCCAAGGAGAATTCTGACTTTTATAGGACACAAATGTGCTAGGATCAAGTTTACAGTTGACCTTCTCCGTAATACGTGTTAATAATATGACGAGAAGAACAACTACGAGGCCCTTGATGTATGGTTACTTGATGGGCTGCGTGATTTGAAATGATATACTATTGGCATAACGGGGGTGAGCCATGCTGAGTCAGTCTTTCCCCCTCCCTCTAGGCAGAACAGTGGTGGAGCTGTTGGACTGCTGGTGGACAGATGTGGTCAAACCATTATCTCATAACTTAACACCCTTATTTGTAAAGCACAAGTTCACCCCTTGAAGTTTCCTGGTGCTCCATTGCAAATGTTTAGTCGTATTATTCCAATTTTCACCACAGGTGCAAATCTTCCTACATACTGCCACCAACAAACTCATGTTTCAAGTGTTCTGTTTTTTCACCTAAGTCAAACTGGTTTGCGCATGTACTAATCGGATTGGCTAAAATAGTTTTTGAGTGGCCTGCAGGGACAGGAGCAGAATGTAGGTGTCGGAATGAAATCCATTTCAAGACTTGGAGGGCAGATTGGAATTAATAATATTATGCACATTCCAACTTTTACGAGATGTTTCACCCACTAATGTCCATTATAGTGTCAATTTCTAGAGGATTTAGGGTTCCCCTCTGCAGGGAGGAAGTTTGCAACTGTGTCTTATTCTACGAATCGTATAGTCCATAGAAACCCTCACATAATATTCCTTCTTGCCGAGGCAGGTATGGACTGCCTGCAATTGCAAATAAAAGATTTGCATTTAGCATGCATCAAGTGCAAATTTCAGGTCTGCATCAAAGTGCTGTTTATACACTAGACTTGACTATGTAATGATGAAGGTGCTTTCATGGAACTACATCCCAATGACTCTTTAGGACCGGCCGGAAAGAAATTATGGCGGCAAGGAATGGGCAAAGGAATGAAGCAAATGCTTACATTGAACGACCATTTTGAGATTCAGAAGATAAAACCCTCTGTTTGTAGCCTCATCTGGGAGAAGCGGGATCCAGAGAATGGGGCCCATGACTTGAAGGACCTCCAGGCTTATGAAGTTATCTTAACTTTGGCCTATGGCTGTGAACTCCTGACGTGGACAATAACAGATTTCCCAATGATTACATCTTAGTGGGAGACTTGAGATGTATAGTTTGTGAACAACATCGCTGAGATTATAGCAAAACTCAAATCAGACATCCAGCCAAGGAGAGTGAGGAACATTGCAATAGACAGATGCTCAAGATGGTGCCAAACAGCCCCCACCTAGGCCCTGATTTGATAATATATATATACTTTAAAGGAACACACAAGACAGGGCACTAAAGAAATACCCATAGTGATTCCAGCCACAAAGGTACTGTATTCGAAACGAGACTTTTTGAGTCTAATAGATATTTGTGTTAATCATAAATACATTCAGAAAACATCACAAACACTTCAAATTGTCTTCCGTTGCCTTAAGAAATTTGAAAATGTTGAACTTTCCCACTCATCAAGAAAAATCTGTATAAAACCATGGGGCTCTAGTACTACACGGGAATAAGTGTTGCCTCATTTGAAGGTGCTTAAAGTACTAGCAAAACAGAGGCAATGTTAAAAGAATTTGGATCTGCAGACAGCCTCAGTAGCCCCAAGACGTACCAATATATTCTCAAATCAAATTCTAGCCTGCAAATATTAGAGGAGAGTAAATATTTAGTTTCACTAGAGAAGCTTTCCCAAGTTCCTGACTTGTGCCTTTTAGTAGGAGCACAAGGGTGCCCTGTTTAACTTTAACTTTACGCAAACTAAGCTTTTCTACTGTGTGTTCAAATGTTAGCAACACAAGATAATTTTCACTGTAATCATACCCAGCCAACCTGGGAAATGTATGCATAATATTTCTCTGTACCTTTACCTTTTGTTGCACTGTTTTATTCATAGTGTGAAATCTTTTCATAGCTTCTTCCTGCAATTTAAAATTTTGCTGAAAAGTTCTATGCACAGTGGCGTTGCACACCAAAGGACCAGTACTTATTTCTGCATTGAAAATCAAATGCAAACCCGTCATGTTCCTGTTGCATAAGTATGTGTGTAACTTATTGTTGCAAAAGTCACACATTTCACTCAAAGCGAAAAACCTTTTCCACTTTATAAAGTTGCAATATTTTCTAAGGAACCGTGATAAGGTTGCAAAATAATACTTTGCTGTTTCACAGCCTCCTGTCCAAAAAATCCACATATGTATCCCCAAGTATTTCTATAATAGCTCGACACATACCTACCATCATTAGAACGTATAAACGTAATGCTCTGAAATATGCTGGCCAGATTTTATGTTTATGAGTAAAAGCAGGACCATGGAAGCCAAAAATCTGAATTTATTTACCAAAACCTATGTCCTTTCCAGAGAGTCTTCATAGAAAGAAAGTAAAAAGCAAAATCATTGTGTTTTTTAGTTTGCAACGGGCACATTTGCATTCCAGGAATAATACCCACAAATTAGGGAATGGTATTCGACTAGATGGTTGTATAAAGTGCATAATGTAGAACAAAGATTTGCTCTGAATGGAATTAGGAGATGCTAGGATCATATCATAAATGCACCAGTCATCTTTCACTGTGATCACAAAGAATTAAGCACTCATTATGAGTATCCTCTTAATTCTGATTTGCTGCATTTCACCCAGACATCTCAAATGCAGAACTACTGGGATAAGTAAGGAATAGCCTTGGCGACATGAGATAGAATTCCAGATTTACCAAATAATTGCTCATTTCTAAGGGGACCCTCAGGGTCCAAACCCAGCCATGATGCTCTTCTACCATTACTGATGACCCCAGTATGGGCAGCTCCAGGAGGAGGTCAGAGGTTAGTCTCAAACTGCAAGTATTTTATTTATTTGGAGTTTTATACGGCACAAACATGTTAGGGTATCAGAGCGCTGTAGAAACAGCAGGTCAGTTATACATACAAGAAAGAAATGCAAAAGGAATACGTAATCATCAAAACATATACAATATAACACTCAATCAACAAATGTAAGCTCCAGATGTGCCCAAGAAAGCAGTAAAGCAGAGTAGCATCAAGCTCTTGAAGGAATTTATTCAGCAGATGCATTTTTACTACTTTTTTAAAGAAGATAGTTGAGGAGTTAGACTAAATTTCAGGAGTCAGTGCATTCCAAATTCTTGGGACTAGACTGGAGAATAAGCAGTTGTAAGTTTTCTTTTTGTTGAACTTCTGAGGTTTCAACAGTAGGGAGTTGGCACTTCTTACGGACCCACTACCACCAGACAGTTTCAGCTTCTTCGCCAAGTAAATTGGAGTGTTATGGTGCAGGCTCCTGGGTGTCATGCAGGCTATCTTCAGCAGGATTTTTGCAATCAATGGGAGCCAATTGAGCAGTTTTACAACTGGAGTAATGTGGTCAAATCTACGGGATACCATCACTTGCCTAGCTGTAAAGTTCAGTGTGGCCCTTAGCGACGCTATAAAAATAAAAAAAATCCTCGCTTTAGGTAAGCAAGCTAGAGTAGCACTCCCATAGTCTAATCAGGAAATGACAAGGGTTTGAACAGCTAACTGAAGGTCATCAGGAGGCAAAAAGGCCTCAGTAAGTTAGGATGGTAATTGGCTCCCCTTGTGGTTGCACAGATATGGTCTTACATATTCAGGTGTTTGTCCAGAGTGTTGCCTAGTGATCTAGTGGAATCAATTACGTGGGGGGTACAGTCGATAGCTATAAGTTGTTTGAGCTTTTTAGTGTGAGGGGCAATCAAGAAGAATTCAGTTTTGAGGCAGTTGAGCATAATGTGATTACGGGTTAGCCATAGTTGGCTTTTCAGTAGGGTGCAATTGAAAAATTTTATAATTTGGAGAGGAATTTTTCAGGTACAGTTATGAACCATTGGTGTGGTACTGAGTGTTTCAGTGCTTCAGAATTTCAGTGCGAGGTTCCATGAATACGTTGAATAACGTGGGCGAGGGCGGTGATCCTTGAGGCACTCCAGTTGAGACTGGAGTAATATCTGAAAGGGTTTGGTTGACTTTAATTATTTGTGTTTTGTTATGTAGGAAAGAAGCAAACCAGTCCAATACGGGACCAGATAGCCCTATCCTTCACTCCAGAAGGTCAATCAGGCTATCATGTTTGAAAGTATCGAATGCCGAGGAGAGATCAAAAAGTATGTGAGGCACAATGCGTTCTGAATCAAGTAGTCTCAAGGCATCATTTAAAATGTGTATTAGAGCAGTTTCAGTGCTGTTTCCTGATCTGAACCCAATTGGCAGTGGTCAAGGAGATGAAACTGCTCATTGTAGTTGCAGAATTGCAGGCGTACGCATTTCCCCAGTAGTTTTGCTAGAGTTGGCATGTTCATGATTAAACAGAAATTGTTGTGGTTTGACTGGTCTGCATTAGGTTTTTTTTTTACGTTAGGGGTAACTTTACCTATTTCTAAACAATCAGGAACTATGCTCTGAGAGAGGGAAGCGCAGACAATCTTAAACGAGAGTGGATGTATAGACAATCTAAACTCTTTGATGAGCTTGGCGGGCAGAGGATTATTGAAGTGGGTGGAGGGTTGGATTGAGAATAATGTTTTGGAGACTCTCTGCTTCTTCTGGAAATGTGACAGTAGTCCAAGTAGAATTTTGTAGATTGACCCATCAGAAGGGAACTAACAAAGTGCTGTACAGGTAGGAGACTGGGCTGGACCTGGCTTAGTTGACTCTGTGAGGCAAGTTGCAATTCAGCTTCAATCATCTTAGTCTTTTCAGTGAAGTGGGTAATGGTCAACTGTCTGCCGAAAGGTAGCTAGATTTGCCAATTGTGTCTTGTTTTATGAGTGTGAATATCTTTTTGGCTGTGTTTTTAACATTGTCAAGTTGTGTCCTAAAGACCTTTGTTGAGAGGCTCAATTGAAAATGGAAGTCACTGAGGTTTTGGTCAGAGTGCATGCTGACGCTACTTTTGTTATGTTCACATATGCTCTAAAACAATGTTCATTAATTTTGAATACGTATGATGAATTAACATCGAGATGTTATAGGCATCAGCAAAATTGCTGAATAGTTTTTATATTAAGGTGTTATATTAAGGCAATCATGCAGTAGACATAAAGAGGTCGAGTAATGGCATTGTATCACTGTGCACAAGGTCACCAGACATGTTGCATGCTGTTCACTACGTGATGTCATCTTTTTAGTGACTGGCCTGATTTCATGCAGCAGTGGGTGGATGAGAACAGGAAAGAGAAAGAAAGAAACATACATACATACATACACACAGTAGGAGATATTCTAAGGCTAATTGTAAATACAGAAAAGGCAATACCTCAGAACCTCGGAGAAAGAGGAATCACTGTCGTCCGACCTAGAGACAGGAGATTAGCAGGATTAGGGGGAGAGAAAAACACAGACAACACAAGAAATATTAGAACAAGTCCTATAGCAGGGGGAGAGAGTTAATAGAATCTGAACAGAAAGAAAACGAGACAAAGAGCATTTGTCAGTTAGAGGGAATGGAGAAACAATAGACTGTGAACTAGGGAATGGAATGAAAGAGAACAATTGGAAAGATGGATCGTATGCAGAGGTGAGCAACTGGACGATTTCCCACTGGTCAGTTGCCTCTGAATAATTGGCAGATATATATGCCCAGACGTCATTGGCCATGTGATAATGTAATTGGTTCTGCACCAGCCCTATTGGCTTGTCAGAGGCTCTCAATTGTTCAGTACTTGCTGGACTTCCTATTAACCACATTATTTTAGATTCCAGTGTAGATCTTCCGGTCCTTAACCTTAAAACAAATAATCACCACTAACAAAAATATCTCTCTGCCAAGTGACTTGGAATTCCTTGATCAGTCAGTCCTACAGCATGCTGATGCTTTCTCCAAGCACCATACAGATTCCCTACAGAGTCTTGCTTCTGTTATACAAAATACAATAACACAATTTTCATTTCAAATAGTCATACCTAGGAGTATGGGGCCACATGTACATAAGTTTCAATTTGTGATTTCCTAATTGCAAATCTTTGCGATTCGCTATTAGGAAATTTGTGACCCTTTGGGAATCGCTAAAAACACAAGGATGGTGGCCTGCTGGGGACAGCAGACCACCATGTCTGTGTTTCAAAAAGAAAATGAAAAATGTCAGTTTCAATTTTAGGTCGAGCCTGGATGGCACATGCACTGCTCTGCGAGGCATGCTGTATTCGAGTATGGAAGTGGTGAAAATAGAACTATCTCTGGAATTCCTTACTGACCAATATTTTATCCTGAGTGGCCCAGGATATTTTAAAAAGGAAAGGGATAACAACAAGATTAATAATTGATCTTCATTAACCTACTGGTCTGCTGACTTCTGATTCGTTAATAGGCTTGTTAGTCCCTCCTTAGTACCGCCTTGTCTTCATTTGTAACCTCCCATGAGGACTGGCCCTTTTACTTCTGTTGTTACACGGTATGTCATATTCAGTCTGTAAACACTATTTTCTTTAATGAGTTTTTTTCTACTGCAGGCACGACTTGCTTCCCTGCAACATTCAGCTGGCCATGCCAAGTTTCACTTTCCAAGCAGCCCAGGACAATGGCGGCTGCTTCTTTGAAATGAAATAGTTCTCACACTTACAAGAGTTTGAGCTATTGGCATTGTAAATGACAATGCCTTTTATTTATGTGTTAATTATCAAAACAGATAAATAAAAGGAATTGCCATTTACAATGCCAATAGCTTAAACTCTTGCAAATGCAAGACCTATTACATTGCAAATGCTTGTTTAAGAGTGGGCTGTGGTCCATGGAACAAATGCCTGCTCTGAAAAAAAGTTTTTGCATGCATTCACAAAGGGGAAGGGGTGCCCTGGGGACACCATCCCATTTGCGAATTGTTTGCCACCTACTTGAAGTAGGCCATAAAATGCGAAGGTTTGCCACTGCATTTCAGTCGCAAAACATTTGTAAATAGCCCTGCTAGTTGCAATTAGGAAGGGATACCCTTAACACTCCCCCTTCCTAATAAGGAATCGATAACCCATTTAGCGATTAGGTAATATGTTACTGGAGCACAAAAGGGGTTTGGTACATAGGAAAATGCATTTTTCCGGTTGCAAGTGGGTTTGCCACTGGGAGAAACCTACGCACACATGGCCCTTAGTCTTTCTGCTACTACAGTCAACCTATCAATTTTTACAGTAATCTGCAGGAATTACGCAGCAAATATCAGCTCAATAAACTTGGATGAAAGACTGTTTCTTCAAGAAAACGGAATTCCAAAGTACATTTTCATTCAAGCCTTTGGTTAATTTTTAGGGTTTAAGGCGAAGATACTTTAGGGTCAACATTATTTTTTTTAATAATACCTGTTAGTGAGAAAAAATTTCAAACTGTTGCAATTTGTGGACATTGGCAGTGTTCCACTGGCATTAATCTTTGAAAGTTGTAAGGCTGACCTCTTTCCTAAAATCTTTCCTGAAAATGGAAGCACCCTTCCCATCATCAGTCCAGGCAGTCTTATCTTTACAATACAGAGCAGAAATTCGCAAACAGAGCAAAATCCTCCTCTGAAATTTAGTTCAGCTTTTTGGTCTTTTGGCGGTGCCTTCGGTGCCTCCCTCATGAAAAGCTGACAAGATCTATACTTATAGAAACCTTCTGCTAGCAATATTGGCCAGAGTCTCTAGTGTTTGCTCTAAGTCTTGCGTTGCAGAGGCTTACACTAGGTATAGTTTAAAGGAGACCTTGCTTTCTTTGTTCATGGAATACATATATGTAGCTTCTCTTTGATCAATTTTATAATTCTGTGTTCTCTTTTTCATAACGATATTGAACAGTTACATTGAAATAATATTGTCCTAAAGACCAAACTCCATATAAAAATAAATTACATACCTACCTTATTATCAGCAATTTTAGGTTGGTGCACATAGAACACTCGTCTTCATGTTTGAAGAGGTCTACTTTCACTCTCATGCAACTCACTTTAATTGGCACATCTCTTAAAGGGTTAGTGCTTCTTTGATCTCCACTTCTCTTCAGTGCAAGTCTTAATTGCTCTGGTGTTAAGCATTCTTGTCCTCCTGCTTAGTACTGTTGCAAACCCACATGTTCACAAATATAATTACCCTTTCTGTCATCCTTAGAAATGTACACTGGAACTGTTGAACTTGCCATGTCACCACAAAGCTCTTAGAGAGCTCACAATCAGGGTTATTAAACCCCTGGACCTGACTGCACTAGGTACAGAGACGGTTCTTACTTGTCAAGCGCAGACCCTTGACTCTGGTTGCTGGTGAGGCGTGAGAAGACATTTCGGTCATTCCGTGTTCGCATGGGAGGAGAGGAAGGCGGAGTGCCATTGGCTTCTGAAGACCTGGAAGAAGGAGTATATGTACTTATGAATTGGTATTTATGTAGTGTAAATCTAGCTAGGAAGCAACCAAACACTATAGAGTAAACAGCGGTTGGGAGCCGAGCTACAAGGTCATGTACAACAAGCATGGAATTACACAAATACATTTTACACTATATATATATATATATATATATATATATATATATATATATATATATATATATATATATATAGATCATTGAGATTTTAAATATTATGGGTAAGTGTATATATATCTTCTCAGGCCAACTTTACAAACAGCAGCGTGGAACAGCAATGGGCACGTGCTTCGGCCCCAGCTATGCAAATCTGTTCGTAGGCTGGTGGGAGAAGCACCTGGCCTGGAGGGACACACCAGAAAAATGGATGGATCATATTGTATTATGAGCCTGCTACATTGATAATCTGTTCATCGTGTGGAAGGGCACCCGCCTGGCTGCAGAGGAATATGTAACTTTCCTCAATTGCAACAGCCTCAATTTGAAATTCTGTGGGAGTATCAGCAACACCAGTGTATGTTACCTAGATGTAGAAGTCTATATAGACAATTATAACATATTGACCCGCTTGTTTAGAAAATCTACAGTGGGCAATGCGGTGCTTCATGCTAGGAGTGCCCATCCGAGGAGCATGATTAATAATATCCCCTATGGGGAACTCCTCCGTCTAAAAAGAAACAGTACAACTTCCAAAGAATATGAAAAGGCAAGGGAGGAGGCCTTTTGTAGGTTTATGAACAGAGGATATTCCCATAGTATTCTACATTAGGCATCTGAGAAAACTGACTAAATAGACAGACTTCATTTATTGATACCTAAGATCTCTAATCCCCAAACTGAACCAACTATTAGCCCAGCCAGAATGATCACACAATACAATGCCAAATCACCAGAAGTGGTCCAAATATTTAAAAAGAACTGGCATATTCTTCGAACAGATACTATTCTTAAAAACGTTATTCCAGTATACCCACTGATACCATAGAGACGTGGTAAATCGATTGGGGAACACTTAGTGCAAAGTAATCTTAGGTCACCTGAACAGCAAACAACAAAGGTCAGAGGGTTTTATCGTGCCTAAACTGTAAGGCATGTAAACATAGTCAAAAAGTTCTAGACTATAAAACCCTAGAAAGTGGTGTGACCTTAAACAAAAAGAGAAAAATCAATAGACTTTTAAATTGTAATTCTTGATTTACAGTGTATGTTTTAGAATGTCCTTGCCCTAAAAGATATGTGGGCAGTATCATCCACCCAGCAAAAAAAGTATACTGAAACATATGCGAGCCATTACAAAGAGAGATCCAACTTACTCAGTGGATCACCATTTTGAGAATATTCACAATAGTGATTGCAACCTTTTACAGTTCTCTTGCATTCACCAGGTCCCCAAGAATGAGAGAGGGGGAGATAGGACCAGAGCTTGAGGGCTCTAGAATCCAAACACATCACTGATTTGCAAACTAGAGCCCCTTTAGGCCTTAACATTGATGAGGAACTATGGGCTCATATGGAATGATATCATATGAGCAATTCCATCAACATTGCCCCTGGTTCCCCTTATTAATCCTCCTTGAATATGAAATCAGCCTTTAGAGAAGTCCAGTTCTCTGGAAATAGGTTTGTCATTTATACTGGGTCTCTAGCTGTCCTCACATATTCCGTTTGCCCATTCAGGGCGCAATTGTGATAATATGCAGGCACTCATAGTGGTTATAAGGAAGACGGTAATCTATTTAGATGCAAAAGATAGAGTAATTTCAACTCTTTGATAACCATTTTCTTACATTAACTTTTCATAGGACGCATTTTTGTATTATAACCTTCGATTTCTATGAAATATGTTTTTTACCACTTTTAACCACTTTGCAATTGTATATATGTATATACTATAATGGAGTACCTATTTGACACTGACTTGCTTGTATCTGGAACAAGCTAAGCCTTGTATTCTACATTATGTAGTAGTTGTATTTAGCCATCTTTTATTTCCATTTTTTGTATTCACGTAATGCACGTCTGCACTTTATAACGGTGTTTTTTGTGTATTCTCGCTGACATCGAAAAAGGCAGATTGCCGAAACGTGTCTGTCAGTACGGTGCGGGGGATTCGGGGGGGGTTTAGCAAGAAATAAATCCCATTGTAAGCAAGGACCCCAACTGGATCGCTTGAAAGTGTGGAGAAATATATATAGTTGCGCACCGCCCCACGAACGAAGGGGGCCACTATGTGCGGATGTTACCACACAATCTCAGTGGAGTACGAGTGAGGGATTTAGGATTGACACCCTCGGCTGAGGCCTATCTAAGGGCTTTAAAACTGAACAGAAATTAGTGCTACCATTTGGGGTTTAATAGCGGGACTACAGCTCCCATGATGCCCCTCCGCAAGGTTAACCATTGCGAGTCATCTGACCGGCCCATTTGAGGGCGTGGGATCACTTCTTAAAGAAGGGAACTGTGACAGCAGCACGCGATCTTTCCGATAAACAAGCCTCTGAAGAAGAAAGGATTCGAAACGCGTCAGGCAAGGACATTGGAACGGCTGTTTTATTGAATCAGCTGATGGTGAACATCTATACCCAATAAAAGCTAGATGCTGACAGCTCGTCTCAAGTGCAACTCACTGCTTTGGGCAGACTTTGAGCACGATATTTTTGGCGGCCGCCCTGCCGCCGAGTTGCGCACCACCCCACGAACGAAGGGGGCACTATGTGCCGATGTTACCACATGATCTCAGTGGAGTAAGAGTGAGGGATTTAGGACTGACACCCTCGGCTGAGGCCTATCTAAGGGCTTTAAAGCTGAACAGAAATTAGTTTTACCATTTGGGGTTTAATAGCCGGACTACAGCTCCCATGATGCCCCACCGCAAGGTTTCAATTGCGAGTAATCTGACCGGCCCATTTGAGGGCGTGGGATCACATCTTAAAGAAGGGAACTGTGATGGCAGCACGCAATCTTTCCGATCAACAAGCCTCTGAAGAAGAAAGGATTCGAAACGCGTCAGGCAAGGACATTGGAACGGCTGTTTTATTGAATCGGCTGATGGCGAACATCTATACCCAATAAAAGCTAGATGCTGACAGCTCGTCGCAAGTGCAACTCACTACTTTGGGCAGACTTTGAGCACGATATTTTTGGCGGCCGCCCTGCCGCCGTGTTGCGCACCACCCCACGAACGAAGGGGGCCACTATGTGCGGATGTTACCACACAATCTCAGTGGAGTACGAGTGAGGGATTTAGGATTGACACCCTCGGCTGAGGCCTATCTAAGGGCTTTAAAACTGAACAGAAATTAGTGCTACCATTTGGGGTTTAATAGCCGGACTACAGCTCCCATGATGCCCCACCGCAAGGTTTCCATTGCGAGTCATCTGACCGGCCCATTTGAGGGCATGGGATCACATCTTAAAGAAGGGAAATGTGACGGCAGCATGCTATCTTTCCGATCAACAAGCCTCTGAAGAAGAAAGGATTCGAAAAGTGTCAGGCAAGGAGATTGGAACGGCTGTTTTATTGAATCGGCTGATGGTGAACATCTATACCCAATAAAAGCTAGATGCTGACAGCTCTTCTCGAGTGCAACTCACTGCTTTGGACAGACTTTGAGCACGATATTTTTGGCGGCCGCCCTGCCGCCGAGTTGCGCACCACCCCACGAACGAAGGGGGCACTATGTGCCGATGTTACCACATGATCTCAGTGGAGTAAGAGTGAGGGATTTAGGACTGACACCCTCGGCTGAGGCCTATCTAAGGGCTTTAAAGCTGAACAGAAATTAGTTTTACCATTTGGGGTTTAATAGCCGGACTACAGCTCCCATGATGCCCCACCGCAAGGTTTCAATTGCGAGTAATCTGACCGGCCCATTTGAGGGCGTGGGATAACATCTTAAAGAAGGGAACTGTGATGGCAGCACGCAATCTTTCCGATCAACAAGCCTCTGAAGAAGAAAGGATTCGAAACGCGTCAGGCAAGGACATTGGAACGGCTGTTTTATTGAATCGGCTGATGGCGAACATCTATACCCAATAAAAGCTAGATGCTGACAGCTCGTCGCAAGTGCAACTCACTACTTTGGGCAGACTTTGAGCACGATATTTTTGGCGGCCGCCCTGCCGCCGTGTTGCGCACCACCCCACGAACGAAGGGGGCCACTATGTGCGGATGTTACCACACAATCTCAGTGGAGTACGAGTGAGGGATTTAGGATTGACACCCTCGGCTGAGGCCTATCTAAGGGCTTTAAAACTGAACAGAAATTAGTGCTACCATTTGGGGTTTAATAGCCGGACTACAGCTCCCATGATGCCCCACCGCAAGGTTTCCATTGCGAGTCATCTGACCAGCCCATTTGAGGGCATGGGATCACATCTTAAAGAAGGGAAATGTGACGGCAGCATGCTATCTTTCCGATCAACAAGCCTCTGAAGAAGAAAGGATTCGAAAAGTGTCAGGCAAGGAGATTGGAACGGCTGTTTTATTGAATCGGCTGATGGTGAACATCTATACCCAATAAAAGCTAGATGCTGACAGCTCTTCTCGAGTGCAACTCACTGCTTTGGACAGACTTTGAGCACGATATTTTTGGCGGCCACCCTGCCGCCGAGTTGCGCACCACCCCACGAACGAAGGGGACCACTATGTGCGGATGTTACCACACGATCTCAGTGGAGTAAGAGTGAGGGATTTAGGATTGACACCCTCGGCTGAGGCCTATCTAAGGGCTTTAAAACTGAACAGAAATTAGTGCTACCATTTGGGGTTTAATTGCCGGACTACAGCTCCCATGATGCCCCACCGCAAGGTTTCCATTTTGAGTCATCTGACCGGCCCATTTGAGGGCGTGGGATCACATCTTAAAGAAGGGAACTGTGACGGCAGCACGCGATCTTTCCGATCAATAAGCCTCTGAAGAAGAAAGGATTCGAAACGCGTCAGGCAAGGACATTGGAACGGCTGTTTTATTGAATCGGCTGATCGTGAACATCTATACCCAATAAATGCTAGATGCTGACAGCTCGTCTCGAGTGCAACTCACTGCTTTGGGCAGAGTTTGAGCACGATATTTTTGGCGGCCGCCCTGCCGCTGAGTTGCGCAACACCCCACGAACAAAGGGGGCCACTATATGCGGACGTTACCACACGATCATAGTGGAGTACGAGTGAGGGATTTAGGATTGACACCCTCGGCTGAGGCCTATCTAAGGGCTTTAAAACTGAACAGAAATTAGTGCTACCATTTGGGGTTTAATAGCCGGACTACAGCTCCCATGATGCCCCCCCGCAAGGTTTCCATTTTGAGTCATCTGACCGGCCCATTTGAGGGTGTGGGATCACATCTTAAAGAAGGGAACTGTGAGGGCAGCACGTGATCTTTCTGATCAACAAGCCTCTGAAGAAGAAAGGATTAGAAGCGCGTCAGGCAAGGACATTGGAACGGCTGTTTTATTGAATCGGCTGAAGGTGAACATCTATACCCAATAAAAGCTAGATGCTGACAGCTCGTCTCGAGTGCAACTCACTGCTTTGGGCAGACGTTGAGCATGATATTTTTGGCGGCCGCCCTGCCGCCGAGTTGCGCACCACCCCACGAACGAAGGGGGCCACTATGTGCGGATGTTACCACACGATCTCAGTGGAGTACGAGTGAGGGATTTAGGATTGACACCCTCGGCTGAGGCCTATCTAAGGGCTTATAAACTGAACAGAAATTAGTGCTACCATTTAGGGTTTAATAGCCGGACTACAGCTCCCATGATGCCCCACCGCAAGGTTTCCATTGTGAGTCATCTGACCGGCCCATTTGAGGCTGTGGGATCACATCTTAAAGAAGGGAACTGTGACGGCAGCACGCGATCTTTCTGATCAACAAGCCTCTGAAGAAGAAAGGATTTGAAACGCGTCAGGCAAGGACATTGGAACAGCTGTTTTATTGAATCGGCTGATGGTGAACATCTATACCCAATAAAAGCTAGATGCTGACAGCTCGTCTCAAGTGCAACTCACTGCTTTGGGCAGACTTTGAGCACGATATTTTTGGCGGCCGCCCTGCCGCCGAGTTGCGCACCACCCCACAAACGAAGGGGGCCACTATGTGCGGATGTTACCACACGATCTCAGTGGAGTACGAATGAGGGATTTAGGATTAACACCCTCGGCCGAGGCCTATCTAAGGGCTTTAAAACTGAACAGAAATTAGTGCTACCATTTGGGGTTTAATAGCCGGACTACAGCTCCCATGATGACCCACCGCAAGGTTTCCATTGCGAGTCATCTGACCGGCCCATTTGAGGGCGTGGGATCACATCTTAAAGAAGGGAACTGTGACGGCAGCACGTGATCTTTCTGATCAACGATCCTCTGAAGAAGAAAGGATTCTAAACGCGTCAGGCAAGGACATTGGAACGGCTGTTTTATTAAGTCAGCTGATGGTGAACATCTATACCCAATAAAAGCTAGATGCTGACAGCTCGTCTCGAGTGCAACTCACTGCTTTGGGCAGACTTTGAGCACGAGATATATATATATATATATTGGGAGTGCTACCAAGCACGAGCAGCACACTAAAGGCCATTTAAGTAATTGAATACACATGGGACAGATTATCCACGCCCAGAAGAAAAAGCATACAGCTTTGAAACGCGTCGGCGAAAGGATTTAATTACGGGGGAGAAGCCACCTTCAAACACAATAAATGAATGGTTTTACCTACCTGCTGTCTAGTGCGTCCTTGCTGCAGAGCAATTGGGGAACAATATATATATATATATATATATATATATATTCACTGAAAAAACCATAGGTTATAGACCATATATAGTTAGGAATTAGCATTTAGAAAACCTTATTTTACTCACACAAAACCATTGAAATTCCATATATAGTTAGTTGCACTAACTATATATCGCGCACCCGCAATCCACTGCTGATGATGTCACATATTACATCATTCATGACATGGTCAGTGACATCACTGATGACATCACTGATGACATCTCAAATGACATCACTGATGACATCACTGATGACAACATCCAGTGACTGTATTTTTCTGTAAAGTTAAAATATGTCTTGAGTGGATGTATAAGTGTCTGGATGAAGGATTTAGTAGGGGCATGACTGACTGTATGAGTGACTGATTAAATGTGTCTCACTGAGTGCATGGGTTAGTGACTAAACTGTCTTAATTTGTGCATAATTATGTCTGTTGTTCTGTAAACTGCTGCATGTGTTGATCAGTAGCTATATGATTAACTATATGGGTTATTGATTGGTTGCCCAAGCATTTGTATGGGAGACTGAGTGTGTGTGTGGGTGGCTGGGAGGTGTATGACTCTCTGCATAGATGTGTGAGCAGTTGATTGACTAGATGTATGGGTTCAAAAGTGCATGTGGAAACAGCTGTATGGGCAGTTGACTGTGTGCATGAGTGTATTGGTGAGTGAATGGATATCTCACTGCTACATGTTAAAGTAAGTACATATGTAAAATACAGTACATGTGAGAGTTGACATATATAAATAACTGTGCATAAGAGCCAGTGAATGTGTGAGTGGCTGTATGGATCATTGTGAACTTGTATCCAGGATTGTATAAGTGAGTAAATATGTTTTAGTATATGTTTGAATAAGTAAGGTGTGTATAACTGTATAGTTGAGGAAATGGAGGTGTGATTGATTCTTTGTATGACTGACTAAGTGTCTGAGTAACTCCATGGATGAGTGACAGTCTATGAGTGTCTGTTTACACTGATTGTATCTAAGGTTATATTAGAGTCTGAAGAGGTTCATCGTATTATCACATGAATGATGTCATCAGTGATGTGATCAGTAATGTCAAATGAGATGTCATCAGTGATGTCATCAGTGATGTCATTTGAGATGTCATCAGTGATGTCATTTGAGATGTCATCAGTGATGTCATCAGTGATGTCATTTGAGATGTCATCAGTGATGTCATCAGTGATGTCATTTGAGATGTCATCAGTGATGTCATCAGTGATGTCACTGACCATGTCATGAATGATGTAATATGTGACATCATCAGCAGTGGATTGCGGGTGCGCGATATATAGTTAGTGCAACTAACTATATATGGAATTTCAATGGTTTTGTGTGAGTAAAATAAGGTTTTCTAAATGCTAATTCCTAACTATATATGGTCTATAACCTATGGTTTTTTCAGTGAATTTTCAAGGTTTTGTAAATGCTAATTCCTAACTATATATGGTCTATAACCTATGGTTTTTTCTGTGAATTTCATTGGTTTTTTAACAGCTAATATCTGTAGCTGTAAAATGTTTTCTTCTTTAAATCCAAAAATATATTTTATATGTTTATGAATAATTTTTTTTTTTAATATTTTTTTTTCTTCGTTCCCGCTGCGCGAATCGGGAAGCTTCCCGTTAGCTGACCTTGATGCCGCGAAATAGACCGCGAGCCGGTAAACGTTTCTTTACCGCAAGTGCCGCGTTAGAAAACAACATCGTGACGCCTCCCGTCCGCATGACGTTTCACGTTGTCGCGTGATACGTCATATGACGTGCTACGTTAGCGAACTGGTACGCGAAGCGAGTCGCAAAGCGCAGGTTTCTGGAAGCAAACCGGGAGGCCCTGCAAAGCGCTTAACGTAAACACAGCAAGTCATGTGACTTGGTAATAACACTTTTCATTGGTTCATTTCACTTTTGGTTTCCTAATGATGTAAGACTAGGTCATATAATCTAAAATGAACACTTTTGATTGGTTGAGAACTCTTGTTTTTCCCAAATGATGAAAATCCCTCCTTCTTTCCTCACTCTGACTTTCATCATTGTGAGAGAAAGACCCTTTGTGATCACTGAGCAATGGCTTCTTTCGTAGCTTCAGCTGGTGCTTCCCCACCACCTCCACCACATCCAAGGAAGAGTGGACCACCTGCTCAAGTTGTAATTCAACAAGAAGAAGAAGAAGAGGAACAGGAGGACGAGCACGAAGAGAGGCAGTTTTTGCCTGAGCAGCCCAGGACGTCTCACCGGAAAGAAAACTTCATTTGGCAATTTTTTAAAATTCCCAAAGGTCAGAAAAAAGTAAATGCAAGATACGTAACTTGCCTTATATGTCAAGATAGACTGTCCAGAGGGACCGACAAAAAATACAGTTTCGGAAACTACACAATGCATCGCCATATGACTAGGTGGCATCCTAACAACTACAGTGCTGCACAGTTTCGGAACGACCTAGATAATCTCCCTATTATGGCCAGAAGATCTGTTGTACCGGAAGTAACGGGACCAGAGAGCAGGGAGATGGTGCCAAATATACAAATGAGATTTGGTGATGTAAAACACATCTGCGCATTTTGCGATGGATTCATTTCCTACGGAGAAAAAAGCATCACTCTGATCAACAGAGCTATTGACTATCATATGCAAGTTTGTCCGAAACGCCCAAAATAATAAATACTTCTTTTTTTTGTTTTGTTGCTCCTGTTGAGCCCTTTACAATGAATCGTTTTCATTGCCCCCTCCAAGAAAAACCCCAAAAAATATAAAACTGTTCCGAAAAATTCAAAAACAGTAAAAAAATGTTCAGAAAAAAAAAAAAAAAAGTTCTTTTCAGAACTACCTCCCCGTTATTAAAAAATTGGTACAATATTTGGAACTGTGCCAACCTCTATTTCTCTTAGTTCGCTTCCCAGTTCGCTCGCGGGTACGCGAACCGGAAGCGACCCAAAAACAGTAAGTATAAGGGAAGGAAACAGACACTTATGTTAAAAGAAAGACAGCTATAAGGGAGTAAACTAGAGATACCATTACCCGTAATCCACTGCTGATGATGTCACATATTACATCATTCATGACATGCTCAGTGACATCATCAGCAGAGGATTGCGGGTTTTTTGGCAACATGCCTTATCCACGGTTTAATAACGCTGCCTTTTGCTTTATATAAGTTTTCAAATTGTATGAAATATATACCAATAGGTCGTTATGAACCTTTAGGTAGTGCTTTTCTTCATGAGGTCTGGTCGCTTCCATACACATACAGATGTTTCAAAGATGATCAAGAAGTTTATCTGAATGGAGAGGAATGCACTGAGACGCCAGATCATTCACTAATGTGTAGGCACATACAGTTACACGGTTCATGCAACAAACACCGACCAAATATGGCTTGCGTGTTGCAAGGCACGCCAGTTCCTGCTATCATCCCCACGTTCAAGTTGTTGGAAAATGGTAGTTATTTGATGCTCAATAATGAAGATTGTTCTGAGTTAATTAAAAGTATTCCTTTTATCGTAACAGTAAGTGAACGGGTTATTTGCTGCAGAAATGTTCTATTTCCTCCCACACATGAACATAGGGAGTTTTCAATCTGGCCACAAATACCAACCTTGAGACACGTTTCAACGGCATGGCAAGAATAAGAGCTCTTTTGTCTCAGAGAGAGGTGGCCTTGAGTTCGGCCCGTGAAACTTTCGTACTTCACATAGCGAACACCCATACAGAGGTGCAAAACCTTTTTCAATTAACATTTGCCTTTCAATTTCAGCAACATGTTTCCGACTATCTTTAACGCATCCTCCACAAAGTCCCTGGTGCACTTTTTTAAAGTTGTTACCAGTGGTCTCGTGACTTCATTTGAGAAAATCTTTGGAGTCATCCCTGCTTCCTTTCATTGTATTTTCTGCACTCTGGTTCGTGGATTGGCATTTTTACTTGCATTACCAGCGGACGCTCTTGTGCTTTTTTACATTTTTAAATATGGATGTCCCTCCTATGCAACCTCCGACCCTGCAGCTGCTGACACTGTTCCGCAATCGCATGCTAGAATATTATGGCACAATGCCGTTGGCGATATTAAGCACGGCATATGGATTATCTTTTCGGTTCTCCTACTTCACCTGTGTCCAGCCTGTATTTTACTGCCTGACCTGTGATTTCGATTGGGCCATTGATTTGTGTCTCTGCGGACCGGTTTCTCCTGACGTCGACTTTAATCAGCTGATGACTCCTATCATTACTCACGAGTTGGTTTGTCCTGGCGAAAGGATTATGGCTGTGGCATTGATGCATGGACTACTTGGTCCCTGGAATTTACTGGCGGCAGCACAGTCTTTCTTGGAAGAGAGCTTTCTTGAAAACCCACCGAGCTGTCCTCTGATGGTGATAGAGGATCCGGTGCTGGGAGAGCACGTATGTTCTTTTCCGCTTTTAAATTGGATGGCTGAACTGTTTTCGGATGAAGACGGTGACTTCCTATTGGAGGCTGTTGCAGCTTATTTTGCATACACAGTTATGTCATAGACCTTTTTCATGTTTGATATGCTGAGTACTAGCATTTCATTGACAATTCATTGACTTATTTGTCAAGTTTTTATTATTTACCTTGCCTATTGGCTTAAGACTCGATAAAGTACTTGGCTGTTTTATTTTTCTTTAGCATTAAATTTTCCTAGTTTTTAATGCTTTACCTTGCGGACCGTCCACATATAAACTTGCAATCTGCTCTCATGAGATGGCACTTCTATTATCTTATTCAGTTCGTTTCCGGATCATGAGGAGGTGTCATCTAGGTCCTGGATATCTTTACACCGTGTTAAGTTAGCATGGGCTCATTACCGGTTTAAACGCCATTTTTCCTTTTTTGCAACTTCTGCACACGACACTTAGTTGTTGCTTTAGCTTTCCACCTAGTAGTTCATCGTGGTTTACATGAGAATAATATGTTATTGGTCTACTATCTGCTTTACTTGTTAAACTATATCTGTACAGCGAGTGCTAAAGTTTCAAGAACAACACGATACAGAATTGTTATGAGGTCTGATCTCCACGACTTCATACTCATAACATAAGTGCAACTTCTGCCAATTCTGGGCATGAGGCGGGTTTTATATTGCTTTGCCGAACACACATACACAACAGTTGATGCGGTTCACATGAAGAGAGAGCTGGTGTATGCTTATGTGATTCCTTCAAATCTAAGACACTAAAGTATGGGCACGCCCTAAACCAACACAAAGAGACCTTCTTAGCAAATAATATAATATGTGTATTAGGGAGGGTGAGATATAAGCAGCCGCGGGCCGTGGAGGGAGTTACGATGGGGCAGGGAGGCGGGGAGGGGGAGAAGCAGGGTGGAGCCCTCTCTACCTTGCCCCTCCCCCTCCCCGCCTCCCTGCCCCACCGTAACTCCCTCCACGGCCCGCGGCTGCTTATAAGTGTTGCTAACTCTTATTCATTTACAGCATGTTAACATACTGTCACCATTCGCTTTTTATGTACTAGTAACTATGCTGGTAATTTTGCTACTGATAATATGTGTACTTGTATTCTCCACCCTGCTTCTCCCCCTCCCCGCCTCCCTGCCTCACCGTAACTCCCTCCACGGCCCGCGGCTGCTTATAAGTGTTGCTAACTCTTATTCATTTACAGCATGTTAACATACTATCACCATTCACTTTTTATGTACTAGTAACTATGCTGGTAATTTTGCTACTGATAATATGTGTACTTTTATTATCTAAGGTACTACGCCTGAGAAGACGGCATTAGTAAATAAACATTTCAAATACACATCTGTTCTTCTTAACTCCATGTTCTGGTTTCTAAGAAATCTATAACGACCGACTGTTCATGAGTTCCACGTATCCTGAGGTACTATAAGTTCATATTCTGGATTGTCTAAACATTGAGAGTTTGTTATATCCAATGTGACACTGTACCTAGCTTGCTAAGGAGTTTTTGATTACTAACGTGAGTTTTGGGACACCCTAATTCGCCGAGGTTCCAATCCTCTGTCCACAGTTCTGTGTGACAACAGAAACCCTGCGACAGGGGCACCCCCGACCCTTGCTGGAGCTTCATCACACTTGCGATACAACTCCAGCAATGCGCCACCTTTACGGCACAGATACATCACGCATCTGTGCTGTTTTTGCCCCATGATGCGCCGCATTGTAAATGCAGCACACCATAGGTGACGGAACAGCGGCACAGAATGACTAACACATCCCTGGTGATGCGCCAGTCATCATAAATGTATCCCTATGCTTCTTATCTTGTTAGAGATGAACCGCCATATATATCATCAAAGTTTTTTGCATTTCCTAAATAGCGAACTTTAAGGAATAAATAGCGATTCTTTACCATTCCTAGTTTGCGATGAGCTATTTGCTAATTAGCCGAATGTAGCCCAATGAAGCCCAATGTAGCCCAATGTAGCCCAAAGATGGCCGCCAGACACACAAAAAAACAAATGTAGCCCAAATATCAGCCAGATGTAGCCCAACTATAGCCCAGTGACAGAATGACCAATCAGCTTCGCAAACCTCCGTTACGCGAAGCGGAGCGCTGTTACAGATATATATCTTCTTTTGAACGTTAATTTCTCAAAATCCACTGGAGCACATATATTGAGACCTAGCAAAGGCACATCGGGCTACCAGTCCCTAATATTTTGCCAAGTTTCGTGCAAATCCATTCAGCCGTTCAATTATTATTATTATTATTTTTTTTTGCCCCGGGGGGCCCTTTTAAAACCTCCACATCAAACCTAGGGGGTCAGCGAGGATCTACTATGCCCCCTTATAGTTATTTCCCCCTTTGTTTTGACCTCCTCTTGTCTCTCGATCCTACCGAGAGACAAGATGGCGGCCGCTACGGACTGTTTGGAATGTTGACAGACGCCGGAGAACCAATCAGCTTCGCTTCACAAAGCTCCGTTGCGCGAAAAGTCCGCGAACCAGAGCGCTGCCCGGTCCGCTGTTACAGATATATATCTTTTTTTAAACGTTAATTTCTCAAAATCCACTGGAGCACATATATTGAGACCTACAAAAGGCACATCGGGCTACCAGTCCCTACAATTTTGCCAAGTTTCGTGCAAATCCATTCAGCCGTTCGGGCTAAAAGTGAGGCCAACCGCCCTATGGAAAACTCAATGTTAAAAACACGTTTTGGGACCCCCCTTTTTTCTCGGCCCCCACTGGACGAACCCCCCCCAAATTTTCAAGGGCTGCTCAGAAACAAAATGTGCCATTTTCCTGAAAATTTCAGCCAATTCCGTCCACAAACGCCAAAGTTATTAGACATAGAATTTTCAAAAAACCCATAGAGAAAAAATCCTAACTATATATACCTACTGGCGACCGCCAGTAGGTAATATATATATATATATATATATATATATATATATATATATATATATATACTTACCCATAATATTTAAAATCTCAATGAATTTGTACTGTAGATATTTTGACACATATATTATGGTCAAACAATATTTTGGATTTGAGATTCAGGAAATGTACCTTCAAGATTAAGTCCTCAATACACTTATTTTCAGTTGAGATCTAAACGTGGAGGGAGATTTGTGCGGTTAAACTATCTTGAACCAGGTTTTTAGGACTTTTATTTGGGTGCCATCAGGAGTCATATGCCTTTTTAGTCTGCAGCTCCTTAGTGCCTTGAAAATAAGTCAAGGAGTTATAAACCGCCAAGAATGGATGCAGCCTGAGTGAGGTGCAGACATCTAATCCCCTGGCTCTGCTTCATCAGAAAGAATAGGATACCATTTTACTAAACACACATATATATCAGGGCTACCTAGTTTCCAAGGTAGGTCACCAGGCCAAATCTTCTCAGCTCAAAATAAACTTCTGTTTGTTTTAGATATGTACATATTTAGCCAGTCAGGTGTCTCTTTTTTTTTTTTTTGTATTTTTTTTTTTTTTTTTTTATCCTCATTTGTGTGCATAGCTCCAATCTATCAATACCGAGAAGAAAACCACCACAGAGCGAATAGCCAGAAGGTCTTGTACTGTGCCAACTCAGCCATATAGCTGGTGAGGGATTTATCTATCGAGAGGTACGGTCAGTTCCCCTTTGGCACTAAATACAGCGACCACTCTTAGACTCGCTTAAGATGATACCTCAGTTGATAGAGCCCGAATCATCGAGACCCCCTTGAAATTTAGACTAATAGTCTTGATAGCCAAGGTAGGCAATGCTCACATTAATCATAGGACCTGGGGAAAAAAAAAAAAAAAAAAAAAAAACCCCAGGTAAAGGTCACGACTAACCAAGCATTGCCCAATATGCTCTAGTGTTCGGGTTTCCTACCCTGGCTAAGTCCAGCTTAGAAATTTGGAGGAGTGATGTTCGCCATTCATGCGCAGTAGGTGGTAAAGCGTCTTTCCAGTGTCTACATATCTCCCTACGTGCTGCAAGGATAGCATAAAATATTAATCTTGTTGCTGCATCATGAGTATTGTTTCTCAGACCAAAAATCACAAGCTTGAGGTCTATTGTAATGTTTTCGCCCACAGAATGCGACAACTTGTTTTTAATGACTTCCCAATATTCAGATAAACTTGGGCATTCCAAAAACATATGTGTATCGGTTGCTGCAACAAGCCCACATCTAGGACATGAAACTGGGCCAGTTAATGAGAATTTTGTTAACCTATGGGGGGAATAATATGCCCTATGCAAGGTGAAGAGATGATTCCGACGAAGCCACGATGGTTTAACTAAATCCCAGAGCAATGAACAAGAAGCACTCCAGAGCTCTTCCACTGCCAGCCCCGGCATTAATTCTGCCCATAAGTTTGTTGGTAGTTGAAAACTAATATCAATTTCATCTAATATTTTGTTATACCACCGGGAGATTTCTTTTTTCGCCACTGGGTTATCTAATAAGGAAGTTATCAAGTCACTGACACCACCTATAGGCTGCTTACAACGTCTCATTGACTGACCATAATATGTCTGAGCCCAGCTAGAAATCTGAATATATTTAAATCTTGACAACTCAGGGCCGACTTTGTTAATAAGATAGTCCCATGGGAGTAGAGCCCCATCCATAAACAAGTCGTCCCAACAGTTAATACCAGCTTCTAGTAGGGGTTTGTTTAGGGCGTCTGTTGTCCATAAGGGGGGGGGCGGGTAAATTCCATATCGATGCCCTAGCTGAATAGTAGCCAATCTTAATCGCTTGTCTTATTTTGTACCAAGTAGATACAAAACCATTTAGAATTTTCAGTTTAATTTTTTTAAAGAATTTGGGGTCACTGAACTTAAACAAGAAACCGGAATGATTAACACCCTCACTAAGCAGTAGAGTAGAAAAAAGAGGGCCCATCCCACTGGATAGCGGAGTTTTAAGCAACATACACATGTGCGATAATTGAAAGGCCCATGCGTATATTTGAATGTCTGGTCCAGCCAGCCCTCCCTTCTCCCTCCGTCGTCTTATTTTTTTCCACGAGATTCTGGCACTTTTGTTGTTCCAAATAAAACTAGTGATAGCACTCTGTAGCTTGGAAATTAATTTTGAATCAAAATAAAGTGGAATTGAATTAAATAAAAAGGAAACTTTCGGTAGGATACTCATCTTCACCAGATTAAGCTTTCCCAGAACAGAAAGCGGGAGATGAGACCAATCTCTCATGAGTTTCCTGCACTCTGTGGCGACTTTATTGAAATTGAGAGAGGCGATTACATTGATATCCTCAACTATATTCACCCCTAAATAACGAATTTGACTTTTAAATGTCCCATTATTATTAGTTCTGTTACAGTTCCAGGACATTGATTCTGTCTTGAGAGCATTAATCTCATACCCCGAAACTTTCCCAAATATATGAGCCTGTTCAATTATTTCTGGGTACGCCTCTTCGTAATCTGTAGAGAAAATCATAATATCGTCCGCATAAAGTGCCACCTTCTTATCCCAGCCACCATAAATAAAGGGTTTAATGAGTGTGTTATCTCTAAGGATCTGAGCAAATGGCTCTATATATATATCAAAAAGAAGGGGGGACAGGGGACAACCCTGTCTGGTTCCTCTCATGATCTTAAAAGGTTCTGTCAGGCCTCCATTAATTAGTAAGGAAGCAGAAGGGTTACGATATAGAAGCTGAATTGTCCTCCGAAATCCATCTCCAATACCAAAGCTTTTCAAGGCCTCCGATAGGTACAACCAATTCACCCTATCGAAGGCCTTGGTGGCATCTAGAGTGAGAACAACCAGTGGAATTTCTTCCTTGATAGCAATATCAATTGTACCAATCAATTCGTATGTAAGCTCACAGAGCTGTCTCCCTTTTATAAAACCCTTTTGGTTCGAAGCTATTATATCCGGAGCTATCCGCCCCAGCCGGTTTGCTAAAATGGAAGTAAAAATTTTATAGTCGGCATTTAGTATAGAGATGGGCCTGTATGAGCCACAGTCAGAGGCGGGTTTACCAGGTTTCAAAATTAGGGTTATGACAGCACTGTTCCATGACTCCGGTGGTGTTTTCCCCTCTCTAAGAATTTGGTTAAACAAAGTGACTAGCACTGGTGAGAGTTCCGAAATAAGTTTTTTATAAATCTCGCTAGGCATACCATCTGTGCCAACCGCTTTTCCGTTTTTTGATTTCTTTATGGCCTCCTCCACCTCTGCTATAGTTATTTCCCCATCTAAGTAGCAAGATTGTTCTTCTGTTAGGGAGGGAAGAGGTATGCCCCCCAGCCAATTAGTTACGTCACAATGATTCGGCCTAAGATCGTCTTGATAAATGGTTTCGAAGAACTCTCTAAAAACTGCTCTGATTTCCTCATCTCTAGAGAAAGTACCTTCCGCTGAAATAACTGAACAGATGTTGTTTCGTGCCCGGTCAGATTTTACTTTCCAGGCAAGTAATTTACCTGCCCCCTCGCCATATTGAAAATGGGCGAGCTTACTTGCTTCCCATCTCTGCATGACCCGCTTCTCCAAAACTGCTGACAATGAAAGTTTCAGCCTGCTCAATTCTGCTTGTTTGAGGGCAAAAGTAGGATTTTCTGTGGGATCAATGTTATCCATATCGTTTTGTACTCTCAAAACGTCTCTCTCAATAGAGGTAACTTCTTCTATATATTGTCTACTGCGGAAGGCTACTTTATTCTTAATGAGGCCTCTTAGAGTACACTTGAACGCATCCCAAATAGTCCCTATTGGAGCTGAATCTTTATTAGTACTAAAAAAATACTTTGTCTCTGATTGTAAGAATACAATATCCTCTGTTGAAGAGAGGAGAGATCTATCAAAAGACCATGTTTTAATGGGAGATGTTGTGGCTAATTTTAGTACTAGTTCAATTGCAGAGTGGTCAGAAAGATGTATTGGGGTATATTGTATTGAAATTGTATTTTCAGCGAAAGCTCTACTTATAAGAATAAAATCAATTCTAGACTTGTGTCTATATTTATGATTCCTAAATGAAAATTCTTGCCTTTGACCCTCTTTAAAACGCCAAATGTCTAAATAGTCATATTGACGCATCAAACCTAACAGGCAGTTCCTAGATTTAGAAGTTATTTTCTGCCTACTGTTAGGGGTTTTATCTAAAAGTGGATTCAAAGTAATATTAAAGTCCCCTGCTATTATCACTGGGTCTGGGAAACTAAGCAAGTTGTTAAATAAGGTTTCCAGTATTGAGGGATCATCTATATTAGGACCATAATATCCCACGAGTGTTAATTTTGTGTCCCCTAATTCTACTGCCGCTATAACCCATCTACCTCCGGTATCTACTTTCTGCTGCTTAACTTTGAATATGACAGATTTTCTGAAAAATATCGAGACCCCCCGTGTGTTAGAACTTTGTGTTGCAGAGATTGATGATTCTATCCATCTGTTCCTACGGACCAAGTCAAGTATCTCACTCTCGACTAAGTGAGTCTCCTGGAGGATGATGATTCCTGCATCAGTGTCCCGAAGGTACTGCAGTCAGGTGTCTCAAGAGAACAGTCAAAATGCCCGCTAAAGTCAAAGTGTGTGTGCTATCATAATAAACACACAGCAACAGACATTCACTCACACACAGACACACTGGCTCTCTGAACTCAAAATTATTTTGCAGTCTATTAGCATGAAGTTGTATAGTGCACCAATATCCTGTTTTGTGGTGAACAAAGAACTCATTTTGCAGGGCATAAACATTCAATTTCATAGAACACAAATAGTTGATTAGGTGGTTGAAAATAGTCAATTTATCAATGTAAAGATAAGTGCGTGTTCATAGTGCCATAGTTGCCAATTCCAGTGCATATATATTGGTGCTGGTTTCACATTGCCCCAAAATCCAATTTTCAGGGTAGAACTATTAATTTTAAAATATAAAGATGTCCAGTTTTGCAGTTCGTGGATTGCTAATTTCTCGTTGTTTACATTCAGTTTCACAGTGCACAATTATTCTATTTTGTAGAGCTCAAATATCGAATTTAACAGTGCAGAATAAAGTAATAATAAGCAATGTAGCTGTGCTCAAACCACTGATTAAGTGCAAAAATAGACAATTTTATGATGTTACATTTAATTGCACAGCACATAGGAAGCAAAATACCTCTAAACAAGTATGACTATTTCTTATTCATAGTCAAGAAAGCATTTAACAATGAAGAAACAACACAAATATTCAAGATTCATAAAAAGTGGGTAAACACAACATAATTATAAGCCCGTAGTTTCCCAAGAAAGAAACAAAGATGCTCACGTCTTCACTAACAAATACCCATCATCTTTCCCTTGCACTCTTCCCACCTACTCTACCCTCCCAAGCGCACACTGCCAAAATGATAAAGGATGAAATTAAGATCAGGTCAAATATGCTGAAGCACACCAGTAGGCGGTGGGAATCAGAAAAACAATTTATATACAAAAAACGTGTGGCTTTGTTGGGATGTGAATAGCCCCTGTATGGTATACGGGCATGTACCCCTGCACCGAGTACCCTAGTGCATATGAAACTGGCATCCTGATTTTTGTTTTGGTACACCCAGCATGCAAATTTAGCGTGGCCACGGAGGTTAAGGTTTTTCCATGGCAAAGCCAAACTCCAGATCCTGTTCTGTGTGCCATAGCAGGGTGCAGCAACCATACCCTTTTTAGCAATATGGGACTACAGTCCATGTCTTAGAGTTGGCGACATAAAGTGATGGAGGTGGCAGCGTACAGAGTTTTCAGGATTTATAGTTCTAGGAAGAGCCTTTTTTCTCTGGCTCGGAGGAGTGAAGGATACACGATCACTCATGTACAGTTTTGCTAGGATGTGATAACCCGACTCCTGAGCTGATATATTATGTGTGTGTCCAGTGCATGAGTGTGTATGGTTGATGTGACCAGTGAATCCATTTTACTTTACCCCTGGTTTAACATGGCACAAGATGGTGGGTGGGTGCAGCTTACCCAGATGGTCGAAGTGTATGGCTTGAGTTCCTGTCACATGGGGGTGGAGACAAGTCTACCCATAGACATTCTGTGAGAAAGTTTTAGTCAGGGATTGCTATTTAGCTTTCCTGGGCATTGCCATTAAGAGGGTTGTTGGGGAGGTGGTTAGTCAGCGGTTTTTATTGTTAAAGGTGGGGACGTTTCTTGCTAAGACCTACTCTTTTGTCTACCCATGATTATCACTTCAGTAAGGCTGATGAAAGCCATCAGCAGATATCTCACACTTCATTTTGACCTCATTTTGAATAAACCTCCTTGGAGCCAGCATTATAACTACCTTATGTGGCAGCCATCACACTGCACAAAGACTGCCTACTCTACAGAGAAGACATAACTATAGAAGGGAACCACCCTAAAGCAGTTACACAACCTTCAACAGAATATTAACATTCCCTGTCTTGAGAATGAGCACAAAAGTGAAATCCAAGCCAACCCACTTAGTTCCAGTTCCAAGTTCATGTTAACCAAGGAAGGGAGTGCTCTGCAGAATCCTCAAAGATATACTGTTTGCCTAGGGCCAGTGTTAGCAGGTCAATCAGTCTCCCAAAAGTGAAGGGACATTACTTGAAGTCTGAAAAACTTGATAAATATCTTTTGGGTCTGCCTAGAGCCTAAAGGTCTGCATGCCTGCTTAGATAGTGCCTGGCCCTGCAAGAGATGAGACTGTCCAGCAGGTGAAGTGCAGCCATATGCCCAGTGCTAAGAATACCCAGCAGAAGCTGACTTGTGAGTGAGTGCACTTAATTCCAATCAGAGTTGAGAGTGTGTCTCCACCAGCTTACCTGTGTTCTTCATTCACTGAACTACCTTAAACAACATTAACTTTCATAAACAGTACACTGTCCAGCATCTCCACTCTGAACTGAGGTGTCTGCCTCCTACCACATCAAGCTGTGTGTCCAGATGCCATCACAGCTGCAGCCGAAGAACTACCTGACAGGTAGGAGGCCACAGCTGCCAAACAGAGATGACCACTGAACCCAGCCTGTGGACCGAGATCTTTGCCATTACCTGAGGGGCCTGCCTGCCACCCCTGCCAAGCTGTGTGTCCAGACATTATCACCACTCCAGTAGAGGACCTCCCTGATGGCCTGGAAGCCACAACAATCATGTTGATTCTAGGCTGCAGAGACGTAACTCTGACATAGACCTTCTGCCTTGGCCTTATGACGTATTCATGTCACTGTGACGAGTGTGGGACATCTGCCACAATGCTAAGCAGTATTTCATCAGGCAGGTGTCGGGAGGCTGTGTCTGAAATATTGAGATTGCATCTTACCTCAGAACTGTGTAATTCAATTGAACCAGTGTGCTGCCAGAATCTTTAGTAAAATATGAAAGTAAGTGGAGCTTTGGCTCCCCGAGTGGACAATTGATCAAATCTGAAGCAATTCTTGTGTGAGATTCCTCGTCGCTAAATGTCCAGCATCAACAGGTATGTGCTACAGCTATTTTGGAATAAACTGAAAGATAGATGTGGAAACTGTATGAAATGGTTACTGTCCATAGCAATTTGAAGAACCCTGTAACTGAGCCCCATAGTGTGTAGTATTATGTTTTGTTATGTCCTCATCCTGGGGCCCAACACCTCTGCCCAACACCTCTGCTTGGGAAGACTCCTGGATGCACTCTATGCAGGTGTCACCGAGAAACTGCTCAAAATACGGATGTATGATGTTACAACGCATAATTTTACAACGCCTACCTTTACATCGCAAGTTTTACAATGCATACCATTACAACACATAGTGCTTTTAGGCGCTGGATAGTGAATAGTTTAATTTACTATTCCAACTCCAGTCCCCGTGGATAGTAGGGAAGGTGTTGGATAGTACATTAAACCTATTCCCTATCCTAGAGCGCCCCCAGCGCAATGCGTTGTAATGGTTTGCGTTGTAAAAGTTGCGTCGTAAAGGCACTGCGTGTTGCGTTGTAAAGGATGTTTACCTCAAAATACTACAGAAAGTTATAAATGCCGCAGCAAGACTGGTGCTCAACATCCCCCGCAGCAGCCACATCTCCAAACACCTTCGAGAACTCCACTGGCTCCCAGTCAACAAAAGAGTCACCTTCAAGCTCCTCACACATGCCAGCAAAGCACTCCATGACGCCGGACCAGCATACCTGAAGTAGCACCTCTCATTCCACAGACCCATCAGACACCTCCGCTCCGCCCAACTGGCCCTTGCCACCCTCCCTCGGATCTGCAAGAACTGGACTGGAGGAAGATCCTTTTCCTACCTCGCTGCAAAAACCTGAAACATCCTGCCTCTCCACCTCAGGCTATCACTGTCATTGACCCAGTTCAGGAAGGATCTCAAGACCTTGCTCTTCGGCTGAACCTCAACGCCCAGTCAGACCTGCAGCCACCCACCCCCAGCGCCTTGAGACCCTCACGGGGGAGTAGTTGTGCTTAACAAATACTGATTGATTGATTATTAATGTGCTTCTTATTGGACAACAAAAGCACTGGGCTGGGCTGCCTTATATTATGTCTGGTGGTTGGTTGTTGAGTCTTTCTTATGACCTACTACACTGCTCGCCCACACTACCCTGAGCATCAAGTGTAGAAAGGGTGTACTTGACCCATTTGGGAAAGACACAATAGGACGCCATTGCCAAATGACCTCAACCACCACATTGTTGCCCAGTAGCCTCTATCTGCCCTCAGGCGCAATCAACAGAGTCTAACAGAATAACAAAACATTGGTGTTTTAAAAATGAAAATTAAATTATGGGAATATTATCCAAAATGATATCTTCAATGACCATACGGATCTTTTATGCAAAAAACAAAAAGATTAAAAGTTGTAATGCACATTTGTCTCAAATTTTAGCATGTGGATATTCCAACCAGGCTATCATTAATTAATATTATTTAGTTATGCTTTACACAGAATCACCTACAGCTGTCTCTTTTCGGTACTTGCTTGATAAACTGGAGCAGCGAATGTAAGGGTCGCTGAGGATCACCCCTGTAGAGGTGACAGGGCAATGCAACTTCACACAAAGTTTACCTGAGTACGACCTTGCTAACCAGGAGACATTTAGTACAGTGTGCATTTCTACATAGCACTGAAGCTATATGCTGCTACCATTTCCTCACATGTTTTTTTTTTAACCAACCTGGAAGATTGTCCTCGGTCATAGGATTTTCTCCGGGTCAATGGTGAGGTGTCAGCTCCTCTGGACTGCCTGGGGCTGAAATAAAAGACATGTAACCTGTTAAATCTCTCAGTGTTTCAATTCAATAGTTTATCTAGAAGTGAGAGTGTGAGTGAGTGAAGAGGTGAATGACTTAAAAAAGTGAAGAGTGAGTTAATGAAAGAAAGAAAGAGTAAAGAGTGAATTAATACATTTGAGTATGAGAGTGCTCAGTCTTCAATTACTTAATCATCCACAGTTAGAATTTAAAATGGTTGTGGAAGGTTCACTGTTGGGTGGCATGTGGTGGAGGGAAGATTAGTTAGTTTAGTAGTAGGTACATTAATAAGGATATTCGACTTGGGGGATGGATGGACAGGAACAGTAATATATTGGAGGAAGGACTGTGAAAGTAAGGGAGGAAGTATGTAGAAGTAATAAGGAAAACGGGAATAGGATAGGCTAGTGCTAGCTGGGAATGAAAATTAGGGAAAGAAAGTAAAAGGGCTTAATCATTTTGGAAAGAATATAGGTGGTAGGAAGGTAGAACACTTTGGGGCATCAGGGAGAAAATGGATAGCTTTAAGGGGTTTGCTAGATGGAAGTTTCATATACTCTTACTAGGAGGATGAAGGAATGACAGTTGGTTTAGGATTTGAAGTGAGCTAGAGTTACACCCCAAGATTAGAGCTAAAAGTGGGATACATTTGTAATATGAATAACTTATTTTTAGGGTAAGAGTGGAATAGGTTTTTGGGATATGAGACCCTATTTTTAAAAGGATAACCAGTATATGGGTTTGGTGAAAGGGTAACAGGTTTAAAGACAGACATTTCATAGGGATGAGACACTTACAAGGTGTTGCCCCGGACTGGCAAACTAATCGTCCTTGACACCTTATCTTTGTAATACGAGTCCCGCACTGAGAAGCCGATCCCATTCTCATTGATCTCTGTCAGCGAGGCAAGTGACTTGGCTATGTTTCGCGTGGATATATCCAGTGTTGGTCCCAGGAACTCCGCAGACACAGCCTTCATCTGGCCTGAGAGCCGCGGCTCTCCCTAAGTGTGGTACAGAGGTTAAAGGTTTCGATTATGGCCTATATGATCATCCATCTTAGTATCACAAAGTGATAGCTAGATCTTCTCAATTAAAACCAGGGTCACTGGGATTATGAAATTCTACAGTTGCTGAGTTTTGATGCATGGATTTCCTGAGCTGGCACTTTATACATCACCTGTTGAATAATTTTCAGTTTCAACAAAAAGATTTACTGAAAAAACACATAGCGCAACACTGCGGCAGACAATATGCAAATATTAGCTAGTCAACTAGATGTCGATTGCTGTAGTCAAATATTAAACAGGGTTTAAAGAGCTAAAGAGATGAAAATATTGCCCAATATTGATGATGGACTGGAATGGACATTTGTCTACATAATGAAACAAATCCATTTAAACTTACAAGGTATCTCATCATTGTGGAAATAATGATTCCTAGTCTGCAAAATAAGTTGTTCCAATTATGTTCAATTGTTTCATTATTACTGAAATGTAATGTTACACTACATACACTGTGCTAAAACCAGCTATTAGAAGAAAAGGGCAATTTGGAATGTGTCACAATTGGGAGCAATGGTTATTTATTGTTTATATTTTTATACTATATAAAAATTGTGGAATATTCATATTCAGTGTTTGCAACTGAAGTACTATTAGCAATGTGTTCCCTTACAGGTTAATGATGCATGTAAGGAAACAATGTAATACTTGATTATGTATTATTATTAAGATATTTATTGTATAGTGGTTTGGATGAAGAGATTAGAATAATATGTGTTTTATTGTCTTTAGCCCTGATGAAGTTGGAGGCACAACACCATTACGACAAAACATGTATTGGCTAGAAGCTTGATTGAAAGCGTGAAGACTTCGAATAAAAGACACAAGACCAAATTATTATTCTGTGAATTATTATTCATTGTGTGCTCAAAACATTCTTCATAACTGAGTCAATATTGGCTATTAAAGGGTATTTGGTGCCTCCCTTCCTTTTGGAGCACCTAAGTTGTAATAAGATATTTGATTTCACTTTGTGATACTCAGCTAAAGTTGGTGGGAAATGAAATTAAAAAGATGTATATAGCGCTCTTAACCAAAGGATAGCAAGGCTCTGCATCAAAGAATTCCGAATCCCTCTCATAGTGAGCCCACCCTAAAGAAAAAAAGCAAGATGATACAGAACCTGCAAAACCTAAAAAGAACAAATGAAAACAAATGGACTATGAGACCCAGGAGAATAACGCCTACGATGTAAAGAGCCAAGTTTTTAAAAATTATCAAAAAGAAATGAAAGACTCAGTCTCAGCAATGTAACTTGGCAAGGTATTCCATAACTTGGCAGCTGCCACAGAAAAGTAGCATGTGCCCTATCTTGCCTTTCCAAATTTGGGAACTATAACTTTCTTTCTGAAGGCTGACCTTAAGTGCCCAGTTGGCCTATACAGATGAACGGTAGATCTGATGGCCAATGATCCTTTGCCATGGAGAGATTGGTATACTATATAAAGCGACTTAAAGATCACACGCTTCCTAATTGGCGGCCAGTGTAACCAGGGCCGGACTGGCTACCGGGCAGTAGTGTGTGCTGCCGAGCTAGGGGCTAATTTCTCTGTAGTGGGGACTTATTTCGTTGATGGGGACCTGCGTGCGATTTGAAATAAAAAAAGCAAAACGAATTTCGTTTTGCACACGCAGGTCCCATCAACGAAATTAGCCCCCAGCACGGCAGCACACACAACTGGCCGGTAGCCAGTCCGGCCCTGAGTGTAACCTTCAAAGGCTTTCTTTCACTGAAAGATATTTTGGAGTGTTAAGAATAAGACATGCAGCTGCATTCTGCACTGTCTGGAGCTTGTTAAGAGAGTAACTGTTGATATTAGGATACATAGCATTGCAGTAATCTAACCGCAAAGTGACCAAAGCGATTACCACTGATTTACAAAGTTTCTCGGGAATAAAAGGGAAAATCTTCCTGATGGTGGGGATGATGAAAAAGCAACTGATTGTGGTGTGATTTACTTGTAGATTGAAATTAAGAGATGTGTCCATTAGTACTCCAAGATGATTCTTAACTGATTCCACAGGGTTAAGGAGGGGCCCACATGATTCCGGCCACCATCGCTCAGATCAGACCAGCTGCACCAGAGAACCTAACCCTGCCTTCAAACAACTTTCCTTTCCTTTAGGTGATAGTCACAACCTACATTCTCCGAAAATTGTTTATAGATTCATATTCATGGTTTCAGTAGGAACTATTTGTTATACCCATTTTTGGGCATATACCAGAGGATTGGTACATGTAAGTGTTGATGGTAGTTAGGCTGCAATAATACATAAGTCAAGTAATAGTAAAATGGGGTGACACATAGCAGAAGAAGATACGAAACAAAACAGACAAGTAAGTGAACATTCACAATGTCTTGCTGTAGCTTAGTGTCATCAGCCCAAGGTTCCATGGCCAAAACATGTCCTCTAACTAAACTAATCAGTGGACAATACACAAGCTAAAAAGGGGAACAGATAAAAGAGGGCAGTTGCAGGACCCCACAGTATTCAGTCGAGAAAGCTGAATTAAAATTGCCCATCTCCTCACTATTGTTATTCAGCTAGGAATGTGTTGATGATAGCAAAAGAGTTGGCTTATTTTAATCCACAAAGTCGGTTAGCTCATTAAAAAGTACATGACGGGAGGCAGAGTAGATGCCCTTGCTGAGTTCTACTTTAGTGAAAAGGAGGCAGAGGGGGCATTTGATTACTCTGCACAATACCAGAAAATGGAATATCAGAGGTTACGCAAGAACCAGAGCAATATACTGAGAGTGGAGAGTGACAAAACCCATCTGGGCAACTAGCACTGCGAGGAAAGGGGCAACTTTTCAAGTGTAAACATATATGCTGTGTCAACCGTAGATTTTTAACTAGAGAGAGAAAATATTCTTTCTTTAAGGAGGAAAGATACCTGAGTTCTTTGAGCATAGTGTAGGAACTGCTCCTGCCATTAAGGGGTGATATTCCCTTACACAATGGACTGGTAAGAAAGAAAATAATTTAGTTTAGCAGTAGCCAGGATTCTGTTGTCTGAAATATTCTTTACAAAAAGAAGCACTATCCCTTCCTTTATGGGGAGACTAAGGGGAAGATTTTCAAAAATGTCACGCAATGCAGCGCAACCCCCTAGAGGCTCCGCTGCGTTGCGTAACGGGAGGGAGCAGGAGAGCGCCATATCTTCAGAGATATGGCTCCTTCCTCCCCTTTCCCTTGCACCGGCGCTGATTTCAGCTGCCGTGCGCCATGCACACTTCATCGCGCCGTAGCGCTAGGGTGTGTGCATGAGTTTAGCATAGGTTTTGTACAGGAAGGGTTCCCTTCCTGTACAAAATACTATGCTAGACACAATGCAAAGCTTTTCCCACTTTGCATACATGCTGCACAGTACAGCACGCATGTAAAATTGAAAAAGCAAGGAGAAATGAAATCATTTCTTCAGTTAGCACCTCCTTTGAAGGGGCGTTAACTTATGGCGCAAAACCATGTTTACAAATCTTTGTAAATATGGCTTTGCATCAAAAGGCATGGATGGTTACGTGGGAACGCCCACGTACCACCTATGTAAAGCCTCCTCGGCGCAAAGTAATGCAAAGCAGTGATTTGCGCTGCTTTGCCCTACTTTGAGGGTGCGAGAAAATTAAACAAAAAAAGATTTGCACTGGTTAGCATCACTTTTGTGACGCAAAACCAGTGCAAAAGGTGTGAAAAGCTCTCCCAAAATATCCAATGCTTGCACCATAGTGCAAGTTTTGTTAACAGTAACTACTTTCCAGAGTGTGTGTAGCCCTTGAACCAGAATACCTGCTGTACCTGAAGGAAAGAATGAAAAGAAATATCCCTCTCCTCAGAAAGTTTGCAGCAGAGCCATGATTCACTGAAGCAAGCAAGATAGAACAAGCCTGCATGTGCAAACAAGTGGAAGACCTTTGTATGTATTTGAGCATTTCTCATCATAACTACGTACAGTGTACACTCCTTTCTTCAGCAATGGTGCAATGGATCCTGCCAACAACACCTTGCCTCCCTGTTTGCGCGTACATTTCATAGTAGAGAGCCCACTCTGCATTGCCTGAACAGAATGTATTTGACTCTCTACACCCAAAAACGTTTGTTTTACCTGGCAAAATATGAACAGGGGAATAAACTACAGATATAGTAAGTCTACATGTCTTGTAACCTTAAATATATCAGAATCAGTATTACTAGCCCATTGGGGATGAGGGCCTACGTTTGCTGTATGATCAGTTCATCTGAGCCATTAAGTGAAATACACACAGGGTACGCAGAGTTTATATAAGCAAAGCAAAGGATAAGCATGTAGTGGGAATTCATAGCAAGTGATTTGCACATGGTAGGCACGGATTGCACACCTAGCATAGCAGAGATTGTAAATCATTTTTCAACCATGCTGTGCCAGTAACTTGCTGTGGTAATAAAAACCAGTTATTATCATTTTATGTTTCCTTTATTTCACTGTTGCAAAGCAGTGGGGTGGCACTCTTCCGCCTTAGTGGAGGTGCCGCCTCTGATGGTTTACATGGGAACCAGAAGGCACAAAATATCTTATTTTGGGTATATCGATTAAGCCACATTTTCCATGGTATTAACATGCCCATTACGTTAAGTATGAGTATTAACAAGGGCATTTACACTCCTACATTTTGCAGCAGCTCTCACTCTCACAGAATGACCCATATGTCAGTTCTTACCTTGCATTTGAAGTCGTCCTGACTGGTGGAGCCCTTCATAGCACAGGACTGGGAGAAGCTAAAAAGAAGAAAGGATTTAAAAATGAACCACCAAAACAATGAAAATATATCAAAACAAGAGTCAATGCCCTAGCACTTCTGAATCAAACTTCTTCTGATACTAATGAAATGCCACACAGTGCACCACCATAATGATAATTGTTGGCCAAATAAAAAACATGAGTTCACTTGTAATGAGGGTCTCATTATAGTTAGGCGCAGGCAGCTTTGTTAATGTATTGTCTCTATTTCAGCTCATTATCTTAGTAATCAAGAAAACCAGCAGCTTCAATTCAAAATTTGCTCCCTTGCTTGTAAGTAATTTGAGTCTCAGAGAGTGTGAGAAGCAAATGATTTGTGTTTGAAAGAATCTCAATCTGGCTGTAGCTCCAGTATCCATCATCTTCATTCAAACTAACCCAAACCTGAAATCAAGCGGTTTAACATTCAGATCTTTCTGAGGATCCGTAGGGACACTAACGCAGGAATAATTTGGGCTTTTCCAACTCCTTTTGCAATGCAAAGGTCTCTGCATTTAAATGGTTAGTCTTCCAATTTTCCAATTAAATTCAATACATTCCAAAATACTTAATGTTTCTCTCTCAGGTAATGCTTATAAGCTACCACAGACACAGTACAACAGCAAGACTTTTCTGCATATACAAGAGTGTTCATAGAAACTTTTCTAAACAGATGATGATATTGTTTTACCTTAAGTATTGAATAATTAGCATAAATTAACATGTTCCCTGTGAAAAATCTTCAGAACTGCTTTCTGCTAGTGACTTGATTCTGGGCTGAACCCCCTACTAAAGAGCTGAGCATTAGAGTGGATGCATTTGTCACATTTTGTACTAGGCATAACATTAACATCAATTTAAAATTCCTATTTGAAGCTGTTAAGTCACAAAGGAGCTTATCTGGTAGTTATTAACTCTGGCAGGAGGGGTGAGTAGGATCAAAGGCATTTCTGAGGATTTTATTTTAAAAATGGGTTTAAAATGATAAGGTTCTTCTAAAAGTAGACACTCATTCAAGCCTTCTTGTCTCATTTTACGAAGATGATTATGTTGAGTATAATAAGGGCACTGCCAATGTTTAATTTGAGCCTGTGGGGTCCACCAGCATTCATTTTTGGCAGCCATCTTTTATTTTACCTCACCCGCCATTTACTGAGAGCAAAACCTTGAAAACACCCAATAAGAATGAAGGAGGAAGAGAAAGACGGAAAAAAGTCACAAAGGAAGAAGGCAGGAACCTCCAAGAGAGAGATAATGGGACATCAAGTGTCCATTGGTAGGTTAAATAGGCATAAGATGGATTCAAGACTTCGCAGCCTTGGTAGTCGGTGCACTGACATTTAATAGCACCAGTCACACACTTCTGAGTAGCAGAGGTGGCTGGTAACTTTAGTAGGGAGGGGGGCGGGCGGGCGGACAGGACACACATGCACATACACACTCACACCCATGCATTCACACGCACACACATCCATTCACAACACACATTACTAATTATTAAAACATACACACACGCATGCACCAAACATTAATGTAAAAAAAAGAAAATCATACTTTCTTGCAGCTCTGAGGGAATGCAGCAGTCCCAACCTCATCACATACTGGGATGGGGTCGGAGAGACTGCAGACCACACCTCACTCTGTGATGAAGTGTCTCTGATGGACACTCAACCCTGAGCTCTTCAGGGCTTAAAACTGAGGCAGCCAGGTCCAAGGCAATGAGTGATGCTACCCCTCATCGCTGAGGGGGAGGGCCTCAAGGACTTTTGCTGAGCTGAGGAGGTCAAGCCCACAGGAGCTGTGACATCCTCAGCACAACAATGTTCAGCTCAGGTAGCAAGGAACCCACGCATTTAGTGTATGTATAGCTCCTGGCTGCCCGACCTGAAAAAGTATAGTGTCTGTCAGACTGACCTTTACTCAGCCTGACAGACATTGTTCTTGAGGGGCAAAAGGAGAGGGGGTATGGCCCCTCAGCAGCAATGGACCGGCCGTGGATGCTGAGCAGAGCTTTAGATACTTATTTTTTTACTGCACGGTTTTGTCACCTTTTTCATACAAATTAAATAGAAGACTAGAATTCAGCAGAGTATCCACAGATCTATCCAATGTAATGTGCTCTTTTGAGAAGAGAATTTTATCATGGCTCTTTTAGATAAAATGCTGCCAGTTCTGTCTTTATCAAGAATACTTCACTACCGGGGTTCTGCCAGACCTTCAAAAAGATCTCTCATAGTTTCCAAAAGTTCGACTAACTGTTCAATAATATTCATGGGATTATTTCCCTATTGGGCAGAATAGTCCTATAAATCATTTTCAGCAGGAGCCTCTTTAGCTTTTCACTGGTCTCTAGTGGGCTGGAACTGAGCAGGAAAAGCCATGCATTATACTATTAACAGGATGAACAAGTTACATACCAGTACATAACTATGGAGCAGCAGATTATTTGGAATCTTCAGTACCAGTCCCCACCCTATAAACTTTGAGGAAAAGTATGTTTGTATGTCTGAAAAATAACAGCAAAGAATGCAGGGCAAATGTCAAGGGGTAGGAGAAGTGTGTAGGACAAATTCAAATATGTACAGGAAGTGAATGAAACAAAGAAAAGGAGAGGAGCAATGAAAGGTTGACACCAAGAGACTAAGGCCCTCTATACGAGTGGACCAAAAATTTCCAGTAAGTGTTGCACCTCCTTTTACCGCATGTTGGGGTAGGAATGTCCCCTGCATGGTATATAGGCATGTACTCTTCCCATAAGGAACCTAACTGCATGTGAATCTGGTAATCTGATTGCTACTCACCCACAGGGCCGGACTGGGAACAGAAACCGGCCCTGGCAAACTGCTCAGCTGGCCCCTCCTGAGGTGAGGGGGAGTGCAGCTGAGCAGTTTGCGATGGCCGGTTTCGGCCGATTTTGTTACAGGGCCTGATATTTCTGATCCCCGGTAACAAAAATAGCCCACAGTGGCCCAAAACGGGCCCCCATCCTAGAGGCCTACCGTTGTAACGCCCGGTGCCTGCTATGCCCAATCCGGCCCTGTTCACCCACCTATTATTCTAACTTAACATGTGTTCTATATTTAACCTTGTAATATTCCTTTGTGCTAAAGAGCACCCGCTTACTGAAACAAGTGACCAATTTTGCTTAAACATATGGGAGACACGGGTGAAGGCACCATAGAGTGGTGAGAAGGGCACTCGGAAAGATGTAGCTTTTCAGTATAAGCCAGGGGGTGAGATGGTTTAACCTGAAATCTGATACCTATCTAATTGTGTAGATCACTGTGAAAATAAAAGTACTTTCTTTTCTAAAAAAAAAAAAAAATTAGACTGTACAGTGATTTTTAGGGTCTCTTCATTAATTGTTGCATTCTAAATCTATCACACTCACACTACCTCCCTGAGAAGCTTCCGACAGCTTACCATCTCTACCCTAAGAGTCAAGTATAGAAAGGGTGTACATTTTCACAGGGGCTCCGAATGGTAGTACTATGGTTCCTACTAGTACCTGCTGGCCTGGCAGAAATGAAGTGTTTGACTAAGGCAGATTTTTTGTATACCCTAATCAATTACCAAGGAATCTTTCAATTTTGGTGTACTCACCTTCCTTCTGATGCCAGGCTAAACTCAGACATCTCCTCATCAGTGCTGGCATAGCCATTCTCTGCAATGCAAGCCAGTGGAGTACATTTAATTGACAAGAAACCAATCTCTACCTTCAACATGAAAAACGTGCATCAACATCTGCAAACAAGAACTATCATCTTCAAAGCCCAGCCCCAACTAAACACATCCAAACATTCTTCATGTAAGACTCAGCTTCTGGTACCCTTAGAATAGCACCGCTCCATATTTGGGACTGGATGGGCTCCCTTTCTTATCCACCGGCACTGTATAATGCTTTAAGTTTGATCCTAATAAAAACATGTATTCCTGAAACACTTCACTATGCTGGTCCTCAGCAATCTCGATACCTAGATATTGGCATCAAGGTTTGGCATGCATGTATGTGTGCTACCAACTTGATAGCTAACTTGCAGACCATTGTTGCTCTCTCAGAAACCATGTACAAATTATGCATTCATTGCAGAAGCATGCTAAACTGCTGCTTGCTTGGCCTATATGCAACCCCAATGCACCTCCCTCCTATGAGCCGATCTAATGACTTTATTCAGTTCTCCCGCCCAATATATTGACACTGCCAAATAACGCAACTTACCCTGCTGGACATTATGAATCAGTGCATGCAGCTCAGGATTCGACTCAGCCTTCTCTCGCAAGGCGTCCAGGATCAAATGGTTCTGGGAAGAGCCAGTCACATCTGTCTGCCTCAGGCGACCCTCAAGGAGGCGGATTTGAGCCTCTTTCTGGGCGACCTGAAGTCCCTGTAGATGCATAGATTTGAAGTCAGTAATGCACTGAAAGGCCCTTATACTGAGATCGAACTGACATACAGATTTTCCCAAAACAAATTCTCTGGAGCTGGAGGAGTTTGTGGTGGGGGAAAAAAGATAATAAAAAGGAAGGACATGCTTGCCAATGCAGTGAAACCTGTCTAAAACGTTATTCCTCATTTTGATTTTTAGTATTCGAAATCAGAATGTACCATGCATAAAACCACAAGGCGTTGCATTGGTATTCTGCAGCCAGTTTTAACTCCAGGTATTCCTGTGTGGCTGAGTGAGGGCCAAAGTAGAGAAGACTAACATAGAAACTCACAACAGAGGGAAAGGCCACTGGGGAAACGTTCTTCTGTCTTACAACTATTCTTCAAATGTTTATTGAGCATTCATGTGTGAGTACGTTTAAAATGAAAGACCACAAAGCCCTTCGTTTGCTATATACCACTCCGATACAGGAACTCAGTGCCTAAAACAGTCTTGTGCCTCCTGTGCAAGCCACCATATTTATAAATGGAATTCAGGCTCCCATCAGTCTATTCTGCTCAGGCACAGAGACAGCCAGGTCTGGCTAGTCCAAGGTTCCCTGCAAACATGCCGCTGTACAGATATAGAGATTGACCCACACTGCCTGTTCAACCCACACATACTGCGATACTGGTGTATATAGTCCTTGAAGGTTTATTCAGATGGTTATTGAAGACGTTTATTGAAGGTCTGCACATTTGCAGTTCAGCAGATTGGATTATTTTTCTATTATAAATTAAGGCACTTTCCAGTTAATGTAGGTTGGTGTGTAAAAATGCTTGCAAGGCTATACACATTTAAAGGACATTTTAGTTAGACTGTCTGCACAATAGGCAGACCAAATAATACTACATGCAAAGGTAGTCTAGTGCACAACCAGCAAAGAAGCCTGTCCTTTCAGGAGTGTGCAGAATTGTGTGATTTCTCTAGCAAAGTTCCATGAAAATGTTATTAGGTAACACCTTTAGGGCAAAATGCCGTTTGCTGGTATCTTGTGTGAATTTTTGAAGAAAATGCACAGCTCGTGTAAACACGATTTACCACTTAACAGCAAGATTCAAGCAGAAAATATCTCTTACCAATAATTTTTTGTGTGCAAGATATTGTCTGATGGTATCTTGTCAGACTTTCTTAAGTGAAGTGCACTTGTTTAAAACAAACTAACAATCCGAAATATTGAGAAAGTTTCTGAATTTCGCTAATGTGAAACTAGTGAAGTTAATGAATTTTACCAGCGTAATTACAATTTCTCCCAGGTCTAGCTGTAATACAGATACACCAAGTCTAGGAGTCACCAAACCTACCAGTTCCTCCCAAATATGGGATACTAACATATTAACCCCATCGACGCTGATGACGAGCTCAGCTCGTCATGAGGTACACCTCTCGTACGCTCATGACGAGCTGAGCTCGTCATGAACCGCAGGTTTTTAAAAACTTCAGCGCACAGCGGGAAAATGCGCCGCAGCGATGCGGTTAATAGTTGAACCTGTGATGTAACCAGCATCGTTGTTCCACGTATGCTGTCATACAAATACAATACTGAATCAGCATGTCACGCTGTACACCACCACACATAGAGGAAATCCAGGTACATCAGGGGTGTGTTCCTCCCAACCATCATACAATACAAACACAGAGATTCACTAACCTCAGACAGACATCAACAGCTTTAGTATGTTAACTATGCATATCTCTTTCTTGGCCCTCATGGAGTTATGGGATATGCATTCCTTGTAATGATCCTTCTATACCTCACCTTGTCGATGGATGCCTTAAGAAAGTTGTCCAGTAGATGACGGGCTTCTGCCAGTGAGCAGGAACTAATCACAACAGAGGTATCAGTGGAGTCAAGCTCTTCCTGAATGCATAGAGGAAGAAATAAAGTTACATCAATAACTGACAGAGCAGTTGTCAACTAACACAAACCATAGGATTAGCGCACACTCTTTCATATTTCCCCACAGTGGCATCATGCAAAATTACCTTTTCATCCCAATGGTATCACAGAAATAGAAATAATTGTGTTACTATTGGTGGCTGGTGACCTTTGGAAATGGTGAGGCGTAATACCTTACATAACAACCAAAGAAACTACTGGTCTAAGAAACAGGAAGTCAGGACAGCAAAAAAGCTAATATGTTTTGGTCAGAAAAATTACCTTTTAAAGAATACCTTTTCAGGAAAGGAAAAATCCTATCAGACCACCGTGGTGGTAACTTTCATCATCTGGGATCACCTCTTGACTGCAAATCCTAGTGCAACCAAAGTGGCACCCTTCTCAGCATAAGAAAGGAGTTTGAGATGTATTAGTCTGTGGCCAAAGTTGAAGTCCACTTCGACCCCAACAAAAGATGAAATCAAATTCTGATTTACAGAGGGGTGCTGATGATGATTGCAGTGCATGTGAGTGAATGTGAAAACAAGTGAAATTTTTAAAATTGCTACCAGGATACTGATCAATTTTAATAAACACTATCCTAGTGTCAAAAATAAAAACAGTGCGTATACAGTTTGAAAGAATAACTGTAAAAAAAGTCCACAAGGATGACAGCACTACATGTTTCAGCCTTTGGATTCTCTAATCCGGGCTTTCATCAGTACCTAAATAGATAGAATCGCTACTGCAATATAGTGCAAAAATGTGTGAAAAATAAATGCAAAGTCTCAAAGGAAAAATGGATGGTTTAATACAACCTACCTGTGTATCTTTAAACCGGTCAAATATCACAGGAGTATTGTACCCATTCCCGTCTTTGTGCGGTGGTACACCTCACCTCACCTGGCATTCGCTCAGGGAATGAGGCACCGCTCTGTCCTTCGGTACCCCTGACTGGACTGAGCCGGAAGGGGAGGTGAGGTGTAACACCTGCCGGGAGTGCACCTCAGTTTCTTTTCAAAATATACCTTGAGAGTTCCCTATTTGTTATAAATTACCTTCATTGTGCCAAAGCCAGCATTTTAGTATGGGTGCCCCTTTATGAGAAGAATTACATACAATATTCCAGTACCAGACCGTTGCCATTGATACTGTCCATATACCATGGATGGGCAGTATATTAAAAATGCCCTCCAATATTCCACAGTCAGCATTATATCATGGTATTCTTCTCCCAACCCACAGTCTTAGCCTCAATATGTTTTTCATATTGGAAATAGTTGGGTCAACACCCCCCCCAATTTGTCGAAATGGTTCAGGTGCTCTATGAAGGATCAGAGGCTAAAATCATTATAAATAGAGAAGAGGTGGGAGAGGTACAGAACAAAAGAGGCACGAGGCAGGGCTGCCCTTTGTCCCCCCCTCCTGTCTTCTCTGTTTATTGAACTTCTTGCAATTAAAATTCATAGTAATCCCCAGGTTTTACCCCCTATATTTGAGATAGCTAACATAACATTATTTGCAGATGATATTATTTTAGACCCGAAATCCGAGCGCACAAATATTCAGAATGTACTTGCTGAAATACAGACCTTTGCCCAGATAGCAGGATATAGATTAATCAAGTTAAGACTGAAATGCTCTTGTTAAATTCAGCTATATCAAAGCTTCTGTCCTCTATGAAATTGGTAACATATCGACCTTTTAGATATTTAGGAATATTCGTTACAAATGATTATGATCAATTGTTTTCACTTAATTATGGTAATACTCTGAAAAAAGGGGAAAATCTATTAGATAATTGGGCCCTGCTACCTTTGTCATTAGTAGGACGGGTATCATTGATCAAAATGTCCATTTTACCATTATTTCTGGTTTTGTTTCTAAAGCTTCCTCTTAAGATTCCTCATATATTCTTTAAAGAGCTGGATGGAATGATTCAAAAATGTGTTTGTGCCAATAAGCAACCAAAAATTAAACTGTTTATACTTTAACTAGACACAATACAGGGAGGGTTAGCACTTCCACATTTTGTGACATACTATCAGGCAACATTGGTTAATTTGACAATCCAGCTAGCTGTGACATCTCCAAAAATATGACAATTTATACTTCACTTAATGATAATAGAAAGTGCAATTAAATTGCCTGTTTTCTTGTGATCGGCAAAACTACCAAAAATGATGAGGACACAAATGGATTTAATATGTCATACGCAAAAAAAAATTAAAGTACGTAACATACCAGTGTGCCATGCATTCACTAGAATTATGGACTGTGAGATTTGGGGCCTACAGTTTTCCCAAGGGGTCTTACATCTATGGAAAGATCTTGGTTTTGAACAATTGGGTGATTTCTACTATTTTACAAATCTGATTACTTGGGATTTGATTTAAAGTAGCTTGGTAAACAGAATGCAGCCCTTTACCTAAATTTTAATCAACTAACTCGTTTTCTAAAAGATAATTACAGACTGCTGATTGATTTGGCAAGGACGATAAATTGGCTAATCCATAAGAGTAAACTGCATGGTGTATGCAATTGGTATCATGTTATGTCAGACTACTGATCAGAAAGAGATGGATTGATTGTAGAGGAGGGAACAGGTTGCAGATGAAATATTAGAGAATGGCAGATATTAAGTGAGGTTGTCTACAGAGGATTAAGAGCAGCCAATTGTAAGAGTGGTTGACCTACTATACCCCACATAGGTTGCATAAGATATTCCCTCTGATCTCAGATCATTGTTTTAGATGTAAGGCTAGTGGAGTAGGAGGATGAAATTGCATATTTTTCTCTTGCTGTCCTCTACATCAATTTTATGAGGATGCTTTTTAAGGTTAAGGATCACTCTATATTTACCCCAATTTCGTCTTCACTCAAATTGCTATTTGGATCCTCGTTTGAGGTATATCAGCTGAGGGAATATAATCAATAATCACAATCACAATAGAGGTTGACAGATCTCTGATTTTGCAGAATTGGAAAACAGATAGGATACCAACAGTATAGCAATGGCTTAGTAAGATGATCAGGATGTATGCTTTTGAGGAGGAATATGTTAAATGCATGGGGACAATGCGTAAATTAAAGAAGATCTGGACAGGTGATTCTTTATTACTAAAGGCTGATCAAGATTTCTATCCGGCTCCTAGGTCAAGTTTAAGTTTAATACTAAGCTAAAAGTTGACTTAAAAAGGATGGCCCTATATAACTGTTGTGTGTGGTATGTTTATTTTCTCTGTGATGGACGTCAAGCAGCTCTATCTCAAATTAATTGCTATCTGTATCTGAGTGAGTTGGTCAGAGATCTAGCATTTCAAAACACCAAGCAGGGGTATCAGGCCAAACGCTCTGCACAATTATCCTATCTAGTATGGTTCAGTGAATTTGTTGTGGGTGCTATTAACCTGAAGTCATATACCCCTAGACTCCCAATAATTCAAAGCAGCACAATGGTACAGCACCCCACACAGTATATCATTACAATAACATTGAATGCATTCTTCAAAGAGACAAAGGACTGGAGGTTCTTTTTTTCTTTGCTTTTATTAACAATTTTCAAATTTTAAAATGAAGAAACGTAGCCAACGCGTTTCGTCCGTAGGACTTCTTCAGGGCAAAAAGTTTTTCTACGGATTTCAGTGTTGTCACACCAATCTTTTTATGAGGCATTTGCCATCACGATTTTAAATTTTGTCAGTAATGATCTTTTCATATATGGCTGGTATCGAGTGAGACGGCAGATACAGCGCGCAATTTAAAAAGGATGGGGTGTGGACAGTGAATAGATGCGTTCCACATGGCCAGAGCGCAATATAAACGGAAGGATTTGACTGTCATCCTTTTTTGAGAGGCCACTTATGCCTTGTATACCCTGGATGCTCAACTAACTAGAAAATAATAAGAAACAACAAATATTCTTTTTCAAAACAGCCATATATGAAAAGATCATTACTGACAAAATTTAAAATCGTGATGGCAAATGCCTCATAAAAAGATTGGTGTGACAACACTGAAATTCGTAGAAAAACTTTTTGCCCTGAAGAAGTCCTACGGACGAAACGCGTTGGCTACGTTTCTTCATTTTAAAATTTGAAAATTGTTAATAAAAGCAAAGAAAAAAAGAACCTCCAGTCCTACTGAATTGTCTCTTTGAAGAATGCATTCAATGTTATTGTAAATGATATACTGTGTGGGGTGCTGTACCATTGTGCTGCTTAGAGATCTAGCATTTAATTTGCTTTAAATGTAAGGACATTAGGACAGGAGAAGCTGCGAAAAAAAGTTGCATTGTACACTTTGCACCCACACTTTTCATGTTACAAATGGTTTTCAGAAGCTCATTAGAAGAACTTTACAATTGTATGAAATATTGACTTTTTAAAATGTATTTAAAGACATTGTGCATAAAATCTCAATCGGGCTGGAAGCATTTTCAGCTTAATAGATTCATAGCAATTTTTATAAGAGCTATAATATTTTTTTAAAGGTCAATACGGTTTTTTGTACATTATGTTTTTATTCTCCTATGTAGTATACGATTATGCTGGATTTAGCCAATCTATGCACTAGCTTCCTTGGAAGACTCCTAATGGGTATCTTTAACTATGAATTAGTAATTATCATATTTTTTGGACATTGCATTTTTCTTTGGAATTGGAGATGGGATTGGAGGTGATTTTACTCAATGTACCTCAGATTAATATCACTTTTGCCGTTCTGTGTTTTTATTGCTCTGTTTTATGTTTGAACTGCTCTTTTATCCTACTCAAAAAAAATCTTCTATTAAAAAAAATACATACAATATTCCAGTACCAGACCGTTGTTGCTCATACTGTCCCTATACTATGGATGACCAGTATGTCAAAAATGACCTTCAATATTCCACAGCCAGCATTTTATCATGGTATGATTCCCCCAACCTGCTGTCTCAGACTAAATATGCCATGGCTGCCCTCTTTGAGGCAAAGAATTACCTCTACTGTACCAGCACCAGCAATTTGCCAGAATTGCCCACTTATGTGAAGTATTGCTTGAAGTATTTAAAGGTCTGCATGTTGCCTTGTGAGCCCTCACTAGTGACAAGAGCTATCTGCAATGTCCTGGTGCCAGCATTTTGCCCCATATGCCCACATTCCAAGAATTTCCCCTAGAATGCAAGGGGCAGTGTTTTCCACAGGGGCCCCAATGCCAAGAATACATTTTAGTATGTCAGGTCCTGCAGGCCGCATGGGTGCCTTCCGTTATGAAAACATGAAAGTTGTGGTTTTATGACCAGCGCAAAATTAAATATTACACAGTGTCGGAGAGGCAAGGGGCAGAATATGGACCCTCAAGCCCCTGATAAGGAGCCGCCACTGTATGTTATCATCCTATATTAATTAGGTTGTGATCATGGTATGAAAGTGTGTCACCATGATATGGCATGACTGCCACAATAATATGCCTGTGATGCAGGAATAATGGGCTTGGGGTTCTCCTACCTCTATGCTTTTCAGTGCCTTTTCCATCATAAGCTAGAATACCACCATAAATCGGGGATGTACTTTCATCATAAATCCTGTTACTGACAAAATAATTTAGTAATATGACATTATGCTTTCTCAAAACAGTTACACGGCGGTAGAGCCAGCAGCAGGATTCCTTTGCATTTCAAGCAGCATCATAATTGAACTGCAGTATTTGGAATAGGCCTGTCTCCCATAGGGTTTCTGACTGTTTGTATGTGCAGTATGCAAACGCTTAATAGGTGTCTGGCTGCACTAGGTCCTGCTGGCCCATTAGGTCTACCTTTGGCTCCAGTTGGTGAGCTGGGACTTCTCCTGCTTCTCCCCACACTCCTATCCTCTTCATCGGAATGCATTTTGAGATGGTCAATGTAAATTATTTTCTTACAACAGGATCACTCACTGACACTAATTTACTTAAGTTTCTATGGTAACATCCAGTCTAAAAATGAGAAAATGGACCGAGTTGGTTGGTTGGGAACAAATTGTCTTTGGAAGGAGAGCTCAATTTTGAGTTTCTCCGCCTAGCATTCTGACCACCAGAGATGCAGAGGTACAACTTTCACCACAATGGCAGTGGAAGGCCAGCTTTATTTTCAGATTATTGCAGTGGTATCGGGTGTTTATCCCCTCAGGTGGTTTCTGCTTCCGTGGAATGAGCTTCCCCTGGGGAAGATCTCTGCCACAAGAATTTCACTATGTCTATGCAACATGGTAAATTTGCTTCCATCATTTGTGGACATATGCATGACTTTCATCGGACTAATACCATGGTTTGCCTGGTAGTCTTCCATAAAGGTGTCACTGCTAGAAATAGAGGTAAATAACTAGCATTATTGGCAGTGTCCGCACCACCCGAATGAGGGTCCCATGATGGAACCAGTGGACGCTGCTTCCATCCTCTTACACCACCCTCATAATGTGGAAAGGGAGCATAGAGAAATGCTGATGATATAGGGCCGGGGAAATTCTCTTATTTTTGTTTTCTAGACCTTTCTCTCATGCTTTTGAGCAGGGCAAAAAGCGACCAATGTAAATAAGTGAAAGACTGTTCTCAATCTATCCCTTTCCTCACCCATGCTTTCATGTTATTGACCACATCCTTTGACTCCTCCTTCCGCCTGCCCTTGTCCTCACATGGCACTCACCTTGGCCTCTTCAAGCTGCATGATGGTGGCTTGGCAATCTGTGATGCTGTCGTTGATGTAGTCAATGTTGGCCGTCAAAGCCTCAATCTCCTCAAGGAGCTCCTGCTGGCCGCGCTCATCCCCGGGGTTCTCTGCCTGCATCTTATCCTTCTTCCCGATCAGCACCTCCTGCAGTAGAGCTAGCTCTTCACGTTTCTGTAGTCGCAAACAGGATACAAGCATTTGTCAGTGAAAACAGTACACTTCTGTGCCTCACTATCTTATTATTTTGTTATTAAAGTGTTTGTAGAGCACAGTGAGCAACCCTTCGTTTTTACCTGTGTATGTGTATATAGTGCAATATCCCTTCTTTTAAGAATTCGCAGGAAGCACTGACTGGTAGCATTAATACTGTGCTGAGAAAACGTGCCTTTGGGTGCAGTGCTGGGGAAGCTTCATTAAACACAAGTCTAAATTGTGTTTGCATTGGCACACTTGTTCAAAACCGCAAAATGTGTACTGGTTGATAGGTACAAATGCAATTTATTTAATGATATACTGGAGAAAATGGAATTCTTTTTTTTAGACCATCAGTGTGAATACTTTGCCAGCAATCTATGGGCAGTCCCTTTCTCACTGCTCCATCAGGATTCAAGCAAACCGGGCCGAAGAGGCTGAAATGCCAGAAACCGGTCCCCGGTAGCTTGTCTCCTTTCTGGTGAAGAATTGGCTTTGTAGTTTGGTCTGCCCTGTTCCCATGATGTACTGGGCCAGGGACAGACTAATTTGCATATAGCCAGGTTCTGAGCTGGGATGGGGCAGTGAGATAAATAACGGTGATGGATCAAGCCCTGATCTTTGGACTGGGTAAGAGTGGTCTGCTTAATTCAGACACTCTGTTCATCACCACCCCCTTTTCTGTATCGTAGCAATCTATGGGTGCAAATGAAGTTTTGACAATGGGCAAACAAATTAGATTTTTACACTGGGTGCACAACTGCCGGGCAACATTGCAAATGCATGTAAATCCAGCTTGTTCTGGAATTAGGAATGTTCTGAACACTCATTCCTTTTGTTAATAATGCAAGAACTTTTTCTCCGATTGTTCACCCCATCCCACCATAGTTTCATCATATCCACATAATTTAGCATGCCCATGTGAACTCTTTGTGAAAGCATGACAAGAGGTTTGCAAAGTTATGACCTGGAGAATTGTAATAATGCTTCTAACAAATAGTTACTAATTTGTTTTGTTGTAGAATTGCCTGTGGTGCCTACATGCCCCATTTAGTCGGTGTTGGGGTCGAACTACTACTTGTTTTTATAAAATGCTTGGAATTGGACACTGAAGTGTTCAAGTGTAGACTTATACAATGCTTTCCCTGTTGTACAGTCAGAATTAGTTTTGCCATTTGTTTGTGATATCGTAATTTTGTTATTTTTATATATTTATATTTGCATATATATATCGATATATGTTTTTTGAATTTGAGCACTGCTCTGCAACCTCATGGGGAGACAGGAGGGTTGCATGTGAAACTACAACACTAAACGCTAAAATAACTATTTGTTACTACAAGTAACATTTTCTGTTTGTAGCATTCGTTACTGTACATCACATGCTGTGCATACATTGTAACGCAGAACTTTATAGTACTGCTGTGGGTGGAGGGTTGATTATTGCTGCAATGAGAGGAAACGCAAGCATATCCTGCCTGTTTAGCAGTTAGTAGCACATGAATGTCTGCAACTGAATCAGACGTATTGATTAAATGTTGGATAAAATATGCTGTGCAATAGTTTCTGATGGATGATCAAATGAAGAGGAAATGAGAGTCTTATGTCTATGCTGATACCTAAGATATTATGTATGTTAAAGTCATGGACAACATACAACTATTATAAAAACAAGAGCTATAGACTAACTGCTCACAGATAAAAGTTACTATGAACTGAATTTAAATACACTTTACAGTGAGGAACACTATGTAGAAAGTCCAGATGACCCTTATTGATTTACAGGGCTTAAACTAATAATCCCAAATGCTAGTTTTTGTGGTAGTGTGGGCAAGCAGTTTAGGCTATTCACATTGCAATGTTAAGCATTTGTTGTACATACAGAGTCAATAAATGAGACACACACTCAAGAAGAAACTCAACATCGATTTAGAAAAATAGCACAGATTTATATATATATATATATATATATATATATATATATATATATATATACATTTTGACACCAAGAGTATTGGAATCAGGTAAGTATGTTAGACAGGCTCAAGTTTTACAGTAAAAACAGCAGAAAATGAAAGCTGTCAGATTTGAGGCATGAGCACTAATGCGGTATTGTTATCATGTGGGAGAAACATACACTGTACAGGTACACTTACAGACGACTTGCAGGACAGTTCTTCTGGATTAAGGTAAGTAGGGGCAAAGGTCTAAGAAAGCACCCAGAGATCAAGCTGACCTGGGGCGTCCGGGTGCAGAGGTACTTTCAGCGGTGGTAGCCTTGAACACTAAAGTCAATGGGGTTCGGTACCTGTAAGAGAAGGCTGCAAGGGGTAGACTGGGTGACCAGTTTGACAGAATTCAAGTGGGGGCTTGGCTCTTGAGAGTCTCAGGACCACAGAGACACCCTCAGTTTATGTGAGCTTGGGCTTTAGAGTTTGGGTGCAGAGGTTTTTTTGTACGGCGGGTCGGTGAGGTAGAGGCTCTCATGGTTCTCGGTGCTCCTGCAGAAAAGGGAATAGAATCACAGCAGGGCCACTCTTGGCTTGAAGCTAGCATGTCTTGGAGCTCCTCAACATGGAGGTAAGTGTAGGTGGTGGTGGTGTTACAACAGAACACAAACAAGCCTTGGTGCTTGCAACAGACTCCAGTACCTCGGCTATTGGTGCACGGAAGCACTTGGGGGCCCTGGCACTTTCAAACTTGGCAAGGGGACAGATATGATCTTCTGGAGAACAGAGCCCTCTTGCTGAGCTGATGCTCCCTTGGTGGGCCCAGGGGTTGACAGAACACTGTACAGGGCAGCTGCAGTTGGTGCCTGCTGGTGCAGGGGAGTGGCTCCTCCTCTCCAAGGGAGATGTTTTTGGGTCGATGAAGTGCTGGGTTTGGGGAGGGTGTTCTGCTTCTGAATGAGTTGGTGTTGTTGATTGTCGGAAGAGCAGCAGTCAGGCAGGTGTTTGCGCCAAAGTTGATGCTGGTCCACAGTTCTCACATCTTTGGCTATTTTTTGTCCTTCTTCATTCAGGTGGGCAAATCTGTTTTCCTGGTGTCAGGGGGCCACCTAAATACTCAATATAGGAGCATTAAGATAGTGTAGGATAGTAGCCAATGGGCTACTGACCCCTGGGGTCACAACACCCTCTATACTCTATACTCACTTCCTGTGGGGAGTGGACATAACCGTGTCTCAGAGTTCCTAATTTCACCACACAAAGGATAGTGAAATCCTTCTTTTTGTGTCCACTTTTGGTAGCCCACCTTACGGGTGTGAATCGTCCGAGAGTGTAACACGCCTCCTTACTATCTAATTTCCCACCTGTCCTTGTACCAAATGGGTCTCAGGGTAGGGGGTGGAATTCTCCAGGTCTGGAGGAAACAGAGGTCACATGTCTAAGGTGACAGAGGCTTTGAAGCCTCTGGCTTTGACATGCTAATTTCTCTAGCCATCCTGCTGGCCTCTGAGATAATGGACTCTCCTTGCCAGGGGGTCAGAAACGCGTCTGTGATGGCAGGCAAGAAGCATCCGGTCAGCCAGACTAGTAAAGTTTCAGGGGCACCTTTAAGGTGCCCTCTGGGTGCATGTCATAATACATCTAGTACTGGCATCATTACAGATTTATTAAGACAAGGTGTTTGAAACCAAACACTACTATTTTCAGTGAAGCCATCAAGTAGCTCGGTAATTCGTGCTGACCAGTGCGCAGTACGTCTTAAGATGGCTTCCCTGAGCACTAGCAAAATTTAGTAATAGAACTAGACATCACAGGGGCATATCTACTCATGCAGATATGTCCTCACATATACTATAATGCACCCTGCCTTAGTGTTCTAAGGCCTGCTGTAGGGGTGACTTGCATATAGTACATGCAGTGTACTATGGCATGGCACAGGGTGAGTGTGCCATGTAATGTTTTAGGAACAGTTTGCATCATTTCATACAGCCTGCAATGGCAGTGTACATGCTTTGTGTGTGGGTCCCTTAGGGTGGCATAAGACATGCTGCAGCTCTTAGTGACCCTCTTTAATACCCATGCCTTAGGTACCAGGGGTACCCTTTACTAAAGTACCTATAGGGGTGCTAAAGTCCTTGCCAATTGGGTTACAATTATACTTTAACTTGTTTTAGAGGAAAGAGCACCTCAGTGTACTGTTCGGGTTGAAAACCAGCATCTAGTAGTCAACAAAATGGGGCAAAAAGTGGGGGACAACTGCAATAAAATTTCAGTTTCCTACATCATCACAGTATAATGCCAAAATTTAGTGTGTGAACTAAGGTGTGCGTATCACTGCCCATCAAAAACCTCCTTGCTTGAAAGTTTGTCACGTGATGACCAAGAGTTTGCCTGAATAAACAAAATGTAATAGTAAACTAGTTACAGGCCCCAAGAAATCAAAGTATGTCCTAAAATCGTGTTTTTCCACACGGATGGAAGGCGGTTTAGCGGCAGGATTCAACTCTGCTCTCATGCTGAAATCGTGAATCCCCCCCCCCCCACCACAATACCAAGGTGAGCACAGAGGAATTTCGCCCGGCCACCACTCCAATCGATCTTGACGGACGATGTAACTTTTCTAATTAATACCAAGGTGAGGGTAGAGGACTTCGCCCAGTCACCTTTCAAATTCACTGTGACGGACTACTCTTCTAGAATTCAACCGGATGGGTCATCGCTTGTATTGCACCAAATCAGGCCTCTTCCACACTATCCGTTAGGTTGCCATCCCACACTCTAGTCCTGATGAAGTCCGCATGACGATTTAAGATCGCATACTTAGGGTTGAAACGTCGACATCATCTAGGTCCAGTTCAAGACCCCACTTGCAAAAGACCTGAATAATTTGGAGCAGCAGGGTCATTGTTTTCTCCGTCTCTCATACTGGCCTTTTACAAATTTATACATATCTTTTCAATCACCTTGTATATATTACGCACTGATTGTGTCACTTACTTCACTATGTCACTTATCCACAATTCACTTTAAACTTTCACAGTGTTGGCAGCCTCTTATGATACAAAGAATTACATGTATATGAGTGAAAGTATAAATGATGCAATTTATATAAAAAATATCTTACCACCCAACAAACTTGATTCACTTGTGGTTTGTGTATCTTTGTTTTCCCATGTGTTTCTTTCCAATAATTTTCCTTTGATCATTTACCTGTAGATTGCTTTTTGCAAATTCAATTGTAATGTGAAGCAATATTGGGGTCATACCCGACAGAACCACTGTACCTTTTGAAATGTATACCCCGGTTCTGAGGGACACAGGGTCACCCCATTGTTTACCTAACAAACCAAACTATCCCAGCAGGCTTCTTCAGCTGTTGTGTCCTCGTTCGGTGAACAGGACAGTCAGCTGGCCCTTGTAGTCTCTAGGCTTCGCTGGGCTCTGGGATACCTTGTCCTTGAGCAGGGCAGGAATCATCGTTCTCTTTGCTAGCCACCAGGTATAGCATGTGCAGACTTTTATTTGAAGCCATAATATGGCTCCCTTGAGCTTTGGGCCGACGGGCTCTTGGACGACGCACCTGCGTGCCGGTTCTGGCATCGAGGCCTTTGACGGTTGTGTGGCGGCCTTCTCTTCCACCCCTAACGATCTTTCTCTACTGATGAGGGAAGTTATCCCGAAACCTGAGACATGTCTCGGGCGATATCCTAAAACCCGGGACATGTTTCGGGTCTAGAGATTCATCAGTCCAACAAGTACCGACTTGCACCCACCTGGGTGATCCACTAAAGAACGACAAGTTCCAGAGTCCCGAGGGGCGATCCGGAGGAGGGGCTAGCGGTGTGCGCTCCATTGATGACTAAACACAATATAGCATGTGCCGTCTTTGATGGTGCAGCATCTTTTTGCTGCTCTCTCGGTGCAGCAGGGCAGTCCTTCCTCTGTCCTCCTTCTAAATCAGTTGAGATCTAAGGTCTGGGTGCCAGGGGTGCCTCTTTTATGCTTGGAAAATGTCCCCAGGGCAGGATGAGTTTGGTAGCCAATGAGCTACAAGGTTCCTTCCCACCTGGTGACTATTTCGTATGGAGTGTGCCATCTGTCTTTTCCAGGATGCACCATTCTGCCCATCCCCCTCTCCTGCTGTCCAGACCTCACTAGCACCATGGGGTGTGGGTACATAAGGGCTACCTGTCCCTAGGGAAACCGATTTGGAAACTGGTTTCCCCTGTCTGCTCCAAAGTTGGCAGCTCTGGCTTTTAGGTCACATCCCCTTCCCAATCACAGGATGCTGAGCCGAGGCCAGGCCTATGAAACCACAGTTGTATGTGGTCAAACAACATATTGGAATGTTTTAACAAGCACTGGCAATGCCAGTAGGTCTGGCTTCAAATAAAAGTGTCTTCTGAGTCAATGATGGGTTTGGGCATTCAATAGGCCATAATACATGCACTATGTCACTAGTATTATCAATCATGCATCCATCATCCATGCATCGAATCATTCTTCCATTCATCTACGTACAGAACTAAAATAAACTCACACAAAAACTCAATAAAATATGCAAAAGAAATTTAAAATAGAAAAGTAAAAAAAGAAAACAATCCGCTGGCCACACAAAGCAGACATGTTTGTAATAAATAGAATTAAGCTTAGGAGAGGGTGGTCATCTTGCAACGGCATTATACATTGTGGTTTATTGTTTTGGAGTTCCAGGATGGCCCCCACGTTTAAAATCAATGTGTTGGTCATCTTGGAATGGTAAAACAGTGAAACTATGGGAAATACCATTCCATGACGGTGGCCTGGTCTAGCGTCTGAGGCATCGTGGAATGTGGCGCACTGCAGATGAAATGAATGTAAAATCAGATGACTGTTTTCACTGTCTGGGTAGATACAGTATGTTCTAAAAATAATTAAAGTAAAATGATGAGAAGGAAAGAAATGAGGGAAAAAATGGAAACTTGGAGTAGCATTGAAGCATGCTCATTTTCAGCTGGATGTGCACATGATTATAAAATTGCCACAAAATAGCCTATTCTTTCAAAGAGATTCATGCAAGAATTCTTACTGTTCAAATCTGGGTTTGTCAGAGTGCGTAATCAACACAAAAATCCTTGCCCACAGAGGTTATCTGTGACATTTCAAGTAACTAAATATGTGTCTGTAGGCCTTAACATGGTACAATAACAATCTACCATTAAAGGCCTATTCGCTTTGACATATATGTTTCATAATTTAAAAAAATGAGGCCTTTTGCCTTTGTTGTAATTATTATAAAAACTGACCAGAATTATATCTGCATTAACTTTTTCCAATGAAACAATAAGGCTTTTATGCTTTATCATTGGCTTGTCACCCTACCAACTCAGCAGACCTACTGTATTGAGCACAAGCTTTTCCACAAATCAACCATCAGTTACAAAGTAATACAATTACAAAGGTAGAGCATTACATTTGGGAAAACCATAATCATCCTTCCAAAGAGCGCCTTTTAAGGATTATCGCATTGCAAATCTTCTGTCCCTAGTATTTGAGTAAGTCACCTATGGCAAACCCTGTCAATTATGGTAATCTGTGAAATTCCATTTAATAAAATACCTGCTTATAGGCTCGGACCACTAAGTGGTAACAATCCAATCTATGAAATTTGGCCTAACGTTTCACAGTGAACCAATTAGGCTGAGAGCCTTTACCATTGGCTTGAATCCGAAACCAACACAGGTTTACTGAGTGCAGATATGCCAGCAACCGTCATAAGTACAATTATAGGTGTACAAAATTACAGGTGGCAAAACAATATACAACCCCTCTCAAAACGGCAGAACAAGAATAGTGGCAATTAACATCTTCGACTGCCAGAGATTGTCACATGGGATGAAAAACAGAAAAACCTTTGCCTACTACAGTAGGATGTATGACGTTACAACGCATACTTTTACAACGCCTACCTTTACATCGCAGGTTTTACAACGCATACCTTTACAACGCATAGTGCTTTTAGGCGCTGGATTGTGAATAGTTTAATTTACTATTCCAACTCCAGTCCCCGTGGATAGTAGGGAAGGTGTTGGATAGTACATTAAACCTATTCCCTATCCTAGAGCGCCCCCAGCGCAATGCGATGTAATAGTTTGCGTTGTAAAAGTTGAGTCGTAAAGGCACTGCGTGGTAAAAGTTGCGTTGTAAAGGATGTATACCACTACAGTAATCTATCAGTTTCATGTAACAAAATACGTGTCTATAGCTTATGATACATTGTGATAACAATCCACCATTAAAGGCTTACTGGCTTTAACAAATGCTAATCACAATACAAAAGCAAAGCCTTCAGCCTTTGTCGGAATGTTTTATGATACAGAGATCAGCCCCTTGGCTTTGGGCATAACGTTCATCAGGGAACAATTCAGGCATCTCCTCTTTAACACTGGGTTGTCACTATAATCATCTCTGTCTTAAAGCAGTGAGCGTAATATTTTCAGCAATGCAACCATCAGGTACACAGTCACAAAATTAGAACTCTAAACAACATTACAGTTGCAAAGCAAAATACGAGGTCTCATAAGAAGGCCTAAAAAAGATAATCAAAGTACAAATTCTCCATCTCCATAGTTTGTCAGATGACACTATTCAGACCCTCCAGAATTTTGCGATTTTGCGATTCACAAAAAAATCGCGAAATCGGCCAACTAGCGCGATAGCCGCAATATTGACAATTATCGCCGCGATATTTGCCAAAATGTGTCTTCAAAACAAACAATGTCTGTTTATTGGCTGTGCACGCACACGTCACTACGTGCCGCCGCCCAGCCGTCCAATACCAGCTTCCTCTCTGCACTAGAGTTTCAGTGCCGGTATCCAACCCTGATGCTCTGCAGGCGGGCCTAAATGTCCATATTAGCACACCGAGGAGAGGTTTCATATTATTACCGGAAACTATACAGCTTTGCAGCAGATGAGGTGTAGCATCCGCATTCTAGTTGTTGCACGTCACGTAGACGTGACGTGCGACGGGGGTGAAGAGAGAAGCTGCGCGCGCAGCTAATGAGAGCGCGCGAAGGGCCATAGCGATCGGAAGCGCCGGCCGGCGCTCCTCTGCGTTCTATATTGTTAATAAAGTTCTTTGCTCTAAAATCAAGCCCAGTGCTTTTATTTACAAGTCAGCGACTTCACAGTGGCGACGAAGGACGGGAGGCACCCACTGGCACCCAACAAAAAAACAAAAAAAAAAAAAAAACGAAAGGAAATAAAATTGAACCTCCACCTCCACGTGGACTGCAGCCAAGCAGGCGACCCCAGGCCAAGGGGGGACGCAGCACAGAACGGCGCCACTGGGCCAGTGAGTGGAGAGCTCAAGGGGGCAAAGCAGAACTCACCAAGGTATACAGGCAGAGGAGCGTGGCAGTGCCACAGCAACCAGAGGGGCGGCGCAGTGGCCTGAGTAGCTGCGCTGCAAACCACAGCGCACCGATCACCGCTAATACCTTCAAAGAACACCGTGAAGGTAAGAACAGCGCTGGCTGCCAAGGAAGAAGGAGGGGGGACTGGCACTAGGAGTCCCCGGGAGGTCGCTGATAGAGAAGTAAAAGACAGCACCCCAGGGAGCCCCACCAGCAAGGCCGTCGAAGCGACAGAGAGCAAGGAGGTGAAGATGAGCACACCGGCAGGCTATGCAATTGCACCGGTGCAATTCCTACCAAAACCTGGTGAACCCCTGATGAAGTGGGAGGATTGGAAGGAATATATTGATAATTTCATAGGGGTCTTGGAGGACGAAAATGAAGAGAAGTTCACCCCCCAAAGGAAGAAACGCATCTTGCTGTTGAACCTGGGACCGGAGGGTCTCAGGATTTACAAGAGTCTAGTGCCCAAGAAGAGAGAGGACACGGATACGGATGTCTATGCCCATGCAGTAGAAGACCTGGATGAGAGGTACCGCCCCACCATATGTGTGTCTGTGGATAGGTTCAACTTCCAGCAAAGGAAACAACGGGCCGGAGAAACCATAGAGGAGTATGTAGGAGCGTTGAGGAAACTAGCGGCCCCGTGTAAATATGCACTGTGGGAGGATGAATTTATAAAAGACCAGATCGTGATGCACACTACGAGTACACAGGTCCAGGACAAGCTGTGGGCGAGCGGCGACACCAAGCTCAAAGAAGTAATGGTCATAGTAAAGAGGGCCGAGCTCGCTAGGAGGTGTGCGGCAGCAACCAAGAAAGACGTGGGCGCCCCGACAATGGTGAACAGAATACAAGAAGGGGATCACCGTAAGGACCAAAGAGGAAAAGACTCAGCAGCCAAAGGTACTAGCAGGTGGCAAGGGAGACAACCAGGGAGCGACAGCAAGAAATCGTGCTACAGATGCGGCAGTTGGTCCCATGATGCCCGTGACAGAAGATGTCCTGCGTTCAGAGCCAAGTGCCTACACTGCGGTATCTTAGGCCACTATGAAAAAGTATGTAGGAAGAAACATTCGAAGGAAACAGTGAAATGTGTGGAGCAAGGTGAAGAAGATCTAGAAGACGTGGCTGAAGAAGAGGTGATCACGGTCTTGTGCATATACGACCAAGTGATGAGCATAGAAGGGAGGAAATCCACAAAACCCATCCTGGACATGTCAATGGGAGGAGTCGCCATCACTGTGGTGGCGGACACAGGATCCCCCTTCACCATCATCCAACAGGCAGTGTGGGAAGAAACATTCAGACCCAGGTTGGGACCGGAGTTGGAAAAGCTAGACATCAGACCGGTCACTTACAATGGGGATCGCATTCCCATGTTGGGGTTCCGCCGCCTACTGTTCGAATTCAGGGGCCGGTCAGCATGGTGCAAATTGTACATTGCAGAAAAGGGACCCTCAGTCCTGGGATGGCTAGACCAAGGGGACTTAGGAATTAAACTGGATCCCGGAGGGAAAGAGCAGATTTTACTGACTGAGCAAGAGGAATGGCCGAACATGAACAAATGGAAAGAGAACTATCCGAAGGTATTTGGTGGCACTGTGGGACGGATGGAAAACTTCCAACACAGGATTGTGCTCAAGGAAGGGGCCATTCCGGTAGCCCACAAGGTGAGAAATGTGCCGATTGCGGTGAGAGAAGCAGTCCAAACTGAACTCCAAGAGTTAGAAAGGAAAGGAATAATTGAGCCGATAACATGTGCTGAATGGTTGGCGCCCCTGGTGGTCGTAATGAAGCCAAATGGGAAGGTCCGGCTCTGTGTGGACCTGAGAGAACTGAATAAGAATATCGTGGTGGAAAAATTTCCCCTCCCCAGAATCGAGGAAATGTTGACCAAGACCAGGGGGGTGCAGTGGTACTCCACTATCGACTTGACCTCGGCCTATCACCAAATTGCACTGCACCCGGACAGTAAACGGCTCACCTCCTTCATCACCCCGTTTGGGTGTTACCAGTTCTGTCGGATGCCTTTCGGGCTGGCCTCAGCAGCCGCTGTGTTCCAGAAAATGATGCACCAACTGTTCAGAGACTGCAAGGACGTCCAGTATTTCCAGGATGACATCTTGGTGATGGGACGAGATCAGCAAGATCATGACCAGAAGCTGGGAAGGGTGCTGAAAACACTTGAGAACAAAGGCCTCACAGCGGAGTGGTCGAAGTGTAGGTTGGGACTGCAGTCGGTGACGTACCTAGGTCACGAGATCGGACGACAGGGCGTTACCCCCAAATCAGAAAACGTCAAAGCCATCGCTGAAGCACCGCCGCCCAGGAATAAGGAAGAGGTCAGGTCGTTCCTGGGGATGGCGGAGTACTACAGCAAGTTTGTGGTACACTTCGCTTCCAAGACCCACAATTTGAGGTTGTTGACCAGAGACAGCACAGTGTTCCAATGGACGCCGGAAGCCCAAGCAGAGTTCGAATTGATCAAAAAGGATGTTACCGGAGCCGTGCCCCTCAAGGGGTATGACCCACAAGGCACCACTATACTGACGACAGATGCCAGTGACAAAGGTTTGGGTGCTGTACTCATGCAAGACAGAGGCAGAGGGGAGATGGAGACCATCAGCTTTGCATCCAGAGCACTGACAGATACAGAGAGCAAATACAGCGTGATCGAGAAAGAAATGCTGGCGGTCGTATGGGCCATGATGAGATTCCGGCAATTTCTGTGGGGAACACGCTTCCAACTCAGAACTGACCACAAACCGTTGGTGAAGGTGCTGACGTCGAGCGGACATGCCAGTGCTACACCTCGGATATCCAAGATGTCCCTAAAGTTGCTCGAGTTCAGGTATGATGTTGAGTACATTCCCGGGAGCCGGAACCGAGTAGCGGACTATTTGAGCAGGGCAGCTGCCATGGAGCCAGGAGAGGAAGACCCTGCCGGCAGTGGGGAGTTGGTAGCTCTAATAGAGGATCAAGAGAAACTGATCAGTCTACAAGAATGGACAGAGTCATACGAAGAAGACATGGACATAAAGGAAGTGAAGGGGTACATCGTACATGGATGGCCGGATAAAAGGAACGTGAGAGCGAGCCTCAAGCCGCACTTCGAAGTGCGGGAAGAACTGTCGATAGGAGACCGAGGGATCTTCATGTACAGAGGAGATAAGGTGATTCCCCCAAGGAACCTCACGTCAAAACTGATGGACTTGCTACACGAGGGTCACCTGGGCATCGGGAAACTCAAGGCACGTGCTAAACAGAATTACTGGTGGCCCGGCATGGACATAAGGGCGGAAAGGCATGTTCGAGAGTGTCCCCAATGTCAACAGGCGGACAAAACATTAAAACCATTAAGGCCAGCGATAGGAAAGTTTGATCCCCCTTCAAATCCGTGGGAAGAACTATCCATAGACATTTTGGGACCGGTCCTAGATGATCAAGGCACACAGAAGTATGTGTGTGTGCTCATGGATCGCTACTCGAAGTGGCCAGAGTTGAGAGTAGAGGAATCCATGGACACGGAGAACATCCTTAAGTTCCTGTCAGAGACTTTCACGAGAGAAGGAATACCGAAATCAATCTTGAGTGACAATGGACCCCAGTTCACGTCAGAAAAATGGACTAAGTTCATGCAAAGAAATGGCGTCACCGTCAAACACACTGCAATTTACCATCCGGCCGGAAATGGTTTAGTGGAAAGATTTAACAGAGTAGTGATGGGAGCCATACAAGCGGCCATCTCAAGTGGACAGAATTGGGAGAAGGCGCTAGAGAACATGGTATGGGCCTACAGAATAACCCCCACTGGCACGGGGTATAGTCCATTTCAAATACTAAGGGGACGTGAACCTTTTACTCACGACAACAGAATTTGGAAGGAAAAGCTCATCACCAGTGAATGGTCCCCTGCAGTGGTGCGGGCCAACCTGGAAAAGGCACAGACAATTTACAGCAACCACTACAACAAACGTAGGAATGTCAAAAGCACAGATCTGGAACAAGGAGAGTGGGTAAGAGTAAGATTGGCCACCCTGCAGAAGAAGGGAGACAGCAAGTACAGCAAGCCGTTGCAAGTGGTAGAAGTGTATGATCGGGCAGCTCTATTAAGTGACGGAAATGTGTGGTCCCAAGACCGCATGGCCAGGTGCAATAAAGTCTTGGGCTGGAAACAACAGAGCGCCGATTGGGAAGACAAGGAAGGCCCCGAAGTGGAGAATAATCAAGCAGCCGCGGAACAGCAAGTTGGAGAGAGAGCTGGAACGGAAAGTGGAGAAGAAGGAGAAAATGAAGGAAGAGTTGAGAACGAAGGGACAGTAAACCCTGAGACTCTGAGTCAAGAGTCAATGGAGAACCCCGTCAGGGTCACAAGGAGTGGAAGGCAGGTGGTAAGACCTTCCCGGTACCGAGATTTTGAATTGGACAATGAACTGTGAGTGACTCTTTCTTGTTTAATAAAAAAGGGGGAGATATGTAGCATCCGCATTCTAGTTGTTGCACGTCACGTAGACGTGACGTGCGACGGGGGTGAAGAGAGAAGCTGCGCGCGCAGCTAATGAGAGCGCGCGAAGGGCCATAGCGATCGGAAGCGCCGGCCGGCGCTCCTCTGCGTTCTATATTGTTAATAAAGTTCTTTGCTCTAAAATCAAGCCCAGTGCTTTTATTTACAAGTCAGCGACTTCACATGAGGTTGCTTCTGTCAGTGTGTATGACGAAGAACTTGGACATGATTACCTTTTGATGCTAAGAAATGGTGGTTGAAAAGGCATGACGTGGTGCAGTATATGTATACTTTGACGTGGGCTGTAATTATAGGCAGTAGCTGACAATGATCTTGTCATACTTTATACTGATTGTTGCCCCCGTGATAGTGAACTTCCCAGAATGTTCGCAACAGATGAACAATTCAGACCTTGACTGTAACATGTTTTTCTTCATATTCCTCCCAATGCTGACATCCGATATAAGCTGTTTTACTTAGATCCTTCATTCATTCAGGACAGTTCTGGCACGGTTTCACTAATTTTCGGGATGCTGTTGCGTGCCACTTGGTGGAGGATTGAGTGGCCATGGATATCTGTCACACCTTATCAAAATATATGGTTCTCCCCATATTGAGCATGTCGCCTTTTGCCGAGCAGTTTGCCTCATTCGTCATTGGCCTGCTGCAGTACCCCCAGTGTTTGGGAGTTTTCTTTGCTGCCATCTACAGTCCCCAGCTGCTCAGCGCATCTGCACATCTTTCTCTCAGGTGAACGGTATTCACAGGCTACCAAAACTAAGTATTTGTCGTACATCCACTAATCTTGTTCACAGGGGAATTATCCAGAGGGTATGCATTTACCAATAATAACGATATAGTGCGAAATGAAAAAATGTAATAGACGGACTAAAAGTGAGTACTTCAACTGAACAAGTTACTGTAGGGCAGTTCAGAGATTAATTTTATATGGCGCAGTCAAGTTTTCAAGCATGACGAAATAATGGCTAGAGCACTGCAAAGAAACATTTTTCACCACAAATACAATGCAGAGTTTACCTTGTCGGTTGGGGTGGGGGGTAAAGGGTTTCAATGTGAAGTCCTTGTTCGTCACTGAAAAGTCACAAAACTCTGAGACTCTTGGAATACTGCTTGATATGTTTCTGTCTGTTTCTGTATCCATCTAAATTGTGATCTCTTTAAAGCAAGCTGAATACTAACATTAAGAGTGACATACATTTTGGATATTTTCTTATGTTGCATGCCTTTCCAGTAGAGTCTGGGTGTTTATCCTTGTTGAGCAAATTATGTAATGTTAATCTTCATAGCCTGACCCAAAACTTTTGTACAGTCAATATCTATAACCCCACAATTATGCCACTCAAGGGAATTACGGAGACAGGTAGAACACACAAGTGTCCTTGAACACATAACTTTGATGAGGTGTGACTAACTCAAGTTCATTCTTTCAAAGATGGCCTTTCTTCAGAATGTGAAACCATAACCACCTGCTAAACCCATTTGACTACAGAAGTGTTCCCAAGCTTCTGTGCCTGCACTTTTGCCAACAAAATGAATACTATCCATGCGGGTGTGGGGAAAGAAGTAACCCGAAAAACATTCTTGTCCCTGCAGATCCAGCCGAATGCTTGAGAAGCACGCAACACAAAAATAAAAAAAGGATTTTTCAAACAGGTGATTGTCACAACCGAAGCTTTCCAGTTTGGAAGTAACACAAAAATTAAGCACTAAAAGCTCTGCCCATGTCATTCACACCAGTTCATGTCACGAGGTGCCGATTGAAACTGTGCTTCCGTAGAGCCGTAGACACTTTAAACATGCTAGTTTCACAGTGGAATACCCTGTTAGATCAGTTTACATTGATTTAAGGCTGAAAATGAATGATTACAGATAAATTAAGGTGCCGCAATAATGCCGCTAAATTTCCACTTTTGTGCCGCTAAATTTCCATTTTTATGTCGCTAAATTTGCAAGTCTATGCCGCTATATCCTGGGGGCTCTGACTATTACCCTTCCCTACAACGGTACACTGAGATTTCATGTAACAAAATACATTGCTGCAAATTTTAGTAGAGTAATAACAATCCATTCTTAAATGCCGATTAACTTTAACATATCATTTAAAAAAATAAATACCAGGCCCACTGACTTTATCGTATCTGGAGCATAAGCATACACACGGCAATCAGAGAAGAACAGACATCGTAATTATCTAATTATCTAGGAGACGTTGTTTAATAGCATCACAGTGGGCATTTGTTTGACCTGAAAGGGGAATCTCTAGCCATCACAGTGGCATGTGTGTGACCAAAAATGTCAAAATCATTAGCTTTTCTTGATAAAGAACCTGGCTCAAGATGCTGGATAAACAAATGATCACGGCTGCCTGCAGGATAAGCACTCTTTCAGTGGAAGCACACAGCTTTTGACAAATCAAAAGCTGTACTCAGATGAACCAACATCTGGGTGGAGCCACAGTCCCTCTCTGTATTACTCCTAAAAGCTCCATTCTTGATCACATAGCTCAGGCACAGCTACGCTGTCAAGCAGAATTAAAAATAAATCTTTATTTTATAGCTTTTGTGATGCAGAGAGCAAGCGCAGTGTTAATGAGTAAGATTAGAAAAGCAATGAACAAGGCATGAAAGCATTGGAAATTACTTTTGCAAGGGCAACATCAAAAAAGGAAAGAGACTGCGATCCACACCATGATGGAAATGACTACTTGCACAGAAGCAGCTGGCATTCCACGTGTAAACAGTTAAAAAAAAAAAATAATAATTTCGTGTTTTCTTTAAACGGGGTCTCCATAAAGTTTTTGCACTGGCAGTATGTTAATTGTTTAATTTCTCAAAGCCTGCCACCTGCTGTCGAGCACACCACTACCTGCTAACAGGCCACTCTGCCTTGCCGCCACTGATTGTATTCACAGGCTAACTTATTAAAGCTGACCCCAGAAGGCCCCGCCAGATGATGCCTAAATTTCTATGAGTGAGCCGGCCTCGTAATGCACCCATTAACACCTCGTGCTTGGCTATAAGGAATTACTAAAATTGACATGTGCTGCTTTAAAGGTACTTGCATTTCTTAGTGTCCTTTAACATGCAACACCTACTACCACCTGCTGCTTTGTGCTTCTACCTTAGCAGTTCTCTTAAAGGGGCCTAAGTGGTGTAGATTAGTAAGAGGAGCATGGCGAGGTAACCCTGGGCAGGAGTGAGGCTGTGGTGCACTGTCAGTATTTTCCTGTTCATAAGTTATAAATACAGACAAAGGAAAAATAGTTTTACGTCTGTATTTATACGTAAAAATCAGTTTAAAAAGAAAACCGGGAGCCTTAATCATAAGACACTGACTAGTAGACATTAGTAGACCCACTATCTAGGTCAGGTGTGAGCAGCCCATACAGTCCTGGGGCCGTATCATACATTTGGTGCACTTTCCTTGTCTGCACCAGACACACCATTTAAAAGGCGCACCTGGAGCAAACAAGGAACACATATGCCGTATTAGGATGAATGCACTGCCCCCAGGGCTGCCGCAAACTCGCGCTGCGCCACAGCAGAGCATTCAGGTGAAAAACGGAGCTACTGCTTTGAAGCCTCACTTTTAAGGCGGATTGGAGATCCCCTTGCAGGCGGATGCAGTAAGAAACTGCACCCGCCTGCAAGGGGATGCCTGGGGGGTCCATGAGACCCCTTTTCCACCCTCCAGAGGGCTGCCATCAGGGGTCGCACTGACAGGTTCTTTGGTTCTGCACCCGCGTCTGAAAAACGGTGCGGGTGCAGAGGTGAAGGGATTCCCTCATTTGCATGGGCCCACGCCCCCATGCAATTGAGGGAAAGCTCCCTGATGGTAGCACTGGCGTTTTATGTGAGCCAGTATTACAGAAGGGGACGCACAAGCGCCTGAGGACCCTTCTTTAATACCGAAGTTGCCTTGGGGCATGAAAACCGGGCGCAAACACATGTTGCGCCCCTGGGCACCTCTGTAATTCTTCCCCTGTTGTTTCTTTTACAGTAAAATATCCATGGTGCTACAACCCATCCTTGAGTGCCTCCAGTCAGATTTGGACAACTAACCCGTGCTACCTTTTTTATCCTGGTCATGGTGCAATAATTAAAATGATGATTCTCCCTCGACTACTCAATACTCTACAGAACTACCACTTTCCCCTCAAACATACATTCTGCAAAAAACTTACAGGAGCCCTACACACTTTTCATTGGTAGTGCTGTACCCAAGTCTCAATGCTCAATTACAAATTCACATATGATGGAGGCCTAGCCAATAATAATAATAATAAAGATAGTTTATAAAGCGCCTGGTGACGCCTTCCCGGCGTGTCCCCGCGCTGTGCCAAGGCAGACCTCTTTTCCTACTACTGAGTCATTCAGCTCCTTGAACTTGACAAATGTCTTTTCAACACCAACACTGATCCAGCCTATAGAAATGAACTTAGGGCCTTGGGATATTCACAGCCACTACGCTATATATATATATATGGAGGTACCATTTGAAGCTAAGATCAGAATGGACAACTTAGGGCACGGACACAAAATGTATTGCATCTAGATACATTGTTATTGATACTCCTGACACATTTGACAAGCAACGGTTGGCATGGGTATCAGATATTGGCCCTTTGGAGGTTAGAGGGCCTGGCCATGCCGAGACATCTCAATTAATGCTAGATACCACTATGTACAATTTGAAAACCTGCAGTGTGAAACCTACAGTATGTATGCTTCACTACAGAGAGGTTATGGCAGACTGAGTGAGAATTATTTCCCCATTGTCTCCAATGCCAGGCTGCTTTGGGGGATTTATCACATACTGCCTGGCAATGCACAACCCTATGCATGTTCAAGGGTCCAGTGGAAAAGTCTTGTAATATAGCCTTATAGCTCGCTGCCGAGGTCTATACCAGTTGTTTAAGTCCCTGAATGTGAGTTATAGACCCAAGCCGCAGGAGAGAACTTATAACGAGGGAGAGGGCATTTAACAGCTGGCATAGCCAGAGGCAGAAGGGCTATAATAATAATAATAATACAAAGATTTATAGAGCGCCTGGTTACACCAGCTGGTGTGTCCCCGCGCTGTAGTGAGAGGCAGCCGAGCCGCATGAAGAGCAAAGACCACGAGTTAGAGCTTACCTAGGCCCACACCAAAAAGATGAGCTATAAGTCTATTAGAACGCTCCACCCTCTAAGGGTAGGATGTTCTACACAAAACAGGGAGAAACAAGAAGACAAACAATGGAATGTTGGAGATCAGGACTTAAATCAGCCAATATAAGCCCAGAGCCACTCCATTGCCTTCAATGGAGCTCTCAACATTAAAATGTTGTAATAAAGTGCTGGGTTCCTGGATTACCTTAGATATAAAAGTGGTGTTGCTACATGGAGATGAAGATATTTGCATCTCTAAATATCAAAAGCTTCTGCTGTTGGTGCCCATGATATTCACCAAGCAAGATATCCCCCAAAATTGGACAGCTAGGCGTTCTCTGTGCATTGCAAAATGGAAGCATGGTCTAGTTGGGTAGAGGGTATTGGAGACATCGATAAACGAAGCAAGGAGATGTGGGAGGTGTGGACCCAATTCAGGGGGATTATGGATTAGGTGGTGATGACAGGTTATCTGTCAGAGATGGTAATGCACTGATACACATATGGATATGTGGGTATTGTGGACATGTATGCAGGCAGTATGACTCTTTTCTCTATCTTCTGTTTTCTTTTGTACATTATGATGTATCTTTTCTGTAAACAATAATGATGAGTGTGCATTGTTGGTATGCAAAATGAAAATAAATGTATTTTGAAAATCCATGGTCCTTCAATCCCACCTTGATCAGACGTTCCATGTCAGCCTCCAGGTTAACAATGGTCATTCTCTGCATTACAATGTCCATGACCCGGCGCTCCAGAGACTGCCACTTCACTCGTGCTGCTTTGCTGAAGGTCTGATTGGGTCCTTTACGGGGAAATTTCTTCCTGCAAGTTAAGAAAGGACGTGAGATTGGCAGCAGTGTACCTGAGAGGGAAAACAATTGAGGACAACATTGGAGAGAAGCACCTAAGGAGACTTGAACTAGGAACCACAGTTCACGAAGGAAAATGGAGATGTAGATTGAAAACAGGTACAGAAAATTAGACTGAGCAAGAGAGGTCTGACTCTGAAAATCTTGCAGCGTACACACAGTCAAAAATCCTCATACCAGAGCAGAGAAATAGACATGCACTCATACAAAAGGCAATTGTGTACTGGAAGGCAGACATCCCCCTGCCCCAAACCTCCTTCACATTCTCACATTCATTCTATTCTATCTGTATCACCCCCCCCACCCCCCACTCACTTTCAAATGTTCTCACTATCTCAATCTGAAACTGAATCTCATGCCCTTTGGTCACTCTGATCTAATTGCCCAGTCTCTTAGACAAGCTCATTCTGACAACTTATTCTCTCACTGACTCCATCCATTTCCTTTCCTCTCAAGCTTTTATATTTACTCTTGAAATTTGGAACTAATGGAACCAGGGTTGCTACAATTCCTTGAGTTTCATAATTTTTGAGGACTGTGACTGCGTGCTTATGTACCTTAAAGTAAAGAATGCCAAAACCCTACTAATTATTCCGGCATCAGAGTGCACACCAGCTTTCACACTGCTCAAGCTTTACCTTGGAGGTCTTGTCCCATTCACAACTGGAACATCCACATAGTTGTTCATTTTTCGGTTCCATTGACGCACAATGCTGGAGACAGAGCGGGATCCAGAGTCTGGATCAGAGGAAGTCGTACTAGCAGAAAGTTCTGCCCCGGAGTCCAGCAGGGCATTTTTCTGGACTAACCTACCAGCAACTCTATCAGACATAGGCTTGGAGAGTCGTCGGAGAGCTGAGACCTGAAAAAAAAGATTATGATACATAGAAGCCTGGCAGTATCATCAGCACCAAGTACAGTAGGAGGTTGTGGTACTCCTAAAAGGACCATGGCTTTCTCCTAAACAACAATGTGAAGACAAAGAGGGGAATGAAAAAACGAGGTGGCTTAGCTTATGAACAGACACCAAATGACTTTAAATATCCTACAAATCCATTTGGTCTGAATTTTTGGATTCTTAGCCAAAGCACAACTCCCAGTTAATACCTAATGAGGCATCAGTGGTAGTCTTAGTGCATTCATAAGAGGATTAACTACCACACTGTTATTAGTGAGTTTTGGCACTGAGTGAGCATTGAGGATAGTGGTAACATAATTCTAGGGAATTCCTATTAGTTTCTTATATGCAGACTAGTAAATCACTAGGCAGACATTAGAAAAAAAATTATGCTAGGATATTTATAGGACAATCTTATAGTATTCTTGCATGGTTTTCTATAGGAAAGAGCACTGACCCGCAATTACATAATTACAGAAGTACAACCATAGGGGATTATAGGTAATATTATGAAATCCCTCTATTAACAGTCATTTAGAGCAATGGTCCCCAAACTGCGGGTCCTGACCCACTAGAGGGTCATGTGTCGATTTGTTGGTGGGCTGCAAGAGTCCAAGCAATAAAAACATTGCCTTTAAATTATGTATTTATCTTGTCATATTTCTTGTGCTTCAAAGACATAGGTCAAATGCCAGTTTATGTCTTCTGACAAATTGCAGCGTTTTTAACATTGGGAATTGTGTTTACAAACTCCTTTGACTTTGCAGTCAGAGAGAGTAAGTTAAGTGAATTATGTGTGAATCTTTCTAGGGTACAGCTGTGTGAAGGAAAGGCTGTAAGATGTCATTTTTTTGTAACAGAAAAAAATGAAACTGTCAGTAAATAAACTGTACATGTTTAGCAGTTAGGAAGGTACAAATTAAGTAAAATATTTTGTAATTCTGAAGTGTGATGGAAACAAAGATTTTAATAGGATCAAAACAAATCAAAACACTGATGTCCATACTTTTGGGTGTAATATAGTTTTATCAGAAAATCTACATGTCTGTGCAAATGTAGTGGCCCTTTCAATGCTAAATGTGCTGTCTGGAAATGATAATGCGCTACCACACGATGATTTAGTTATTAAAGCTAGGTGGATCATGAAAGTGTGTTGTTCTAAGAATTGGGTTGTGGTTCTAAAAAGTTTGGGAACCACTGTTTTAGAAGAATTTATCGTTGAAACATTTTGTAGGTTTTCTGCATGCTAAAACATAGGATTTCACAGGCAGGTTTCTCCATCATATATGTTGGGGATTCTCATAGCAAGGCACTAGTTAGCAATTAAGTGAGAATGATAACAAATTCTTCTTTCACTAAAAAGGTGACCTCCTTAGAGATGACTCAAGAATTGAACCAGCATGAATCTTCAACCAACCAGAATGAATACTACAATTATCAGCCAAACACTGAACAGCAGGTATATGAAAGTAACGTCTGCCTCTCAAGGAGCGATTCACACAGTCACACACCATGTCCAAGGTGAGCTCAGATCTTGAAATGTCACCCTCTCCACATAGGGTGTTCAACAGAGACATTGGCAATGTGGAATGGGTCTGGGCTCCACCTGACATCCCCCACTCCTCAAAATCTTTTTCTTGCAGATAGAATTGGGCTTTGAATGGGCTTGGAAATTGAGCTCACATTCCCATATTGATTAACAAAAAACCTCCACAGCACAATCAGCATGCAAACTCAAATGGCTTGTCTCCCTCCCAAAAATCTTGAGAGATATCGACACATCATTAAACTGTCTTTAACAGTGAGCAAATATATCAACACTGCAGATGATGCCTCCAAGAAAGTCACAAAGCTTTAATGAGTACAGGAAATGCCACAGGGACTTCTATACTAATCTCCCTTTTATGGCTCTGGATTGAATGACTCTTTCAGAGGTGGTCTTGTAGAAATGCAACAAAGACAGCCTTTTTGCAGGTCCCACCTCTTTACATTACCCGGGCTCAAGGTTGTGTCTCCAGAGAACTGGTTTTCTCAACCAGTTCAACAAGCAACAAGGATTTGCCTGAAAGTCCATGTATCCTGCAGAGAGATGACTGCCAATGTACTGGCTCATTTGGAGAAAACAACAACATCTGGGTGTGATTTAGAAGTGGCGCCAATGAGAACTATTCCCTGGTGACCTACCTCCGATACTTTATATGAACAGTTGGAAAGATTCTGTAACTATGGAGGTTGGACCTCAGTGGTTTTAGGACCAGCGGCTGTATCATCAACAACTTACCTCCTGGGTCTTCCGCCTCAGAATAATCTCCTGCTGCCTCTTCTGGGACTCCAAAGCACGGATCTGAAACTGCAACAAGGGAAGAAAAACAGGCAGCTTTAGGAAACTGCAGCTCGACAGAAAGTGAGTGAGCTACCCTGTCAGCAACTAGTTCAGGATTCACGTTTATGTGCCAACCTTCTGTATTTGGCCACAGAATCATCACAAATGTAAGATTATAGTTTTGGCTCCAACGCATGTCCTACTCTGATGGGAGTAAGGCATTGTTTTTGACTTGACAGCCCCAGATATGTAAGCATATTCTAGAACCGAACACCTAAGCGCAGATGGACCAGCAGCCACCTCTTCCAGCACCTTCAGACCCTCAAGGGTGAATAGCTGTGCTATAAAACCCTGATTGACTGATTGATTGATGTAAATTACTCTAACAATCCTTCCAGGATCTGGGACACCATGACAGAAGGCATGATAAAAACATAACTCTGGAGAAACAGCAAAACCTGCTAACCATCATCCAAGGCAAGTGGGCATGGCCTATCTTCGTTTAATGGGGCTAATACAGCAACAGGGGACTTTCAAATATACATAGATCAGGTTTATGGCAAAAAGGGCACTTTAAGCTGCATCGTGTATCACTGTGCATACGTCTCTTCATCAGCCATTAATTCAGGGCACTCTTTCTCAAACTGTACACTCAATGAAAATATAATCACAGGCATTACCACAAAAAAATTATTTAGGAAAAATATTATGAACCATTTCGGCTGATTGGGCCATTTCCAACTGCAAACATGCTTTTACATATGTACAAAACACAAATTGCGATTCGGTAACACGTTACAAAATCACAAAATGTTTTTCCGATTCAGTATTTGGAAGGAGCGTGTTTAGGGCATCTCTTCCAAATACTGATATCTGAATGGATGATGTACAAATGTTTTGCGGCGGAATTATGGTTGCAATGCATTCATATATTACCAATTCCTTTAAGGAGGTGGTAACCCATTCACAAAGGGAAAGGGATCCCAGGGGACCCCTTCCCCTTTAAGAATGTAAAACAAATATTTTTTAAGAGCAGGCAGTGGTCCCACGGATTAAAAAATTAAACTGCAAAGTTAAATTTTTTCTTTTTAAACACATCCCATTATCCTCTCAGGAAAAAGGGTTGCATTAAAAAAAAGAAAAGACTGCTTTATTTAAAACCAATCACAGACATGGTGGTCTGCTGACCTCAGCAGGCACCCGTCCATATGAAGGCTGTGATTCCGAGTGGGTCACAAATTGAGACCTACCTCATTAATATGCATAAGGTAGGTCTATTTACGGCTCACAAGGAATCTCTAATGAAACTTAAAAGAGTTTCATACATAAGGAATTCCGATTTTCAGAGAGAATTGCAATTAAACAAATTGGTATTCCTAATGTTAGCACATCTGGCCTCATATCCATATACATTTCAGAACAGGCAGCATATTTCAAGCCGTTCTGCACTCAAATGGCTGTATACATTTTTTGCACCAAAAAGGATATTCTTGGAATTATTTAAAAATTATTTACATTTATTTTAAAATATGCTAGGATTTTACTTTAAAACAGTCTTCTGCAGTCAACCTTTGTCCAGTGCTAACATCTCTCACTGTGCTTTTTCAGGCCCTTCAGGTTTAACTTGTTGAGAGTTAGGCACTCTAGGGAAGGCCTTCTCACTACTAGACACAACAAATGCTTTCATTAAACCTTAATACAGTCTTAATGATCAGAACTGTTATGATCTAAAAATAGATTTCTACAAAATGTCTTAGATCCCTCACTTCAGTGGTCCATTAGAGTCTTTTCTCTAACCTTGCCCTTTTGCCCTTTCCATCCCAACCTTTCACCATCCCTTCGTTATTGACACAGACCTCCTGTCTGCGTTGCTCTTTCTTTAGCTGTGCGATCTCTCGGTTACGCTTTGTCTCCACCAGTCGCCGCCGTTGCTGCTCCTCCCTCATTTGTTTCATCAGTGATGCCTGTAGAAGGGTAGAACGTCAATAGGGTCTGAACCAAAAGCAGCAGCAGAGCTTATGCCTCAATCCCAGACCTTCAGTTGCCCAATGTGGAACAAACATAGTTTCCATCCAATTGCCCCCAGCATGAAGACTTGTTACAATCACAAAAATATAATACACAGTGACACATACAGTTGAGCAAGCAAAATCATTGGTTCACATTTAGGGGCCAATTCCGATCTTGCTGGGAGAAGGCTCCGTCCGACTCGTGCTCCGGGGCTCCGAGTGCCCGAGTACAATGCGAACAAGCGCTGACTGACACGGGTCGCTCGGAGCCCCATTGAAGTCAATAGGAACCTGTTGTACGACGCCTACATAGACTCCCATTGACGAAAAAGGTACGTTGCGCACAATGGTACCCCCTGTAGTGGGGACGCGTCTGTGCCACCCGCACCATACATGCCTGTGTAGGGGGGGCCCTTGGCTCCCCCCTGTGATCAACTCGTATGACTACGGGTGAAGGGGTTTCCGGCGCCGACCCCCAAAGTCCGCTTCCCAGAGCGTTTACGTGTCAGGGATCCGGCTGTCCGAATCGTGCATCGTACTGGCTCGGTCGAAATCGCCTCCATTGCACGGCACGGTTTGCTTACGAATGAGACGTACGGAGCGGTTCAGACCCGGAAACAATTCGGTGGGCGATTTTGCGTTTCTCGCATCGTACTTTCTCACTCGTACAGCTGTACGAGTCGGTCGGAAAACACGCCTGCGGCTCGTACCTTTTCCAGCCAGATCGCCTTCGGCGCACTTCCAAGCAAGATCGGAATCGGCCCCTAAATGTTTTACATGTACACCGGTGACGTAAGTACACAAATACCAGGGTTAAGAGGGCATCAAACTCACCTAGACACCACTGCTCCTCATACTGTTACAACAATACAGTCACAGATATGTTGCACACTGATTCACATAAGCAATACCACAAATATTACAGTGTCAATAAAAACATAGTTTTACATATAGGCCACATTTAGGCCCTCAATCGTCTAATATAAAGCTATTTCTCTGCCCTGTCATATATTCCTCCTGGCTTTTGGCAAGTAGATAGTTATATTTAGGACCTAGTTTCCAAAGGGCAGCATTTTTTTTAGGAAGAAAACCATTGAAAACGTCTGCTATTGTGCAGCTGAGAGTGTCAGATTGAAGACAGCCTTTCTTTGACAGCAGTCTAAAAACTTTACATACATACAACTTGTATCCTACAGAGTTAATTCTAAAGAATGACAGCCATTTCACTATCAGACACAACACTACTATTTCTTACTACTAGAAACACAAGCCAAAATGGCAACTTACCTCGTAAGGCAGACTTTACTTCAGGACATCTGTCAACACAAAATACCATAATACTACAGTAACAGTGCTGTCTGTCCACTGTCTCTCACTCTCTCTCTGCTGGAACTTTGGGGCGTGTTGCAGGCCTCAACCTTAGCTTCATTGACCATAATAGATATGAAACATAAATCCCCACATCAATCCAAAATATTTGAAAGTTATTTCTCTCAAACAGTGTAACAAATTAGAATTCTTTAAATTGTTTCAGAAGCCTATCTACAACTGCATTTCATCTCTATTCATAATCTCACCATGTTTTTCACAGCTTCTTACCTTTGCTTTTTTCATCTCTGCCACCTCTGACTGAAGCTTTTTCAACTCCCGCTCGTAGCGTGACTGATTCTTCAAGAGCCGTGCATGCTCCTTCTGGGCCATTTGGAGTTTTTGAAGGTCCCGGTTCATCTCCTTCAAACGCTTCTCATAGTCTGACTTGATCTTGTTGGCCTTTTCCTCTGTGTAGCATTCCATAGAGCCTACAGTTTACAAGGGAATACACGTTTATATTAGACAGAGAAAAATAACAGAAAGAAATTGCATAAATACAATGTTCCAGGGATGCCAGAGGAAAGAGAAGCTGTGAAAGTGGAATACAGAGTTGTCAAACAGCTAGGCCGGCAGGGCCCCGCTGCAAACCTGTTACCCTAAAAAGCACATATCATAGCTATCAAGTGTAACATTACTTGCAACAAAATGTAAAAGTACATTGAAGTAAACCCTTTTCTGTTTACTTAAATTAGAAAGTGAGGTAATTTTTGGTTTCGTTAGAGAAAAAATCAAAACTATTAAAAAAAACGTTCTGCTATACTGTACACTCTCTTTAACAACTTCCTATTTACTGACCTTTTGTTTGTTCTCAAAGTTTCTTTCTCTGTTTTCCAATCTTTTTCTATCACCTAGTACTGTCTATTTAATTGCTATCAGTAGAGTATCCTGTTATTTTTCAGTTGCATTTGCACAATAAAAATGTTTCTAGTCAAATACAATATCAGCAATTAGGAAATAATACTTCCGGTTAACATGTTGTTATGGAATTTGTAAGTTGATGTTTCTTCTATTTTTTCTACCAGTTGTAGTGAGGAAAAGACTGCACTATTTTTCAGAAATGTATAATAACAATTCTGCTTGAGAGAGATATTGGGTCATTTTTCAACTGATAATGAACCTTGGATCCTTCATAAACCTAGCTCTGCCACACCAGAGGAAGAAGTCAAAATCACTGCCTTGCAGAACTCAGCAAAATCTTTTGAGTCAGCACTGCAAACCCACGGCCTGGCTTTATACAAGATGTTGCACTTTTCTGGCGTGAATATATATACTGCTGTCCTTGAGCTCCCTCGCCTATCTCATGGGGTATTTTGAGACCTCTGTCACAGTTTAGTAAAATAGCGTTGGGGGGTTAGCTTTCTGCAACTCACTCATGCTGCTCCATTCTTGGCGATGTATAACTTCTTCACTTATTTTCACAGCACTAAGGAGCTGCAGACTACAAACACATCTGAATCCCGATAGCACCCAAATAAAGACCCTAAAACCTGGTTCAAGATGGTTTAGCTGCACAATCTTACTCCATGTTTAGATCTCAACTGAAAATAAGTGTATTCAGGACTTAATTTTGACGGTATGTTTCCTGAATATCAAATCCAAATATTGTTTGGCCATATTATCTATGTCAAAATATCTGTAGTACAAAAATATTGAGATTTTAAATATTATGGGTAAGTGTATATTTATTTCTAATATTGTGGATTTAATATAGTTTTTATGTGTTTCAGATTTTGTTAATATATTTTTAATGAATATCGAAATATATGTTACGTTATTGCTTTTTTATGTAATAATTGTCTATATATGTTATTTTTGGGGGTTTTGAGCGTTATTGTTGAAAGTGGTGGGTAGTGTTTCTTTTCAAGAAGTGTCTATTTGTTTTGCAAAGTATTATTTTTAAATATAATTATCATTGAATCTTAAAAATAAATAGGTTTCTTACTTTTTATGCTTTTTAATATGCATTTATTTTAATTATTAACAACATCATATAAATTAAATACATTGGCATTAATTAGTAATTATGTGCATAAATGTGTTCAAATTAAATTATTTTGTAAAACCTACTGGCATTCTAGAATTATTCCATTTTATTTGTTTATATTTTATTTTGGCTTCTGAGTTTAAAAACATTAAATATTATGTACGCAACATAATATTAGAGAACAAATATTAGGATAATAAATGTAAAAATATTTCTACATTCATTTATGTAATTTGTAGACTACACCTAATTAAAAATTACATTTGTGGGATTGTTTTTAAGTTTTTAATGCATATACATTAAATGTTTTAAAACATGTTTGCAGTTAGAGTAATGATTTTGCCCTCAATGTGTGTTGTACTGGAGTTAGAATAGTAATTCTGAACCATCCCCCTCCCCCAAGATGTATGAACCTTCTCTAATATTAGATTAGTAAATTGGACCCTCACCCTCAATTACATGCACTTTCCCCAGTGTTCTTGTGACTGGTCCTAGAACTGTAAATCTGAACCCCCACATTTCCAATGTTTGTAGGGCTGACATTAGAATAGTAAATCTGCCCCACTCAAATGTATACATTTTTCTCAATGTTAATTTTAATGGAGTTGGAACAGAAACTCTTACCCCTCCCCAAAACGTATTCCCTCACCTTCCATAATGTAAGTATGACAGTTTTTAGAATAGAAAATCTAACATGCCCTCCTGTTCACTCGATTATATGCATTTTCTCCAATATTTGTGGGGCTGAAGATGTAATATCAAATATGACCATCCACAAATATATTAACTTTCCTTAATGTTAGTAGGATTGGGGTTAGAAAACTAAACATGACTCACCCCTCCAGTTATATGCATTTTAGCAAGTGTTTGTGGGTTTGAGGTTAAAATAGTACATCTGACCTCATCCTCACTTACCCCTACAAATAATTCCATATTACCAAAGTGTTGCAGTCCCGAGAGTTCTGTGGTGCTATGGACGTTTGTTGAGAGATTTGCATGATGGAAATTAAGCAATCTGAAGCAATTACAATGAGAAGGTAAGAAGAGGAGGGTGTTCACCAGCTATTTGAGATGTATTATGGGACTCAAGTCTTATTAAATCCGATCTTTGGACATACATTTTGAGCTGCTCTGATGGTGACATTTCCTGGTGTCACATATTTATAAGGAAGGAGTGGTATGGCTCTGTAAAAGAAGATTTAACTCCAGCAAAGTCTGTCATAAAGTATTGGCATAGGACTAGTGTAAAGGTAATCTTGCCCCAATTGTTGTGTTGGGCAAAATAAATTATCAGTCAGAGGTCCTGAAGAAGGTGGTCAAGAGAATTGAGTATACACCAAGATGTACGTTGGCCAAGGTTGTTTAGCAATTCCAGGCCAAGACACACAAGCAGAAGACTAAAGGGAGTGGCCTCCTTGTTGGGCTACTTAAGGATACTCTCGGATTTTGGGAAATGTGTGTTTGGAGTGTGTATGATTGTGATGGTCAGGTATGAATGAGAGGTAATGAATAGCAAGTGGGGTGGTTTGAGATATATTTTGTAATCTTTGTTGTTATTTAAATTATATATTTCTTGTGGTATAAAGAAGAGCAATCAGGAGGTTTTTATGAAAAATAAGAATAATATGAAAACATGTTTCACAATATGTTTTTAAAAATATGACATGTTTGTAAACGAAAGTAATTTATGAATAATGGAATAATTATGTGAAAGAGGTTTCTGTGTCAGTGACTATGTTGGATTAATTTCCTGTCTCAATGAGGAAAGGTTAAGCAGGAATGTTTATTCATAATTGATGATTGCCAGCACAAACCTGATGCATTTGAAAATATAATGCTGCTCTGTCCTACGTTTAAGACTCTGATGGTAAAATATGTGAAAATTGGTATTGATTGAGAATAGTATCCACACTGCCAGTGGCGCCTTTGGATTCTGATGTCAGTTGAATTTAGAGAGGATTGCTTTAGTTGACCTATTTGTAATGCATTTAGAAGGTTCTGACATGATTCACAATATTGTATTATTGTTATATGGACAATTCTATCTAATAAACTGTATTTATTTAAAACAAATATATGCACTTTCTCCAGTTTTTGTGGGGCTGGATTTAGAAGAGTAAATCTGCCTCTGCACTTTGCCCAATAATCCTGAAACTGGAGTTAGCATAGTAAATCTGATCCCTTTTACCCCTTATAAGTACACTTACCCCAAAATTTATAGGACTGAGTTAGAATAGCAAAACCGACTTCCTACCCCAAAATACACACATTCCACAACGTTTGTAGGAGTGGAAATAGAATATTTAAACTGATTTCTTCCCCTTTCACACACATATGCACTTTCCCAATTTTAGTTGGATTTGAGTTGAATAGTAAATCTGACCTCCCCCAATTATATCCACTTTCCTTGTTTGCTGGTTTGGAATTAGAATCCTAAATCTGACCCCCAAAATATCTATTGTTTCACCTATGCTTTTTGCACTGGATGAAGAATAGCAAATCTCATCCCTACATTAAATTAAATATATTTTCACAATGTTTGTAAGATTTACTCTAAAGGAATATTTTTACAGTTTTATTTTTGGACTGAGTTTTATAATTATATTTTAGATGTGTATGTCATGTATTGAAGAATTTAAAAAGTGTTGATATTGATTTGAATATTATTTAAATTATTTAAAATTAATATGTGTTGAGGTGTCTAATGTAAAATGTTATATTTATTAACTTTCAAATGTTTTAAATGCATGTTTTTTTCATTAAATGACAATAATTTGTTTTGTGAAAAACCGAAATTATGTATATTTTTGCAGGTATTCGATGTTATTTATATAGTATGATCAAAGAAAGGTGTGTTACATATAATTATACATCTTAAAACTTCAATTGTATTTATAATTGTTTTTATTAAATATGAAACATACATTTAAAAGTTAGATTTTCTAAAGGAAATTAGAAATAAAGTTAATTTGCTTACTTTTGTTTTAAAAATTACTTTTATATGCGATATGTAATTCTGAAACAATTGACATGTTTAAACCTTTATCACCATTAATTAAAAGTTTATATTTTAATTATCTTAATATTTTGTAACACTATAATTTCATAGTAGATATTTTGTTAGATCCAAAGTTATTTTAAAAATACTATCTTATTAATAGATATTATTTTGGTAGCAGATATGTTTATGCTTTCTATGCAATTTACAGACTATATTTTGGTAGTAGATATTTTAGTCATTTATTTTTAAGTTTAGAACGTTGTTAAATTGGTAGTAGATATTTTTACATCAATATGTTGGTACATAGATATGTTTTAGTAGATACTTCAGACTAAAAATAATTTTAGCTTCAGACTATGCGGTTATGGCAAAAGATCAAAATCCTTGTAAAGAGCAGTGTTTTTTGTCCTAATCATGCATCTAATTGTTAAGTAATGGACAATAGTTCCATCATCAATTTGGAAATTAATCTCAGGAGACGTGATAATCTTCGTAAAACTAGTAAGATTCTACCACCAATGTGATCTCATATAGCCCAAAATGCTATATTTTCCATAGTGTTATTCATGTCTCCCAATATGTGAAAAGTCTTTATAAAACTATCTGCAACCATCAGTTATGTGGCAGCAACCCCCGTTCCCTTGGCAGCATTTTGTGGTGGGACACAAAATTATAGGGCCTCCCTGCAGAATGTGATGAGGGGCCCGTGCGTATCTCATACTTCACAAATCTTTATTGGTCTTTAGCTCAATAGGGGCCCCCTATAGGTTTGAGGGATCCCCTGTGCTTCAGGGTTGGCACGGCCTCCATTCACCCCCGGCCGCGTTGTCCATCAACCCCTTTGTGTGGGATTCTCTGAGTCATTTTAAGGCTGATATTTCCAGGGCAATCAATGACTGCTTCTCAAGATGCCACAATAGTTGGTATGTGACAGCATATGTAAATCTTCTGTCCTCAATATCTTGGATACGGACCATTCATTAGAAATGGTTTAATTCATCTAATGTCGTATAGTTGGAGTAGCATTGAGGTACAGACAACATAACATTCCAAAGCATGGACACATGTTGGTGCTTCTCTAGCCTCAAAGATAAACACCTCTCACCATTTAGCCTGCTCATACAAGCACCTCCAGATGAACACAGTTGAATGTGATGGTGGGTTCTTTCATGAGCCATTCCACTGCTGGTCCACTCACTAATATCCCTTCTGCATGGCTACATTCACATTGATTAATTAAATAATACTTGAATAAATATACCTGCAGCAAATCGTCACTGAAGGAACATAATGTGAAAGAGTGTTATTGTTGTTAATATTCATCAACCAAAAAGCAGACATTACTTTGTATGAGTTTAATCACCCCTCTGCCTACCTCTGATTGCAGTTCTGATCACTTTGGTGGCTCTGACTTCCTTTCATTCAAGGAACCATGTCTAGGTGTCAAAGTGTCTTGTGAGGTATTCTGACTTAGGGCCTAATTACTAGTTTGGCGGTCCACTGGACCACCAAACCTGTGGTGGCGGTGCAGTGGCAGTCGAGGACCGCCGCACCAGCAGTCCTACCATTGTATTACGACTATGGTGGTCAGACCGTCATAGGTCTGCCGCAACTGCCAGGGCTGCCCAATGATGAAGCATGCCGCCGATTTCCGTGTGTGAGGGAAGTTTAACACCCTGGTGTGTTTTCCCACCCATAAATCACAGCGATTACAAGCACAAAGCCCCCCTTCTCCTTGTGTGCGTAAGTTGTTTTAGGAGGTCGAAGTGGGGCGATATTTCCCCCTACCCCTTATCTTTTGTGTGTGGTGTGCTGCAAGAGCCATTACCAGGAACACTAACATGCTCATTGTGTCAGGTTCTGATTAGAGGTGCCTGCCTAGATAGTAGACAAAGACTACAATTCCCAAGATCCTCCACGACAGGAAGTACTTAAAGGACTTGCGCGAGCACTCGGCGCTGCTCCAGAGGCTGCTAAACGGTGCCGGAGAATTTGACACACTGGAGCGGTCTTTTCCTGTTAGTGGGTTAGGACGACGGCGGATAGTTTGTCCGTGTTCCCGTACATTACCCGCTTTTCCTTCGGAGTGTAGAGTCCGTCTCGGCTCGCACTGCCGTTTCCTATAGATCAGCTGTTGGGGGATTCGGAGTGGAACACGGAGGTGGACGAAACCTCCTGTTGCCGTATCCTTTTGGTTCTTGGCTGTTGGGAGATTATCGGAGCGGAACACGGAGGTGGTCGAAACCTCGTGTTGCCGTATCCTTTGGGTTCTTTGCTGTTGGGAGATTATCGGAGCGGAACACGGAGGTGGTCGAAACCTCGTGTTGCCGTGTCTGACATCAAAGACTATTTACTAGGGTGCTTGACTGTTGAGTCTGTTTCTAAAACAGGTGTATCTATATTCATAATTATTACCGGAGCGGGAGTGGTGGACGCAACCACACGCTGCCAGTTTTGACACCAAAGGCATCTGTGTATAGTGGAACTTGATTACCAGAGCGGGAGTGGTGGACGCAACCACAAGCTACCGGTTTACTTATTATTCCCTTAATTAACGGAGCAGATGAGGTATTCTCTGCCTCAGGCTTCCGTGGACTATAAAAGGAATACATTAGTTATTTTTCATTTATAGGGAAGTGGTGTTTGGTATAGTACTTTTGAACTGAGATAGTCTCTACTTGCCATTTACTTACCATCATTTGTTTTGTTCTTCTGGGAATTTGAACCTATCTGTTTATCATGAATACCAGAATCCATATTACAAAGACTTGCTTCTGCAGGCTATGGTATGCTATAGAGCACACACTGTTTTCTATATAATAGTAGGGAGCACAGATATTCTAGGTATTACAAGTGATATTTTTCTTACCTTACAGGAACTACATGTATATACACTACTTAGGCTTGACTGCAACCAAGGTTTACACCAATCATTTCACAGGAATGCAAAACTAGCGAGAATTCATGAGAGTAGGGGTGTGTTTGACATTAGTTATATTGTTTGCTATTGTTTTGTCATTTCAGGTTCTTGTACCTGATGACCCTTCCCTTCCCTTTTTTCCCTCGCCTGATAGCTCAAACACCCTGTATGATATTCAGGGTGTTGGTGACGTCAGGAGGTGGACCCTTATTACGACGTCCGGATCCTGCGGAGCAAAATCTGACACGTTGCACTTTGCTGAATCTCTTGATTGTGATTTTGTTGTAGCTCTGTCGGTACTTACTGAGGTTCTGCAGCACGCGGTCTCGCTCCAGCTGTGTGTCGCGGATCTTGTTCTGCAGCAGGATCAGCTTCTCCTCATATTGCTGTTTCAGGGTCTGCAGGCGTCGCTGGCTGTTCTCCAGCTCGTCTATCAGTTTCTGCTTGATCTCAATCTCACAGGTCAGGTCTGCCAAATCAGCCTGGAGGTTGACTGCTGCAACAAGAGGAATGTAAGCAACAACATATTCCCCCACTTTTACCCTCTCCATAAAAGTCATATATTTATCTGTTCTGCCTATGTGACAATGTGGAGAAAGACGATCCTAACAACTCTTCACTCTTGACCGCCTTCATCCTGAGTCCCCACACACTGCAAAGACAGCAGCTCTTTCTCCACACCTTTCTCCACACCCAGTGACCCTCTCATACCTCACGACACATCCCTTGCTTATTACATCCTTTTGCATGTCTCGCTTCATTTGCCATGTCACTCTTTCGGCTGCATTTCCACACCTACAGTGTTTTAATGTGCACAATGGGGTAATACTACAGTAGCATCCATGCAAATGGCACTACCCTGAACAATTATAGTTTTTCTTTTGCTAACAGCCTTTTTAAATGAATTGTTGTTACTTTTGGGGAGTGTCTTTTTAAAACTTCAATGGGCCCCTTACTCTCTCACCAGGTCTGCCATCAGCAAAGTTTAGAGTGGCAGATCTGCTTCCATTTTGGTGCCCTTCTGTGTGGGGTTGCCATGTAAACACTAATGGTCTTGCATAGAAAACCCAAGAAATGTCTTGAACGTGCAGGGATTACTCCGAAGACATCTAAGACTTTTCATCTTGGAACATACACACAAATAATTGGTACATTTCCCAGGCCCACGTGGTCGTTGGTTGGTGGAAAACGAAACAGGAGTAAAGGAGATAACGTTTCTTGGGGCCAAAGACAGGGGGACTAGAGTCAGGATGGGCGATGAGACAATCAGGCAGGAGTAGAGGAGACGACACAGGGAGGGCGTCCACTCAGGTTTTCTTTCCCAAGTAGCTCCTGCTGCACTTGAGCGGAGTACTTCATGAAAACTCCTCCCCAACAATGGGAAACCCGAGGAGGAGCTTGGCGGGCATCCGAGATGGCCGCGTGAGCCCAGCGCTCCCCGGACCCCCGCCGCTCCCGGCTTAATATCCTGCTTTAATCCTGATTTCTTGCGAGGATTCATATAGAGGACGTTGGGCTGATCCACCTGGACCCTTCAGAAACTGATTTGGACATCGGGTGCCTGAATTATGTTCGATTGAACTTTTGGGCTCCGCCCCCGAAGTGCGCCCGGGACTGGGTGAGGTTCGGTGGCTGTCTTGGAGTTGAACAACAACGGCAGGGGGATTAGTCTTGTGAGTCCCCCTCTTAAGTTTCGGTTTCGTTTCTGCCTCGGACTGGGACATTGGTGAGAGGGTCGGGCCAGAGCTGCGGCCGGGACACACGTAGGTTGTCTGGCCCTTGGCTGCACTGTTCCTGGAGTGGGCTGCCTCTATCCTGGTGATACCCCTCTTGAAGTCCTTTGGTCCCGGGGCCTCCATTTCTGGTGCCCGGTCCGTCGACCCTGGTGACATTACTCGTGACGCATCTTCAAAATGGCGGGCAGAGGGGACCGAGAGACGCGCAAGACGAAGACACCTCTGCGCGGGGGTCCGGTTCAATCTAATGTTATGGATCGTTATACCCACTCTAAGGGGTCCCCCGGAGCTGCCCTGTCCGGTCCTACTGCGTCGGACCAAGTAACGGATGCGTCGACGGAGCCCTCCTTGCTGGACATCATGGGCGCCATTTCTGGCATGAGGGAATCCATAGGCCAACAGTACGAAACTTTGGCCCACAAACTTGACATTGTGGCAATTGAGGTGAATTTGATTCGAGCCGATCTCTCCAAGACGAACGAAAAGGTGAAGTCGTTGGATATCAAATCTTCCAGCCTCACGACGGACGTCTCTGATATTCAGACGGAGATTGGCAATCTCCGTAGGGTGAATGATTTCATGACCCGGCGCTTGGAGGATTTTGAGAACAGGGCACGTCGCTGTAATGTTCGCGTGGTTGGTGTGCCGGAGAATCCAGAACCCCACTCGGTTGATCTCCTGGTTGAAGACCTTATCCAGAACCACCTTTCTCCGTCTGGCCTTAGTAAATTTTTCGCAGTGGAGCGCGCACATCGTGTTCTGGGGGGCCAGGGCAAGCCAGGCGCCCCGCCGAGACCTATTGTTGCAAAGCTTTTCCACTACAGAGATCGGGACGCTATCCTGCAGGCCTCGCGGGTGAAGGGCCCGGTAGCCTTTGAAAATGCCACGGTGAACTTTTATCCGGACTTTTCCCAACAGGTCCAGAAGCAGCGTATGGGATTTCGTGGTGCCAAGAAACGTCTTAGGGACTTGGGGATGCGTTACGCAATGCTCTTTCCGACCAGGCTGCGGGTAGAGTATAATGATCGAACTTTCTTCTTTGATCGGCCAGATGCTGCGAATGACTGGCTGGACTCCCTGCCTAATCGTCCTCCTGAGACTGAGTCCGAAGCCCACCCGGGCGGTGCTGAAGGTGGTGTAGAGAGCTGAACGTTTCGTCTTTGACTGCTGCCTTGTTTTGTATAACTGGTCCGGGGATGTAAGCCTATGTTCCTCTATCTCATTTGTGTTTTGATGTATAGTCTTCTTCTCGCCATTGGTTTGATCGGGGGGCGGGTGGGACGGAGCCTTTCCTCCTCCGGGGTCTTTGTGTAGAATAGGGGTTATTGGGCGACAGGCACACTGCAGGTTGGGGGGGCTTTTTAGCTTTTTGCAGGGGTGCAGGGTGGGGGGTGTTTTCTTGTTATTTGGGGGGTGGGTGGTTGGGAAGTTCGTTGTTTGTGTGTTCTGTGTTCAAGGCGACTTTATTCTGTATTTGAATTGCTTTTTGTGGTCATGCTCATTGGTGGGGGGTTTGGGCTTTGTCGGGTGGGATGGGGGGTAGCGGGTTGCGATTTGTTTCGTGGAACGTTAACGGTCTGGGTGATCGTATCAAACGAAGTGTGGTGTTGAAATGTATACGACGTTTATCCCCTGACATTGTTTTCCTGCAGGAGACTCATTTGATAGGCAATGTTTGTCACGCAATGAATAGGTGGGGCTATCGCCTCGTAGCACATTCGGGGTTTACCTCGGGTTCCAGGGGTGTGGGTATCCTTATTCGGGCTTCCCTCCCCCTGGCTATTGATGATGTTATTCAGGATGACCGGGGGCGGTTTGCTGTCCTTGTGGGTCGATATGAAGGCCGTGCCCTCTCCTTATTAACTGTATATGTGCCCCCCGGTTTGCAGACTTCTACCTTTTCAGATTTGGGCCGTGTCTTGTTGGACCTTCCTGATAGTACTCTCTTTCTGGCTGGTGATTTTAATTCGGTAGTCTCTGGCCTCCATGATCGCCACCCCCCTAGGGATACCTGGCGGCTCAGCAGTGGTTGGGTGGCTTTTTGGATACCTTCGGCCTGGTGGATTGCTGGAGGCTTTTGCATCCTACGCAGCTTCAGTACACCTTTCACTCTGGTGCCCATGGGAGTCTGTCTCGGCTGGATTATTTCCTGATGCCTGCGGCTCAGTCCCCGGCGGTGCGTGAGATTGTGCACATGCCCAGGAGTATCTCTGACCACTCTCCGCTCTGGCTTCGTTTTGAGGTTGGGGTGGAGGCAGTGGGCAGGGTGGCTCCCATTAATCCGTGGTACCTTACCTCCCCCGAGACCCGCACCCTTTTGCTTAAGTCCTTGGACTCGTGTTTTCAGGATAACGAGGGGTCGGTTTCATCTGCTGTGTCCCTCTGGGAGGCCTTTAAGACCGTGATTCGTGGGCAGGCCCTCTCCCTTATTGTTGAGGCTAAGAGAGCGAGGAATAGAGAGGTGGTTGATCTTGAGGGGGAGATTTCTGCATTGGAGGAGGGTTTGGAATCTGGTATCACGCCTGAGAAGCTCCATGCCCTGGGTCTGAAACAATTTGCTTATAAGTCCTTGGTCACGGATGCCGCCAAAGTGATGTTTCGGGAGCAACAGGGACGTTTGTATGATGTGGGTGATAAAGCGGGTAAATTGCTGGCGTGGCTGGATAAGAAGGAGAGAGCTAATCGTGTGGTACCCGTGATTCGGTCTACGTCGTCTTCACGGCGCGATCGCGAGGGCGGGGCTTCTGACGGAGCCGGCCATTTTGGCATCGTTGGATGCTTCCATGGCCTTCGACACGGTGGAGTGGCCTTATCTTTGGGCGGCTCTTGAGAAATTTGGTTTTGGCCCTGAGTTTATTGGTTGGGTCCAGTTGCTGTACGCGGCACCTCTGGCGCAAGTAGTGGTGAATGGTAGGGTCTCGGCTCCTTTCACCCTTGGCAGGGGTACCCGTCAGGGATGCCCCTTGTCTCCGTTACTGTTTGCTCTCGCCTTGGAACCATTGGCTGCCTGGCTTCGGTGGGAACCGTCTCTCAAGGGGATTCGCTGGTCTCCGGACTTTGAGGACCGCGTTTCGCTTTACGCGGACGATATCCTTTTATATCTCACCTCCCCGCGTAAATCTCTGTCTGTTCTGTTTGACGTTCTTGCTTCTTTTGGAGCCAACTCGGGCCTCGTTATTAACTGGACCAAGTCCTGTGTATATGTTCTTTCGGGGGTTTTGCCCCCCTTGCCGAGCAGACTTCCTATCCAGGTGGTCCAGTCGGGTTTCAAGTATTTAGGGATTTTTATTACGTTGGACCCGACGCTCCGCTTTGAGCGTAATCTCCTCCCACCGTTGCTTAGACTGCGCTTGGATGTGGCCCGCTGGCGCAAGCTTCCTTTGTCTCCTCTGGGCAGGGCGGCCCTGTTTAAAATGATGTCCTTGCCGCGATTCCTTTACGCGCTTCACAACTCCTATGACGCTATTCCTAAGACCTATTTCCAAGAGATTGAGAGTCTTCAACCGCAATTGATATGGGATGGGCGACCGCGTATCGCACTGGCAAAGCTCACCATCCCCTGGTATGACGGGGGCATGGCGCTCCCCGATATCAAGCGATATTACTGGGCTTCCCAGTTGTCTGCCATTAATCACGTGATGTTTTCCCCGGGTCGTAATCCTGCATTCGAGATGGATAGACTCCAGCTTCCGGGTGGGGACTTTGCTAGAGCGCTTTATTCCCGATCGGCCGGGCGCCATCTTGTGGGCCCATCCAAGATTGCAGTAACTGTATGGCGAGCTGCGAATGTGAGTTTGGGGTGGGAGGATCGATTGACGTTGGCGACGCCGCTTTATGCCTCGGAACGTTTGGGCGGACTCTGGTCTACCAAGGGTTTCGACCGCTGGGATGTGATTGGGATTTGTAAGGTGGGTGACGTGTACTCGAACGGTTGTGTGAAGTCGTTCCAGGCCCTCCAGGCGGAATATGGTTTGAGTGGTAGGGAATTTTTTCGCTACCTGCAGGTCCGGCACGCCCTCTCCTCAGTCTTGGTTCCTGATGAGGCCCTGCCTGAATCTTCCCCCCTCGAGGACCGTGTCCTTGATGGGCATCTTCCCGATAGCACTATTTCTCTGATTTACAAGAAATTGATTAATAATCGGGCGGACTTACTGGTCCGACTTCGGGAGGCTTGGGTTGGCGATGGGTTGGTACTGGACGACGAGGATTGGCAGTCGGCACTCTCTTCTCCCAAGGAGGTGGCCATTCCCGCCCGTCTCCGTTTGGTTCAACTTAAGATTCTTCATCGAGTCTATGTCACTGGTCCGCGTCTGGTTACGATGGGCTTTTCTTCGGATGGGCTATGTAAGCGTGGATGTGGTTTGAGTGCGACTTTTTTACATATCCTTTGGGAGTGCCCAGTTGTAGCTGCTTACTGGACTGCTGTGCTTGAGGTGATGACTGCTGTAACGGATGTGGCCCTGCAGCCTGAGCCTCGACGATGTCTGTTGAATGTGTGGGAGCCCACTGACTACTCAGTGGCCCAGACCAGATGGGCTACCCTTGGTTACATGATTGCGAAGCGGGATGTCGCGCAACTCTGGGGCGCTTCCAGGCCCCCTGAAGTCTCGAGGTGGGAGGACAACATGGACTGGTCCATGTTTCGTGAGAAGACGGTTTATGTGGCCAGGGGCAGACCCAGGGCGTGGACGAAGGTTTGGGGCCAGTGGAATGATTATCGTGGGGGTATTTGCGCCCCTCCCCTTGTAGACACTGCTGAGATTGTCCTTTCTCCCTAGACTAGCGTTCCCGGAACCTTTCCATAAGGTTTTTTATACTTCCGGTTCTCCACGCTGCCCCCCCCCCTCCCGACTTGATTGGGGCCTCCGGGCTCTGGGTGTGTTCTCCTGATCGTGGACCGTCCCCTCCGTTCTTTGGGCTGACCTTAATTATCTGCATTCGCCTTTTAGTGTTTGTTTTTCTTTTTGTAAAAATAAAAATACGAATTGTTCTGTGATATCTGTAGAGTAATGCTTTGTACTCGAGCTGTGCCTAACCACGGGTGTACATTTTTATTTCATGCATTGTGCCTTGTTATTAGCGGCCAGCCTGTGAGGTTGTAGGCCCATTCTTGTACTTTTCTATGCTTACTCCAATAAAGGTTTTTGAAAAAAAAAAACAAAAAAAAAAAAAACAATGGGAAACCCATGACCTAGCTGCCACTCTTTATGGATTTAGATTCTACTTAAAAAGAGATCTTGCCTTATTAATGTCTATAATACATGCAGGTAAATCCGTTATAGATCCCTGGTTATGTGCTACTGCTTAAAGAAAAAGTGAATCTTCACTTCATCTGTGTGCAAGGATTAGGCATTTCTTTGTTCCCCAGAGGTCTTGTGTCTGTTGTAGCCACTCATCAATGGATGGTCTTCAGCATGAATAAGCCTTATGAGTGCCAATGTCCACATGTACAGATGTATCTATATGATGCATACTATAAACGTATGTGTCCCTATGCATACAAGCAGATAAATTAAAAAAAACATCACTATAACAAAATCGGATGTCAGAGCCCTGGTAATTAGAATAAAAATTGTAATGTCCTTCCTAAAGTAATGAGAGTCGTTTTTTAATTTTATATTCCATTCCTTGGGGCGACTATATGGGGTCCGCTGATCTCCTATTGTACCGAGGTCTAGGGAATTATTACAAGTTCCGGTTTGGCAGATGTTAATGATTCATCTAGGCAGTGGTGGGTAGATTTCCTCTGGAGACTTTAAGACCCATGTATTCAGCAAAGGAGTTTAAAGATAATACATTTTTGAGCTGACAGCCAATGAGGAGATAAACTCGCCCCAGAGATGATCTCCAATCTTTTGATATTAATAGTCAGATGGCATGGGAAGGTGGACCTGAATGGTTTCACCTGGAATGACATCATGTACAGTCATGTGGAAAAAAATGTAACAAAATTATTGTCATGTTCTGTTTATTTCTGTTGAAAGGGGTTTGGAAGATGAATGAAGTAATAATAAAAATGATGTTTAAAAGAAAAGAATTATATGGGCATCTGCAGTCTGACCATCCTGCAGTTTCGCAATTTGATATTGGGGAAGCCCCTCAAAAAAGCATCCCTGTAGCTGAGTCTGGAAGATATTAATGTCCCAATTATTATGTCATGGGGCTTCTTACTGATGCATAGAACTGACAGTTTAAGACGTCTATGACAGAAGATGCCTGGTTTACAAACCCACCCTTGATAGTACCTTTAATGACAGTACCGCACCTGTTCATTAATGCTACTGCTCCCTTCACTCACCCTTCTCCTCGGCATCCGACTCAGAGTCCACCAGGCTCTCCTCGCTGCCCGAGTCTTCATCCTCGTCCTCTCTGCCATCCTCTTCTTCACAGCCGCTTTCATCTCGCTCCTCCTCTTCCTCCTGAGCAGCAGAACATGAGATGAGCCATTTTTAATGAGACAGCGAAAGTTCGCAAATCCATACTTTATGAGCAAGACATAGACACGTAGATAGTGACGGCAGAAAAAGACTGCCTGGCCCATCTGGGGTTCCTATTTTCATGCCGTTAAATCATTCTAGCCTGAGTCAGAAAGAAGAAACCACATGCTTAAACAAATTGAAGACAAAACAGCTTCAGGAAAAAAAAACTTGTCATGAAACATTACTGAGTGAATAAAGAATAGTCCAAAATGAGTTCTCTTTTCCCGAACATGGGCAAATGAAAGTGGAAGTTGGTTCCGAAAAGAAGGGCGGCCTGCAGAAAAAAATTAAGTAGAAGCTTCAGACTTCTCGTATTTTTAAATGTAGAAATATAAAACCTGTAAGTGAAAGAAACCACCTTCATGAAGGTGTGCTCGAATTGAATTTTTATTTGGAATCGGAAGGCATGTCTGGTTGCAGTTGTTGTAAGTAATGTAAACTCCAATAAATATATACAAATATATATATTTTAAATAAAGCCTGAAATTGCAGAAACAACACGTTTGGTGTTTCTTTTAGCTATATAAAGACGATGCCTTGCATTCAGGTGCAAAATGTAATAAAAACTAAAATATATTTTTACCTGCTTCTTACATCAGGAAATGCGCCCGCGCTGAGCACGCTGCCTGATGCCTGCTAAGGGGAAGGCCTACTATATTTCCCCATAGAAGCATATGACAATAGAAATAGTCATTCAACCGTTGCAACACACCGGAAGGAAACAAGCTGGATCTAAGGCTGGGATTTTTTTGGGCGCTTAAAAATGCGTGTTCGTAAACAAATACTAAATGTTTTAAACCCGTATTGTTGGCAGCAACCGTCTGCATTTACACGCCTTAAAAGGATGCAGACGTAGCCTATCACCCATTGATATAATAAAAGATACGGAGAGAGCGAGGCCCAATGGGAAGGCGTCATCCATCGCTTTCGTTACAGTTTATTTATTAAAATCATCCCAAAAATCTGGGGGCATATTATCAAAGACCGATAAAAACGGCGATAATGGGCTTGAAAATACGCCCTTGTTAATTCCCATAGAAGCCCATGTTCTTGTGTTTTCCTGCCGATAAAACGGCGATCATTTTAACACCGGTCCTTGATAATATGCCCCCAGGTTATTTATTTAAAGTGCAGTCTGAAGTCTTGGCATATTACTAACATTGTGCCTTGAATATTACGCAGTAGTAGGTCAACGATGCTACAATACAAAGCGCCTGGAAAGAAAAAATAGAGGCCTTTATTTCATTGGTTCGATGCACGATAAACATAACCGGTCTCACTTATTGTATTCTGGACTTGTATTCTCCCCCCAGGTTTGACTCGATCACACATTTCGCAAACTTCGAATGCTGTCAACGCCTGTCATCTTTTAATGGGAGACTGTGTGATTAGGTAAGGGAGCTCGCGCACTACATATAAGTGGCCAGATGGTGGCAGTTGAGGACCAAATATTGTAAGGGAGCTTCGTCGAAAGAAGATAAATCAGAAGCCGCATCTGTGTGATACATCAATCTAAAATGCAATTAAAAAAGACACCTGGTTAAGTTTAGTTTCATGGTAAGAATGGGAGTTAAAATAGCTCCAGGAGTTTAACCCACTATCCCAGCAAAGCAGGAAAAAAGAAGTGAGAGCTCAGTCTGTTATTCATAGAATCAAAACTTGAATCGAACGAGCATTGACAATGCGACTGCTCTGGCAAATATTTGAAAGTCACTCAACATTCATCATTGTACTGATGCATCCATTGACTCATTTAATGACTCATGCATTCACCAACTTACCATTCACAAAAAAACACACACAACTCAACAAACTAAAAATAAAAAATAAAAGACATGACATCATCTAAACATAGAAAAAAAATACCTCTTGCAATGGTATTTTACATAGTGTATTATTCTTTTAAAGTTTCAACCTTGTTCCTACATTTAAAACCTGCGTCTTGACCATCTTAAAGCGATAAAACAATGATACGCTATGTCCGATACCATTACAAGATTACATATTCCCTGCAGCTGATGCCTAACCATTTTCGGGCAGCTATCCTTATGATATCAGGCTAATATCACAGTTCAACGTAGATGAAGTAGGATGACCATGCCCTGTGCTCTTTGCTGCCATCGGTGGAAGCAGAATATGAAGGTCGCTCCAACAGAATAATGACAAAAAAGGGGCAACCCAAAGTCCCTCTGTGCTAGCATATGTATTCATGTATATATGTATTTTCGCGAATTTTTAAAATCCGGAACCTGGCAGACAACTAAGCCTGTTATGCCCATCTCACAATCTAGCAGTGGTTATCACAGTATTCCAGAGTTGGCCAAAGGGGGTAACTAACACCAAGGCAACTATCAGGGATACAATTATAAAGTTATACAATATATAAAAATTATATTTTGCAAAACAACATACAATCCCTCCAACGAGGGTCTAAAAGGGGGTATCGCGTTATCGATCTGGCACTAGGGTAACCTACATCAAAGGCATGGCTACTTCGGTAATCTGTGAGATTCCATATAACAAAATAAATGTCTCTGAACTTAAACACAGTGTAATATCAATCTAGCTTTCAATGCCTATTAGCTCTAGCATATATATTTTCATAATAAATATGTGACCTAGCTTTTCATTATAAACAAATCAAACCTTTGGCATCTGATATAACATTTCTTAGTGAAAAAATCATGACTATTGCTTTTATTACTGTCTTGTCACTATAACTATCTCTACTATATTGCAATATATTCCTTTCCACAAAGCAACTACCAGGCATACAGACATAACATTCAACTATATACAAAATTACAGCTGCCAAAGCAATACACCACACTTTCTAGGAGTGATTATCAAAGTGCAAATCTTCTATCCTCTGAGTTTAGTAGAGGGGGTAACAAACACTCAAACCCATGCCTACTACAGTAATCTGTGCGATTTCGTGTAACAAAATACAGCCCCCACAGGCTTTAACAATCCACCTTTAAAGGCTATCGGTGCTTTTATCATATGTACTTCACACAAAAATACATATTTCCTATGGCCTTAGTTGTAACTTTTCATCATAAGCACGTGAGGCCTATAGCCTTGATCATTGGTTATCACCATAACAAACTCAGTCCTGCTGTATCGAACATAAGCTTTCCCACAAGGCAAAACGAGCAATCACTCTTTTTCAGCAGTAGCACAGCAGCTTCTGCCCAGACAAATGCTGGGTTCATGGAATCAATATGTCGACTCGTCCTTCTCACAATAGTGCTTCTTATGGCTCAGTCTGTTATTCACATTAGCTGTGCAATCAAGCCAGATCTAAAAAGTGAATTATTACAACTTGAGAATGTGCAGTTATTATTCCAGTTCAATTTTGCATAGTTACAAATCATGTGTAATGCATGAGAGACATCTGCCAGAAGAACAGTTTAATAAGAAAATTGTTGTACGGGGGAGAGAAATTGGAGTAAAAGAAAAGCAAAGTGGGAAATGAAACTGGGAGAAAAGGCGAAGAAAGGAGTATCTGCAAAAAGTCATGTGAAAACAGACCTAAATGTTGAATTCCAAAAAGAACAAGCATTTACAATGCAACGGTTTCGCCTTTGGAAAGTTAGAGCTATTGGCATTGTAAATGACAAAATGTGTATTTATGTGTTGGTTTTGAAAACAGATAAATAAATGGCATTGTCATTTACATTGCCAATAGCTTAATCTCTCGCAAATGTGAGACCTATTGTACCCTACGGACGAGCTCAGCAGATAGCAATTACTACCACACACACACACACACACCCAGAGCCACACACACACATCCAGAGCCACACACACCCAGAGCCACACACACACCCCCAGAGCTCCCCCCCACACACACACCCAGAGCCCCACACAAACACACACCCAGAGCCCCACACAAACACACACCCAGAGCCCCACACACACACCCAGAGCCACACACACACCCAGAGCCACACACACACACCCAGAGCCACACACACACACACCCAGAGCCACACACACACACACACAGAGCCACACACACACAGAGCCACACACACACCCAGAGCCACACACACACACACCCAGAGCCACACACACACACACCCAGAGCCACACACACACACCCAGAGCCAAACACACACACACACCCAGAGCCACACACACACCCCCAGAGCCACACACACCCAGAGCCACACACACACACACACACACCCAGAGCCACACACACACACAGAGCCACACACACACACACACCCAGAGCCACACACACACACCCAGAGCCACACACACACACCCAGAGCCACACACACACACACACACCCAGAGCCACACACATACACACCCAGAGCCACACACATACACACAGAGCCACACACACACACACACACACACAGAGCCACACACACACACACAGAGCCACACACACACACACACACACACACACACACACACACACACACACACAGCCACCCACCCAGAGCCACACACACCCACCCAGAGCCACCCACACACTCAGGAGAGCAAGCACAGTGAGCGGGCAGGGAAGCAAGCACAGCGAGGGGGCAGGGAAGCAAGCACAGCGAGGGGGCAGGGAAGCAAGCACAGCGAGGGGGCAGGGAAGCAAGCACAGCGAGGGGGCAGGGAAGCAAGGGCAGCCAGGGGGCAGGGAAGCAAGCACAGCCAGGTGGCAGGGAAGCAAGCACAGCCAGGGGAAGGGGAACCAGGGGATGGGGAAGCACGCACAGCCGGGGGCAGGGAAGCAAGCACAGCCAGGGGGCAGGGAAGCAAGCACAGCCAGGGGGCAGGGAAGCAAGCACAGCCAGGGGGCAGGGAAGCAAGCACAGCCAGGGGGCAGGGAAGCAAGCACAGCCAGGGGGCAGGGAAGCAAGCACAGCCAGGGGAAGGGGAACCAGGGGGCGGGGAAGCAAGCACAGCCGGGGGCAGGGAAGCAAGCACAGCCAGGGGGCAGGGAAGCAAGCACAGCCAGGGGGCAGGGAAGCAAGCACAGCCAGGGGGCAGGGAAGCAAGCACAGCCAGGGGGCAGGGAAGCAAGCACAGCCAGGGGGCAGGGAAGCAAGCACAGCCAGGGGGCAGGGAAGCAAGCACAGCCAGGGGGCAGGGAAGCAAGCACAGCCAGGGGGCAGGGAAGCAAGCACAGCGAGGGGGCAGGGAAGCAAGCATAGCGAGGGGGCAGGAAGCAAGCACAGCCAGGTGGCAGGGAAGCAAGCACAGCCAGGGGAAGGGGAACCAGGGGATGGGGAAGCACGCACAGCCGGGGGCAGGGAAGCAAGCACAGCCAGGGGGCAGGGAAGCAAGCACAGCCAGGGGGCAGGGAAGCAAGCACAGCCAGGGGGCAGGGAAGCAAGCACAGCCAGGGGGCAGGGAAGCAAGCACAGCCAGGGGGCAGGGAAGCAAGCACAGCCAGGGGGCAGGGAAGCAAGCGCAGCCAGGGGGCAGGGAAGCAAGCGCAGCCAGGGGGCAGGGAAGCAAGCACAGCCAGGGGGCAGGGAAGCAAGCACAGCCAGGGGGCAGGGAAGCAAGCACAGTCAGGGGGCAGGGAAGCAAGCACAGTCAGGGGGCAGGGAAGCAAGCACAGTCAGGGGGCAGGGAAGCTAGCACAGCCAGGGGGCAGGGAAGCAAGAACAGCCAGGGGGCAGGGAAGCAAGAACAGCCAGGGGGAAGGGAAGCAAGCACAGCCATGTTTCCAGTGCTTGGCTATTCTGAACAAACCATTGGTATCCGGCCTGCCACTCAAATGAAAACAACTCCCAGAATACCTTAAATAACTAAATGAAACCTCAGAAGTAGAAACATTATGTCCTGACTACACGAGAGAGGCTGCAATTGTAAATTTGACTAAGCTACAAAATCACAGTGGTCAGTAAACGGAGAGCCCAGAACTCGGGCATTGCAGCCTGTGGTCATCTGGGAAGCAAAGTCAGGCGAGAAACGGTATAACCAGTCATACAGGAAGCAGAGAGGAGCACCGAGGGGGGGGGGGAGGAGGCGATCAGTTGGGCTGGAGGTTAACAATAGCACTAGAGCTTTAAAGGGTGCGTGGCAAACAATGTCACACATCTGTGTACTTCTTATGTGACAACTGTGGCTTGACCCGTGTCTGTGGTGCAGAAACTACAATCGCTCTGCACTCCACTCCTCAAGATAATGTCCCACTGCTGTATTTTGTTTACTCCAGTTGTTACAAAAGCCAGTTCACGGCACTCTAAAATTGTTCCACGCAGTGGTTTGCGACCGCACATCTGGAGATGCTTTGTACAGCACTCTGAAACTGCTTAATGACGTGTGCGCTGCTCTTGCTATTAGACCTCCACTGTGTCAGACTCAAACAACTATTATTTCCGATTATGCTAATGTTATCCCTCTCACCGACTCAGGTCAATGACTTCTCCTTCTGTTATTACAGTGGTGTCCACATGCTCTGTAACTATCACCGCACGCTTTGATGCCCTTGTTATTTCACAGCCACACTCCATCTGGTGGTGAGGTCTGTGCTATAGAAAACATACATATAAATAAAACGAGTGGTGTAGATTGGGTTTGCGCTAAAGAAAACAATATAAATAGATTAGCCTGACACACCCCTGTATCGCCAGCTGGACCTGCCACCCCTCCTCCCTCTATGTTAAATATACATATTAGCCCACCCCTTCCAGGGGCCGGGCCCGCCACGTGCAGCTAAAGCATGGCTCGCTGACAGCGAGCCATGCTTTAGCAGTAAAGTGTGCAGAGTCGGAGGCACGCAGTGACCCTAGATCCTGAGATAAATACAGGCAGCGGGGAGGAGGAGACAGACAGGCTCAACGTGTCGCTCCATGACAGCTCCCTCCCAGGCATAGCCCAGAGCGCACACACCCACCCGCTGAACACACACGGAAGCCCGCCCTCGTCCGTCTCACTCATGCACCGGGGATTCTAAGCGCACTAGGCGCTGCACAGAGGCGGTGACGTACATATACACACAAGCTGTGTGCGTGGGGGGGGGGGCTGCTGAATAATAACAGTAAATCTTCAGCCTGCATTCCAATTCCACATGGCCAACTGGAAACATAAATATCATTATTATGTTAGATCAAAGATTTAACATGCGAGAGCACATTGAGTAATGTCAACAGGGATCAATAATAGTTCATCTAAATACGTTTACAATATTTAAAATGTAAGCATGCATGACAGCACAACTAATACACAACAATGCACATCAAAAGGGGTCAAACAAAATGTATAAAAGCATGATAAAAATCCGGTAACAACTCACAAAACTCCTACTCAAACTTAAAATCCGGGAGCCTAAGTGCCTCCGTCTAACCAGGGGCGTAGCTAGAGCTTGTGGCGCCCGGGGCTATCCCTCAGGTTGCCGCCCATGGCATCCGCAGCCCTGTGATTCTGTGAGCTTAAGTCTCGGACTCGAATTTTGAATCTCACCTCACTGTCAAATTTCGGGCACAAATATTTCTCACATGTATCACCGTCTCTGAAGGCAGTGGCTGCAGGCTCAATTAGGGCGCTACTGCACGCTGTGGTAATTTGGGTTTGCCAGCCCTTTCATTTAACAGTCATCCTCCAGGCTGGCAGGCCAGTGAGTCACTGGGTGGGCGGGGCCGTCTAGTGACAGCAGACTATGTCCTGGCGGCCGCTGCAACCCGGGCCTTTCACTTTATTTCTCTTAGACTCCCCCTCGGGTCTGGCATCATTAAATTGAGGAGGGAGTTTAAGGAAAACGCAGAGCTAGTGATAGGACCCGGCGGGACTGGTGCGAGCGGCATGCAGCAGGCATCATATTTGCCTGGCAGCCTGCTCCAGCGCCCTCCAGCACAAGAAGGTGGCAGGCATGTGAGTACCAGAGGCGCAACTTCAAACACTTCACTGAGTGCAGAGCACTACATCCATAAGAAAGTAAGGGAGGGTGCACAGAGGGGGCACTTTATAACTCAGTGCCTACACGGGGTACGGGGTTATCATGTGGAGAGTGAGGACATCGTATGCAGAGAGTGAGGACATCGTATGTATAGACACCAGTTTAAAACTGTCCAATAAAGAGTGACTAGGAGCAGCCCGCGCAATCAGGGAGGGGTACCTACCAACTTTCTTCTTTGAATTGCGGGGTAAGGACAGCGCGTGCCCACAGGATACCACTCTGAGACGTCATCCTGTGCAGAGTGAGGGCAGGGTGTGCCATTCGCAGAGCCACTCAAATTCAGAGGCAGCAGGTTAACCCTCAACCGATTTTGGCCTTGCATTTAAATTCAGCAGCATTCAAGACGTCCATCGACGATCCGGTCTGCGCTCTGCAGAGGTGCAAGCAAGGCAGGCTGCAGGGCAGGCAGGTTCAGGCAGTGAGTTAGAGCGGGCCCCGGCCTCAGCAATTTGAGTTTGCCGCCCGGGTCCGGCCCGCCTCCAGTAATAGGCAAGGCGTGCATGGTGCTGGAGCGCGTGACTGGCCACACATTATGCCCAGGGCCGTCATTGGTAGCGCTATTGCGCGCTACAAGATTGACGGGAGAGTGCCTCATTTAAAAGGCATAGGTAACAGCGCTATACTAAACTGGAAACAGGGACCTCACTTAAGGGAAAAACACAAGGAAAGCAGTGCTACACTTAAGGTGTAGGCACAGATCCCGGAACTACAATATCTGACTACAGGGAAAGGTGGCACTTCTGTGAAAAGAGGAAGTGAACGGTATCTCATAAAAAGGTTAGGAAAAAAAAGGTGTCAGCATCTCATTAGAGAGAGAGTGAGAGAGACGGATAATAAAGAGATGAGAGAGAGTTAGGATACAAATGTTATGATAAAAAATAATAATATAAAGAAGACCTTGAGGAGAAAGATGAGAGATCACAGTTAATATGCAGGTTCAAGCTCTCGAAAGACAGGCTAAAACGGCTTTAAATCCCTTTGTTATCGCAGCCCTCACAAACCCAGCAGTACCACGTGATTATAATCCCTGAGCCCTCTGACCCTGATGCAATGCCGCATTTTTCAAAATCTCCGAACCCTACTTCCGGGTGCAGAGTTGCACTGCTAATAAACACTCGCCCCCGATCAATGTAAAGCGCTGCCCTCTGGTCCCTCCTTCGAGGAGCTGTGCAGCACCATTTATTAATACTGGTCTCATAGTCTAGGGCAGTGCTGCACATTGTTGGCCTCAGTGCTCATTTAAAAGGGCAGCACTTCACGTTTCTAATACTTCCGACCTGCCGAGGTCCAGTGGGGCCTTCTGTTTCCGGTCGCCACTAGAAGTTGCGTGCGTGGGTGCCTATGGGGATGGTTTGAAGGTGGGTCTGGGGAGATTTACCTACCTTAAAAACAGGCACCAGGCAGAGATATCGCTCTACAGCAAAGAAGCCAACAGGGATGGAGAAAAGAGACCTGGTGCAGAGGCCTCACCCCTGCCTCGTCACCACACCCTTACAAAAATCTGCCCATCACGGCATAGCGCTGTCAGGCACGTCTGCTTAGCAGTGACTTATTTAACATAGCTCCAGAGTCACTTGTCTCTAGGCGCTTTCATCCAAACAGAGACAGGGACGGGACCCGATCCACTGACAAACACTGCACTGCAGGCAGCATTTTCAAGGTGTTCTTGCTCTTCACTCGGGGGCTGCGCGGCACTGGCGGCAGCTTATAGTTCATTTTATTATAAAATTTGAGTGTCTCCAAATAGATTATAAATGCCGCCACCAGTGCCGCGCGGTGCCCGTGTTAAGAGCAAGCACACCTTGAAAATGCATCCGCCCCCAAAATTGTGCCGCCTGGGGCGGTCCGCCACCCTCGAACCCCCTAGCTACGCCAGTGCGTCTAACGCCATTTCCTTTGCGCAAAAGTATCAGGAAAAACACACTGCTCGTGCACACATCCTCCGCTTAAATATTAAGACACTAACACTGACCTTGCCCACGGGCTGTGCTGCGGGTGCCACCTACAGGTGAAGCTCCCCCTGCAGTGCCAGAGACCGTACCTCCCCGGCTACAGTACCCGAGTGTGCCCTGGCCACTAAGGGCTGCATGAACCGGCAGACTACAACGATTTGTAGCCTGCACAGTTTGGAGGACACCAGCCCATCTGTAGCTGGACCGCAACTTCCGTAAAGGGTGGGACATTCGTTCCGGAGTGTATGTGTTTACTTCCGGGGAGAATAGATCTTTCCGGGGGTAGGTCGTATTTCTAGCCAATCACTGGACACTAGTCTATTTAGTTTAACTTAAACTGACAGTTTGAGTCAGTATAACACCGTTTACAGGCTTCATTTTCCCTGCCTTCGTTTATAGCTTACAGTCGGCAAAACAAGAACAGGTCCCGGGCCGGCAGCCAATTACAGAGCGGCCCGGGGAATGACATCACGGCGGTGTCCCGGGCCGGCAGCCAATCACAGCGCGGCCCGGGACAAAGGGGCGGGGCTTAAAAAAACACCGCGAAACGCCCCCGAATCGCGTTTTCTGGAGAAAGCGCGATTGACAGCCTCTGTCTCCCAATGGCTAGCCTCCATTTATGGAGCTAGCCAATTGGAAACAGAGGCGGTCCAAACATCCCTACTGAAAACAAAAGTTTTCGATCTGGGAGGGACTGTGCCCCTCGCCAGGTCGAAACCTAAAAACTGACCCTTCAACATGTTACACTGTGTATGAATTGTTGAAACTTAGCCTCTGCATCATGTAGAAAGAAATGTGTAGCATGCACAGAGAAGAAATAGCTTGTGATGTGCAGCCATGTGTCAAACTCAAAAAGACCTACCGACCTTTCCATCTGTGTCAAATCATATTTCAACTTATATGAGTGCATGGTTCTCACAAAGCTGTCTCTCTGGTCCAGGTGGGTACAGGCTTTCCGTTCTTTCTTGTACAAAGGATCTGTAGCTCTCATTAGAAACTGTACAAGAAGCCTTTGATGTGCACAGATATCAAACCGTGCCAGGTCTACCCGTTATGGAGAACAGCCATAACAACGCGGGGATTACCCCGCACTGCCATTACAACGCGGGGATTACAACGAAAGTCGTTACAACGACTTTCGCTGGAGGGCGCTGTTGGATAGGGAAGAGTTTAATTTTCTATCCAACACCTTCCCTACTGTCAACGTGGACTGGAGTTGGAATAGAAAATTAAACTATTCCACTATCCAGCGCCCTCCAGCGAAAGTCGTTGTAACGACTTTTGTTGTAATCCCCGCGTTGTAATGGCATGCGGGGTAAAAGCCCGCGTTGTATTGACATACAACCCTCGTTATGCATCAACGTGTGGTAGGGCTTTAAGTACACGTTGATTGGTGGATGAATGGAAAAGACATATTGGTGTTGCTTTTGAGAGTTCTATCACTCAAATAGTCATTACCCACTACCTGTCATCACACCCAAAGGCAAACAACTTCCTAAGCATCTACCAATCAGGTTTTAGAGACCCCGCTGAGGCAATAGACCACTTTTCTCAACATTAGGGAAGAACTTTTATATCTTACTGAAATGTTTGTCCTCCTCAGCCCAGTTACCTGGTCCTCTTTTGAGTCCATAGGCTAAGCTGTTCCCATGAAGTAAACTTGGCACTATTTATCTCCAAAACCATAAATATCCACTGTGGAGTTCACCAAGGTTCTTAACTGTCACCTTCACATGACAAACCTTACTGCCATCATGAACTTCTATTAGATAGACGGTCCCCTGGATATGGATGAAATATGTCTACCTCAGGCTGGGCGACAAATCTGAAAATCTCCTTTATTTGCTTCATTGCCTCATCTATAGCCCAGATGGATGAAGAACAACTGGTTATGCTTCAATGGTGAATAAACAGAAGTTCAACTGCTAAGAGAAGTCATCAGCCCCCACTTTTCCACCCAGCCATCACTCTTCACTGGCCTACCCAACTAGGTCACCCAACAAATCCTTGCAACTTGGGAGTACTCTTTGTCAGTGACCTCTCAATCAACCCTGAAGCAAATGATATCTCAACACTGCTTCCCACCACCCTGGACTCCTAAAGGGGGATTTTGAGAGTGTTGTATTGCTACCAAAACATTTCTCTGATCTTCGCAGTGGCACTTTCCCATTTGGACCATTGTAATAGCCTAGCCACTGGATTCCCTACAGCGATCATTTCAAAGCTTGAAAGAGTTCAAAACTATGCTTCCCACCAGTTAAATGATCTGAAAAGGGAAAGCCATATTACACATGTCTAAAATCCCGTTATTCGGTCCCAGTAAAAGAGAGTTCAAACTTGAAAAACTACTTCACAATGATTTAAAGCATTTCAAGGCTGTTCATCCAGCTTTCTCATTAATCTGTTCACCCTGTACTGCCTTAGATGTTCTAACAAAGGTCTTCTGTCAATAAGCAGGACTATGTACAAGAAATCTGGTAGCCATCACCTACAGGTGCAAGGATACACCCTGTGGAATCCTCTGCCCTTGCACCTAGAACTGGAAGACTACGCCAAGTTCAGAAAACAGCTGAAAAATCACCTATTTGCACAACATTTGAATAATGGCACCTTCTCGTACCCACAGTCGGAACAGTGTGAGTGCTACACTTCCCATTTGGCCTTGGACTTCAACCTTTGAAAGGTTTTACAGTCTTAACATTCTTACATTGGTAAGAATCCCTAACTATGCCATTTATTGTGTTCCATCTACTACATACGGCCAGGTTTTTTAATTACAGCCATACTCCACTGCTCCAAGACTCATAGAGCTCAGGTCCCCAATAAGTGGATAAAAGCACCATATAAAAAACTTGAATAAATAAGTATTTACCCACCTCTTCAGCTTCATTCTCATCTGACTCATCACCATTTTCTTGAGGCACTGGTGGTCTTTTTTTGAAGATTTCTTTTTCGGGACTGGAAGGAAATATAGGATTTGCAATTAGCATATCTCAGGAAACTAATAAAGCCCAGCATTCCATTCCAGTCCAGTCAAGTCACCTCAAGACCTGGCTGTCACTTTCAACTTCCTCTGAAGTTTGGGTGCTCCAAAAATACTTGCAACTTAACTATCTTGCAGGGTCACTGACATTTCCTTGATCCCATGATCAGCAATGTAAGCTAAATTATTTCTGCCCTGGCCTGCTCCAAACAGCCTGGTCGCAATTGCTGCAATTGTATGAATCCCACTGGATCCACTGATCAAGGTTTGAATGGGCTGTATCTCTAATCGGTTTTACCTCTTTCTTCTTTGCTTCTTTTCCTTCTTCTTCAGACGTTCCACATCCTGCTTGGCACGCTTAATTACATCAGTTGCTTCTGCTTCCATGGAAACAGTAGGGCTGCCCATTATTAACCCTGGTCCTGGCGATGCACTCATGTTATAAGTGGGTCGTGATGACAAACGTGATAGACCCCGGCGCAGGGACTCATTCATGGCCTCGCTCTCCAGAAGCTTAGTCCTGTGGAGAGAAGAAAAGAGAGAAGAAAAGATTTTGGATGAAATTCATGGATTCTAAGACCTTATCACAAGACAATCTTTTCAATGACATACCAGTCTCTACAATCTAGTCTGCCAAGCATTTCTACTACAGAGGGCAAAATAGTCTTCACCCCGAAGAGAGTTCCTTGTCAGCAAATTCATCTGAACAAAGATCAACTTTAGAAAGCCCTCTGACACTAATAATTGATTTCTACCACATCCCACTTCTAGATGAGCCTAGGAATGTGAGATTAGGGAAATTAATATTTCAATATAGTGTACATCTGCCTCAGTATGGGCACAGCTGGATCTGTATTTCCTACCCACGTGTGTTCTATAGTTTTGTCTTGAAGTTCAGCAGAGACAGGAGCACAAGCAAAAATGCATAAATAAGTGTGAGAGTGAGCATTTTGGTTCTGTTGACCTGTAATGTGTTTTTGTGCTGAGAGGGTACCATTGAGATATGGCACCGACTCAATGCAAGCACAGTCACAAAGGGTTCTTGTTTGTTGACGGTTCACATGCTTGGATACCCATTGGAGTTCACCTGGGGTAGAAACTGATATCCCTGGATTGCCTTTTGGTACCCTTGGTATTGCCCTCACTACCTTTGGTCTCTGGGGTCATGAAGACAGAGGCAGAGAGAGAACGTAAAGTCCGATGATGGAAATCTCTTTACTTTCTGTACTTTCACTCCAAACTATTGTCTTAGCCCTCAACCACGAATAGGGGACAGGTGAGATGCTAAATGGGAAGAAAGCAGTTAACCTATGATAGCATGAAGGGGAAAGTGTTAGCAATGTCACTTCTTCTAGCCCTTGCATGTTGGTCAATCAATGTCCATGTGCCTATAACATCTGTAGTTGTCCTCTCTTTCTGGGAGATTTTGTACGTTGGGCTTATAAATGTCCATAATTATGTTTCCCAACAAGTCTCCCAACATCCCAGTCATCTTCTTACTCATGCCAAATTGATTTTCATTTCCTTTATTAACTAAAATGGTGCCTGTGGTTCTGCAATGGGGAGTAACTGCAGCTAAAGCAGTATCCTCCCTTGTCAGGCAGAGTAGATATGATTTGCCCATCTTGTCAGATCCATCATTTTACAGCTTGGTTGTCCAAAAGAATTAAGTTGGTAAGAAGTTAAACATCTCACCGGGACATGGGCATATACCATTGCAGAGCCCCGATTTGGAAGGTTTAGTTAAACTCAGCTGCGAGTCATGATGGATCTTCCAGGGAACTAATTGCCCACTGGAACTATAGGGTAGAAATTGTTTCAACATCTTTTCATTTATATCTTTTTCCATGACTGTCAGTAAATCTAATTAAAGTCCATTAAAATGATAGTCATGAGGTACACTGTTAATCTCAGCTTGAAGTACTGGTTACCACCATATTACATTTAAGTGAGATAAAACTAAGTTTCCAGATCGCTTCATCATTCTCATTTGACCCTCCGTGAATGCCGCCTGCTGTAATATCATTTGTATGTCTCTCAATTCATATTATTGGGTAGGCTGCCTATACTGGCTACATTTGTATATGACAACACACTGTTTGCTTATGTGGTTCCTCGAGGTGTATAAATATGTTCGCTACTGTTTCCACATTTCGTGATGTATATGTTGACTTTGGCTGCAGTTGGTAGGCACTTGAGCACATTTACAAATATGTAATGAATGATTTGGATTTATTGTTATTTTCTTTAATAATTATTATTCTTTGTTTATTATCCTTTTCTTATCTTCTTCATTATTACATTTTGTATTATGTATATTTCCTTTGTATTTGTGTTTCTTATAACTCAATAAAAACGATTTGAAAATAACAAAAAAAACAAGTTTCCAGATCATTGTAGGCATGATAGGGTGCATCTGCCATATAGATTAACGTATTTTTGCAGCCAGTAGTGCTGCTACACAGATTCATAGCAAGCACAGCTACAATGCTATTTGATTTCAATGTTCTTCTAATTTAAAAAATAAGACCATCTTTCTAATATTAGACTAAAGTACTGATGAATAGAAATTCATTTGAGACTCTAGATATTATTGGAACAATCAAATTAAAATGTTTCTATGTTCAATGTCATGCCATTTACATCTTATCTCAGAGCAGGGATATCCATCTGAGACTGTTTGTCTCAGGTTAGCACGTGGAGACACCACGCATGACATCAGACCATGCTGTATTCCAGAAGACCATGAGGTGCAGATGTTGGTGTTTTTGATGTCTTTTTCCTTAGTTTCGAAATGTACAGAGGAACATCGAAATTCTTCTTGACCATCGTTAACAGAAATGAGTATAGATCTTCGAAGGTCCATGTCTAGCAGAATATCACAGGGAGTGCTTTGTATTACAATAAAGTAGTATGATAATAAAGAAAATAAAAGATACAAAATAAGGAAAGTAGGAACAGCAGAATCCTAGCCGACAAATACATCAACACCAATATACCAACGTATGACATGATGACATTGTAATAATAATGTGTGGTAAATTAGGATAGAACCAAAGAAGAAAAGCAAGAGCGCTTTGTGGCATGGACGTGGAATTAGTAGAGAGGGTAAGGAGCAGTTGACAGTGCTGTAGCTGCCTTGTCTTTGGATACGAGATGTGCAATTCTGGCAAGGATAAGCTGGTTGGGGGAGAGAACGTGGGTGGTGGGAGGTGAGAGTGGGGGAGGTGGTGAGGGAGTATAGGGAGTCTAGGGAGTATGCTAATAGCCGATCTAGCTCAGTTTTACTTTATCTGTGCACACTATGAACTATCATTTGGAAAGAGCAACCAGACATAAACTTCCATCATAACCTATAGTTTGTATATGAGCCTCTCATACAAGGCAGTTTTATCCATTTCAGTTATCCACTCATCATGAGTAGGTAGGTGTGGTGATCATTTTTGGTGCAGAATACAGATCTTGGCTGTAGTGAGTGCCATGGAGATTTAGGGCCTGATTCTGATGCGGTTAGGAACTGTATTTGCTCCATCCAAATCGGATCAGGAATGTGCCTTTCCAACCAACTCGGAAAGGTTTCCCACCAGCCGAGTACGATGCGATTTAGGCGTTAGGAATCTCCCAATTCAAACCCGATGGCATTTGGAATGACAGAGCCGTATGGAGCATGATTGTAAGTCTCTACGGGCCACGTTTCCAAACAACCGAGTACAAGCTGGATTTGGACAGCCTATCTGAATCGTGCTTTCTGACTCGAATCAGCAGTTGAAATCAGACTTTAGGGGCCCATAGTGGGCCCCCCTTCACCTGGAGCTTTCCCAATCAGGCCCATTGGGGAACCCATGGGTCTTCCCTTACCAGCCATGCAACGTGTGGCAGACACCAGGGGCTGCTCACCACCGGATGCCAGATTTTCCCCAGCCATCCCTTCCTTCAATGGGAGCCTATCCATTCGGTTGGAACAAAGGTTCCTATTGAAATCAATGGGCGTCCAACCAAATTGTATCTGGAAGCATCCAGATGCATCCTACTCGGTTGGTTGGGCTCTCCCAATCTGATTCGGTTGGAAAGCTTTCCAAACCGCATCAGAATTGGGTCCTTAGTGTCACTCTTGAGTTGTGAAAGAAAGGAGGTCACCCAAGTCATGCATCATGATCAGCTTTCGCTTCAGGGTAATGGGATATCAAGGGTTCTGCTGACAGTATTCCTTATTCTAAAGCATGGTTCAAGTATGTTTGGGCAACCATGCACGACATGCAACATATTACAACCCATCTTGCGACACCTCCAACAATTTGTGTGGTGAAGTAGACTCACTGTACAGTTATTGTAGGGTCCAGTACCAATTCAGAAAAGCCAGAATTCTTTCTAGATTCACCGACACCCCTGTCAAGATACTCACGTATTTCTTTACAGTTGGTGTTAGTGTATTCAATTTGTAAGATTTCTTGCCACTTTTTGGGCAACTCTGCTAGTGGAAGCTTGGTATTGAAGTGATACATTAGTAGTTTATAAAAATCTACCAAGGATGTGGAATTAGTAGAGGGGGTAAGGAGCAGTTGAGAGTGCTATAGCTGCCTTGTCTTTGGATACGAGATGTGCAATTCTGGCAAGGGTAAGTTGGTTGGGGGAGAGAACGTGGGTGGTGGGAGGTGAAAGTGGGGGAGGTGGTGAGGGAGTATAGGGAGTCTAGGGAGTATGCTAATAGCCGATCTAGCTCAGTTTTACTTTATCTGTGCGCCCTATGAACTATCATTTGGAAAGAGCAACCAGACATAAACTTCCATCATAACCTATAGTTTGTATATGAGCCTCTCATACAAGGCAGTTTTATCCATTTCAGTTATCCACTCATCATGAGTAGGTAGGTGTGGTGATCATCTGTGGTGCAGAATACAGATCTTGGCTGTAGTGAGTGCCATGGAGATTTAGGGCCTGATTCTGATGCTGTTAGGAACGGTATTTGCGCCATCCAAATCGGATCGGGAATGTGCCTTTCCAACCGACTCGGAAAGGTTTCCAACCAGCCGAGTACGATGCGATGTAGGCGTTAGGAATCTCCCAATTCAAACCCGACGGCATTTGGAATGACAGAGCCGTATGGAGCATGATTGTAAGTCTCTACGGGCCGCGTTTCCAAACAACCGAGTACAAGCTGGATTTGGACAGCCTATCCGAATCGTGCTTTCTGACTCGAATCAGCAGTTGAAATCAGACTTTAGGGGCCCATAGTGGGCCCCCCTACACCTGGAGACTTCCCAATCAGGCCCATTGGGGTACCCATGGGTCTTCCCTTACCAGCCATGCAACGTGTGGCAGGCATCAAGGGCTGTTCACCGCATGATGCCTGATTTTCCCCAGCCACCCCTTTCTTCAATGGGAGCCTATCCATTCGGTTGGAACAAAGGTTCCCATTGAAGTCAATGGGCGTCCAACCAAATTGTATCTGGATGCATCCAGATGCATCCTACTCGGTTGGTTGGGCTCTCCCAATCTGATTCGGTTGGAAAGCTTTCCAAACCGCATCAGAATTTGGTCCTTAGTGTCACTCTTGAGTTGTGAAAGAAAGGAGGTCACCCAAGTCATGCATCATGATCAGCTTTCGCTTCAGGGTAATGGGATATCAAGGGTTCTGCTGACAGTATTCCTTATTCTAAAGCATGGTTCAAGTATGTTTGGGCAACCATGCACGACATGCAACATATTACAACCCATCTTGCGACACCTCCAACAGTTTGTGTGGTGAAGTAGACTCACTGTACAATTATTGTAGGGTCCAGTACCAATTCAGAAAAGCCAGAATTTTTTCTAGATTCACCGACACCCCTGTCAAGATACTCACGTATTTCTTTACAGTTGGTGTTAGTGTATTCAATTTGTAAGATTGCTTGCCACTTTTTGGGCAACTCTGACAGTGGAAGCTTGGTATTAAAGTGAGACATTAGTAGTTTATAAAAATCCACCATTATGCCTCTATAAAGGCAGCAATACTCTAGGTATCATTCAGTAGGGGGTCCTGTATGCCCCAGGGTGGTACTCCCATTTTGCTTTGGAGACAGTACATATTTCCATTTCTGGTTGATAGGCAAGTGGAATTTGTCTTGTAACATTTCAAAGTGTTTAAGGCTGTCCTGTGTCAGAAGCTGTTCAGGAGCGAGGATACCACATCCGCCATGAAACCCAATGTATGGTGCATCCGACCACACAAATGGTAGCTTTTTACAAGATAGGTGCATGGATGTGAAAATTAATATCTGTCTGCAGCAGTTCATGGGCACGTACCCCAGATTTCACCATGGAGTGCACAACAGGATAAAATGACAGAGAATAGTGGTCTTATGTTTGTAGACTAGCTGCAACCCTGACCCCCTGAATGTAAGTTTTTGTTCAAGGTTGACCCTTAAGGGGGCGTGCCTCTGTAGTGCCTGGTTGCCTGCTGGCCAGCTGCAATAGTTGTAATGCTGTATAATAATGTTCCATGAATTTGTAACCTGAGATACGTCGCAGTTTGTGATGATCAACATGAGGCTGGGAGGGAGCTGTGCAGTTCCGAGGATGTAAGCAGATAATCATCTGCATACAGGAGTATTTTTGGAAGGGCCTGTGGGTGTAGGGACCCCATCACTCACAGGTCACTGACGAATGACTGCTGCTATGGGTTCCACCAACATTAGGAACAATAAGGGGTGATAGAGGACACTCTTCAGGTTCAGGATTTTGTCCTTTTCCTTGTGCTCTGCCAATCTATAGAGGCTCTCTAAGCTGCAGTGAGCCAACATCACTATAAGTCAAATACAAAACAAACATGGTATCCTATTACACTGTATTGCATTGGCATTTATATAGTACCTACTACCCCTGAGGAGACATTGAAGTGCTGTATAGTGAGTGGCCAGCTAGGTTAGTCGTAGGATTGTGTTCTGAGAAGAAGCTTTTATATGAGTTACCCCAGTTTATTGGTGGTGGAGTCAGATGCAGTTATATGTCATAGATAGAGGCAATGGAGATGTCAGTTTGTAAATGATTGGTGGAGTGAATAGATAGTGCAGAGGAAGCTCTCACTAAGAAGTTGCATTTCAATACTAGTTAAGGGCTCCGGTATATGTAAGTTTGTACGAATAATTGGTGGGGTGAATAGATAGGGTAGAGGAAAATTAGAAGATTGATACACTACATATACGTGTTTGTGAGAGGGAACAGGTTAAGAGCAATGGGTTAAGACAGCGGCAATTCACACAAATATATACACACAGGCAAGTAGGGGCAGGGTATGCAGCTGTATGTAGGAATTGAATAAAGACATGCAATTTGCTACACAGGTTCAAGAAAGGGGGAACCAGGAATGAAGAGGATGGTAGATATTCAAAGGTCTAAAAGCAAAGTCTTTTATAGGTCTCGCCTGAGCCAGCGCATGCCCTACTCTGGCGAGACATTTAGTAGCGGCTTTTCGAAGTGCTGCCAAAGCGGCCACCAGCTGGCGGTCACGCGCACAAGCGCGCTTCCCATGCTTCGCCTCTCCATGCTTTAGCGGATCATCGCGATTGTGATCACTTTCAATTTCCCCGCAATCGCGATCACTTTCGCTTTCATCGCTGCGCTCCCTCCTCATCAGCTTCTATTATTACAAGCGTTGCGTGGCCAATGCTTGTTTCAGTTAGCCCAGGGTCTGTTAGCTTCAGATGTGCAGCACCAAAGAGTGTGCTAATTCCCCCATTCTTTCCTTGCTATTAATTGCCATGGGCCTGTCTTTGCAGGGTATTTTTTGCAGGCAGTTCTGTGGTTCCCACATGCACCTAAACCACTGATGCTAGTGAAAAGGAAGCAGGAAATTGGAGGGTTCCACCACAGGCTGCCTCTTAGCGCTGCTCAGGTGTTGCCATCACAGGGCCCTGTTTATTTATTACAATAATTTGGCAACTGGACGCAACATTGATTGATGGAATCCATGGGTTGTGTTTGGAAATATAATATTGTTCAGCAAGGTTGTCATGCTAATCTTTTAATAGCGCCGAGAAGCTAAATTCGCACATAAGGCGCTACATGAGCATGCAGTACACAGCAGTCTAGCGGGCCGGAGGTCTATGGGTTTGAATATGTTGCTAGAGTTGCCAGTCCCCGTTGACTTATGAATTGCACCGTTCCTGTACCTCGCCGGGCTGTAATTACAGCTTTGTATTATTAACTGTTCCATTTGTTAACTGTATCGATCCCCGGAAACATTTTTGAATATTTTTCTCGCTTCTTGTGCCCTGTTACTGCAGAGAAACGTGCAATAACACTAAATTGCAGAAAGCTCCTTTTTACTTTCTGACATGACCATAATTTTGCTTTTATGTAACCTTGGTGGCCGTTAATGGCCCATAATCAAGGCTTTGACAACCCAGGTTATGCATGCCTCGATTCCGGGTGGCTCTGTTTCCGCCGTGTGCCTTCCGTGGAATTTTCAAAGACAGGTCATCTTTTTGCCTGACTAGTGTAAGGGAACTTCAACAAGCATTGGCATAGCCAATAGGTCTCGCATTTGGGGCCTCATAAGTGTTTAACCATGCAACTTTTAATGCTTTTGCACCAAAGATATTGTGCCGCATAACTAAATACTTATAAGGTCCCCAAAGCGAGACCTAGTGGCTATGAAAATGCTTGTTGTTTAGTGCAGGGAGTATGCACTTATGCAGAGGAAGAAAGATTGTTGAATTTCAAACATGCTTGAGCAGACAAAAGTAGAAAAAAGCAGAGCATTTGAATGTTGAATAATACTTTTTTTAATACTTAAATATACAGGAAATGGTTGAAAGAAGGTTTGTCTGCCAATAGGATCGATTGAGTCCTTGCATAAGATATTGACATGCTGAGCAAAGATTCTGATTGTGGACAGAGCAGGCTTCCTTGTGAGTTCCATTTTGTAGAAGATAATGAGTCAGGAAATCCATGATTATCAGGGTAGGAATAGCCAGCTTTTAACCACCTTTCTAAATTCCATATGATTGCAAAAGTCAATTGCAACAGTAACCAATGGACAGTCTACAAGGTATGGGAGATCTTGGGGAGATGTGTGTGTGCTTGTGTGTGTGTGTGTGGTTCTTGCAGCTGAGTTCTGAATCCAACTTGGAGTCATCTCATGGCTCGGAGAGGACTCCTTTGATAGGAACCATTTGAATAACCAGCTTTTGAGAGGCTGAATGATGTTGTTGCTTTAACCCGATGTGGAAATTCAAGATGGGAAATTCTGATGGAGTATCATCATAGTGTAGAAGGCTGACTTTGTTAGTTTATCCACTTGGGCATTCATTGAGAGTGCAGAGTTCATGACAATGCCAATGTTATTAACTTATTTTAATATTTTTGGGGTTTGTCCTAGCTCATCTGGCCCGAGCATTGAGGGGTCATGGGTTTTCCAATCTCCAAAAAGTGGGCACTTCTGCTTTTGACACATTTAGATTAAGATAGGTACATGTCATGCATTAATGTAGTGTTTTAGGAGGTCTTGAGTTTAGAGTTTGATATGTCTATGGGATTTTCCAGTTTTAGTATTACTTGTGGGGAGTCTGCATAATTGTGGAAGATAAGTTCAAAACTGTTGATTATCTCTGGTAAGGGATCCTTGGGGGATTCCCATTTTAATTTTGTAAGGTGTTGAGAAGAAGGAGTGCATATATATCATGTAAGTACTGCAAAGGTAGGAAGAGATTTGAGCAAGAGATATACCATCAATACTGATTTCTTTTGAGTCTGAGAATTAGGGTTTGATGGTGAACTGTGTTGAAAGTTGCATAGATATCCAGGATACACTATTTTCGTCTAATGTTTTTAAGTCATCTCATATGATTATTAGAGCCCGTTCTGTACCTCTTCCTGGGCGGAAATCTGTTTGGTAATCTGAGTAAGTGGCAATCTTCTAGAAATTGAGAGATCTGTAGATATGAACAGAACTGAACTGAGATATGCTACTCTTTCAAAGAGTCTTCCAAGGAAGAGTCCATTAAAAATTGTTTTATAGCATTTAGGGTCTTCACGTACAGATTGTTTCTCTTGTTTAATGGGCATATGTATGCAATTTTTAGGTCCTAGTAAAGATTAATGCAGGTAGAGAATTAATCTTTATATTCAACGTTAGTATAACTGCTCATATTGACATAGAACATTCTTGAATATCTGAGTATTCTGTTGGGCAGCCAGAGCTACCTGTGCCTTGCACACGGTCGAGAAATTCTGTCATTATGATTTCTCAGTAGGACAATAGAGATGGACAAATCTTCATATGGAATTCTGGTCTTACGTGATATCTGGTGACAGCTGTCTCTCTTGTTTGCTAGATATGTGCCTATGGTGTCTGCTTTGGTAATGTAGTGAGTTTCCAGTTTGTTGCAGAAGTCTTGATAGTGAAGGATAGCTGTTTTAGTGCCTACAGGCTTTTGTAAATCTAATACTACATCACAAGCTCCTTGGTTGGGCATTTGGCGCTGTCAATTCTGCTTTAACAGTGGGTTTTCGTTGCTCTTTATTGTATGATTTATACATTTAGCTGTACCTGTCTACACAAGTGTTGTAAATTGTCTTTGATTTCTGCCAGGTGTGCTGAAATGTTAAGATTTGTTATTTTACCTTTTGTAAGTCTTCTATAACCAGAGGAGCTTTATTTTTATGTTTGCCATGTTATTACTTTTTTTTAAAATCACATCTCTTTGATATCCAATAAAATTTATGAACAATAGCAATTACTCAGCTATACTCCTTTTTCATTGCAAATTCCACTGTACTTCTCACAAAATTTCTAGAATAAAATATACATATATTCATATCAAGAAATCATAGATTTGTCATAGCCTGAATATCCAAGAAATAGGTGGCACCTCTGGTTACCGAGTAGTCACAACATGTATATTTGTAATATATCTCTAGTACAGCTTACCTCAGTTCTTCAATTTCTCTAATGTAGCTCTGGATAAGAACACCGATCTCTTCGTTTCCGCCCCCTGTCATGGCCAGATATGTAACAAGAGGGAAGTTATATGTTAACAATCTGATGCATAGAGTAGATATTAACAGTACTGTCGCTGGCTTCATAAATCCCTTCTTCTGCACTACGTTCTGGTTTAGCAAGGTGGGACATGTGCATTATATGAAATACCCAAATAGCCAGATTGTTCAGCAGCACATGTTTAGCACCCTGTTTCCACAATTTCTGAGAGACACGCTCATCTGTATGTGACAGTAGGAGTGTAGTCTTTTAGCCCGCTGACAAGGGCTATAAAAGTTGTTAAAGGCCCTGAACCTGATGAGCAAGGGGGCTTTAACAACTGGTACAGCCTGAGGCACAAGGGCTATAAGACCGTTAGAACATTACACCCACTAAGGGTAAAATGTTCTAAATTAAAAAAGGAGAAACATCAAGACAAATGTTGGAGCGCCAGGCTTATGCCACCCATTGTCTTCAATGGAGCCTCGACATTCAAATGTTGTAACATAGCCTTAAAGCCTGACATACCGGGCTCTATTGGCCATTAAAGGCCCGCTCCAGCATTATAAGTCGGTCCCAGCCTTTAAGAAAGGAGAGGGCCTTTAATGGTCAGTAGATCCTGCTACAGAGGGCTGTAAGGCTATTGGAACATTCCACCCCTGGAGGGCAGAATGTTCTAATTTGCAATACAAATGCCTCACAGAGCCCAAGGGGATTGTAACCCCCTCGGACCCCATGAGGCCTTTTGTTCACAACAACAGCTGTGAACAAACATTGGAATGTTAGAGCTCCGGGATTCTGCCGGCCATAAGAAGCTGGGAGCACTCCATTGTCTACAATTGAGTGCTCAACATTCCAGTGTTCCAATATAGATTAAAGATCGCATATGGATGTCCTAACACTGGAAAAATACAAAATACTGACAGATTACAATGCCTACCTGACTTGTCAATTTCCTGTGTACCCCTTGACAAACGCAGCATATATGGTCTCCAGCCTTACTTTGCCTCACTTTAAACTATTGATCTTGTGTGACAGTCTATGCCTCTTTGAATGCATTTATTGTTTAATAATTTATCATTTCCCCTGGAAACGCTACCATGCTTTTTGTTATGCCGGCTTTACTCACTCAAGCCCCACAGTATTAAGAGCACTCTTCCACAAAAAAGCAGCCTCTTATCCTTGCTTTTCTCTTTTGGTGAATTTTATTTATTTTTTCAAACCATTGTGCATATGTTTAGATTCTTAATCCTCTTCTCATATGATGTGTGGTCTAAACCATTCCAAATCATGTTCAATTATTTTTTGACTGGAGATATAGCCAATTAAAGCTGACTCAATACTTTAGAAGTGTCTTATTAGTGACTTGCAGAGCTCTAAGACAACCTTCTGCAGGTTATTCCATTCCCATTACTTCCCAGAAATCCATTTGTTTTATCACCCCCCACTACCGTGAGCACAGCACCTGCTAGAGAGGTCATCTCAAGTGATAAATACAAGATCCATCCCCTATCAAGTGCCCTTCAAGACCTTGATGCACATCCTGCACAACATATCATGGTTTCACTCAAGTTAAGCTGCCAATAGCAAGGCAGCTCCTTTAGATTTCCTAAAAGATGTCTCACTCTCTCCTCTCTTTCTTGTGCTTCAGCCATTTGGCAGGTCTGTGTACCATCTGGAAAAAGTTATACCTTACCATCTCCCAGGCAATGTAAGTTATGCAAGCACTGACAGACATTGGGCTGAGATGCGACCTCTGGGACCTTGTCACTTTCTCCTCTAAATGGACTCCTGGCACCAGAAAGTGTGGTCTGCGCTACCTTTTGCACTCCCAGGTTCTCACAAAACTAACGCCCAAGAATACATTTGAAAGCTATTAAAGTTATTACTATGCCTTAATGTGTGACACTCCTCAAACAAGCATTAACACATCATTGTTACAAAAGATTTCTTTTTCACAAGCAAGCTCCTTTCACATCATCATGCTATACACCTCAGATGTCCAACTTAGGTCACAGTACATCAAACTCAATCTCAAGATACATGCATAAATTAAATGAACATATCATGTACTCTGAATGACTCTCAACCACATAGTGAGTGGATATCCTAACAATGGCACAAGTATCAAGCCCTACTCGACCAACGCCTGGTGTAGGATGGCTTATTTTTCTTTCCTGGTCTTATGGTCTAAGGCTGTCTTTTTCCACTCACATGGACATGATTATCGCCATCCATCAGCCCTCTGTTTTACCCTTTGACTTTCCTAGGGTATCAAATTTATTTACACATGGTTATGTTGCTGTGAGCTCTTTAACAGTAATTTCCAAATCAAACTGAGAGTCCTGTCTTCTCCCTTTGGTAATTCAACTTTAACTATTTTATGAACTTGAACCGCACAATATTAAAAACATGTTTGAACTTTACATCAAAACTTTGGTCTGCAGGATATGTATTTTCAAACCCCATAAATGTTTCTATCCCAATAAATTAGAAACACCTTAGACTATTATGCTGAAATATGGCAAAGAGACGACTCACTCATGCCCAAAGTCAAGTGCATCATATCGGCGACTTTGAAGGTCCTTTCACAAAGTTATAAGTAACTGAAAAGATGGGGTGCAAGAAATTACCATACTTGCAAGGTAGAGTATAATAGATAAGGAGCCCAGACGCTGGTGCCAAGCTGACCTGATTTGGCCAAGATGTGTGTGGCCTGCTGGCTCATGAGGAGGGTCACACGGCAGTTGATGGCATCAATGGCCTCCTGCATGGCTTTCACCCGCATCTTCAGGGTGTTGTTCTCCTTCTGTAGCATGGCATTCTCATCGAACAGGTCACTGAAGCCCTCAGAGCCATCCTCGCCAATTACACGTTTCCCCTGTGTACGAGAGAGGGACACAGAACTCAGAATAGGACTAGCCAACACATAGTTGTGTACAAACCTTTATTCGTCCCTGACCATTTTTGACTTTCTGCTCCATGCTTTCACTAATGTCACATTAACTCCTTATATGGGCATCCATTTTAATTTCTCTTTTCTGTAAGTTTCTGTTTCCTTTATCCATGTCTAAGATCTCTCACTTAATTTTCTACCATGCGTATACTCCCATTTAATTGTTTGCATTTTAATGCTGCATAGTCTTCATGCCGCCCACACCCCTCCCCTACTTTTCAGTCTATACCTGTTGCTTCTGTGCCTCACCAGTTATACCAGTTTAGCACCCCTTGATTTAATGTCTCACCCTTTCCACTTTCCTTTCTGCTTGACCCTTCCCTCCTGTGTTTCAACTCTTCCTACCATGCCTTACCCATGGGAATCCATCTGATTCTATTTAAGCTGTGCTACCCCTCTTCCATTTATGTTCCTCCTCTTACAACATTTCCATGTGTATGCTATGCTCAATCTCTTTTCCAGGTTTGTCTGCCCTTTTACCTGTGACTTTCCTCTTCCTGCTTCTCACTTTATTTGTTTCTCACCACGTCCTCCTTTGGGGTACCTTTGTGTCACTGTCCTAACCCTTACTCTTTTGTCTCATCCTTCTTGGCTCATTCTCATTTCTGCCTCCAGTTTCCCATCAATCCCCGTTTTCTTTCTCAAAAACTCCTCCTGGACCTCGCAACTTCTTCCTATTTCGCACCACAATCTTCTTTTTCTTATCCCTTTCCTATGGTACCATACCTTTCCGCTGTTTTCACAGCGGCCTAGTATGCCTGAGCCTCGTTCTTTCATCATGCTTCTCATCCCTTACCTGTTTCATGCCTCCTGTCTCTTACAGCTTAATCTTGCACCTCAGACCTCCTCATCCTGCTTCTCATCCCTTCCTTCTGTGCCTCTCCCTCTTTTCCTGTTCCCATCATTCCCTTATTCTAGTTTCTCGATCCCCCCCTTCTGTGGGTTACCCCCTTCTTTCTGCTTCTACCTTTTCCTTCTATACCTCTCCATTTACTTAAGATTCTTAACTCAGTGTACTTCACCTTTCTTCCTTTTCAAGTGCTTCATCCTTTCCTAACTACCTGACACATTACTCCTGCTCCTCATCCCTTCCTGAATTGCATACCCCCTCCTCCTGTATTTCATTTCCTCCTCCTGGTCCTCTTCCCATCCGTTAATTGTTCTTCCAGTTTCTCACTGCTTCTTTGCCTACCTCTTCACCTCCTCCCTCACCTTCATCTTATTCCTCATCTCTTTTTTCTATTTCCCACCCCTTCTTTGTAGTTACACATTTTCATCCATGCCCTTTTCTTTTCTCTCATGCACCCTCTCTTATTTGAGTGTTCTGCATTCTCCAATGCCACTTCTTATTATCGAATGTGCTGTTTCTCACCGCTTTGTACTCCATTAGTTCCAATTGGAGGCGGGCAATCTCTGCTCGCAGTGCACTGATCTGCTGGCTGGTCTTGTCTTGGTTGACCACCACCTTGTTCTTAATATTGCGTGCACGGTTAGCATACTTTAGCGTATTTAAGGTTTCCATGAAATCACGATCCGAAGGGCTGACGCAGGCAATCATGATGGTTTGACTGCAGAGACACAAGACACGAGTTAACCATGGAGAAACTCCCAATCCTTTTTGAAGAATTACATTGAGATCTCCAGACAACCTCTTTGCGAGTGAACTACCTTCTTACCTATTATCAAGCTGAAGCAGTGCCTAATGTGCACTTTGTTGACCTGAACATTTCTGGGTGTTTTCAGAACTTTGAAGATGAGAAGGCTGATGAGAACAGAGAATTGCTATCAAATGCACAATCTTCAATGGGCAAGTGTGCCCTAGTCCAGGGCCATGCCTGGGTTGCATATGCTTTGTAGCAGTCAGTAGTGGCACATTGAGCAAAAGACCCGAGTTTTTAAATGACTCCCTTATGTGGCCAACAGCACCTCTCTCTATTCCAGCACAGAGATAAGACATAGCTGTGACACTATACACCCGCAGAGATAACCCTAAGGGGATGAGTATTGCGCTATATCAAGATTCAAATAACATAACATACCTCCATGTTCTACATGACCTCTCCTGTTACCTGTCTTCTTCCCTTCCTACCAGTCAGAAAACTAGGGCCAGGTACTCAGAACACATTATGCTCTGTTTGGTGGCATATTAATTATTTGGGGAAAAAGACTATTCATACGATTAACCTCATTTCCTTTATCTTGTGTCCTTTTTCCTTCTCTTTAGGGCCTATTTGCCATTCCTGCCCTCAAGTGCTTAACATTAGAGTGGCACAATACACTCTTCAAATAATCAACACATGGTACCACAACATTTACTAATAGAATTATCAGATTTCCCATGACTGGAAACCCCTCACAGTGTTGGCAATGCGCTGCAGTCCTAACGCAGCTCAGTCTCTGCTGGTATTTCCATTGTATCCCATTCCTCTAGAAGGAAACACACAAGTATGTCTGGGTGTTGTTGAAAAGGGCATACTGGTTAATCTAAAAAATATAAAGATAATGGTGTCTATCAGCTACACTGTCCTTCTCGGGCCACCCACTCTGTCGTAAGGGCTTGATCTGGATTTTCTGAGAAGTTCTGAGGTTAGAGTTGCATAGTTGTGCTAAGGGCATTATACGTTACGTACTCTACAAAAGAACAAGCTACGTTGGGGAAGTACTGGGAGCAAGTATGGTGTTAGATAATCTGGACACAAGATGATCTGTATGAATTGAGAAATGTAATGGTCAAACTAGGTTAGAAATAGCCTTTATGTCGATGGACAGAGTGACAGGAGGGGTCATCAAACTGATGAAGCAAAGCTTCGCATATTTTGCGACTTGCTGAAGTCAAGAACCTCGTTTATGTGTAACAAAGTAATAAGTGTAAGTCTTACTAACGTTTATATTTAGTTTAAATAAAGATTAAGACGCTTGCCTATATGTTTTACTAAAATAATTTACTCGAGTCACTTAAAATGGCTGCCGCTTGTATTTAGTTACTGCGCATGCGTCAGCCACACTCACGTGTCCTGACGCGTCTGCAGAGTTGGAGGGAAAATTATGCGCATGCGTAATACATAGCTGTGCCCATCATGTGGTACTGCTCGTGCCACTGCTCTTGTGCCTGTTTCCATGTAGCTAACATTTAGACTGCATAAGTATATGTTATGATGATAAGTTGAAAGTACAACCCTGTGAATGTGATTTCATAACGTTATTTCTGTGTATTAATTTGTTCTCGCTTACTTTTCATGTACCGCGGGGAATGGGGGTCCAAACTGATTGGGAGCCATATTGACGGTCTCTTCTGCGCATGACCAGGGAGCATTGAAAGGTGGCCACTTTGGACAGTGGAACTCAGCCAGCTGGCAGCCACAGTCAAGATGCGCCTGGGAAAGCCACCTCTGCGCTACGAGAACGGCGAATGTTGCTCCTCATGTGTTACAATGTTAATTTTCACTCGTATTTCTGCACAGTTTCTCATGAGAACCCCAATCTCTCTAGGCGGTACCCAATTATGCTAATATAGGCTCAAATTAGCGTGTTCTGATTGGTGTGTTACCCAAATCCTACTTTAGGACCAATCCAAATTGAGGGATTCTGACACTTTGCAACATTGGGGGTGGTACACCGTCCCAAAAGAGTATATCTACCCTGGGTTTACCTAGGGAATTGTCCGACTTGTCTGGTTTAGCTGACCTGTCACTGACCCATCGTACTCAATAGGTGACTGAAGATACAGAGGGCTGCGGAGCACTCTGTCCGAAATTGACCATAGACTAAGGTTTTACTGAACCTTAAAGTGCTGGCAAAGCACTTTGCTGGGAGTTCGTTGACCCAATCGGGGTCTTGATCGATAGCTGCAGAGAGGGTGGAGCGCAGGCGTTGCTTCCAAACTGCGGGTGCGGTCCTGTCCTGAGCGGTCCTGTCCTGAGGGTTTGCTGTCCTGTCCTGAGGTCCTGTCCTGATTCCTAATCTGAGGGTATCCTGTCCTGTTCGGGGTGTCCATTCTGCACTTGCTGTCCTTTGAGGGGTATCCTTCCTTGAGGGTTTCCTGTCCTTAACTGACCCGTGGCCAGGGTTTGGTTTCCACACCAGTCTAGGTAAATACTGCTCTAAGTTCTTTTAAACTTGCACCTTTCTATATTTCTACCTTTTGCTATAATAAAGTGACACCTTTGCATATGTTGATTTTCCATGCTTTTACCGCAAACTATTGAACGAAAGTCATTTGCATATTTTTCATGATATGTTCCCATGTCTCTCAATCTTTTAGAGATTATATTTTGCATTGCTGTTTGTCATTTTCTGATATGGTCTAGAACCTCCTTACCTAGACTGTTTAAAGGTCCCTTTACTTTAAGTTTAGCGTGTTACTCTTTATAGGCCCTCCTATAGTAACCCACGCATAGTCTGTCCAGGCTTAAACATTTCTGAGATTTTAGTATTTTCCCATTTGCATTCCATATTACATTTGAATGGTTACCCTGTCGTTATTTCTCTATAGTTATATCATTTACATTATCTTGGTTGTTGATTGCTTCATTCTTGTGTATCTAATGCTTGATGATAACGAACTTTAGATAAACATTTAAAACTTCCAGTTGTCCGTGGTCATTTAAACAATATTGAATGTTATTTGAAAATTGCATTTGCTGCCTTTCCTTTTACAGCTAGGCCCCTGATCCATTGAAGTCATAGGTACCCGTGTCGGTGGATGGTAAGTCGGGTACACTGAGTCATAACAAGTAGGGAACACACACACAATTGATAGCAGCCCGTGAAGTCGCCTGGTCAATGAATAGTGTGAATTGAAAGTATATGGGCCCTGAAGCCGGAAACGGCGGAATCATTGGCTGGGTGACCTCGCGCGCTCGATCAGTTTTCTGGTAAGCAGAGGTATGGTTAGGGACTAGCTAAAGGTTAGGCAGGATTAGTTAGACTAGTTGAGTCGGAAGCTGCTAGTACATTAATACTGCTAAAAGAGCGGCTGTTCTAAGAGACCTGATCAATCTCTTGTGAATACGCACAAATAATATCTTGTAAAAACAATTCATGAATTGCTGTATTGTTATTATTCTTGTTCTTATATTGTTATATGTATTAATCCATGCGTTCGTAAACCGTATTGTTTCGTGTTGTCCGAACTCCCCGGGGAATTGAAAGGGCAAGTGGTGAATAGAATCCATTGTCCTGAGGTCACAGGCTTAAAGGAAAGTTAGGTGCAGGTTAGGATAACCGGGAAGCACTAACTAGGGTTTTCTGAATACATGTGTGAATAAATGTCAGTAACGAGGTTCATTGGCAAAATTCCCATAGTGGCGTAACCTAGTAAGGGTCACATCGGAAAAGTAGCAGGTTCCTCGGAGCTTGGGTGAAAGCAAAGGGGTCCGCTGAGAAACCTTAGACTCGGAACATATCCCGGAAAGAAGTGGATGAGTTTAGGGGAATAACAGGTTCACTGATGCTAGAGTGAAGGGTAGGCGGAAGAGATCTGCCCGCAGCGCGTGAAAAGTAAATGGAAGTAGTTTACTTGCAGCGAAACAAAGCTATACTGTCTAGACACTTGAGCACTGTGGCAAATGTGTATTTGTTGTAAAATAACCAAGCACTGAGCACTTTAAAAGGAAAGAAAGTTTCCGTTACCTTGTGAAGGGAGGGAGTCAGTCGCGAAGCGCCTCTGACGTCACTCCGTGCCGCGCTGGGATTGGTAGAAGCAGCGGGCGGGTAGCGGGGCTGAAATTGTAAAGGAGGGGTGAAGCGCCGAGGAGTGAGAACTGTTTCACGAAGAGGCCGCGCACCCATTGGCCGAAATTATTTGAACGCGCGCACCTCATTGGTTGCACGGAATTACAAGACGCGTTCTGATTGGAGGTGATTTTGTAAACAGAATTAAGCGTAGAAATCGTATGTGGCACTCGTATTGTCCAGAGACTAGACCCGATCCGAGAAACCAAGGGTTTGAAAGGGATCAGTGGAAAGCCAATAGATACGATATTATGTACGGAGGAAAGAGAAAGATGTCCCTTGTAAGTAGGGTAAAGAATTATTTCAAAACGGACAAACCGATTAAATCTAGAGAAGGCGTTATTGTCCCGCCACCGAATACTCCTGCCTCATTCATGATGTTTGACCGAGGGTACAATACCTGTGTGTGGTTGGAGAATTGGGTGAAGTACACAAAAGATGACGGAGTATTGGCTTTTCCGTTAGACGGCACTTTTAATGGCAGGATTTTATTTAATTTGAGAACCCGCATGAATGAATTACATCCCAGACCGAGACTAACGCAGTATGAGGCATTAGAGGAATGGGAAATTGAGGCTTTTGAAAGAGAGAAACCCCAAATGGACAAAGGTCTGACTAAGTGGTACCCCAGGCTGAAACAAGAGACAAGGGACAAGAGGATGAAACAGTGGAGGCAGAGCATGATTGTTGAGGGTCTGTTTCCTATGATGCCAGCATGTACCCCGTCGGGGGGAGAAAAAAGGACAGAAAAGTGTAAGCATTGGGGAGCTCTTGGAGAGTCAGATGATGAATTGTTAGATGACATCTTTACGAGAAGTCCGCCCCCTTATAATGAAGGAGCCCGACCTTCCGGTGCAGGAGAGAATCTCCAGCGTCCATCTATTAAGGAGGAGGACAGATCCCTATGTAGGGGGGGAGGGGGCCAGGTATTGCCCTATTTCGAGAAGCCCGAGCCCCCGGAGGTACGAAATATATATCCTAGAATGCCCGAGAGCTCAGAGGAAAAATATTCCCGTGAAAGAACATTTTACCCCAGACCTCTTTATGAGAACGAAGAAAAGTCAGTAGGTTCAGGGGTACCCTTTTTGCAGCCTCCATATGGGGAAGAGCGCAGGTCGTTGGGGACAGGAACTTTGTTCCCAAAACCAAATTATGGTGGGGGTCCAAGTGAAACGCATCCTACTGCCCCGAGTCTTACCCCTCACCTGACCCCACAGATGATACCTGACCGGACATTAGGAAGAGTACTAGATGAAAGGGAGCAAGAGGCCCTAGCTAGACAGAGGACAGAAATAATTCAGAAGATCTCCCAGTTAAATACCAGTCCTGAAGGTTTGACTATTCCGGTAACAATCGGACCAGTAGTTCCGTTGTACGGGAATAATCAAGGAGGTCTGAACCCTCCAGTTATGAACCCGATAATGGCCCCGCCGAGGCAAGAGCCCTTACTAATAGACGATCAGTCCAGTGAGTGTGAGTCTGATGTTGTGTTCTTGGATCTGCCAAACAAACAGACCGGAAAGGGAGTGCAGAAGAGGCATAATCCTTTTGATGCGAAAGAAATTAAATTAGAATCAGCAACAGGGACTAGGAGTGTCTCTTTGGTAACGCCGGAAGAAATTGAAAATTGGAGTCGTGAATTAGAAAAACAGGCTCCGCAAACGAAACCTTTAGACCTTTACAAACTGAGAGTAGAAATAGAGGAATTAATGGCAGGAAATGTGGGGTTAGACAGATTGAATACCTATTCTGAAGAAGAGTTGCTGTTTATGTGTAAAAGTCTTACCCGAAGTACTAGGGTGCTCCATGAAAAACTGACCGACACTGCAGCTAGTATGGGGATAGATATATCAAGATCGAAGCCCTTGCAGAAACCATACCGAGCTGAGTTTTCCGACAAAGATTTAGAAAGTCTGAATGTGTCAGGAAGAAAATTGCAGATTAAAGAATTGCTTGCAGTCTTGCAAAAATGGGGAGACGTGGAAAAATGGAAAACGAGGTGGGCACACAAGAAAGAGGAGGCCCGATCAAGACAAGCTACCCCTGAGTTCCCTCTGAGAGAAGTAGACAAGCCCGAAACTTTATGCCCCATGCGCGAAGTACCCGGTGGGAGGTATGTGCACGTTCCGTGGTCCAGACAGGATATTGTGTCCTTTACTAACGATTTCCCGAAATTGCGGGAGAAGCCAGTTGAATGGTACCGGCAAGTGGAAAGGTTTGTAAAGGTGCAGAAATGCCTGTGGAAAGACCTGGATGGGTTTTTCGACATTGTGGTCCCAGTCGATCTATGGACCGAATGTAAAATAGCTATAGCCTGGCCTAGTGAGGAATACCCGAGAGATGAAAAAACTGGGGAACTATCGAAAGAAGTGATGAGAAAATATGAGCAGGTAATTCAGCATCTGAAACTAAAGGTCCCAGCAAAGGAAACTGATTGGACCAGGATAGATAGAACAACGCAGGAAAGAGAAGAGACAGTGCACTCCTATTATGAAAGGCTGTTACAGGTGTTTAAAACATACAGTGGTATAGATAACATCGAGATGAAGGACATGACGCACTTCATTTACAGGTTTGTAAATGGTTTAAGACCTGAGATTTGTCAGTGGATAAAAGATAACAAAATCTGTTGGCACTCCAAAAAGGTAGATGAGGTCCTGCGGTACGCAAAGTACTGCGAGGACGAGATGGCAGAAAAGAAAAAGGCTCTAAAGGAAAAAGTGATGTGGGCTCAGGTGAAGCTCGCAGAGCAGCAGGAAAAGCAGTTGAGTAACATGGTCAAAAATGCTAAGAATGAAGGCCCTGGGGGAGGGGGAGGAGGCAAGCCCCGGCCCAAAATGAGCAGGGAGGAGGCTATGAAGAAATTTCCCTGCCATCAGTGCGGCGAAATTGGACATTGGCTTAACGAGTGTCCTTACTTGCCCGAAGATAACTCCAAAACTCATGATTTAACTCCACAGACGCAGAAAGAGAGACCGAGAAAGACTCAACCACAGGTAAAAACAGTTCAGGTGCCCCGAGCACCAAAGCAAGTATACAGGGGAAAACAGGCAGAGGGAGATGAGATAGAAGTCTGGGAAAGCAATGAGAACAGAAATGCAGCAACTTCGCAGTATCTTTTAAATGATACCTTCCTTTGTGATGACCAGTACTGACGGGGCCTGAGAGGGGAGGATGAGGAGTGCGTACTTGGCGCCTCCTTGCCGGTAGACCAGTCCGGACCATACATTGAAGGAAAGGTTGACGGAAACGATGTCACCTTTCTGTTGGACACTGGCGCTACCCGTTCTACTGTGAGAACAGTGGACGTTCCAAACCTACCCCTCTCAGGAGAAGCCATCCAAGTAGTGGGTGTATCTAATCAATTGATTAGTACTCCTGTTACCAAGCCCATGGAGATATCAATTGGAAACTTTAAGGAAATGCATAGATTTGTAGTTTGCGACACCAGTCCAGTGAACTTACTGGGACGTGATTTGCTGTGCAAAATGAACTGTACCATCTTTTGCACACCAAAGGGTGTGGAAATTCAGACCCCAGATGAAGACGGCATTTATAAATTAATGTTAGTCCGCCCTGACTCGGAAATTAAACGAATGACCATGCAGGATTTACCCCAAGAACTACAAGAAGCCGTGAAGCCAGAGGTGTGGGACTTTACTGGGAAAGATGTAGGGTTGATGAAAAATGTGGACCCCATACAGATAGCAATAAAGGACAATGCAGTATACCCCAATACTAAACCCTACAGGATGAATGCAGAAGTGAAAGCTGGTGTTGCTGTGGAAATAAAGAAATTGTTAGAAGGAAACATCATACAGGAGGTGATGAGTAGCCCATGTAACTCTCCGATTATGGGTATCAAAAAGCCTAGTGGCAAGTACAGAGTAGTACAGGATCTGCGAAAAGTTAACAAAATAGTAGTTCCCTGTTGCCCTATTGTCCCGAACCCGGCAGTGATTCTGTATCAGATTCCCTGGGATGCAGAGTGGTTCACAGTGATAGACTTGTGTCATGCATTATTTTCCATTCCTTTGCATCCAGATAGCAAATTTCTTTTCTCATTTGCCTTCGAGGGTCACGTGTATTGCTGGAACCGGGTCCCTCAAGGGTATACAGAGAGCCCCTCTATCTTTAATCAGATCTTGAAAAAATGTTTGGAAACTTTGGTCTTACCCGGGAACTCTGTCTTAGTGCAATACATAGACGACCTCTTGGTGGCGTCTAAAAGTCATAAGGATTGTGTGACTGACACCATTGCCCTACTGAATCATCTGTGTGAAAAGGGACATAAAGTGTCCCCTGACAAGTTACAGTTTTGTGCCAAATCAGTGAAATATCTGGGGCACCAGATAGCAAAAGGTGTCAGAAAAGTGACATCGGAAAGAGTGAGGATAATTCAAAAGATGCAGTTACCCCGTACTCAAAAAGAGATCAGAATGTTCCTGGGCGTGATAGGATACTGCAGGCAGTGGATTCTGGGATTTGCAGTCCTAGCCAGGCCCTTGATAAAAAAGACCAAGAGAGGAACACCCGAAATTGTAGAATGGGATGATGAAAGCTTAACAGCCTTCACCAGACTACGAGATTGTCTGTGTACTGCTCCTGCACTGGGAATGCCAGACTATTCCAAAGAGTTTGCCCTATTCTGTGACACTCGCGATAATTGCGCATTGTCAGTCCTAACTCAAGAACATGGCACAACGAGAAGGCCTGTGGCATATTTCTCTGCCACCTTAGATCCAGTGGCTGCTGGATTACCAGGTTGTCTGAAAGCAGTAGCTGCTACCTGTGCTAGTTTGGAACAGAGTGAGTCAATTGTCATGGGACATCCGGTAACTGTGTATGTTCCGCATGGAGTGGTAATTTTGTTGACCAGAACAAAGACACAGTATCTCACCCCTAGTCGGCTGACTAAATATGAGAGGATTCTTGTGGGTGCTGCAAATGTAAACATTGTCAGGTGCAGTATTCTGAACCCAGCCACTTTACTCCCCGACCCAAAGGATATGGAAGGGGGGGTGGATGATGAACACGATTGTATTGACCTAACTGAATTCAATACCAAGCCACGCCCAGACATAAAAGAAACGCCCTTGCCTGAGCATGACAAAGAATTATTTGTAGATGGTTCATGCCTAAGGCATGAACAAGGAGGCCTGAGTGCTGCCTATGCAGTAGTGTCCTTCGAAAAAATTGAGGAAGCAGGTTATTTATATCACATCAAGTCTGCACAAGTAGCCGAATTGATTGCTATGATAAAAGCTTGCCAAATTGGGAAGAACATACGCATAACAGTGTATACTGACAGTCAGTACTGTTATGGGGTTGTGCATGACTTTGGCCAGTTGTGGCTGCAGAGGGAGTTCCTGACTTCATCGGGTACTCCTATTCGAAATGGAAAAGTTATTCAAGACCTTTTAGAGGCAATACAGTTACCAAAGGAACTGGCAGTGGTAAAATGTGCTGCTCATAAGAAGAGCATGGACAAGGTATCACTGGGAAACGATTATGCTGATCGAGTGGCCCAATGGTGCGCTAGAGATCGGTATATCGTAAATCCGAAACGAGGGGGGCCAGGAACCAGCTGCCAACTTCAGGTGTTTGAGGAAGTGCCTACATGGGATGAGGTGAAAGAGTGGCAGCAGGCGGCACCTTGGCAAGAAAGAGAGAAGTGGAAGGAAGATGGATGTAGACCAAGACGTGTGGATGGTGTCATTATAGGTCCAACTGGTATGCCTGTGTTACCTAGACACCTACTTAGCGCAATGGCGAGGTTGATACATGAAGGATCACACATTGGTAGGGACGCCATGATTCTAGTGTTCCAACAGACTTGGTACAGTAAGAAGTTCAGGAAAGTAGCAGAGTCCCTCTGCCAGAGGTGCCTGTCATGTCAAAAGATGAACCCAGGGAAGAAGACTGTAGTGGAACTGGGGAAAATTGGGAGGTCCGGGGGTCCCTTTGTAAGGATACAGGTTGATTTCATCACCATGCCCCATTGTGAAGGGAAACGATATGTCCTTGTCATGGTCTGTTTATTTTCAAAATGGGTGGAAGCTTTCCCTACTCCCAAAAATGACGCAAAAACGGTAGCTAAGTGTTTATTAAAAGAACTGATACCTAGATTCGGGGTGCCAGTCACTATTGAATCAGATCAAGGCTCACATTTTCATAATGACGTCATCGATGAACTCTGTAAGGCCTTTGGAATTGCACAAAAGCTACACTGTGCCTACCGTCCAGAGGCTTCTGGAGTGGTGGAACAAATAAATGGAACTATCAAAAACAGACTAGCAAAACTGTGTGATGCAACTAAATTGAACTGGGTGAAGGCCCTGCCCTTGGTCCTAATGGGACTCAGAAGTATTCCTGATCGCAAAACAGGCCTAAGTCCCCATGAAATAATTATGGGAAGAATAATGAGACAAGCATGGGTACCAGGAAGCAAACTGTTGAGTATTACTGATGATTTGGTACTTGAATACTGCAAGAGATTGGGTGACCAAGTGCGTTCTATCTCTCGCCAGATCGGAGAAGACGCCATCCTCAATCCAACGACTCCTCTCCACAAACTGGTCCCGGGGGACTGGGTGAAGATAAAGAAGCACACTCGGAAGACCTGCCTGGAGCCAAGGTGGGGAGAAAAACGTCAGGTGATTCTGGTTACTACCACAGCAGTCAAGTGTGCCGGGGTTCCGCGTTGGATACACGCCAGCCACACCCAGAAGGTACCACCCGACGAAGTGCCTGAAGCAGAAGGACGTCCAGCAGAGGACTCTGCAGGAGCCAGACCAGAAGTAGCTGACAGCGTACAGCCCAGTACCAGTCAAGCTGCAGAATCGGCAGACTTTGGCCCAAGGATAGTTGATGACGAACTACCAAGAGTCCAGCCTGCTGAAGGGGTCCAAGAAGCTGAGCCAGAAGTAGCTGAAGACGAGCTGCCAAGCATATGGCCAGAAGAGTGGATTCCATTGATTGACCTCACTGAAGACCCTATTCGAACAAATGAAAGACTTTGGGAGGGTAGAGAGTGGACTAGTCAGGAAAAGCAAGGCATAGGCGAAGAGCCTCAGAATCTTGAGATTCACATCAAAACTGAGGAAGGAGAAGGTCAGATAGGGACAGAGCACGTGATTGATACAGAACAAGTGATTGATACTCCTCCACTGACACCTGATATCGGGAAGGGACAGACTAGACATAGTGTAATAGTTCGAGCAGAAGAAAGTCCAGAGATCGAAGTGCTTGAACAGGATCAGATAGAATTAGAAGAACGTGTTCAGGAAACAGAATCAGAGACACTTGAAGAGCAAACACACAGTATACCTGAACAAGGCCAGATTAGTACCCAGGCAGAAGAAACAGATGCTAGCCCTGGAATTAGTCAGATAGAAGAGGAAGAAACTGAAGCAGAATTGCCACAAGCTAATGAGAATAAAAGGGCAAGAGAAGGAAACGAAGTCCAAGTACCAACCAAGAGACTTAAGAAAAGAAAGCATCTTGAGCCTAAATACATAAAGAAATTGAGATTGAGAATAAAAACAGTAGAAGAAAAACGTGCAGAAGAAAGGAGAAGTGCTCGTATAGCAGAACAACCAGAAGACTCTTCCAAAAGAAGGAGTGATCGGATAAAAAGACAAAACAAAAAGTACAAGTCACCTGAATGGACACTTGTGTTAGAAGAGCTTGAAGATCTCGACATCACTGACGTAAGCGACGGCGAGCCCGTCCCTGAGTACTCTGACGAAGAGGAAGAAGAGCCACTGTGAATTTGCACAAAGTAAGATACTCGTGTAAAGTCACAAAGAGGGGTCGAGAAACTTCTTCTGAGCCAAAATGTCTGATTCAAATGTGAGTGGTAGACCTAGTCGCAGCTGTTGCAAAACTTGCTGCAAGGTATGTGTCTGTAGTGTAGTTGTCCTGATATTACTCTGGATAGGACTAACAATTCTTATACCCTTTGCTGTGAGTAAAGATACTAATATTGTCCCTACTGAAATTGTAAATACTGACAGTGAAGAGCTGACAACACAGAGTGTAGCTAGACATGAAAGAGCACTGAGACAAACAAAACAAGACTTAGAAGCATCAGATGAGGAACTACATTATCATAGAATCAAAAACAGGACACGCTTAAATGTTTTCGCAAACTTGTTAATACACTATGTAGAGACTATGGAAATTGAAGATTGCTATGTCTGCATGAAGCTACCTACTTCTGTGGCTGAAGGCGTGACATACCATCACTTGCCACTGACATACGGAATTTCCTGTAGCATTTTAGCTAGCTTATTTTACAAAAGAGGACCGTTACAGTACTATTACTCTAACAATGACGTGATCTTTTCTGAACTTCCTATACGTGGGAACTTGAATCCTGTACATACCAAAAGTGACGCAATACGATACATGGGAGATTATTTCCTGACTATAGGTAACATTGACATAGCGGACGCACACAGAGATAACTTGACTTGTTCTTTGCATGAGCAGGAAAAGATGTTCCTAAACATGGCAGAGAAAAGGAGAATTAAAATACAAAAGAAGGCTAATGACGAAAGTCAGAAAAAGCCAAAGTGGGCAGAGAACATGGAAGGCACCTCAACTGGTGGGGCGGGTCCTGCTCTGTTGCTGGATTTTGAAAAGAAAGGCAAGCTATGTCTTCACCGCGAGAAGACTAGCTATTATAATAACATTTTCATTGGTTCCAGTGAATGCGAACATAATTACAAGGTAATTGGAGGTTGGGGTTTCAAAAATGGGTCAGAGCCTGTGTTTCCTGGAATTTATTATATTTGTGGGGACAAGGCTTATTTCAAATTGCCGGATCACTGGTATGGAAGTTGCTATTTTGGCATTGTCTTCCCGAAAATATACCATGTGAATGGAGGCGCTGGAAGCAGTGAAAATACTAATGGCTTAGTGCGTAGTAAAAGAGAAAGCATAGGTGAAATAATGGGTAGTATTTTCAGTGCACTGATACCTGGAGTGGGAGTGGTTCTGAACACTCACAGAATTTGCAAATTGTCTACTATAGTGGATGTATTGTCTACTGAGACAGCTCATGGATTTCTGCAGGTCAATACCGAAATGGTTGCGATCAGATCAATGGTTTTGCAGAATCGACTTGCTCTTGACACCTTATTAGCGAAAGAGGGCGGAGTCTGCCGGATGTTGAAGGCGCAACATTGTTGCACTTATATTCCGGATAAAAGTGTACAGATCAAAAGATATGTGAAAAATATTACTAATTTGGCAAAGGAACTCAGACCACTCGAGGTTGATAGTGCCTGGAAGAGACTGGTAGATGGTCTCTCAAATGTAGGTCATTGGTTCGCTAGTATAGGTAAAGGCTTATTGCTCAAAGTACTGATGCCAATTGGAATTATAGGTCTCATCCTATTTTTCATATTTGTCTGCTGCAAATGCCGCAAGCGCACCGGAAAGCATGAAGTGAATGCCAGAGGGGTGAAACGAAGTGTGGATGAGATTGAATTGGAAGAAGTGAATGATCAGATATACAAAAAGGTGAAGACCTCTCACCCTACCAAAACTGAAAGAGAGAAATTGGAACGATTGCTGGAAGAGATAGAATTGTATAAAGTGTGAAAGAAAGTTGGCATCTGGTTCCATTTATTTGTGATGATAGTAAATATCATCAAAGAGGGGATTGATGAAGCAAAGCTTCGCATATTTTGCGACTTGCTGAAGTCAAGAACCTCGTTTATGTGTAACAAAGTAATAAGTGTAAGTCTTACTAACGTTTATATTTAGTTTAAATAAAGATTAAGACGCTTGCCTATATGTTTTACTAAAATAATTTACTCGAGTCACTTAAAATGGCTGCCGCTTGTATTTAGTTACTGCGCATGCGTCAGCCACACTCACGTGTCCTGACCCGTCTGCAGAGTTGGAGGGAAAATTATGCGCATGCGTAATACATAGCTGTGCCCATCATGTGGTACTGCTCGTGCCACTGCTCTTGTGCCTGTTTCCATGTAGCTAACATTTAGACTGCATAAGTATATGTTATGATGATAAGTTGAAAGTACAACCCTGTGAATGTGATTTCATAACGTTATTTCTGTGTATTAATTTGTTCTCGCTTACTTTTCATGTACCGCGGGGAATGGGGGTCCAAACTGATTGGGAGCCATATTGACGGTCTCTTCTGCGCATGACCAGGGAGCATTGAAAGGTGGCCACTTTGGACAGTGGAACTCAGCCAGCTGGCAGCCACAGTCAAGATGCGCCTGGGAAAGCCACCTCTGCGCTACGAGAACGGCGAATGTTGCTCCTCATGTGTTACAATGTTAATTTTCACTCGTATTTCTGCACAGTTTCTCATGAGAACCCCAATCTCTCTAGGCGGTACCCAAGTATGCTAATATAGGCTCAAATTAGCGTGTTCTGATTGGTGTGTTACCCAAATCCTACTTTAGGACCAATCCAAATTGAGGGATTCTGACACTTTGCAACATTGGGGGGTGGTACACCGTCCCAAAAGAGTATATCTACCCTGGGTTTACCTAGGGAATTGTCCGACTTGTCTGGTTTAGCTGACCTGTCACTGACCCATCGTACTCAATAGGTGACTGAAGATACAGAGGGCTGCGGAGCACTCTGTCCGAAATTGACCATAGACTAAGGTTTTACTGAACCTTAAAGTGCTGGCAAAGCACTTTGCTGGGAGTTCGTTGACCCAATCGGGGTCTTGATCGATAGCTGCAGAGAGGGTGGAGCGCAGGCGTTGCTTCCAAACTGCGGGTGCGGTCCTGTCCTGAGCGGTCCTGTCCTGAGGGTTTGCTGTCCTGTCCTGAGGTCCTGTCCTGATTCCTAATCTGAGGGTATCCTGTCCTGTTCGGGGTGTCCATTCTGCACTTGCTGTCCTTTGAGGGGTATCCTTCCTTGAGGGTTTCCTGTCCTTAACTGACCCGTGGCCAGGGTTTGGTTTCCACACCAGTCTAGGTAAATACTGCTCTAAGTTCTTTTAAACTTGCACCTTTCTATATTTCTACCTTTTGCTATAATAAAGTGACACCTTTGCATATGTTGATTTTCCATGCTTTTACCGCAAACTATTGAACGAAAGTCATTTGCATATTTTTCATGATATGTTCCCATGTCTCTCAATCTTTTAGAGATTATATTTTGCATTGCTGTTTGTCATTTTCTGATATGGTCTAGAACCTCCTTACCTAGACTGTTTAAAGGTCCCTTTACTTTAAGTTTAGCGTGTTACTCTTTATAGGCCCTCCTATAGTAACCCACGCATAGTCTGTCCAGGCTTAAACATTTCTGAGATTTTAGTATTTTCCCATTTGCATTCCATATTACATTTGAATGGTTACCCTGTCGTTATTTCTCTATAGTTATATCATTTACATTATCTTGGTTGTTTATTGCTTCATTCTTGTGTATCTAATGCTTGATGATAACGAACTTTAGATAAACATTTAAAACTTCCAGTTGTCCGTGGTCATTTAAACAATATTGAATGTTATTTGAAAATTGCATTTGCTGCCTTTCCTTTTACAGCTAGGCCCCTGATCCATTGAAGTCATAGGTACCCGTGTCGGTGGATGGTAAGTCGGGTACACTGAGTCATAACAAGTAGGGAACACACACACAATTGATAGCAGCCCGTGAAGTCGCCTGGTCAATGAATAGTGTGAATTGAAAGTATATGGGCCCTGAAGCCGGAAACGGCGGAATCATTGGCTGGGTGACCTCGCGCGCTCTATCAAAACCAAAGCCCAGGGTATAACTCAATCCACATTGATACTGATTTAGAGAATCACAACTGGAAAATGTCATTGAAATTGAATCGCTTGAAACATCAGAAAACGATTCAAAAGAAACTGTCCCACTTTAAGCAAATTGTATTTGATTTTTGAATGGAAACGTTTTTCTGGGTTTATCTAGAAATCAACGCTATTCATTTTAGTTGATCCAGAACCATCCTTATATTATTGGAAAATTACTGATTGCGAAATGTAACACGTGCAGTGCAAACTGATGAGAATTAGGAGAGCTGTGAAGCATCATAAGCTCTCAGGGTGGCCCAAGGGTTGCAGTATCCTTTGAGCTGGACAATGGTGCACTTGATATCTGCTTGATGTTAAAAGACACAACTGGGGAGACGTCTGTAAGTTTTAGGAGGTGGCTATTGTTTCATGTGCAGGTAGCAGGATGTCATGAAAGCTTGAGGATTAACACATAAGGTGTCAGCTAGCCTGCTGGTCCATGTGTGTGCTAAATGGCAGATATGGGATGCAGTTTGTGAGGCTACCTGTTCACGAGTGTCATTGTAGAGCATTGATGCACATGTGATCATGTTAGCTGTAGGGTGAGACCTGGAAATCCCAGCCGAAAGAAGTACAGAGTCTAGTTGATAGCTATGAGTCTTTAAGAGTTGTGGGGAGTTATGAAGGTCAAAGGGCTATGTGTATATTTGGAACTGATCAACAATGTTTAGTAACTTGATCTCTAGGATGAGAGACTGTGCTCGATGGCAGCTAATGTATATCGGTATCATATTAAGGGCGTTGGGGGGAACATAAATCTTTTGAACCCTCCCCCCCATTTAGAGCTTGGGGCTGAACACTTTCACTTCAGTGACACTCTGGGACCTAGTCTCTGGCAGGAGTGTGTCATTGGAGACTGGATTGGATGTGTATGTTTACCTGTTGCCACCTAGTGAGTCCTGTAGGAGCCTGGTCAGCTTTGAGTCCCTGTATGGTACGTGTCCACCTTTTTTACTCTGATCCCCCAAAGCACTGATGACATTTCCCAAAGCAAGCTAGAAGAAAAATACAAGAGAAATGTTGTCTATGTCAGAGAATGTGCGCAGGTTTCAAGATGCAAAAAATGCAGTATGTACAACATTTCACTGAAGAATTCGATTCACAACCCTAAAGTTAGCAATATGATTACTACATGAGAAACTGAAAAAAGAGCCTGGGAGTAGGAAGGATGTTCAGCAAAGAGATTTTTAAAACAGCATTGTGACTGTGACCAAATAAATGTGCTAGAACAAGCTTCGTACAAATAACCCTTAATCACTAGAGATACCAATATTTTGGATGGGAAAAGGTCAAGGAAACACAAATTAAACTAGGAACAGTACATTCAAGTCAGTCCCAAATGCTGTTTTGAGGGCTGAACTGCTCATTCACCCCAAAAAATGTTTGGAGAAATTATCCCTTCTCTGTTAAGGAAGTCACCAATTTCCTGTTAAGGTGGTGTTTGGCAGAAAGAAAGGTATAGACAGTGTACCAGACCACAGTTGATCGAAATTCCTTCCTTGGCCCTGTCCCCCGTCGCACCCGTACGCTTCAGTCGCTCTGATCCGGCTAGGTCAACAAAATGGAACTTTGCTGACAGTGTTTCATATTCGCTTGTGGGCTGTGATGTCTCTGGCAAGCCATTGATTTCTCCATTGACCTGTTGTCCAACATGGAAAAAAAAGTAAAGCATTACACTCTGCAGAGAAGGCATGAGAAGTGGCATTATAATGTGCACTTTTGATAGACCCATTGTGAAACTAAGATGTTCCCTTTTGTTCACTGCATTTTGTGCCAGAATTTTCTGTTAAGGAGCATGGTTACTCTTTTATTCGTTTATTCTTTTTTTATAGGATTCTAATGTTATATAAAATCATTTGCCCGATACCAACCAAGAGAATTTCAGCACCTTCTCTTGTGCAACAGTGTTTGCACAACATTAACCATGATCATGTGTACATCAACCAAAGTGCATTTGCACACCTCATGAGCAATTGCACATCAACCTTTCTACCAAAGTCATCCTAAAGAGTCTAAGCAGAGCTCATAAAAGTATTGCACAACTTGAAGTAAATGCATTTATCACAGAAAAGCAACAACATGTTTACCAAAAGTAGTTTACATGAGTGTAACCAGACTGACAATATTACATGAAACACATGCTTTCAAGCAATATATACATTATCAACCAAAGCATTTACACCATTTCTTTTTCTTTGATTTACCAAGAACTTTTTTTACTTGCACATCTAAGCACACAATGCAAACAGTTTCAGCCTTATGAAGAGGCCAATACCTCCAAAGTTATGAAGATCAACATAGCATTGTGTGTAAAATATTAGAATTTAAATGTGGCTAATTGCATCTGTGGGACAAGTATATAGTTTACACCATTTTAAATAAAAGCATGTGCGCACAGCCAACCACAGTTTGCATATAATGTCAGGGAGAACATTTATGAAGCTCTACCAATAAGAGATCATGTGGCATCAACTGACAGTATTTGCAGGACTTTAATAAGGCACAAATGTGTTTCCTCAACAAAGAACTTTTGTGTCAGACAAGAGCTTGTACTTGTCAACCAGGATAACATGATCCAACAATGTCTGTGCAGTTATAAAGCAAGATAATTTATGTGATATAAAACGAAGAATTTAGACAATGCCAAATGATAAACATGGAATATAATACACCGGCTGTATTAAGCAGAGGAATTGCATGATGCCAATAACAATACTGTGCATGGCTTTCAATTAAAGTCCTTTTTATGATGTTTACCAAAAATATTTACCAAGCCCCACCTAACATGCCTTTCAGCTACATATACAAGTTCATTGAAGCAACAATGACATCTAACAGTTGAACAAAGAAGCTATGCACGGCCTTGTGTGTACATGTGCAACATTACCCGAGAGCACGAGTGCAATTTCAAACAAGGGTGTTTGTGTGGCATATATTAAAAGATTGTTTCTGGTCGTTTAATGAGCATTTGGCCAGAATCCTTCACACGCGTCTGTGCATCACGCACATTCTGCGTTGGAGAAAACATTCACTATGAGTAGTTGTGCAACACTAATAAAAGAATTTTTTCAACTAGGAACATTTAAACAATTTCAATCTAATTTGCGTTATATGTCAGTCAGTCAATGACAAGCCTTTGCATCGTCTAATGGTAAATTGACTTACCAGGCAATCACCTAAACTATTTATATGACCCACAGCAAACCCTTTAACACAGATCTGCAAAAAACAACATTTCCACACTGTCAACCATGTGCTTGCATAAGATCAACCCAAACCTTTTACAAAACCTCAAATAATATTCACGAAATGCCAACTAAAAGAGTCGACACAGCGTTAAGTTTACTTGAAACCTTCCCAAAGCGTTCTCACAACTCCAGGCAAAAATGTCAATCAGAGTTGTAAAGAGATGCACAGCATTTATCAAAAGCATGTATACACTAACAATCAAAAGTATTTACTCAAAATCAATCCAAGGACCTGCTATGCAACATTACCCAAGAAAATGAAAACAACATCAACCAAAAGACAGGAATACAGTGACTACGAAACGATTTTGCATGATATCAACCAACATGACAAGCCTGATTTGTTCTCATTATATCAGTCATGATCAGTAGCAGGTAGTCCGCCAGCATTTACAATTTTTCAACCAGTTGTGTTTTCTTGTTGGCTCCCACTTGTATGTAACGAGCCCAGGTCAGTAAAAGTGTGCTGAGAATCTAACCAGGTACGAGACACAGTTCATCAGCAGAATTAATGAAAGTGTCTACATTGTTGAAGAGAAGCCAAGACACCAGAACGTTCAAGACTGCTTTATTCATTCCTCGTCCGGCATTAACTGCCGATCCCCGAACCCCCGCTACCTCCCCGTTCTATCCCGAGTTCCATGCAGGGAACCCACTCGACATTCTGCCCCAAACCCCCCCCCCCTTCCTTCCGAACAAAATGACAAAATATGCATAAATTACTACAATGAACGAGGAGAAGCAAAAAGGAATTAGACAGTGGAGAACAAAACGAATGTATGACGTTACAACGAATTCCGTTGCAACGCATGCCTTTACCACGCATGCGTTACAACGGAATTCGTTTACCACGCATAACAAATACCTCGATTGCTTGCGTGGTGACGTCATACGTCGTTTAGAGAAAGCGGAAGTTTTTTTTCCGTTTTCTCTTAAACGACGCTGATTAAATACATAACCCGACGTGACTTCAGGTGAGTTTTTTTTTGGGGGGGGAAACCCCCCCAAGCCCCCCTTTTTTTACTTTTTACCTTTACCACATATACCTTTACTAGAAACTTTGTAGTAAAGGTATGCGTGGTAAAGGCTTTCGTGGTAACCACGCATGCGTTGTACTGCATGCGTGGTTAACGATTTAGTGGAAACGGCTTCGTTGTAATGGCCGTTTCCCGAACAAAACACATGACATATTCATGAAGAACAATAGCAAGGAAATGAACTAAGAGGGTACAATAGGAAAACAGATCTAAAACATTTTGTAATCGCTAAACTTCATGGGGCATATCTTTGCCCTGACAGATGCTCTCAAGGGAAGTAGTCATCCCCCCTTATCAGATGCTCTCAAGACAGCACTACTCCTGGTCGGGATACGTCTTGAAGGATGTGCCATAACTCTGCCAGATACTCTACCCGCAGCACAGCCATTGGACTGGGTACAGTCACCCTTGACCAGAGAGGAACCAACATGCACCCCATCTTCCTCCAAACATACTCATCTTTTGATCTGGGTACACGAGAAATAAAACACTTGTTCCATGTCTTTCCATTTTCTAATACCACAACATGGTCCTTCACATGAACAGATGCAGAAAAACCAGACCAACCCTTGCGCACAAAACCCGGTCTCTTAATTGTAACCCAGTCACCCACTTGGACAGTTAGAACATGATGATGTTCATTCGTGAAACCATACTTCTCCTGCACTACAGTCCTTACATCAGCTACCTTAGCCATTTTCGCTGCATCAACAGTTTTCCCTTTCCATCTTCTCCTTGATGAGCTTTGTGCCCGCAATTCTCTCCCTCAGCAAAGTAAAAGGAGACTTCCTTGTGCTTATGTGAGGAGTAGTTCTCATGGCCCACAACATATCATTCACCGCTTCTTTCCAATGTAACCTATTGATGAGTGCAAGCTGCTATTGATCTTTGAAATAATTAACCAGCTCCACAAGACCATTGCTGCGGAGATGATAGAGAGAAGTTAAAATGTGCTTTATACCAGAATCAACAAGAAAACTATCCATTTCCCTAGATGTTAACTGGGTTCTGTTGTCAGCTACCAACTCTTCTGGAAACCCTTCCCTAGAAAAAACGTATTTGAAGAACTTAATGATGGTATCCGAATTCATACTGCCCACAAAATTCACCTCGGGCCACTTAGACATATAGTCTATCATGACCTATGACCAAAGCATACTTGGGTGTACTGCCCCCAATGCCAAAAGGACCAGCCACATCAAACGCCACTATATTCCATGGTGTATTCTTAACCACATTAGGATTGAAGGGTGATGTACAAATCACTTGCGACTTGTCACTGAGAACACACGTACAACAATTCCTAACGCAGTGTTCGATTGCCCTGTCAATGCCAGGCCACCAGAAATCCTCCCTTATCCTTCTTTTCATGGCCCAGATCCCAAGATGACCTTCATGGGCCAGAACCAGCACTCTCTCCCGAAGACACTCTGGGACAACCAACTGCCCAACCCTAAGCCGAATGCTCCAACAATGGATAATTCTTTCCCGACTCTCCTGAAAGGGACCAATGCTTCAAGGGTATTCCTAGGAGTAGGCCAACCATCTACCACACACCTCATCACCTCTTGAAGGGTTCGATCATTCTATGCAGCAACTAACCATTCTTGATCAGGCAATGCTCCTTTCATAGTATCACCAATCGAACTCACCATGCACACAATTTCTAAATCATCAATATCCTCCAGAACTTCATCATTGTCCTCTATGGGCAACCTTGAAAGTGTCACGATTGCGATGGACTCGAACTACGTCTCCTGGCATGCCCTGGGCCGGAACTACATTTCCCGAGATCCTTAGCGGCGCGTCGCGTTCTCCCGATTAAATCATTTAAGGAGGACGGCGACGGAGGATCGGTGTCGGGTATTCCGGTCAGAGACCTTGGTTGGGATTGTGGACTCGGCTCTTCTGGTGCTGTAAGGTTGCTGGCACCTCTACGCTTCGCAGCGGGATCGCTGTTTCCAGGTTGCTTGGTTTTTGGGAGCCCTCGGTAACGGCTGTTATCGGGTGGGTTGTGTGACTTGTACCATAAGTTGGATTTGGCCCGGTTGGTATTTTCGGCCAACGGTGTATTCTCTGCTGTGTAGTAACAGCCTTGTGAAACTCAAAATACATTCGTGGGTGTGCTTTTCATTTCTCTGGATTCCGCCTAAGACCCATCTAAGAGGCATTAGTTGGGGTACAAGGAATCGCCAAGAATTCCAGGGATGCTCTTTGTTTGTTTTCATTTGAACCTTATTCATCATTCAGTGGCAACGTGAATTAAGTGATATAAAGGTGTTAACTGTATATATAACTCTTCTATTAACAGGGGTTCTGGAGGTGTAGGTTACACTCTTCCCCTGTGATGCTTAGTTGAGGAATACCTAGGTATGTTCCTACGCCTGTGAATATGGATATCAAGATATAACATTGTATGGTATGACAAATAGTTTATCACGATTTCATGCCTTTTTGTATTACTGTAGTTTCACCACATCAACCCCTACGTTGCCTCTACACATCTACAAGATTTAAATATTCCTTTACAGGTATTAATCGGTACAGTAGTTACAAGTGTATTATTGATTCTAAGGCATAGAAACCTAGTCTTATGAGTGTGTTCTGTTTATGTCTTTCAGATCTCCCTCCCTGCTGTCCCCTTCCTTTCCTTCCCTGCTCTGTTCTATTTTTCCCCTCGCTTGATCCTGTCAATGCTCTGTGCCATTACGGCAAGTCAGGCATTGGCTCGATCTGTGGGCATACCAATCAACAAACCGATCCTGAGGACTATATCATAACAGAAAGGCAATCAGTAACATCATTATAGACACCAGGCACATACTCCAACCTAGCCTATACTGCCAAGTCTATACTGCCACTTGGCGATGCGTGGGGTCGCTCTTCCCCCACCCTTGGTGGTGAACAGATCTAAAAGAGGTTTGTGGTCAGTTCTTAAAACAAATTCCGTTCCCCACACAACATTTGTGAAATATTGAACATCCCAATCATGGAGTAAGATGATCCTGCTCCACGAAGCATCCTAGATGTGAATGCAATAGTCTCTTCTTTTCCCTCAGCCCTTTTCTTCATAAGCACTGCCCCCAAACCCACATTACTAGCATCAGTGTTTATAATGCATGAGTCGTTGATGTCAAACATTTTAGAGGACCAGCACTTACAATTTCCTTTTTAATAGCTTCAAAATCATTCTCGCAATCATCATCCACACATACTTTATATTTTTCTTAAGAAGGTTGCATAACCCTCCTGTTTTGTCCACAAAATTCTTAACAAATTTGGAGTAGTACTCCACCAGCCCAAGAGATGAACAGAGCTGATCCTTGTTTTGGGGTTTCGGTGCACACTGAATGGCATCATGAATTTTTACCTTGGGCTCAATTCCTTTCCCGGATACATGATGGTCCAAATAATCAACACCATCTTAGGAAAATTTGCATTTCTCTTTTGTCATCCCGCTTCGCTTGATGATGTCAAGAACTGTTGTCACTCTGCTTTCATGTTCTGCCAAGGATGCCCCAAAAATTAGGATGTCATCTTGGAAGAACATGACCCCTTTGATCTTATTGAACAGATTATTCATCAACCGCTGGAATACAGCGGATGCTGAAGCTAATCCAAATGGCATTCAGATATATCTAAATGCTCCTTCAGGCGTAACAAATGCCGTTAGATGCCTAGAGTCCCTACTTAACTAAATCTGATGATATGCCGAAGAAACATCAAGAGAGGTAAAATATTTGGCATTGCCCAAGGTTGATTAAATTTCATTTATGTTGGGTAACGGTTGCCGATCCACCCAGATGTTAGAATTGAGATCTCTAAGATCCACACAAAGTCTCATTGACTTGTCAGCCTTACACACAAGTATGATGGGCGCCAACCATTCAGAACCTTTTTTTTTTTTCTTTCCGGTATTACACAACTTATCCAGTTCCCTTTTTATTTCTCCACTTAAGCTTAGAGGTACTTTATGCATCTTATGAGCTACAGCCTTTGCATCAAGTTTCAAAACTATGCACTGCTGAAAACCCTTAAGATGTCCTAGCCGTTCACAAAGGACATCAGCGTAACATCTGGCCCATTCCTCAACTCCAATTTGGTTGACTAAAGAAACACTTGTTAAAGGACAAGTCCTAGTTATGTTGTCAACATTTTGATTAGACCGTACCATGTTGGGATGATTGGGGTCTAAAATAAACCCAAATTCACCTTGTTCATTCCAACAAACTACTACCCTCCTTGACAATGTACGCAGGTCCTATAGCATGTTTACCATCAAATCGCAAATCAGCATCAAGTTTTTCCACAACTTCCACTCTTTTACCTGGATAAGCAAATATTTTGAAACAATATTCATTCACAACAGTGTCCTCAATCTCACCAAAATCTTTTTCGTTCAGCAGAGTAAATGGAGAAACCGAATCTGCCAAGAATTTTAAGTCTTTCATGATCACAGAAATAGTACAAGACAGGGGCTTCCTTTTCTGTAAGCTTGTGATGGACGATATCTCTACCACAGTTCTCTCCATTTGATCAGTTGAGGACACCATCAAAAGAGTGTTGTTCTCGTCATCAGAGTCGCCAAAATCTTCCCTAATGTTTTTGAACAACTGTGAAGGAGCAGATTGTTGAGCAATGTTTGCTTTTCACATTCCTGCAAAATGGCCTCTCTTTCCACACTTGAAACACACTTGATTCAATGCCGAGCAATATTTGGCATTGCCCAGATAGGATCTGCTCCCACAGCGGAAACATGTGTTTTGGTTCTTTTCTATTTTTTCCCTCCTGGGCTTGGGAGAATGACCTTCGACATTTCGTGAAAGAATTGGATTGGTTCCTTTACTCGATTGCTTAGCGCTGGACTTGGTGTTAAGGTGTTTCACCTCCCTGGGTTGGTATCTTCGTTCATTTCTTTCGTGCATACTTGTGAATGTTCGATACTTCTCGCTATGTTTAATGCAGACGCTAGATTAGGATCTTCAGTTGTTAAAAGTTTCTCTTGGATTTTCCTATTGTTGGACCTTTCTATCAATTAGTCTCTGATAATTTCATCTTTGAACTCTCTATAGCTGCATGTTGCAGCCAGTGTTCTGAAACTTGCAACAAAATCATCAATAGACTCTCCTGGAAGTTGAGAACATTGAAGAAACTTGTGGCATTCAAGCACAGTATTTGTCTTTGGATTGAAGCCCTTGTCTAGGGTACTAATAATGGAAGCATACTCATCAATAGTTGTTGAAGAATCCCCGCCCTCTCCACCCAATGTGACAAAAACGTACAATCTCCAATGGTAATGTTTTCAAAATATTCTGGCCTTCAGTACCCAAATTGTAAACTAAGAGTGATTTTTTTTATTTTGGAAGTGAAAGTGTCACCAGCAATTGCTTCTAAGTAGGCTTTGAAAGTTTCTTTCCATTATTGCCAATTTAACAGGGGCATGCCTGGTGCTTGTAGAAAAGGTGCTGGTGCCACAATTCTTTACATGGGGTAAATGCTATGATAAGGTTATGAGAATTGTAGTAGATGCTGTTGTAAGAGTAATCATACAGGTATATGGACTGTATGTTCAGTTTTTTTTATTAGACAAAAAAAGTATGTATTATTATTATTATTAAAATAAAAATATTGAAAATGCTTTTAAAAAGTAATAATATTTTCTTCAAGTTACTTTTGAGATTGTATTCAAAACATGCACCAAAGCAAAGTTCAAATTAATTCTTTCTGGTGTGCCTGTCACCGATGACAGAACAGGCAAAAGAAGAATCTAGAGAGGCACTGAATGTATCACTGTCGCCGGAGATACTCGAGGAAGCCAAAGCGGAATTCGACCTGCAATGGTCGGACTCGACCATCCCTTATCTTGGGGTCCTGTTGGCACCGACGGTGCAGGCAACCGCGGATGCCAATTACACTAGACTCACTGCTAGACTTCGGGATCAACTCAGAAGGTGGAAACACCTCACCCTGTCCTGGCTGGGCCGGATCGCAGCCACCAAAATGACCCTGCTGCCCCAGATTCTTTACGTGTTCCAAACCCTCCCTCTGCGCCCTCCGGCTCCAGAAGGCACAATCGGATTTGTCGCGCTTTGTGTGGAACGGTCGCCGCCCACGCTTTAAGCATATGATTGCCACACTCCCCCCTGAACACGGCGGGGTAGGCGTGCCGGACCTCACGCTGTACTTTCAAGCGACACAGCTGCGCACCCTGGTGGAATGGCACCAACTAGAATCAGGCAAACACTGGCTCTTTCAAGACCAGGCGGTGGCGGGCCGTCCACTCCAAGGCATCCCGTTCTTGCCGCGCTGCCATAGGCCTCCCAATCTCCACGCCTCAAGAATCACTAGCACGGTACTTGATGTATGGGACAGGGTGGCTGTTGCGCGAGAACTTACTTCCTTCCCCTCCCCGATGACCCCGATCTTTGACAATCCCGACTTCTCGCCCGGCCTCGACACCCGGGCCCATGCGGCCTGGAGGGCGACTCCCTGCAGGGCTGTGGGACATATGTTTGACCTCCAAGGCATTCTCCCCTTCCCAAAAGTGAAGGATGACTATGGTGTGCCCGAAAGGGATCGCCTGCACTACCTCCAGGTCTGGCACTGGGTTCTGCATCCATCGATCCGCCCCGGGGCGCAGCGCCGACTCACCCCATACGAGAAGTGGCTGGTGACACGCACATCCGATAAAAAGCTGATCTCGGACCTCTACCAGCATCTGCTCCTCACCAACATACACACCTACAACGCAGGAAGGGCTAGATGGGAGAGGGATCTAGGGCGACAACTCACACGGAAGGAATGGGAAGGGGTTTATTATAGAGCCAGGCATTCTGCACATCACACAGGACTTACTGAGACTATGACAAAAGTTGCCGCTTACTGGTACCATACGCCCGAACGGCTACATCAATGGGACCCCCGGGTTAGCGATCGCTGTTGGAGGGGGTGTGGGGAACTTGGAACGTTGGAACACCTACTTTGGAGCTGTGTCCACCTCCAGCCTTACTGGACCTCAATCCTAGACCTGATAGACTCCCACCTAGATACCCAATTACCTAGATTCCCAGCTTATGTCCTGCTGGGCCTCTCCAACGCTTTGATGTACCCCCTAAAATCCTGGAGAGGGAGGCTTATTGCGGTGGCACTAGGGGCAGCTGTATAGAATGTGGTGGCACACTGGAGGGCCGTCCAACCCCCACTGCAGCTGGGTTGGCTACATAGGCTGTGGGCGATATTGGGAATGGAGAAGCTGTCATTGGCCCAGGCAGGGAAAGGGGTAGAATTTGCAGCACTGTGGAGGCCATTCTTGACCCTGCTAACAGGGGAATTCCGTGAGCTGAGCTGCCCCCGCTCCCTGCGCCTACTGCGCCTTGCGGACACACCGCTCCCAGAGCCTAAGACACAGCTACACAAGCGCAAAATACCAGCACGCCCCACACTTGATGGAGACCGCTAGCGAAGTGATCATCTATAGACTCTGTTTGTATTCTACGGACAAGGAGAAGGGCGGTTGTGGGAGGGGGGTGGGAGGGTGGGGCTTGTTAATTCCTCTTTTTGTTATTTCTGTTTACTTGTGCTCCAACATCAGCGCCATCTGCACCTGCACTGCAATCTTTATGACGCGGCCGGCCCGGAAGGGTTCTAGGCGGCTTGCTCTGTTAATACTTGCAGTAAGAGCTCCCAATGGTACTGTGTACGCCACTCGCATATCCTTGGCCGCCTTGTGCGCGAGCTGGTGTGGATGGTTGTATGAAACATGCAGTTCTTCTTTGTTGCTCAATAAAAAAGATTTAATACTAAAAGAAGAATCTAGGCAAAACAGGTGATTTGACCTCACCCAAGATGGCAGTCACATTGAACACACGTGTGTGTGTTTCTAGAGGATTTTGTGCTTGTTTCCTTGCCGCTTGTCCCAAATTCAGAAGATGGCCGCTGGACATGTGCAGTGCAACTCCTGCAACGTGCGCAATGTTCAGATGCGACCTCATATTCCTCAAATGCAGGTTGCTGGTAATCAGACAATGCCCCGGACAGCTTGCAAGGAGCTGCAGTCCAGCATTCAGGCAGTGTAGAGCAAGAGTGTGTGTGCCCCTCCAGGGACACTGTAAAAGACCCACCTGGAGTGTGGTGAACAAGGCAATAGAACACCGGCAAACAGCAGGACAGGATAAAGATGCCGGGAGGTCATCGTGCAGGACCGGACCACCAGTCATCGCCACTGAAGAGAAGCCAAAACACTGGTACGTTGAAGACTGCTTTATTCATTCCTTGTCTGGCAGTAACTGCTGATCCCCGAACCCCCGCTACCTCCCAGTTGTATCCTGAGTTCCACACAAGGAACTCACCCAACATTCTACCCCAACAATTGTCCTCTATGATCAAGTATTCATCACTTCTCAAAAAGCAGATGTTGAACTCACCAGGGGTGCACGTGGGCAGAGCCTCATTTGGCACAAGTGTATGGTGAAGATGGCATGTGAACGGGAGCTCTGGACATTCATCTGGGTGCTGGCAGTGGTACGCGACAGAGCTCCCTGCTTGAGGCACTGGAACAGCTGAAGATAAAAAAACGAGAGATAACAGTTGAGACAGAGAGCTCGAAATGTCTAAGACTACACAGTTAGAAAACTTCAACAACATATTACCCTGATGCAAACACAACACTAGGGCGCACATACATTTCTGACCGTTTGAGTGCATGTCCCTTCTGTAGGAAGCTGGCTGTGTATATGCTATACTAAAATGAGGTATAATGTGCTCAGAGTCCAGTGGATCCCCAAAGATAAGCAGAGGTAAATGTAGATAGTACCTTACTCTCTATTTGTGGTAATGTGGGAGAGCAGTAAGCTTTATCAGAGGGTAGTGTGAAGCATTTGTTGTACAGACTCAGTCAGCAAATGATATCACACACTCAAAGATTAAACTCATTCCAATTTTGTTTATATAAATATATTGTTAAGTTATTTTATTTCTAGAACCAAGCCAAGCCTGGCACAGGTAAGTGAAATAAATGCTTTTTAAAATATTATGCAGGGTTTACATGTGAATGCAAGTTCAAATGCAGTTGTTTGAAATACAAGTAAGTCAAGTTATTGAAAGTACTGTACAGATTACTTTTCAGTTACTTTTTAGATTACTTTTAAGTTACTTTTTCTACTCAGCGTGATATGCCTAGATATCACACTGGGACATTTCCTAGAGAAAAGGTAAGTAAAATCAGTTTTGCACGATTGTAATTTTTCAGGTTTCCATACAAATCAACTCCACACCTAGAACATTTTTCATAGAAAAACAGTCAATGGATTCCAATGGAGAGAAATGAAGTTATTGGTTAACAGGTAAGTACTCCATCTTGAGGGTTGAGTTTCTCGGGGTTAGAACAAGTGTTCACCCAGGGTCTAGGATGCACTCTCAAAATGAATGAATGAATGAATATACACTTATAAAGCGTATAGCTACCAAAGGCCTACCAGCACTAGAGACAGAGCCCTAAACCGAGGTATGTCAGAAGATTCAAGGGAACAGCAGAGTCTTTAGAAGTTTGCGGAATGAGAGATGGTTGGCCTCAAACCGAATATGATCTGGTAGCTGATTAAAGCATTTCGCAGTGATGAAGGAAAATAGACGGACACCACTCCTTACGCGGTTAAATCTGGGAATACTTGCAAGGTGTTTCTTCTCAGAGTGCAGTGATCTTTTTGGGAGGTAAGGTGAGATGATTGATCGGAGAATTCCTGGGGTCCTATCCGAAAGCGACTTATGGGCGATGCACAAGGCCTTAAAGTGGATTCTTCCGGCCACTGGCAGCCATTGCAGAGAAATTATATGTGGCTTAGCAGATTCCCGCTTATGAGCCTGCATGAGAAGTCGTGCAGCACAATTCTGACTGTTTGCAGTTTTTTAATGGTAGAGCAGGGGGAGCCTAAATAAAGCACATTGGCGTAGTCAAGCCGCGAAAGGATCAAGCAGCGGCACTAAGGCGGCCAGGTGCTGAGTGCTGAGGCCCAATGTTATCCAATGTGGGATAGAGGGCCTCTATTTGGTGGCTGCTTACGCGTAGGCCACTGGGTTGTGGGAGCAAAGCTGCTGTGTTAGGCTCAGGGCAAAGGGGGATCCGAGTTAGCACCCAAAGTACACCCGCATCGGCACAGGGACGGCTGGATGCAAGGTGCTGTTTTGGCTTCGGGTGCCGTGTTGTTTTCACCGGGGATTCTCGGTTTTGGTTTTTAGCTGCAGGCACGGTCCAGGAAATCTTTCAGAAGGAACAAACAGCTGGGCAGGTTAGTTGGAGGGTTCAGGGACATAGATGCACCTCAGGTTCTTTTCTCCAGGGTGCAGGGTGGCTGGATGCAGGGGTGGCTTTTGAGGTCGGATTTCACCTTACCGAGTCACTCGCGGATGGGGAGACTCCATGCAGAGGCTGCAGGTGATGTCGAGAAGTCCTGGAGGGGTCAACCCACAGTGGACTCGGACTCTGGAACGCTGGGGAACCTCGCTGGGACCAGTGGCCCACATGAACTCGGGCTGTAGGCAACGGGTGCAGTGGTGGATCTAGGCGTCGGGTTTGTTTGTCCTCATCAGGCTCAGTGTCTGTTTTTGGAGTTTCTTTTCAACAGAGCTGTTGTTCACAGGAGATCCAGTCTTTGTTGAAGGCAGTCAGTCCTCCCAGGGGTTCTGGAGGTTGCTGGCTGCAGGACAAGGTGATTTTTGGCGCAGGATCTCTGGAAACTGTACGGGCCGGTAGGGCTGGGGCCAAGTCAGTACTTCTCTGCAGTCTCCTCTGTCGGACTTCTTCTGTCTTCCTTCTTCTTCGTAGGTTGCGGGAATCTGCCTTTTTGGTCCCGGGCTGCCCCCTAAATATTGGATTTTGGGGGTGTTTTTACTAGGGGTCTCAAAGGTTAGTAGCCAATGGGCTGCTGACATTAGGATGACTACACCCTTTGTGTGCTCACCCCATGTGGGGGAGTGGACACAATCCCTAGTCCTGATTGGAGAGTGTCTGCGGTCTGCAAGATGGCGTGCACTGAAGAGTGTGCTTTACCTCGCCTCCCCCACCTGAGGGGTGGGGTTTGCAGAGGTGGGCACACCTTCTGGGCTGTGCTAATTTTTCCCGCCTGTCTGCCCGCCGAAAAGGAGAGGAGACAGGAAGGGGGTCTGCTCCTGATAGCAGGAGAGGCTGGGAGTCACATAACAAAGGTGACAAGGCCTTTGAAGCTCCCTTGCCACATATTTCTCTTCCAGGCCTGGGGGAGGTGTGACCACCTCCGTCCAGGAAAAGCTTTGATTCTGGGCGCAGGGAGTAAAGGCTCCCCACCCCAGGGGTCCAGAAACATGGCTTGTGGTGGCAGGCTGGTGTATACCAGTCAGGGAACCCACCAGAGGCTGGTCATATTTCAGCGGGCATCTCTAAGATGCCCTCTGAGTGCATTTTTCACTAATTCCTACACTGGCATCAGTGTTGTGTCTCGAGCCAGGAACCTGTTCCTTACACTTCTAGGCTCGAGCACTGCACAGCTGTTTTCTTGTACTCGTGCATCCTCGCTCTGCCTAATGTGTCATTATTCAAACTGTGGTGGGGATTCCTCATGTATGTAGGTGGTTGGGGCCAGTTCGGGTGATGAGAGCTGGTTGGCGGCTGCGTCTGCGTCTCCTCTGTGAATCGGGGTTATGTTATTAATAAAGAAGAATCCATGAATACTGACTACGATTATTTTTCACAACAATGGCGACGATGGTACATAACCCCAGAAGAACCTACGCAAGTAGCAATTCATTAAAATAATTGTGACTTCGGATTGAACGTGAAAAGGAAACTTAATGAGAGGAAGAATACAACAATTCGGCAAGGAAAGTGAATTCGTCTACCACCTATTGTGAACATCCGACGTAAGTCACATGTTGCGGTTTGAAGCTTAAGCTAACGTAATTTGATTGAAGTGCAACTTGAAGGGAAGCGCATATGTGGATTCATGTGACTGATAATGATATGAAGTGAATGATCGTTACGTTACGATACCACAACTTAAAGGTGATACTGACACAGGGTGATTTAACGTTACGTTAACGCTACGTTATGGAATCTGATACCGCAATTTGAAATGAATACTAATACGGAGTGAATTGACTTTACGTTAGCGCTACGTTTTTGAATCTGATACCGCAATTTGAAATTGATGCTACCTGGAAATGATACTGCAAAAGAGTGATTTAACGTAATATTATTGGACCTGATACCGCAAGTTGGATTGAATCTGGCACAAATGCTTACGGAATTTTCCTCCAAAAGAGACAAAAGAAGAAACCAGTTACCGTAGTGTGTCACGGAATTCCTTTTAAATTTAAATACTTCTCCGTTGTTACTTGTGGGATTGCACGATTTTTTTGGAAGAGTTCACGACGTATAATTAATTGGAAAGACATAACAGTTAACGGTTAACCTGACGTTGGAAATTGCGTCTTCTAAAAGCAGGAACGTTCTGTTTCTAAGCTGGATTGGAGTGTTGATTGAACGCTGTTCACAGCACTACGCTCGACATCATCACGCGCGTAGGTGCCAGCGCAAGGTCACGCATTGGGTCAAGTTACGTGACTCCATTTTGTTTTACAGGTTACCTAGTAACAGCCAAGGATCTCGTCGGAACTCTTATGTTATCGCAAACTCCACATTGTTGGTCTTTGAATCAATTTGATCTTGATAATTAAAAGCGAACAAAAGAATAACAAGGAAGAATTACCCTCATCGGTGACACGCACACTGTGTGTCATTTCGACAACTCATCAGTGATACGCACACTGCGTGTCATTTCGGAAATTATTCAGTTACACACTCACATTCATCAGTGATACGTTCACTGCGTGGAACTACTTTACAAGATATTGCGAGTGTATCATTATTCACCAGTGATGCACGCACTATCAAATATTATAGTTATTCTAGGCTCAATCTTATAATGTTTATTATAAATCCAATCTGGAAATGTTAAAACTGTAACTGAAATCAATTAGTACTCTTATAGATGTTACTAAATTTAAATTATTTAGTATTATAAGTGTATTTCATTATATTGAGGTACTTTAGAAATTAAGGGGCATTCGGATCTGTTAAAGGGAAAAATCGTTAGTGAATGGAACTCAGCGTGTCATTAACTCAATGACTTACTTGATGTTTACTCGCTGACTATTTTTTTGTGTGGTTATCTCCTCATTGCTCATAGGCATACATTGATTTAAGTGTAATGCAAAAATGGATGCAAGGTCTAACTATTTAAAAGAAATTGGTGTATTTATTCATTCGGATATCAAGGATGGCAACTACTACAATGAATTTGCCGGCGCCAAAGGCATTTTTGATAAGAGATGGGGAAGTTTCGAGTCAGAGATGGGAAGAATGGAGGGATTATTTGATAAATTATTTAGAAACGTTTGAGAGTAAGGAATTGACCCCAGAAAGGAAGAAGAAAATACTTTTGCATTGTCTTGGACCAGGTGGTTTAAGAGTTTACAATAGAATTGAGAAAAAGAATGTCAGTGGGAGTGAAGGTAATATCTTTACACAAGCTATAAATGACCTCAATGCTTATTTTGCACCTACTGTTTGTAAGGCGGTACATAGGTTTAATTTTTATCATAGGAAGCAAGAGTCTAATGAGAAACTAGAGGACTATATTGCTTCGCTCAGAAGACTTGCCTTGTCTTGCAATTTTGGCACCATTGTAGAGGAATTAATACGCGATCAAATTGTGATGCATTGTAACAATAGTGGTTTGTAGGATAAGTTATGGGTAAATGGCGATGCCAGCCTAAGAGTAATTTCAGCGATAATTGGCAAAGCTGAATTAACCTCTAGGTGTGCTAAAACGGTGGTTAATAAGGCCAAAGGTGCGAACAGTGACGAAACAATTAGAATAGTTAGGACGCCTGTTCAATCCAAGAGAAATCCTAACCAAAGTAAGGGGAAAGGCGTAACAAGAGAAACTAGCAACGCTACAGCTTTTGAGAAAAAGGGGGATTGTTTCCGTTGTGGTAGTTCAACACATCTTGCTAATGAAAGAAGATATCCTGCCTTAGGTCAAACATGTGCCTATTGCAAAATGACTGGTCAGTTTGCTAGGGCTTGTAAAAATAATAAAAGGGTGACGTGTATTGTAGATGAGTGCGATGAGAACTACGATAGCGGGGAGCAAGATTTTGGTGATGTTGCGGTTTCTTATGTGAGTGATGAGTGCGGTGACAACTATGATAGTAAGGAATTAGATATTGTATAAGGTTGATCTTAATAGTCTTCTTCCGGGTCTTTCGCACTTATTACGGTGTGATTGTGTATTGCAGAAACATTTTGACAGGGACATAATTGAAGGTGCAATCTTATAGGAGTGTATAGCATGGAGAAATCTTTTTATCTTATATATTTTTTTGTTGTTTTTTTTGTTTTGTGTCTCAGGTTTTTATTGTGAAGGGGGGAGAAAAGTGTTGTGCTTGTTTTTGTGAAAGGGGGAGAAGTGTTGTGTCTCGAGCCAGGCACGTTGTGTTTGTTATTGTAAAGGGGGGAGAAGTGTTGTGTCTCGAGCCATGAAACCTGTTCCTTACACTTCTAGGCTCGAGCAATGCACAGCTGTGTTCTTGCACTCGTGCATCCTCGCTCTGCCTAATGTGTCATTATTCAAACTGTGGTGGGGATTCCTCATGTAGGTAGGTGGTTGGGGGCAGTTCGGGTGATGAGAGCTGGTTGGCGGCTGCGTCCGCGTCTCCTCTGTGAATCGGGGTTATGTTATTAATAAAGAAGAATCCATGAATACTGACTACAATTATTCTTCACAACAACCACCTCCGTCCAGGAAAAGCTTTGATTCTGGGCGCAGGGAGTAAAGGCTCCCCACCCCAGGGGTCCAGAAACATGGCTTGTGGTGGCAAGCTGGTGTATACCAGTCAGGGAACCCACCAGAGGCTGGTCATATTTCAGCGGGCATCTCTAAGATGCCCTCTGAGTGCATTTTTCACTAATTCCTACACTGGCATCAGTGTGGGTTTAAATATGCTGAGAAGCTTGATACCAAACTTCTCAGTTTTCGGTAAACCCCTTATGGTGCTGTGGAGTTCGTAATGACAAACTCCCAGCACCATATACTCTTAATGGCATTACCGCACTTACAGTGTCTAAGAATTGTTCTAGACACGGTAGGGGTACAGGGCTCATGCACCTGTTGCCTCACCAGTGGTATAGTGCACCCAGCTCGAGGGGTGGCTGACCTATGCCAGGGCAATGGGCTGTAGGTTTCCTTTGTTCTGCACCAAAACATGCAGCCTGCAATGGCAGGGTGGTTGTGTAAAGGTACAGGACATCTAAGGGTGGCACAATTAGTGATGCAGCCCTTAGAGGCCTTCCCTAGCTACAGTGCACTTAGTACGCATGGTACATTTTACAAGGGTCTGACATGTGGCCAGAGAGGTGCCAATTGAGGATACAAGGTACAGTTTTGGGAAAGAACACAGGCCCTGGGAACCTGATTGGCAGGGACCAAGGGCACATCAAGTCAAAGTGCATCAGAAATCTAGCAAAAAGTGTGGGGGGGTTACTGCAACAGAAACCCAGCTTCCTACACCTTCCTCCTCACAATGCCAGAAATCATGCTCTCAGAGATAAGGCTCCATATCAAACATGCAAGGGCAATTCCATGACAATTGAATATGTATTCAAATTAGATTGGCCCAAAACATCAGGGGCTTTACATTTACCAAACACAGAGCTGGTGAGGATCTGTAGCAGAAGCAGCTGGAGGAGGCAGGGAAAAAAATGGCACGAATATAGCACAAGTGGAAGGGAAAAATGTTCTGAGAATCGGCACGGAAAACAAGTTGTGCTCTTTTAGGATTAGGAAGCAAAGTAAAAACAGAATAGGATACTACAAGGGAAGGAGAAGGTTGTGAACAGAATGAGAAAAAAATAACAGTTTTAGGGGAAGTGAGCAGATGGAAAGCAGGGCACAACATCTTTTGTGCCTTGCTTTCCATCTGCTCAGAAAGGGACCTGTTGTAGGGGCGTGGCTAGGGGAAGCTATTTAGCAAAAAAAGCACAGTGAAAGAAAAGTAAGAGTACCACAGACGAGCGGGAATTACCTCATAAAAGAAATAGGCTAGAGATGAATGAAGATAGAGACGGAATAGGGAGTTAGAAATGCCGGCTCCAAGGAGGCAGAATAGGAATGAGCAGACAGGAAAACAACTGAAATGCAAACAAGGGGAGAGATGAAAGTCATTCCCATAAAATATTGGTCAACGTGATAGCAGAATGTATTGCATCAAGGCTAGATGACGCAAATGCCTGTTATATAGGCATTTCGGATTATCTTCTAACAAGACTCCAACTTGTGCAGAATAAGGCAGCATGACTAGTTAGCGGTTTATGGAAATCCGACCACATGACCAAAGATTGTAAAAACTTCTCTGGCTCTCAAATGAGAAAAGAATCCGTTCAAAGCATTAATACTGGTGCACCAAGCACTTCATGGACAGACTACAGGCAATTCATGCTTGAGCCAATAGGTATGCCCCAGGCGAAAACTGCACTCGGCCTGCTTTCTGAAGTGGGGCCTTGCTAAAGGCATGCTCGCACAGGAAGAAAAGGATTTTCCATCCTGGCCCCCTTAACCCTGCACCCATCTACAGGCCTCGTTTTGAGACATTTTTGATTATCGGGCATTCTGGAAAAAACACGAGTCTTTCTTGTGTATGAGACCATGTACCAGACTATGGCACTGTCCGTCCCTGGTTCTTATCTATTTGAAATCTTGGTTTCTTCTCTTCTAATGTCATTGCTGCAAAATGCTGTGAAGGTGAACCTTGCACATACAGTATATGTTTCATTAATTCCCTTGTTTGTTGGGAGGTGTTCAGGCATCGTTTCCCTCTACCCTTCTCAATAAAATGGCACTGACGGTTATTGCTAAAATACTTGAAATCTGCACCTTTTACATATTTCTTCCTGTTAGGCCTGACACCCTTGCCGTGTAAAGCATCTAAATTATTTGCCCTCATCCCTCCTACTTAGCAAAATTAGTTTTTGTCGGCTTTAGGACATTGAGCACTTCACAGCTGCTAACCCGTGCTAAAGTGCTTGCGTCTCTCCCTAAAACATGGTAAGATTGATCTACATCTGATTTGCACATTTAATTTACGTGCAAGTCCCTAGTGTATGATATTGCATGTACCCAGGGCTTGGAAATCAAATGCTACTTGTGGGCCTGGTCGCTTATTGTGCCACCCACTATATAAGCACGCATACCAGTGTAAGGTATCAGAGCACACAAACATTGCAGAAAGACAATCAATCATATGTTTGTAAATCAGTATTTCTGAAATGTTACATAAGACAGGACTGCAAGGTTTAGGAGTCACTTGTCATCAATACTGGTAGGCAGTATAGTTTAATAGTGCTTGGTCTAGAGAAGCACAAACTCAGAATTTAAAACGTAACACCATGGTTGGGAGTTCCCTTTAATAATCAGAATAGATTTCTACCCAAATTAATCTTTTTTGCAACACTAATCTTTGTTCCAATCCATACTTTGCAGCGTGCATGCAGTTCTTTGATAAACGTTAACAGCTCGGAATTAGGATTTTAACTTATAAATTGCAAGTAACAAATTGATGTCTCTTTTAAAAGCAGTAAGCCACTGACCTATTTACATTCTATGCACTTTGTAATCCGCGCTACTATAGTGAATCAAAACCGCAATTAAACAAAACTCCGATCTCTCTTCAGGAAGAGCATTAATCACAGGAGTTATTCTTTTTTTTGATCGCCTGGAAATTGCTGGTGAAAACAAACGCAGCAGCAGATGCTTTACAATAATAAACTTGCAAACACAGCGCCCCCCCCTGGAAGTCATCACCAGGTGCGGTGACACCGGTTGTACCACCCTAGAGGGGCAAGAGAGCAGCAGTCCTTCTTGCAGAGCAGCACAGTAGTCCTTCCGAGTCTTCCACATGTCCAGAGGTTCATTGAAGAGTTAGGACTGAGGGCCCAATATTTACATTTGGTGCCACTTTGAAGAAAGAGAGGGGTCTGGGGGTTTTCAACCCCAGAGGTGTTTGGAATTTCATGCCTCCATGTTCTGGTCCCAGCTTGTCTGGGGTCACAAAATACTAGTGTCAAACCCTATCTGAGTGTGCTCTAAGAGAGGCTTTGTGATGTGCAACTGTGGCAGGTGACACCTCATTCCCCTCATCAAGTCAGAGATGGCCAATCCTGCCAACAGCTACGCACATTTTTCTTACTGTCTGGGAGCAATATGCATAGACTAGCGGCCAGCTACACCTAGTCATGTGACCCAGGAAACAGGCTGCAGACACCAAATGGTTCAGACAAGAAAATCCCATCTCTCTAAAAGTTCAAAAAAAGCCTGGGGCAGTGTTTCACTCTGGTCACTAACTGCACAGAGTAAATGACTTTAATGAAAACTGTAGTTCGTTTTTTGAGTTTGGCATGTTATCGTGTTTGATGAGTTTGTAGAGTAACAGTGCGTACATTTTAGTACACGTATATGTTGGTGTAGTTACATAAATGATGCTGGGTTATAGTAGTGTTTTTTTGCTATGTGTGCACGTAATTCACAGCACCTTTTGGTAACGGGAGGTATGTTTTTGCACATTTAGGTAATGTATTGTATATTTTAAAGCTTTATATTAGATCTCGCCCCTTAAATGCTAATGGACCTTTTTTTAAAAATTTCAGTAACCTCTGAAGAAGGGCTTCTAGCCCGAAATGCATTAGGTCTGTATTTGCACCAGTAAAAAGGATGTTTTGTTGATTCCATCATGCTGTATGATAAAGCTTGATGGGCATGTTTGCAGCATTTAAAGTTTAGAATTAAGCTGCCTCAGTTACAAATTGTAAAAGTTTGAAGAACATGGAATATAAACGAATTACATGAAGAAAAAACGAACTACAGTTTTCATCAAAGTCATTTACGCTGTGCAGCTTGTGACTGGAGCGAAACACTGCCGCAGCCTATTTTGGAACTTTAACAAAGGTGCTCGCTGGGACAGGGCATGCAACAAGTGAACACGCACAGCTTGCTTTGAGTATTAACCATGTTGAAAATGTGATAGATCGTTGTGCATGGACTATCTATTTGAGAAACTTTCTAAAAGTGCCATTTCCAGAATTGTGACTAAAAATGTTACCAATAAGGGTTTTAAATTACAATTCTTTGGACAGCAAACTCGATAATCCTACCGGCTCCCAATTGAAAGTTAGCACTGATTCAATGGAATAGGTTAACCCAATGTATCCTATGGAAGAGGCAGGCCTTACAGCAGTGAAAACATAATTTGAAAGTTATTCACTAACAGGACATGCATAACGTAAAGGCAAATGTCCAACTTGTTAAATACACAGCATCCTGCACTCTGGGCTGTTTAGGCCCTAACCTCGGGGTGATTTATTTATATTTTGTAGGAAAGTGGAATATTATGTGGTATGGCTGTGACACCTTATCATGTAATACTATCACAATGCTTCAAAGATGATCCTTGGATTCAACCACAATAATCCTTAGCTCGGTCCCGATAGTGTGGCAAAGAGCAAGCAGGCATTATTGGAGAAACATGTGTTAGGCATTTTACAGTATTATTATGGTGCATAAGTAAAAGTAATTAAGACACAACTCAAAAGAAATCCAACACCAATTTATAAACCTAGAGCTTATTTTTATATAAATTTAGACACCAACATGAATTTTGTATCATACATATAACTGGAGTTCTGGCAAACGGTCACTTAGGGGTTGAATTAATTTCCACCCTCACAGGGTAGAGATCTTTGGGGGGGGCCAGGACCACATTTTTAACAATCGCAGTATTTTTACCGTACTTGGGGGTCCTGGTACAGGGATATCTTCTGAGCTGTCAGTGGGCTTTACAATGAGGCTTTTAACATTGCGGTCAATAGGAAGCAGGGCCGGACTGGCCATAGCGGGCACCGGGCGTTTCCCCGGTGGGCCGCTAGGGTGGGGGCCGATTTTGGACCCCTGGGGGCCACTTTTTTGTTTCCGGGGGTCGGCAATTTCGGCCCCCAGTAACAAAATCGGTCGAAACCGGCCCTCGCACACTGCTTTGCTGCACTCCGCCTCGCCCCAGGGGGGGCTGGCTGAGCAGTGTGCCATGGCCGGTTTCTGTTCCCAGTCCGGCCCTGATGGGAAGGGCTGCTTAGTGACAAACGGTCACTTCGAGTCAAGTTACTTTCTACCCTTACAGGGTAGAGGTCTTTGAGGTCCCAGGACCAAGTTTCAACAGCCTGTTCACTTTTACTTTCCTCTGTGAGTCCGGTGCAGAGGCAGATTCGGTCTGTCAATCAACTTGAATCCGGTCACACCAAGGCTGCTTTTTCCATAGGGATGCTGCTGCCAAGATGAAGATGTAGGTACACCAGAGTGGGGTCATAGCTCGGGTCAGTTGCTGTTCCTGGGAGCTGCTCTCTTAATCCAGAGTCGACTTACAGGGCCAGTCACCAGCCTAGTGACCAACAAACCTTGGTTGCGGTAATGGTAAGCCAAAGGAACTTCGGCTGCAGGAGGTCCACAGGAGTGAAGTAACGGCTTGAGACATCAGGGAGAGCTGGACTACAACTCCCAGAGTGCACTGCGTTACTTTTTTTGGGGGGGATCTGTCAGCGGGTCTAGTGGCCAGCACTTCTCTGACTTCCACATGTTGTTTTAGCTGCAACTTGCAGGGGACTAGTTCCACCGGTCTAGGGGCATCTGAGACTGCTTCTGGCTCCCACAGGGGTCCCTCTGCCAGGGAGTGCTGAGTTTTGGCAATGGACAAAAGTCGCTCATGCAGTTTCAAGCAATGGTGCCACAGGGATCTTGTATCCCTTTCTTCCTTTATGGCAGGGCAAAGTCTTGTTTTCTGTGAAAATTGACTTCTTGCTGTCTTTCCTTGAAGTATGTCAATCAGATCTGAGGTTCTGTTGTCAGGAGTGTCCCTTAAATCCTGGATTTAGGGGAGTTAGGGATGTGGGAGCAAGTAGCCAATGGACAGCTACTCCCTACAGCGAATCCACCCCTGAGGTGACCACATCCGGTGGTGTGGGTTACTTTTCCAAGCCAGAAGCCACTTTCCCTTAACACAAGATTATGTGTCAGGGGAGACAAGGCAAGTTGTTTAACACCAAACTTAACACATAAGGCGGTACCATAAGGGAGCTAGCAATCCGGGTATGCCTGGGCACTAGTCCCTTATTATCCTATGGACCGCCTATCACTTATAGTGCACTGTAATGGTAAAGTCACTATGGAGACACGTACACTGGCACTCACATGTCTACACTCTTAGTATACTGAACCCTGCCTCCTGGGCTTAAGAGGTCTGCTCTAGGGGTGTTTACCATATACTTAAAGCAGTGCTGGGATTTTGTCACACATGGTGGGGATATGGTTGAATTGGAGCATTGTAAATGGCAGGCCTGCTGTTATTAGTTTACTTGGGTCACTCAGGAAGGCAAGTACTGAGTGCCCTCTTACCAACCATGGCCTGGGTACCACAGGTACCACCTACGAGGGATTTATAAGGGAGGAATGCTCTTGTCAATTGGGGATGCCAATTACACATGTCACTTTAGGGGGAAAGAACATTGACACTAAAGCCCAGTTAGCAGGCTTCAGTGCACTGACAGAGTCGAAAACCAGCATCTAACAGTTCAAATGGGGGCCAAAAGTATGGAGACATCTGCAAAAAGCCCAGTTTCCTAACTATCTAAAAGGAAGGTTTAGGCCTAGTGAAAGCTTTACTTTACTACATCAAGGAGGGGGAACCCTAATTGTTGCGTGTGTGTTTATTCTAACCCCAGCCGGTGACCGAGGCCGCGGGGGAAGCACACCGTGTGCGAGCAGGACTCGTTCCCTTGATGAAAGTGTGACTACAGGGAGAGTCCTCCTCTGCAGTACCCCATGGGGTTTGATTACTGAACAAATCATTAAAAAGACCATACCAAGAAAAAGTCAGTTGTATATGGTCGGTATTTTGCGTGCATGTTTTAGAATATTTACTTTGCACTAAACGTTTATTGTGTAACCACCGAATGCAGGGTTATAGGAGGTCCTGAAGAAAGCCGATTGACTCTAGATGGGTAGACACACAGCTGAAACATGTCAACCTTATAGATGTCCTGAAGAACTATATCCAAACGACATCTAATCTGTTTTTTAATCTTTCCCTAGGCCTAGAGAATAAAACTTGTGTTGAGAGGATCTAGAGGTAATTGTAATTTCACGCCCCCTCTCTGCACTCAATAACTGTAAGAGCTCCGGTTACAAGCTCGCAGAGCGCACTTGTGCACCGTCAGGGTATAAGTGAGGTGCGATAATGAAGCAAGACACAGGTTGCATCTGTGAATGAGGAGCCTAATATATATGTGTGTATACACACTGGTGTATGCTCACATGTGTATAAATAACATAGGAATCTGTCAGCAGACAGGCCCAATCATGTCAGACACAAGACGCAAACTCCAGCAAATGTGGCGCAGGCACTAATTTACATGGGTGCGTACCGCGCACCGGCTGGGGTTAGGATAAACACTCACGCAACATTTAAGGTTCCCCCTCCTTGATGTAGTCTTGCAATTTGAGGGCTTCCCCTTTAACGTTCTCACTCCTTCCAAGTTTAGAGATCAAAAGGTTTACTTTGCCAGGTCAAAATGGCAGTTTGAAACTGCACACACAGACTGCAATGGCAGGCCTCGGACATGTTTAAAAGGGCTAATTGGGTGAGTGGAACAGTTGGTGCTGCAGACCCACTAGTAGTGTTTAATTTACAGGCCCTGGGCACTGGTAGTGTCACTTTACTAGGCACTTGCAGGTAAATTAAATATCCCAATTGGGTGTAAGACAGTGTTGCCGTGGTTAAGGAAGAGAGCACAAGCACTTTAGCACTGGTTAGCAGTAGTAAAGTGTGCAGAGTCCTAAGCCAGCAAAAATGAAGTCAGTAAATACAGAAGGCTGGAGGGCAAAAAGTTGGAACAAGGATGTCAGGTCCAACAGCCGGTAATAATGGAGCCCTAGGAGATGTACAAATGGGTCGTGCAGGCGGTGCGCATGAGTGGAGGAGATGAAGAGGGTAGTGTCTCATGATTAAGAATGTTTTTTTCTGATGGATGTGCTCAAGCGACAGGAATTATTGCCTGATACAATAACGAGTCATGCTAGGTCATGTCACATTACATACAGAAGAAAGTGTCACAAAACATTGCTTGTTAATACGACTATCCTCCATCTGCAAACATTTAACATCAAAGGTACAGAGAGTCATTGCGATTTTCAGAATTGTGAAAAGTTGGATACACAGTTTTCTGGTCCTCTGCGGAGTGCTCTCACATGCACAATTTATTTAAACTGGAGGTCTAAGAATAAAGCAGGCAGGTGTTTGTTGCTTTATTTATGGTGGCTACAAACCAAAAACAACTTAAGGCCACCTGGGCCAGAACCAGGGAACAATAGCGCTATGAGAATTACATATTTGCCAGTACAGCTTCAAACTTGTGAACTGAAAGAGACATCACACTTGACATGACCGGACCGTACAGCTCTTAAGAAGCATGCTGTAGTGTCTCAGAGGAACGCTGGGCATGTTTTGGAGGATGGGATGGGGTGGAATAAGGGATTCATCCATCACATCTGTTTCCCCTGCAGTTTTTGATTGCGCTATCTCGACTGAAGATATTGGAGCGCTTTACATGAGTTTCCTTGGCTAGGCAATATTGGCCTCTGTGCAGAAGAGCATGCCAGCAGTGATCAGCATTTAATGCCAGGTGCGAGTGAGCACTTGTGCAGAACAGTTTCAGATTCTGTTCTCTGTTGTTCCCTCCTCACTGCATGCACTGTCTAGGGCAACGAAAATAAAATAATCTCAGACCCCGCCGGTGTTTGGGATCTGCGCTGAATCAGGTCAGGTGACTGTGAACTTCGGGTGAGTGGAGAGCAGAGCTTAGGAGGCACTGCAGGAACTCCTAGCCCAGCCTGTGGGGAGAGGGCCTGGCTCGGATGTCGCACATGTACACTTCTGTGTGTGCATGGTTCTCGGCAGTGGGTTGTCTGTTATTTCGCTCTTGCTTCACGTGCATAGTTCTTGGCAACTCCAGTGCAGGGCCTCAGCGGCTCGGCTCGGCTGGTCTATGTGTTAGCAGCCGCGGCCGGCAGTAGGAGTGCCTGCAGGGAGGTGACGTGGGGAAGGGGAGGGGCAGGGTGGGGGGTAGTAATGTATGGATTATGGAGCTTCCCAGGTAAGTAAACATTTTAATAAATAAAACGAATTTCGTTGAGTGCACTGCATCACCAAATGCGATGCAGTGCGCGCAACGAAATTCGTTTTATTTATTTAAATGTTTACTTACCTGTAAAACTCCGTAATCCATACATTACTACCCCCCACCCTGCCCCTGCCCCACCCCCTCCCCACGTCACCGCCCTGCATGTACTACTACTGCCGGCCGCGGCTGTGTGTTAGTGTTCTGCACACAAAGCATGGGTGCTGCCAGTACTCCTGCCTCAGTCATCCAGTGTTTCTTTACACTTCCCATGCCTGATAAAAAGTAAAAACAAGCCCAAAACTAACCAGAAGAGCCCAAAACAAGACAGGCCCCACACAACGAGGAGACTGGATTCGATTTGAAGCATTTGTTGTGCATCAAATTGGATTTCCCAAGTTGAATGTTTATGAATTAATTATTTTGCCCAACCCTACAATAGACCCGGCCCTGAGAAATAAGTGCCGGTGCTCAGCACCGCAAAGCACCTGCACATATTAAGCACTGGAACATACCCTAATCACAAAATGAAGATAAGTACATTCACAAAGAATCTGAAGAAATGTTTTCATGTTGTCAAACTGTGCCTCTTGCTCTTAGTATTGTGTTGATGGAAGACCATGTTCTAGTTATGGATGAAATGAGCTGAAATGTTTATTACAGGCAGACCTTGTGAGGAGCGTCGCTGAGCAGGCAGTAGCGATGAAGTATTCAGGGTCAAACCTACCACTTTATATATGAGGATATAAAACTCTTAGAATAATATTTTATGATTGATTGTACGGTCAGCCTTAAAAAAAATGTGTCTTTGAATTCACAGGCAGGGATGCTTCGTGATACAAGCAGAAGAGACTGCTCTACTTCCACACAGAGACCATGCCACATTAACAGGAGTGTACGCCTTCATCCACTCGCAAGCGGGGGCTTGTGATGTGTGCATAGACCTGGACATTAGCTTAGCAACTTTCCCTAAAAACCCTTCCCTGTATCCCTGACACCGCATGTTTGTGCTCACAATCAATGTAACCATGACACCAGATGCCGATTTTTTTTCTCAAGCGTTCATCACAGCAAGCTCGTTCCCTTACACTGCTTGGGAATTTCTTTCCCTCACTATGGCCGAGTTACTGTACGCCATTTCCGCATCTTTCGGCTATTTGCATTGTTCACCACTCTGGTGCAAATCTGCATCTGGTCAACAGTATAGAAAACTTCAAGACAAATACGACAGAAAAGAAACGCCCAGCAGCTTGAATATCCTCCTCAGTGCCACCATGTCCAACCATTTGTTCCCAAAGTTGTAAGAAATTTGGCAAGAATATTCCTTATTCAAAAAAAGCCCGTGCTTGTATGCTAATGACTAAAACATCACCAATATCTCAAAACATGTGAATCTGACGTCCCACTGCAGGCCTACCAATCCCAGGGTAGGATATCCTGCAGCTCCTTGGATCCACTGCTAGGAGTATTGCTGATTGGCGTAGGCTGCTAGGACCTGGAGAATCTGTACCCACTTTTATGATAGGGTTCCCTTGTGATGTCTGCATCACTGACTCTCTGCACGTAGTATGTGATCACTTGGCTGACCCTTCCTGCAGCACTGATGGCGGCTTGTTGTCCACTCTACCCACGTTTTTAGTCCTTCTCAGCCCACCTCAGTCAGGGCTTTAAAAGCACTACTCAAGAAACGAGGTTGTGCCTACATTGACCAAAACAGGAAAGATGCTTTACCCCTCGAAACTGGTACCTCCCATTTACTCACCTTGACATCGCAAACTGCACAATACAATCTTCACACAAGAGAAACAATATCCAGTTCAACTCCGTCTCAAAAACATGTCACAAACTGCAAAAAAGCTTTAACTCATACTTTACTCCTCAAGAAAGTAGTCGCTTCTCATCATCATGGTTAGGCTGTCCACCTACAGCCTTCGCCTATATTCGCTCTCACAGGTTTGGTGAACATCACTCAGAGTCATACTAAGACCACTCTAACTCTGCTCCTAACTAGCGATCCTACAGGCATGGCATGTGGTGAGAAGCATGTGCACGCGCAGATGTAGTCCCTTGGGCTCAAGCTGTACTGCACAGCTACTCTTTAACTCCGTATGTGGCTTTACCGCACAGTGAACACACTATATTAATGTAGGCCCTGTCTAGATTAGAGGTCCTGTCTAGATTAGATTTCTTCAAAGCTTGAACCCTGTTTAAATTGTTTGAAAATATCTTGTACGCTGAGAAACATGGCTATCTTTGAGAAAAAAAATCACTACACTCCGCCTACCTTTGATTCTACCTCATGCTTCTTTCTACTACTTCCACTTTCTGTATCTTTATCTGTCTCTCTCTTGACAGTTCTTTTTTATTTCAGCTTCCTCTCATTTTACTGTTTTCCTACCTTTCTCTTACATTTTCTTTGTCCTATTCTGCCTTTTTCTCTACTATGTGGGTCCTACCTTTCTCCTACATTTTCTTTGTCCTTTTTCTGCCTTTTTCTCTACTATCTGGGTCAAAGTCTAATGATTAAAAATAATTCCTGGTCCCTAAAAACGAGTGCCAGTGCCAATCACCTGCAACCACTCACGCACATTAGCACTGCCCAAAGGAACAGATGCCTCAAGGTGAATCAGCTGATGACCTCCGCTGTAGACTTCAGAACCAGAACCTCTGACTTGTCTAGCGCTTCCCCTTTCGATCTATTACCTTTTGTACAAGATGGCATTTGAACCACTACCTATACATACATTATTCAGAATGAACGTGTATGATTCTCTTCATGGATTCAAAAACAAGCAGACCTGCTTGCATCCAGGAGAGGAGGGGCCGCTCGGCCCCTACGCACACATGGCTGGGCCCGGCCGAGCCCCCCCCCCCCCCCCACCCCCACCAGTCCTGGTTGGTCCGCGCGTCCCGCAATTTGACCCGGAAGCAGTTTTGCGCTTCCGGGTCGAGGGGGCGGGATCGCGGCATAGGGGGGTTTAAGAGCCTGGGGAGCGCGGGAAGCGGCCTCTTTGTGCCCGCGCTTCCCAGGCTCGCTCCTCGCCCCGCTGTGGGGCCTTTAATTTTCTGTTTTTCATTTGCAGGTGCTGCAGTTTCCTGACGATTGTCGGCGTGGGTGGCAGAACAGTAGAGTCGGGGACGCAGTTTTGCCAATTGCCGGCGTGGGGAACAGTAGAGTCCGGGACGTTACCGCATCGCGAAAGGAGCCCGACCCTCCGGTGATCAATGGAGCGATCTGAACACGCCGATCAGCGCTGGTCAGGGACCTGATTGCCTATCTAGGCGGCGCGAGGTAGTGTGCGGGCGCGTGGGGCAGCGGGAGAGAGGACCGGCTCATCGGAGCGGTCTAGAGGTGTACGGGCGCTGGGGGCAGAGAGGGAGTGAAGACTGGTAAATCGAGCGTGCGGGAGGTGTGTGGGCTCTTGGGAACGGCTCATCGGAGCGTGCAGGAGGCTTGCACGAAGTCGGGATAAGTCTCAGCACTGCGAAGCAGGGTCGGTTGGGGCAGCAGCTGGAAGGGAGACCGAAGGGGTTGCTTTTGCTTGGCTGATCGTTTTTCTTAATTTCAGAGCATAAATTCCCTATAAAACGTTTTGCTTTTAGAAGTTAAGGGGGATGTAATGATGATCTTGGTTAAGCATTGAAACCCACAGGCTTAGCACAGGGCCTAGCACATGTAGGGTGTGTTGTACCAGTAATTCAAGCTAGAAATTGGGTGTGCAGTGTACATAACTGTTTAGAGGGTGTGATTCTGGGCACTAAAATTAATTATACTTTTACATGATTGATGATATTTACATGATATTTTAAGGTGTTCTTTATCAGTATTTCTGTATGCTGACCCAAATAGAATAGGCATTGGACTCAATGGTTATGGGGCATGATTCTGGGCAAATAGCTTAATCTCACTGTATCATTCTGATTCAGGCCAAATGTTTGCGTTTTATTAATTTTATAACCGCTTGTTTTGCATGTATATACTGCTGGCTGTATCCCAGTGGCAGCAATTTTTTGATTGAGGGGGCAGTGGTGAGTTAACACTTGCAGCATCAACTAAGCTTTTACACAGCTGGAACAGGAATTTCCCATTTGTGAATAGCCGCAATTCGGTTTTAACAAATTTTCTCATTATAGGAGCTAAAGACAAGGATCGCTGTGGGCCGGGTAGCTGTGGAGCTCACGGTGGACGGCGGATCCTGAGGACGCGGGCAGGCCTACATTTCACTGCTTCTGGCGGGCCACTGGGCTAGAGTTCGCTCGCCCAAACACTACAGGCTAGCTGGGGTGTGCGGTCACAGATGCGTGGTGCTTACGGCCAACCTGTGAGCCACCGACTGGGACAGGTACAGGGCACAGTGTGCCAATAAGTAACGCATTGTGCAGTGTAGCTTTAAGAACAGTATGTCTGCCAGACGGGGTGCAGGGGGTTCGAACGTGGAGTTAATGTTTCAGACAATGATGCGCAGAATGTCAGCAATGGACAAGCGATTAGGGAAGGTGGACAAATTGGGTAAGACTGTGGCTGAATTGGGGGCGAGGATGGATGCCCAGGCAGGCCCGACGGTAAGGCCTAAGCGGACCATAGTGCCCCCCAAACCAAGGGGGGATTTTGAAACACCACCCAAACGTGCCAGAACTAAGAAAGTTGGTGGTCGCCCCCCAAGATCCAGTGGGGGTGGGGGTCCCCGAGTCCAACACCGAATGATTCGCCTGTTGCACCTAGCTCACCAACTCCTACCCCTCAGCCTCCTGCGAGCATCCCAGCCCCTGCCCCGCAACCTCCAGTAAGTGTGCCTGTAGCGCCTATCATGCCACCCAGTGACCCGGTCCCCGTTGGTATCCCGCCGCCAGTCGCGCCAGCGATTGGCCCAGTGCCAGCCATTGTCCCGCCGGTCATTCCAACAACTCCGGGACCAGTGCCACCAGAGCTGGCGGCCCGGATAGCGGCAGTGCTTCCTTGGTTGGGGATCGGGGGAATGTTACCTTCCGCAGCAGACCCCTCGGCAGAGGCCCAAAAAATGGTTGCTCAAATCTTGTTGGCTAGGGGTGGAAGTAGCACGCCGGGTGCACCGATTTCTCCCCCAACAGGTCCAGCAAGCAATGGGGGCGCAGTCAAGACCGTGGACGCAACACAACCCACCGAAAGTGGTAAGGAGGTTGCCCTGCCGGTACTGGGCGAGGGCGCGATTCCCTTCAGAGGGGAGAGTTTAGCGCAGCATGTATCTCAGAGTGTGAAGGAGTTAATTTGGGCAGACAAATATATTAATATTTTCTCATTGCTGATTGACAACAGGGAGTGGGAATATGCAAAATCGCAGAAGGAAATGATGTTGCCTAGTGAATGGCGATCTCAATTGTACAAATTTAGGGTGGAGGAGACGCTCATCAATTGGATCAGGGCTTTTTCTGTGTATAGTGCAGTGATTGGAGAGCGCTTCCCCGGTATGCAAGCTGAGATGGCCTGCTATCAGAGCAGGATTACAATGTATAATGCGAATCATGGGGGGGACTCATGGAAGGAATACGACATAGCTTTCAGGAAATCGAGGGAGTTTAACAGGCCATTAGCCTGGGACAAGGTTGATTCTATTTCCTGGCATTCCCAGTTTGAGAAAGGGCAGGCTGCAAGTACTAGCGCTACCTGGAACAAAGGTTATTCCCCCAAGCCCCAGCAGCCCTTTCAGCAGCCCTTTCGGCCAGCTCAGGGCGGGGAAACGGCCAACAAGACCAGAGGTAGTACAGGTGGGAAAGGAGTCTGCTGGGATTTCAATAGACGAATGGGCAACAGGCCACAGGGCACTTGCAAATTCAGGCACGCGTGTAGCCTATGCGGCCACCCGTCCCACCCAAAGGCGACATGCCGGTCAAAAGGAAATGCGGCAGGTAACAGAGGGAGGAGGAAACCATAATAGCAGAGTACCCCCCTTATTGCGCACTCACCTATTTTAGTGTCAGCTATGATCCCCTGGCTCAATAGGTACCCTAACCATACTTTCACAAGGATGCTTCAGGAGGGTTTCACACATGGTTTCCGGATTCCAGCTGGGGGTTATAATGGGACACCGCAGTGTAGGAACCAGTTGTCAGTTCAGAACAATCCCAGGGTAGTAGCGAACAAAATAGAGAAGGAGCTGCACCTAGGTAGGGTAGCGGGACCTTTTCCTGACATCCCTGTACAGAATTTTGTCTGCTCCCCTTTAGGAGTGGTCCCAAAGAAGGAAAAGGGCGAGTATAGGCTCATACACAATTTGTCGGCACCGAAGGGCTTATCTTTGAATGATGCTATTGATGAGTCTATTTGTAGTGTGAAATATGCGTCTTTTGACCAGGCTGTCGAAATGTTGAGAGTTTTGGGTCCTGGGGCACTGATGGCCAAATCAGATATTGAGTCAGCTTTTAGACTACTCCCAGTGCATCCGGCGGATCAACACTTGCTGGGTTTTTCCTTCGAAGGCAAATACTACATGGATATGTGCATGCCCATGGGTTGCTCTATTTCATGTGCTTACTTTGAAACATTCAGCTCTTTCCTTGAGTGGGTTCTGAGACAATCTACGGACCACCAGTATGTCATGCATTACTTAGACGATTTTCTTTTCCTGGGCCCGGCGGGCTCACAGGAGTGCGCGTGGGCATTGCAGGAATTTTGCATGCTCATGCGTACTTTTGGGGTCCCACTTGCGCAGGGGAAAACGGTTGGGCCATTGACATGTCTAGAATTCTTGGGAATTGAATTGGATTCCGTGGAAGACTGTTTCAGGTTACTCACAGACAAAATCGAGAAATTCAGGTTAACTCTTGAACTATGCTTGCGGACAAAGAAAGTCACTTTACAGCTGTTGCAGCAGACAGTTGGCCAGCTAAACTTTGCCTTGAGAGTTATTCCCATGGCACGCCCATTTTCCCGCTCAATTGCGCAAGCCATGAAGGGCTTGCGGGAAAAGCATCATCGCACACGGTTGTCAGTCGAGGTTTGCCAGGACATGCGGATATGGATTGCAATTCTGGAGGATTTCAATGGCAGGGTGCCCCCACGCTGTCCTCAGCAGATTTAGGACTATGGACTGACGCTGCAGGCAGTGTGGGGTTTGGCGCCATTCTTGGCAAGAAGTGGGTGGCACAAAAATGGCCCGGCTGGTGGGAAGAGAGTGGGCTGACTGCAAACATTGGGTTCCTGGAGCTCTTCCCAATCTGGGTGGCATTGAAGGTCTGGCCCGAGCAATTGGCCAATCGCTCGGTGATTTTCTGGTCAGATAACATGACCGTGGTGGAATGCATCAATCAACAGGCAGCGAGGTGTTGATACTGCGCCTGTTGAAGGAGATTGTGCTGAGTTGCATGAGATTGAATATACATTTCAGGGCCAAGCATGTCCCAGGGGTCTTGAATAACGCAGCTGACGCCCTTTCTCGCTTTAAGATGCAGGTATTCAGGGAACACCTACCGGCTGCAGAGGCATCCCCAGCTCACTTCCCATCGACTCTCTGGCAGATTGGTACCCCCAACTACACGACTGACCTCGTGGCAGCCAGCCTAGCTCCAAGGACAAGGACAGCTTACGAAGGGGCGTTCAGGTCTTACTGTAACTTTCTGGGACATGATTGGGAGAACAAGTGGGATCAGGAGGCTAGTTTAATGAGTACATGAGCACATTACACAAGGAAGGGCGCACGGCAGCGACAGCTAGCAGACACAAGGCAGCTGTTTCCTTTTTCGCATGCGCAAAGGGAGCCAGGGATCCGACGAACAGTTTCTTAGTGCAAAAAGCGTTGAAGGGATGGCGGCGCTTGCAGGCACCCACCGCCGATGGCAGGAGGCCGATAGGTTTAGAACGTTTGGCAGCAGTGCTCCTCGCCCTGCCAGACACATGCAGTTCTTCGGCTGAAGTGGGATTATTCAATGCTGCTTTTGCCCTGGCTTTCTACGGGGCTTTCCGGGTAGGCGAACTGGTGGCAGTCAACAAACTAGATAGGGAAGGTGGCCTTCAGCTGCGTGCTGTCAGTATACGGGACAACGCAATGCGGGTTACCATTCGGAAATCCAAGACTGATCAGGAGGCTAAGGGTCAAAGTTTAATACTACACCGGGCACCGAATAACCCGTGCTGCCCGTGTCACATGTGGAAGCATTAATTAAGCAACGGACATGTGAGCCAAGTGGAGCATTGCTAATGCATAATGATGGTACCCCTTTGACCAGGTTTCAGTTCCAGAGAGTCTTAGCCATGAGTATTGCCAAAGCAGGTTTAAACCCCAAAGAATTTGGGACACATTCTTTCCGGATAGGGGCAGCCACTGAGGCCACTGCAAGGGGGTTGAATGTCAATAGTGTGAAGAAGATTGGGAGGTGGTCTTCCAATGCCTATAAGCGTTATGTGCGGTTGCACATGTTGTAAGGGTCAGTCGCCGCCTTTCTTACGCCCGCTGTCTGTCTTGTTTTATTTCTAGTTTCTCGGGCCTGTGACGCAGGACGGAAACTACTTGAGGACCATCACAGCCATCCATCAACATCACGGCGACGGCAGGAAGACACGAGGAAGACTTATGTAGTATGGGTAGTTGGCCATTCTTATGTGAAACGTGCTAAACCAATTTTCCTTGCTGGAGCGGGTAGACGGAGGGCGGAGTGCGGGGGTTTCAATTTCTCCTTCCATGGCAGAGGGGGGCTTCGCCTCAGTCAGCTTAGGGGCTACATGTCAGATCTACTCGAGAGACACACCTCACCACCCTCAGCGGTCATCTTGCACCTGGGGGGGAATGATTTAGTAGACATAGGCAGAAGGGTCTTGGTGGAAGAAATCATATCAGCGGCAGGGTGGCTGGCGAAACTGTTACCGGATTGCACTATTGTGTGGTCACAGTTGATACCGAGATTGCAGTGGAGGGGGGGTGAATCAGTCAGTGCGTTGAATCACTCAGTAAAAAGGGTCAACAATAAACTAGACAAGCTATTTCGAACTCCTTATCTACAGAGCATACCTCATGGTTGCATCTGGGTGGAACAGTTTTATGTGCGGGATGGGGTCCATTTGACAGAGTCAGGCAATGCCCTATTCATAAGGAACATCTTAGCATGGGTAGAAGGTTTTGCGAGGAAGGTATGTCCTTTCAGTGTAGGCTTTTGGGGGGGCCAGATAGTCGGTCAACTATGCTGGCCTGTGGCGGTAAGGTCATAATCGGTGAGCAGCAATTTAAGGTCCTTAGGGGGGGCGGTCCCATTCACGAAAGGGGCCGCCCAGGGGGAGGGGCCACTGGTCTCTCCCAGAACTTCAGGGGCAGGATATCCGTCGCTTGGAAGGGTGCGGGGGAGGGAGTCACGCTTTCCTCAGGCTGGTAGCCACCCCTCACATACACTATGATGTCATCAAAGGGCGCGAGTGTACGGGCCCTCCTGTTATGGTTAAATGGAGTTCATGGAGCGCACGAGGGTAAACGGGCCCTTGTTGCACATGCGCATCTCGGACGTGAGAGCGTAGCTGGGTAAAAGGATCTGACACCGGTTAGCGACCTTGCCGTAGGACCAGAAATTATTAGAATGCAAAATTGATATCAGGATGTTAGATTCGGTTAGGAACCACGCTGTATTAGACATTTGTTAAGGTTAGCCCACCATACTTGTCTAAACTTGATGTAAATCTAATGTCTGAATTTTGCATTTAATAAGTATGTAAATAATGTTATTTTATTAAATTTTTAATTTTGTTTCATATTTTAATAAATACGGCCGGGGGGTCTCGAGCTCGAGACCCCCTGCCTTCCAAAGAATTCTGTTGTTGGACTGATAAGTGTGTAACTGTAGTGTGCATGATAAGGGGGGGGGGGGGGTGGCCGGCAGTCACAGACCATGGAGATCACGTTGGGGAGGCCGCTCTACGTCCTACCTGGCGCCCAAACTCGGGAACTCCCTACAACTTAAATTAGGCGTCTTGGAGCAAGAACTCCCCTTCCGCAAAGCTCCACAGACCTGGCTGCTCAGGGAGTAACTAGGCCCCGGAGCTGTTCTTCGGTGGCTGTGAAAGCGCTGGGAGGCCCCTGGGTAGTCATGCGCTATACAAATACTGCAGAATAGAATAGGTTCACATGTATGCTGCTCGTGGGATATGAAGCACTTACTCTTCAGCTCTGAACTAAGAACCTTGAATGTATCAATGTATGTCATCGCTGCAAGATGCTCCTAGCCCATTGGGTATGATGCTCACTGTGAGAGTAAATAATCAAAGCATGAGTACATGCTTACCCACCTCGTCTTCGGAGCCGATGAGGCGTGCAGTGACACCACTGGTGTAAATTCCGCCATTTGCATCTTCGTGAATTTTGATGTTGGATTTTCGATGTCGGGACTCGGCATCTCTAGTGCCATCAAAAAGGTCCAGGATCTCCTCATTGTAGAGCTGTTGTGAAGGATGAAACGAATGAATAATAATATTTATGATAAAACTGTTTTTCTGCAGTGCTAGCGAGCATAGTAAATATTGCAGTTTCGGGGGTAATAAACGTTGGAGGGAGCAGGAGGGAAGAAGAAAGGAACAAGACGGAAGAAGAAAAGAACAGTAGGGAAGGAGAAAATAACAGGAGGAAAGAAGAAAGGAACAGGAGGGAAGAAGAAAGAAACAGGAGAGAAGTAAAGAGGAACAGGAGGAAGCAAGGAAGCAAGAGCTGGAGGAAAAAGGAAAATGAAGGCAAGAAGAATGGAAATGCAGGTAGGAAGGACAGAAGGAAGAAGGATGGAATGGAGGATGGGAGAAGAGTAGTGGGAAGGGTGGAGTGTAAAAGGAAGGAAAGGATGGAGGATATAACAGAAAGAGGGAGATTAGGAAGGAGGGTAGGACGGAAGGATGGAGAGAGGGTAGGAAAGGAAATAGGGAACACATGGAAGGAAACAGAAGGGGAATAAGGAGAGAAATGGAATGGGGAGGAGAAGAGAAAGTGAATGAGGACAGCAAGAGAAAAAGGAGAGGAGAGGAGTGGAGAGGAGAGGGAGGGGAGGGGAGGGGGCGGTGAGGTGAGGTGAGGTGAGGTGAGGAGAGGAGAGGATAGACAAAGAGAATGGGAATGGGGAGGGGAAGAAAAAGGGACTGGGGAGAGGAAGTGGTAGGAGGAGAGGAGGGAAGGGAAGGGAAGACAAGGAAGAGACAGAGGAAGGGTTAATTATACAAGGATGAGCTGAATAAAGAAAGAAGGAGAAAGGGTGAGGATAAAGAAGAAAGGAAGGAAGGAAAGGATAGGAGAGAGAAAAGATGAACTAAAGGAATATAAAAAAGACTGAAAAGGAAGGGAAGAAAGAAAGGGACGGGGAGAGAGAGGAAAGAACAGAGGGCGAAAGGAAAGAAGGAAGAAAGGAAGCATGTAAAAAGGACCAACACCATAATATACTCAATCAATTCAATTCAATTCAATAAAACTTTATTCGGTTTTTCACAACCATAAAGTATACAATTGTTAACAATGCCTTCAATAAAATAGATATATACAGTTTAAAAATCACTTTCTAAAATTCACAAATTCATTTTGATCTACTCAATGTAGTGTATTTCTATTCACATGGCTTTTACCCTCTTGTGACTCATTCTCCTCGTACCTATACACCTGATCATCTCAATTCTCAGTGCATTTTAGGGCCTCTTTAACTTTTTTTATATATTTTCCCATGGCACAAGCTATGTCTAAATTAACCATTTCCACTAAAAGGTTTACTGCATGCATCATAATATACTCGAGAGAAAAGAGTGGAAGACATGAAAGAGGTTTTAAAGGAATATAGAAGAACGACTGGATAGTGCAGTTAAGTAGCAGATTATCAAAAGAACCAACAAAGAGGAGGAACACGAAGAAAGAACTAGAAAAGGCAGCAAATGGTACCGCTAGGCACGCCGATAGGGAAATAAGAGAGATGGAAAGTTAAATAATAAGAAAAAATGAGATGGAGGAGAAGAAGAAAGCAGAATAGATGGGTAACATTATTAGATTGTAAGATAGTTAGTTATACATAGCAAAACTCGTCAGGTTTAACAATTGTGAGCACGGATTTATAAAAGTTTTTAGCACCTAGTACAACTTTCATACACAATGAGAAAAAAAGGCTTTGCCAGAGCCTGCGTCACATTTTCATACCTTACATTTCCTCGCACAGAAACAGTTAAGTACATGAGTACTCCAATCTGCAGTCTTCACAGATCCTGAAATTCTTGGAGAATTACGAAAAATGACAAAAAACTAGGAATTTTCTGCCTACAAAAGGATAAGCCGATAGGGCTAAACATTCAATGTTTAATGGACCTTCGTGAATCCGTCTATTGTTTTTAGGATTGGTGGACCAGAAGTTCAGTTCTGCTTTGACTGCTCAATAAAATAAAGTGATGGTCTAATGCTTGACTATATCTCAGAAAGCAAGATTGCACTATACAATTTCGCATAGAAGCTGCTCTGGCAATTTCTTTCTATGAAATATAATTCTCAGCCAAACCCAAAATTAAAATAAGGGAACCAGGACTTGGATATTTTGATATGTCATAATCAGAGACTTTCAAGGTGATTAACGGAGAAGAGAGGCGAGGGGACTGTAAGACGGTCAGTGACCTACCACCAATTTCGAATCTTATCCTGGCACATGTACCAGCTTGGGCACTGATAGCGCGTGCCCTGGTCACACATGCCAAGCTGTAGGTTACCCCGCTTTGAGAGTGTAAGAGGAATGTGGGTATGAATCGTACTCCTGGCGACAGGCAGAATGCAAAAAAAGTTGTCTTCAAAAGGTCTGGGGTCCCACTCTCGCTGTTGGTTGTATGACTTTAATGGTTGATCTGCTCTTTTATTGTGAACATATATGGCCCCTGCAGATGGGTCATTTTTGAATAAATATTTTTAATAAATATAACAGTAAGTTTCCCTTCCCCTCTGGAGGAATTATCCCGATTTTTGTGTGATGGTTTATCTACACGTCACATAGGTGCCTGAGTAAAAAGACCATAAACAAAACACTGCATTGAATAGATGTCCCCAAGACCAAACAACAGCAGGCTTTAAAGCCGACGAGTACTGCTGTAGTGAGCCGGAATTAATACCGACCTTTGTGAATACTGTCAATAACGGAGGAAACTCATGACGAACTATATGCGGCTTAGAAATGAACAATTTAACAACAGCTTAAGTAGGCCTGGATAACAATAAAGACAAATATTTTCAAAATCAGATGTCAAGATGTTGTATTCGTTACAGCAGATTAAATCTCATTGTTTCCATTGAGGTTGCCACTATTTTAGGATGTAAAAAATAGACCTTGTCGGAGCGTCCATCTTCAAAGTGTTTTGGTTTGACCTTCTGCTTTTTATTTTCTACTTGCATTTCCTGCTTTAGGGTTTTTGTATCAGAGGCGAAAACAAGCTTCTGTTTATTTCTACATGTTTTATTTGCCACTCTGCGCACATAAATACTGGCCGTAGTAGTGGCAAAATACCAACCAGTCGAACTCCATGGCCTTTAAAGAACGGATATGAATCCAAAGTGGGGAGAGGAAACTTTAAATGTGAACGTTTCTTTTATTATCGCTTTTCGATCACGACTCCAACCCAACGGCTACGGACAGCAACCACAAGAAACTATTTTTAGCAGAATGGGAATGCGTGGTAATTTTCCGAACCGAGGCAAAGGTTAGAAATTGGATGATCTTGGTGTCTGAAAGACATCATTAATTATTAGGTAATAAAACTCTGGAATATTAATCTCAGAGTAATTACCGTAATAACTCAAGCCAGGCAGCAGTACTTCTGACAGCAAATGCATCTACAAGAGGCCGGGCGGTTAGGTCACAGCAAAGGACGCTAGAGGAGGATAGAAATCATTATAATTCATTTACACGGGATGAAGCTCCTTTTCCTGCACAGTATTCCATAAAAATGAATATTGTGCTGATATGGCATCCGACTCATACATATCTTTTCCCTATCTTATTCCTCCTTAGGAATGGTACGAATAAGACAGCATGGACATAGGAACCTATACATTCACTAAAGCACAGACCTTTTAGTTGTTTTATGGTAAATGTTATTATATTTTTTGCGGCACCAAAAAAAAATAATAAGATACAGTTGAAACAGATCGAAATCAAAGTATGTGTACCGGGGCACAGAATGTTAAACCAGTAAGGTAGTTCAAAGGGTTGAAGGCCTGCTGCCTAGAACTTTGTATAGCATACAGGTCTGATGTCAACAGAGCAAATCCTGCCTTTAAAAGACTGACGAAATGAGTACCATCGGGTAGGAGTAATAACACCTACTTTTCATTGCCAAGAGGTACTACAATTGGTTAGCACCTTAAAATGGGTCTCACATTTTGAATCGCTAACTATCCTGGTTCCTAACTGTAGTGCTGTTAGCACTCTAGACGATGCACGCACGCATCCACGCATCCGCAGGCCAGGCGTGGCCTGCGGGGAGCTAATAAAAGGAAGGCGTGCGCTCGGGCACGTCACTTCCGAGTAACTCTAAGTGTGAGGCTGACTGGTGTTTACTGCGCGCATACGCCCCTGCGCTAGCGGTTCAGCCCAAGGCCTGGTCACCCACCTCACACCACTACACTGGCGACGAGCGGAGGGGGCCCAACCCTCGCCCGTGCACCTGCACTTAACGGAGCGGTCCGCTCCTCTTCCGCGGCGCTGACCGCATGCATTCCTGCTCCCATCCGGTGAGCCTGCTGCTGCCGGGGCATTTCCCCCCCCCTGCCTCTGCCCTGCCTGGCTGCTGACGTGGCCTCCCTCCTCTGGCTGCCCTCCGGTGAGGGTGCGAGCCGTCGGCGGAGTCCGGTGGTGCCCTGGTTTTGGTGCTCTGCGACGAGTTGCCGAATCTGACGCATCTCGCGTGGTCCGCGGCACCGGCACCCTGCCAAACCTCACGCATTTTGCGTGGGAAGCGGAATTCTGCCCTGCAAACCCTCACGCATCCCGCGTGCACCGCGGATTGGTCGGCTGTGACCTGGGGGAGTGTGCTAACGCCTGGAGGAACGACGGACGACTCCCTGGAAGCCTGGCAGTGCACCTGGTGCGGTCCTGAACATCCTGCGCCTGACCAGGCACGGCGCACGTGGCGCAGGTGGAATTTGGAGCACGTGGAGAGCGGACGGTGCGGATCCCTACCCAGGTACACGTGCCACTGCGAACTCCTGAGGGGACTGACGAGACCCGAAATTATCACCGCCCCAATTGGGAATCGCCGCCATGGGGGATGGAGATGGTGCAGCGCCTATCATGTGCTGCCTCCCCAGCTCTCCCGGCTTCCGATCTGTGGTGTGAGGAACTGTCATGTTTCTTTGATAATAAGATCGCTAAAATTCAAGAGGAGCTCTTAAACTCCGGTGGTCCCCTTCTGCTTTCACCGCCTATCATTGATATGGGTGTGAAGCAACATGTCAGCCAATTTTCCACCTTTGAGCCAGCTCAGCAAGCTGATGTGCTGGCCATTTTGGAGGCGCTAAAGTCTGGTTCACCCTCTGACCCGTGCCCTGCTAGGGTTTTGGGGGGAGCGGCTAGCCTGGTGTATCAGGAGGTTACCCAGGTTGTTAACATGTCTCTGGCTTCTGCCTCAGTACCTCTCTGTTGGAAACAGGCGAAACTTCTTCCTTTGTTGAAGAAGCCCGGCCTGGACCCCCTGGCTACCTCCAGTTATCGTCCGATATCGCTGCTCCCGGCACTAGCGAAAGTGTGTGAAAAAGTCGTTTTTAGGCAACTGAATAGTTTCATTGAGTCTTCTCAGGCCCTGCACCCGGCTCATTCGGGGTTCAGGGATGCTTTTAGCACTGAGACGGCTCTGGTGGAAGTTTCAGAGGCCATTAGGGAGTGTCTCGACGGAGGCGGCAGAGCGGTCCTGGTTTTGCTGGACTTATCTGCCGCCTTTGATACGGTACCCCATGCCCAGTTGTTGACTAGGCTGGCAGAGGTGGGGCTGTCGGGTGCGGTTCTGGCCTGGCTGTCTTCGTTTCTGTCTGAGCGGTCGCAGCAAGTATGGATGCCCCCATTTGCCTCATCACCCAAGAAGCTCACCACCGGGGTACCACAGGGTTCGACGCTAAGCCCACTGCTGTTCAACGTTTATATGACCCCGTTGATCTATCTGGCTGAGCAGTGGGGAGCCAAAATAATGTCATACGCCGATGACACGCAGCTGTTGTTTACCTGGCCTAAGGACTGCTTAGACGCTCGGGCTGTCTGTTCTTGTTTGACCCATGTTTTCCGATGGCTTGTCTCAGCTCAGCTCAAATGCAACGAGGACAAGTCAGAGCTATTATTTTATGGCAATTTTCCGGCCAATTTTAGGGAGCTTATTTGGCCGACTAATTTCGCATGTCCTAGCTATCACGGAGGCCCGGCCAAAAACCCGGTCGTCTGGTTTGGACAGGATCTTAAGTTTGAAGCTCATCTAAAAAAACTTACTGCGACCTGTTTTGCGACCCTCAAGTCACTCAAGAGGTTCCTTCCACTTCTCCACAGGGAGGCGAAGGAGACTGTTTTGCGTGCTTTGATCCTGTCAAGGCTCGATTATGCCAATGCTCTCTATAGTGGTCTCCCTAAATACCTTATAAAGCGAATGCAGATCATTCAGAATGCGGCCGTGCGACTTCTGTTCCATCTTCCACGAAGAACTAGTGCACGTGCCCATCTTCGAGAGCTCCACTGGCTCCCAGTGGCACATCGCATTATGTTCAAATCATTGGTTCTGGCCTTTCGGGCCTTGCATCTGCAAGGCCCACAATACTTGCACAAGAGGTTTACCTTTTACACTCCTCATCGTGCTCTTCGATCGGCCAATCTCCGTCTGATGTCTATGCCCAAAGTCAGATATGCGAGACTGGGTGGTCAGTCAATTTCTGTCCAAACAGCACGGTCCTGGAATGCCCTGCCGCTTTCTCTGAGATCATCAGCTACATTAGCAGGATTTAAGAAAGGGCTAAAAACCCATCTTTTTAATCTCAGTATTTAGTTCTCTGTTTTTTTCTTTTTGGATTGGGTCAGCTTAGTGCTTACATATCGCGCCAGGATACTCTGTAGTAGCAGAGCGCGTAATAAAATGTTTTATAACATAACATAACATAACAATATCCCTTTCCAGCACGCCGCGGCCGGGGTTTTGCCGCCATTCAGTGAATCAGTTGACCCGTCCACGGCCTCACCTCGCTGGAAGATCTGGCTAGAAAGGCTAGAGAACTACTTTGTGGTCACACGGGAGACGGATGACGCAGTAAAAAGGTCATTACTGCTCCACTACGCTGGGGACGAGATATTTAGACTTTTTAAACACCTCCCCAACACGGGTGCGGCGGCCAGCTATGACGCCGCAGTTGCCGCTCTCAACGGACATTTTGATCCTCAATTAAACGTGGACTTCGAGGTCTTCAAGTTGGGACAGGCACATCAACGAGACGGAGAGACTATGGATCAATTCCACACGCGTGTCAGGGAACTGGCCAGTTCCACCGACGAAGATCAGCCCAGAGCCATAAGAAGGCAATTGATCCAGGGATGCCGGGATAAGACCTTGAGAGGACAAATCCTTCGAAAGCCCAAAATCTCCCTGGAAGATATCCTTATTCTGGCCAGATCCCACGAGCTCTCGGATGTCAGGGCGACGGCCATGGAACAGGCCTTACACAAAACCCCGATCAAGACGGAGAACATCAAGATAGAACGAGCGGACGCGGTGCGGCCTAAGACACGTGGTCAGGCACAGAAAGGATATCGAAGGAAGTCACCCCAGGCCCGCTGCGGATACTGCGGCCATGAACCACATGCAGCCAAGGACTGCCCGGCCCAGGGACAGACCTGCGGGAACTGTGGGATCCCAAACCACTTCGCATCAGTCTGCCGCAGGAAGAACCAAACTAGAAACCCCAAGAAGCCATGGACACCAACTAAAGCAGTCCGCCAACTGTCACTAGACGACCAGGCCCCGGAGAGGGCAGAGAAGCACCTGCCAACGGTATACGATGATTCAGATTCGGAAGACGAAGAGGCATACGTCGTCTCTTTTGCCCGGGAACTCAAGCAGCGGAGACGACCACAACCAACATGCGTGGTACAAATGGGACAAAGCGAAGTGAAGGCGATCATCGACACAGGGGCCACCGTGAACGTGATGGGACTACAACAATTCAACAAGCTGCGTCCTCGCCCCGAGGTCCTACCGTCTAAAACGAGAATCTTCGCCTATGGCGCGGACACACCCCTACCTCTCAAGGGAAAAATCGTGATACCCATCCGAGCAGATGAAGAGGAAATAACGGCAACAGTCCACATCATCAACCGGGAAGCCGACACCCTACTGAGCAGCCATATGGCGGAGGATCTGAAATTGATAGCCTTCGCTAACCGGATCCGAGCTCACCAAGTGGACGAATTGCTGGAGCGTTTCCCTGAACTGTTCAAAGGACTAGGGTGCATCAAATGTGACCCCATCAAACTCCATATAGACAAGTCGGTATCCCCCACAGCATTGCGCCACCGCCGGATACCTTTCCATCTCCGACCACTGGTGGAAAAAGAATTGAAGAAGCTAGAGAACCTTGGGGTCATTGAGAAAGTGACAGGGCCTACCCCATGGGTCTCGCCCATGGTTATTGTCGAAAAACCTAAACAGCCGGGCGAGATACGTTTGTGCATTGACATGCGATTGCCAAAAACAGCTATCCGGAGAGAGAGACACCTGACGCCCACAATGGACGACATAGTGGCTGACGTGAATGGGTCAAAATGGTTCTCCAAAATCGATCTTAATGCTGGATACCATCAACTACCCCTTGCGGAGGAGAGCCGATTCATTACCACATTCAGCACTCATCTCGGCCTCAGGCGCTACAAACGCCATAATTTTGGCATTTCGTCAGCAGCTGAGGTGTTCCAAAACACCATTAGAGAACTCCTATCTGGGCTGCCAGGAGTCATCAACGTCAGCGATGACATCCTAATACATTCATCTACCGCATCTGACCATTACAAACATCTACGGAATGTCCTGAAGAGACTAAGCACATATGGAGCGACACTTCACAAAGACAAGTGTCAATTCTTCCAATCATCTATTGAATTCTTTGGCTACATATTCAACCAGGAAGGAATTCAAGTCGACCCGAGGAAATCCAAGTCTATCAAGGACGCTCCAGCGCCCAAATCCCCAACGGAGGTGAGAAGCTTCCTCGGGATGGCCACTTACTGTGGCCGATTCATACCAGGTCTAGCCACAAAAAGTGAACCCCTACGAGCCCTCACCAAAGCGGACGCTGTCTGGCAGTGGGGCACCAAAGAGATGAAGCATTCCAAGGCATCAAAAATGCCCTCCTGGGAAACGCCACACTATCCTACTTCGATCCTGGCAAACGCACCGAGGTCATCGTCGACGCCAGTCCGGTAGGCCTGGGAGCAGTCCTGACACAGGAGCACGAGCCCGGACAATGGACAGCACTAGCTTTTGCCAGCAAGGCTTGACCCCCACCGAGACCAGGTATGCCCAAATCGAGCGGGAAGCTCTGGCAATCAAGTGGGCCTGTAGCCATTTCCACCTCTACCTACAGGGCCACCCATTCGTCATGGTCACCGATCACCAACCCCTAGTACATCTCTTCAAGGGCACAGCCCCGCATCCACCACCACGCATTGAGAGATGGGTGATCCAGCTGCAGTCGTATGGAATGGAGGTGGTATATCGGCCAGGAGCCAAGAATCCGGCAGACTACCTGTCACGCCACCCATTGCCTCAGGAGCCGACCCCCACCGATGACGACTGCGAAGAATACGCCCGGTGGGTAGCACTCACATCCTGCCCCCTGTGCATGACCATCACTGAGATCAAAGAAGCGGCTGCTGATGACAATCCGTACATGAGAACGCTACAAGCCATCCAAGAAGGGACCTGGGCTAATTATCTACACCCCCCCGACACCTGGACGGCAGCGGACAAGGAGGCCCTCACAAAATTTTGGCATGTCCGTCATGAACTCAGTGCCACCGATGATGGCGTACTGCTAAGGTGAACACGACTGGTGGTGCCACAACGCCTTAGGCAGCGGGCTACGCAGCTCGCTCACGGCGGCCACCAAGGCGCCACGAAGATGAAAGCCCGCATGCGGGAGAAGGTATGGTTCCCCGAGCTGGAAACTATGGTTGAAGATCATGTGAAGAACTGCCTATCCTGCCAACTGACGGGTGATCCGGAGAGGCCGGCCCCGATCATCACGGAGGAGGCCTGCACAACACCGTGGACTAAAATAAGTGTAGACTTCGGGAGTTTCCCGGGCGAAGGACACACCCTGGTGGCTATTGATTCATACTCCAAATACCCGTTTGTTGAAAGAATTGACTCCACAGCTTTCTCACACGTAGGGCCAGCACTAGAAAAACTGTTCTCCATGTTTGGTTACCCGGAGGAGTTAAAGAGCGACAATGGACCGCCCTTCCAGGGAGCAGAGTTCGCAACATTCCTGAAGGCCAGGGGCATCACACACCGACGCATAACACCCCAGTGGCCGCAAGCAAATGGGGAGGTCGAAAGATTTATGCGGACTCTAAACAAGACATTTCGGATAGCCATGGTAGAACAGGCAGACCCTGAACAGAGACTACACGACTTCCTACGTGAATATAGAGGGACCCCTCACTGCACCACCCAGAGAAGTCCGTGGGCCCTCATGTTCCAAGGACAACGCAGAGATCTCCTCCCCACTACCCCGGGGATGGTGCCGACCCCAAATGAGATAAGTGAGACCCAGGAACGGAGGCGACAGAATAATCAGCGAGCCAGTCAGCGTCGAAGAGCAAAATCACGACGGCTGTGCCGGGGAGACCGAGTGATCATACGGAACAGACGCCCTGGAGGAAAATTCCAGACGCCATACGAACCGGGACCGTGGATTGTGACAGCCATGAAAGGAACCATGGTAACGGCACGCAAGGAAGGGGAAGAAGTGTCGAGGAACACCTCGTGGTTCAAAGTGGTACCCCCTGGGCCGACCAACAGCTCGGAAGCGGTGGACGATACTGGGGCATCGCCCAGGGCCCTAACGCAGAGGCTGAAAACAACTCGCCAGCAGGGACCCAAGAAGTAATGCCGGAGTCAGAGAACAGGTCATCAACGATGCAGACTCCCACCAGGAGCACCCCACACCACCGAGAACATGGTCGAAATCAACCCCCACGATACAACCTACGGCCCAATCCACCCCCGAGTCAGAAGCTCAAAGATTACGTCTGTCAGCTGAGTCCCTGAGGTCATCGACAAAGGACATGCAAGTACCGAGACTTATATTGAAATTATGATAGACTGATTACCCAAGTCTGGAACATTTTTGGAAAAAAATAAAAGTTTATAAAGTTTGATAGAGATGTAGTGCTGTTAGCACTCTAGACGATGCACGCACGCATCCACGCATCCGCAGGCCAGGCGTGGCCTGCGGGGAGCTAATAAAAGGAAGGCGTGCGCTCGGGCACGTCACTTCCGAGTAACTCTAAGTGTGAGGCTGACTGGTCTTTACTGCGTGCATACGCCCCTGCGCTAGCGGTTCAGCCCAAGGCCTGGTCACCCACCTCACACCACTACACTAACCCCTTCCATGCGTTCGTCGGCCAACGGCCGTCGCGAGCACTACCTCTGTAGTGCTGCGCACCTCCGCTGGCCGACGCAGGCCCGCCCACTCCGCTAAACCGCCGCACCACGGTTGAATTGCCGCAGCGGTTAAGCGGTTGAACACCTCACAGCGATTCTGATCTGAAAGCAGTTCATGCCACAGGTGTCGGAGGGGATAGATGGGAGAAGAGGCCAAACCTCTTACAGTTCCGCTAGGAATTTCACAGACATGGCTCCCCTTAGTAATGTTATTTTTAGTGCCTTCAACATAATAAAAAGGCAAGGATTTTGCATACTCAGTATACGAGACACTCTATACTTCCCCAAATGAAAAGTCACCGATAACTGTTTTATGAAAATCAAGCGTGTCTTTTTGTTGTGTGCCTGAACTTCTAGGTGCCCCAAGAGATAATAAGAAGTGGATCAAAATTGAAAATTAAATGCATTAGTACCTGCATTCACTGATAAAACTCCACAAACCTGTATTATCACTGGGAGGCCCGCTTACAGATTTACAAAAAATACTAGATTTCATATACCTCTGTTAAAAAACCCTGTGCAGGGTTTACTTCAGACATTTTCATATCACTCTTAATAGTATTAAACCCATGATCGTGGATTATTAGATAATACAATTAGACCAAACATTGAAGAGTATTTAGGGCCTTAGGACTGCCACACCCTTGGTGGCGATCCGACCACAGCAACACTGTGGGCCCGCCCGCAGTATTATGAGTGTAGCGATCAGACCGCCACAGGACTGCTGTGACCGCCAGGGATCCAGGATCCTGCGGAGGTCAAACAATGGTCAGGAGTTGCAATATATTGGCAGTGCCACTGTGGCACAGCTGGTATATTCTGTGTTGGCTTTCCACCACCCCTTTCATGGTGGTGACTTCGCCATGAAAAGGGTGCCGGAAAGCCATCTAGTGAGACCCTAACAAGGCCCCCCTGCCACTCCTGGGGGTGCATGCAGGGGAACACATGTTGTGCTATCCTGGCAATGCACCGCCAGTTCCTGCATGGCTTGGCATGCATGCCACAACATACAGGATGTGGTGTCCGTGCCCTCACGGCGGCGGTCTGCATGTTAGACTCTCCTATGAGTCTAACAGATCGTCGCAGTCAAACCGCCTCTGCACCACCGCCCGACCAGGATTACACTCGTAATCCATCAGGTGGGTGCACCACGGCTTTGGCGGTCCTCCAGCGGACGGCGGAGTGCCGCCACCTCTGGAGGACTCGTAATAAGGCTCTTAGAAAAAATGTTCCATCCAGATATTACATTATTTATAACATTTAATTGCAGACTACCATTCGGACAATACTCCAAAGTAATTGGAACTCATTCCCAGAATTGATAAAGTCATCATTTTGTGGTTGTGATATGTGAGTAATAAATCTGTAATCGGATTATTGCTTTTTGTATTGATTATTTATCAGCATGCCACAACTAGATTAGTCCTATCTTTAAATACAACGCAATAAGGTCATGTATTGCTGCTTGTTATCTCTTTCGTTCTATTATTGATCTACTGACACAGTCTGGCATGGTCAAATGTATTTATAGTGCTTGGGTGTCTTGGAAATGATTATGTGAGACTGTGCAATAAATACATTGAAATTAAATGTGGAGCACTCTATTTATAATATAATTCTACTCCGCAAATTTCAACAAATAGATAATCTTCGTAATTTTCGACTGAGGGAGCTCATTATATGTTCTGTGATCGATCAGCGGTTTTATTTTTTTGTTTTAGGGGAGATATCAAAGTTGCACTTCATGAAGATGAGGGCTTCCCTCATTAAGTTTCAAGCCCACCTTAAAATGAAGAAAACACAGAAGTGAAAGCGTGCTTATTTTAACCATTTTGTGGATGTTGGACATCTATCTAAACATGGCGGAAATCCCGTCTGCTCTGTTTAGAGTGCATCAAGCCACATACACTCCAAATAGGGTGGACAGGACCATCGCCAGTAGTTGGCAGATGTGCCGCGTATACCAAGCACTTAATAAGGTCCTGATTCTGTTGCTTGATTTCTTTAATGGGAAGACAAGAAAAATTGCATAGCCCTAAGACCTTGAGAATGTAGCCACGACAAGGTTCCCAGGCAACCTTAAAGAAGGACTTTTCCCTGCAAAAAGAACTGGCAGAGGATTGGCACATTGGCATGGCCAAAGGAATAATTTCCCGGGTTTATTTTGTTTGGCAGAATTAATGGAATAGAATCTACCTTATGTTTTTTGCAGATTTTGATACCTGGGTAGCATCACGTTTGGGCTAGTATGTCAAACGTACCTATTGTAATGCATTATGCATGCAATTTTTTTAACAATGTGTGGGTCACATCATTATTTCTATCAAATCTAATTACAATGTGCATAAAAGTTAGCTTTCATTTGACATCTTGAATTTCACCAACGTTATGAACACAAACAGTATACAAGTGCTTCATTCAGGAGATCCTCTGGCATAACTTCAAACCTGAGGCGCTCCTCCAAATCAACCATAGGAGAAAACAATGAAAGCAGAGTTATCAGCCATCACTTATCTTGCAGACATGCTCACCTCCTCTGATGGTTCTTGGCACACCCACAGCCAGGACGCTGTCAGACTGAAGACCAGGAAGTATAAAAAAGAAAAAACAAGACAACAGGACTTTTCCATCTACACACCCAGGATCTGGATCGAGATCTCCGTATTGATCAGGGCAGCCCCAGTGCTGCTCCAAGTTAGGAAAGACTCACCTCTTTCAAGAATACTACAGTGCGCTCACCGTCCACAACCCAGCTTCCTACCCTAAGACTCAATGGCTTTATGCTTATCTGTTTCTTTTTTTTTTGTTTTATATACAGAATACAATCACAAATACTTTTGCCGGGTTAGCCACCACTAGCGTGTACAGCTCTTACATTGTTGTAACAGTGGTTACCCTTTTGCTGATTAGCCGATGCAAGACTGCCAAGGTTTCCCCAGTCAATCAGTGTAACATTTTAACTAAGATCCAACAGAAAAAGGAAAAGAGCGCTATACATGATCAAAGATAAGCATAAAGCCTATCCACCTTTTCACTTTCAACTTTATGCTTATCTTTGTTCATGTATAGCGCTCTTTTGCTTTTTCTGTTGGATCTTAGTTAAAAGCAAGAGGATAACCCCACACTGGCAGCAGGAGAGCAGGGAGTGATGGAGGGAGACACTGTAACCAGGCTTGCCATCCCGCACCTCTGGTCTTTACTGGCTTCACCTCTAAATGTCAAAGATAATGAAATGGAGACGGTGCAAGGGACACATGTCTGTCTGACATCCCAGACCAAAGTGCTTTGGCCGAGTTGTGTCAGGGCCCCCTCTGGCGCTTTAACATATGGGAAGAGATGGGAAGCACATGTCAGGGAAGAGGTCCCTTCCTTCTAAAAAGTCGCCCCTGAGTCACCAAAGTAGAGCCCTGGAGCTCAGGCTCCCAGCAGCACTAGAACAGCCGGGAATCATTCCCAGCACAGAGGAAACCGCCACCGCGGCCTCTGCAAACAATTACCGTTCCGGGGCCGGGTCTCGGCTGTGGGCGGCAGCGTGTTGAGCCCGTGCAGCGATCGGACCGCAGGGCAGTCTGAGGGGTGAGATCTCCTGTCAGGGGCACGTGGAGCGCGCAATCTGGAAATATGTGACTTTCAACTACTCTACACGCTTGGGTGCGGGATCTTGTGCTGTGGATGCTGTCAGTGAAGGAAACAAGCACTGCCACCCCGCACTCACATCTGCACGAGGGGCGCGCGCGCCGCTGTCCCGACTGTTACTGTTGGCATCCTGGTACACATCACCCCCCTTACTTCAACATAGATCACGCTATGCAGGAGATGCCGGTTCCACACTGAAGTACTACACACAGCAGCACATGCGACGGAGGGATGCTTGCAGGCCCTTCTTAGAGCCCCTGCATATTGCTGCAAGACCCCCCCCCCCCCCAACTTTTTAGAAGGTTGGTTGTTCATATAACACCAAAAAAAACTGAGCAGGATGACTCAGAAAGACAGCCTCTGTTATTGTTATTGTTGGACTTCTGTTTTCTGCAAGAGACCTCAGACCTGCCTTATTGCTGAGTCTTGTGGTGAGAGACCTTCTATAAAATGGACTTAGAGAAACAGGACAGCAGATAAAACCCCAGCGGTGGAGCCAATGACCTAGGAACAGTGGGGGAGCGAAAGGGGAGCTAACGGGGGCTAGGCACCCTTTAATTCAATGTGGCACCGCAAAATATGAAATGATTTTGAAATTTGCAAAGTGTAAAACTGTCACCCAGTTCGATATTCAGGTGCTTAACAGGTTTCTACTGTAGACCTGGGCCCAAATTTATTAAGGGACTGATTATGAGTTTGACGGTCCATGGTACCACCGGACCCGTGGTGGAGGTGTTGTGGCGGTCGTGGACCGCTGCACCAGTGGTCCGACCACAGCATTATGAGTGCAGTGGTCAGACTGTGAGGGGACTGCCACATCCGCCATGCCCAGCAGTAGAGCAGCAGTCCTGGGGTCGCAATATGCTTGGCGGTGCCACTGGGACACCACCAAGCATATTATGAGTTTCCTTCACACCTCATTGCCATGAAAAGTGAGTTGGGGAGGAAAGAAAGGGGCTCCTACAGGCACCCCTTGTGCCCCTGGGCCTCAGGATACATGCAGTGGGGGCACCGGTGTGCATGCACCCCTTGTTCCTGCACGACATGGACATAACAGTCCATGTCGCGGAGGAACGACCTTTGACATTTCCATTGCAGTGCCTTTTTGAAAGCCACCACCATGGGAACACCAGAGGACCGCCCCCCCAGACTACAAAAATAACTGCAATCTGGCGAACGGCCGGTGTGAGCTTTTGTGGTGCGGAAGCAGGACGGTGGAGTGGCGGCCCACCCCCTTACCACCAAAGTCGTAAACAGGCCCTAAACCTTTGCATTGTTCCTGCATCGCACAGGGTATTGCAAGGCAACGCATAGGCTTAAGTAAGATTTACAAAGCCACACAAGGGGCAATTTATGCCACCTTGCGTGACTTTGAAATAAAATGTAATGCAACGCAGCAGCCTGCACTCCATTGCATTACATTTCGTAGCTGTAGGCAGTGTGTAGGCAGTGTTGTAGGCAGGTGCATACGCACCCTCACTTCCCTGGGCGTCCAATCTCGGTTTTGAAGCATGTGAACTTCATACACTTTTGGGGCTGACAATAAAAAAATAAAGATCAGCTAACCCTCTGTGCATCAGTACACAGATTCGTCTGTCTAAGCCTTGTACCAGCTGATCAAGGAAATGTTTGCCATCTTAATCATGCAGCTAGTATCCCCTAAATATAAAATATTTGCCTATGGCTACAAAATTTGGTTATCCTCTTCCGTGCGGCGCTGATTCCCCCCGTGCTGGACATTCCAGAACAGGGTGCGGTCGTGACGGAACCATTCCGTCATCAGCACAGCTCAACCGTGACTGATGACGGAATGGTTCCGTCACAAGCATCGAAGGGGTAAAGAGGTGAAGCCGAGATTAGTCCAGGGCCGGAATGGCTACCGGGCTTTTCTATGTAAACAATGGAAAACCAAATGGTTTTAAAGGATGCTTTAAAACCATTTGTTTTGCTAGGTTTATTTAGAAGCACATGCATGTCCTCATCAACCAAATCAGCCCCCACGGCAGTGAAATCGGTCCCCACCTTGGCAGCCCACCGAAACGCCTAGTAACCAGTCCGGCCTTGGATTAGTCCACGGTTTTCTGGTTTCATGTTATAGAAATCAGCCACTAAATGTGTATCTATTTATCTCTCCTTTTTAGGTCTCGTAGCGTTTAACAGCGCGAAGCGCTGTGTCCGCCAGGAGACCTATAGTTAGCGAGTCTGCTTCCCAGGAGACAGCACCTGGCCGCGCGCATTTCCTCTCCAAGGAGGCGATTTGAGCGGGCCATGCGCACGCGAACGCGCTCGCTGTGGCCAGCTGCTGTCTCCTGGGAAGCTCCAACACCACACACGCATGCGCACACACAGAGACACACACACGAGCGCACATACACACATGCACGCATAGAGACACCCCCCGCCGTCGCACACATACACACACACACACACGCGTGCACACATACACACACGAGCGCCCCCCCCCGCTCCCGAATACAGTCCCACTTACCGCCAATCCGGTGTTCTGTAGCCTCTGCGGGGCTCTCCCTCGGGCATCGGGGCCCCGCGTCACCACTGCTCCTCGGGCCAGGCACTCCGTGGGCGCTGCTTCGCGCACAAGACGGAAGGCCCGCCCCCACGCTAGGTTTCGTTTTCATGACTGCGTGCGCACATTTGTTTATTTTAGTTGATGTGTATGCCGATATTGTTTGGTACGAAACACTTAGTAGCAAGTTTTCAGTACCGTTTAAGGTGCGACGTGTTTTTCTAGAGGGGTTTGTTCTTTTTATCCCTCTGCTGCTCTGAAGTGGGACAGGAGTTTTGCCGCTCTCTGGTGTTTATGGATTAGGCCAGCTGGGTCCGAGTCTGTCAGATTAGTACATAGCAGCTGGACTTTAACCCACCGGCGTGACCCAGGAAGTGATGGGCGAAGTGTTTACGTTGTTTACAAGTAGCTAGCTGCCCTTGCACCGCCAGGAGGGGATTTTGGAGCACGAGACCGGTGAAACCAGGGTTACCTGTGGTAACCGGGCAACCCCAGGCGGAGCCAATCAGCTCCACCTCAGCGAAGGAAAAAAGCATCAAAGCAGAGGTGAACTGTGGAGACTGGAACAGGCAGGTACCGAGGAGGGGCTGGAGGTCAGTGCGAACGAGTGAGTGCCTGTGAGACTATGGAGTGCGTTGTACAGCTGCGGGATGGCCGCGTAGGGTGGGGCTCTGGAGGGCAGTTGGTGGGTTTGCAGTACTTAATTTGAGCCGGTGGTTGCTAGGGGGGTCACCGGAACGTATTTCTCCTTCAGCTAAGCGCCACGAGAAGGAGAGAGACACTCACGGTAAAGCAGGGAAAAAGAGAAAGACGGAAACGGGTACTTAGTATGAAAGGAGTGACCGGCACGCAAGGGATAAAAGGGTTGTGTGTTAAAGAGGCACGAATTAAGTTTTACACATGGTATTCGGCGCCGATTTGTATTAGTCCCTCCGAGCAGAGCTTTGACCACTAGCACTAATTTCTACAAATGAGTAGGCGTGTAGCGCTGCCTGCACCGTCTGTCTCTGTAGAAGCGGACAGACTGACATGGGGACACCAGGATTTCTGACGGGCCGAAGGCCGGTTCGGTCCTCAGTGCCGGTCTGACTCTGCTCTAGCCCTAACAGGTCGTGTGGGTTTCCCCCAACCCTACTCTCCTTTGGGGCACCGCCTTCGAATTCTAAAGTTGCTCCAGAAAGCGAATGTGAGCTTCTAGGTAATGGATGTATGGACCTAGGGTGCCTACCTGAACTGAACACATTGCCTCAAGGCGCTTTCTGGTTGGGTGGAGTGTGTGCAGGTGGGATTCCGAAAAGGGGAGTTTGTTTCCCTCCAAAAGTCAATGCTACTTGTGTGACTGGGCTGCAGTGAGTCGAGGACTGTGGGCATGTTTTTGAAGGACGCTTTCAGTGTGCAGGTGGGGTTATATCTTGAAGCATTTTTTTAGGGAGATGTTCCCTTGTGAGGCTCAGTGATTTAAAACGGATTCAGGATTGCGCCAGTAACTGGTGTTGTGGTTCCACTTTGTGGGAGGGTGGGGCCTCCGAGATTCTAGGCCAATACCAGAGTGGCTGCAGGGCTCTACGACTCTCATGGTCGCAGATGAAAGATTCGGTATTTTGGCACCCTTTGTCAGTGGTGCCGGAGTCTAGTTAAAGTTAAGAAAAGTTGTTGGTAAGTTCCACTTCTAATAAATTGTTGTTGGGTGAAGTGTGGTTGGCAGGAGGCTGTTAGGTAGGCTTGGAAGAAAGAGTGATGTGGTGTCACCCTCTGACCTACCGAGTGTCCAGAGTCGCGGTATATATATTCCCGTCTTTTCCAGTATATCTGTACACGTTTTGCAATTAATCTGTACCACAACTGTTGCTGTTGACTACCTTACACCCGCTGTTTGGTGTGTTCTACCATAGTTGCTATGTTAATTTTGCTGTTTTATATATTGCGAACATGGCCGAGGGGCATTAGAGTGCTTCACAATAGAACAGGCTTGAAAAATCGCCAGGAGTAAATATATAAAGGAACCATGCAAAACTATAATAATGAGGGGGATCTAGACCAAGGAGATAATTGTTTGGGCAAGCACAGTTTTAGCCAAAATATCATTCAATAAGACAGATTTGTAGTTCCTTTTTTAGGTCTCGCCTAGGCAGCGCGCATGTGTTGCGCTAGAAAAGACCTTTTAGGAATCGGTCTGCACTTTTCAGCAGCTCATGCATGCTAGGCATCCACCTTGCGGGAGCGAGCAGCGGAACGCAGGGTGCCATTGGTTGTGCAGGAAGCAAAAGACACACAATTGATGGACGGAATGCAGACCAAATCAAAACATTCACCCCCAGTCAAGAGATCTTGGTTAAATCCATCATTCTTTTGCTCACCATGCCACCCCAGTTTAGACCTGGCCATATGCAAATCAGTCTTGACCCTGTGCCTCATGGGAACAGTCCAGCCCGAACTGCCATTGGTTCTGGAGGATCATGTTTCCACTTCGCGGTTGCTTTCACTTTTACTGCTGTGTTTTTTTTTGCTCCTCTTGTAAATGTATTTACTCTTATTTACAATCAAAAACTCAATGCTTTGTTGCATTCATATGAGTCACTTTTCCTCTCTCGAACGATGGTGGGGCGGGTGGGTATGAATCAAGATTTTAAAATGCTGTTCTTCAGCAGTTCACTTGTATCTTTGATTCTCCACTCCCTGTGTTTTTGAACAAACTCAAGACTTGCCTGTAAAATGGCCTTAACCCCAAGGGCAGAGAACTTTGCAGACATGTTTGGGGTATTGTTCAAATATTTCCTACCAGTTATAAAATACTTTACTCCTCTATTGGATCAGCTCCTAGATACTGGTGGAACTGGAATCTTATTATGTATTTAGTGTGTGGCCCTAATTTATACTTACAGCTTCATAATGGCTAACAAGAGTTACTGAATTCTTGCGAGACTCCAGAGATTCTCACCTACGAGGTCTTCCATTTTGCATCCAGCATAGCAACCCCTTTTGGCATTGCCACCAAGGTCTGCAGATGATAGCATGCCCACAAACGTGCATTTGTTCCTTCACAATCTCTGCTTGGCACCTGCGTTCCTTGTGAGGTGAGCATCAGAGTAGCCCATGACAGTCATATGTCCAATCATGATTTGTGTTGGAGGGATTGTTTTGTTGATAATAGTCTATAATATGAGATTTCATCATATCTCAGAACTAGTTCTGGAGCTGCTGGTGCCCTGTCTGAGAAGTACCACATAAGCCACAATTGTTCACCCGTGCATAAAAGGAGACACCTCACGGATTCAAGGGTGCAATGAACACGTCGTACAGTTCCCCGCGCTTTTCGTCATCGGAGTGTTCCTCTGTGTGTGGGCAAGCAGGCAAAAGGGCAGGATATGTGCTAGTTAGAGAATGTAATGTAATGTAATGTAATGTAATGTATGTATACTTGTAAAGCGCACTGTTACCTCGTTACGTGGCGTCCTGGCGCTGTATACCGCTGGGGAACCCGTCCTGGCTTTCCCTGTGAGAGGGCACCCCAAGGTGAAGCCAGGCATCCCCGGCGTTGCTGGGGCCATTGTGGAGATTAAGCAAGCTATATATGTTGTATATGAAGGAGTGTGAGTAAGTTGCTGTCTCCTAGTTTGTCAACTGTTGCATCAGTCAGTTTGCTGGATCTCACTACCTAAGATGGGATAAGGCTGCCCCTTTCGCTTGAGTACAGAAGGTAGGGCACCACCCACTACAATGAAATGAGCGGTGCATAAATGGGGCTAGTATTTATATACACTATGCGAGTGGAGGGTGCCCCGTTTATTTCTATCCTTAGATTTCTCTTTTTAATTCACACATGAATTCCATCCCCCCACTCCATCCCCCCCACTCCATCCCCTCCACTCCATCCATCCCCCCATCCATCCATCCCCCATCCATCCATCCCCCATCCATCCATCTCCCCATCCATCCATCCCCCCACTCCATCCATCCATCCCCTCCACTCCATCCATCCATCCATCCCCCACTCCATCGCTATCATCTTGCAAATCATCTTTATACACCAATACAGACTTTGCTAAAAATTTTATGCAACACATTGTCATATACAATGCCAATAACTCAAACTTTAATGCTGCGAGACCTATTGCATTGCAAATGCCTGTTACCTCAATTGTTAACACTTTGTTTTAAACTCTTTTTGTCTAAATTCCACATTGCTTACCAAGCACTGGAGAGGCAGACATGATGTCTCCTTCCCTCATGCCCTTGTGCCAACTCATTTGTCCCAGTTTGTCTTGACAGGTAATATTGACAGGCAATCAATAAATACCTCAGATTGTTAAAATTATTGTTCATTTTGTCACTACCATTACCTTAGAATGCCAGAGGAATTTACTTTGATACACAGCACCAGTGGCATAGCCAGTGTGGCATGGGCCAACTACGAGCAAGAAAAAGGGTTCTTTGGCTGCTGTTTAAACTGTGAAATACAGCAATAATCAGCGTTTAGTTGGCACGTCAGGCCTCTGGGTCCTGGAGTCAGTGCTTGGTTTGTGCCTGCATCTGGACAGCACTAACGGTAGAATTTTATTTTAGAGGCACCACCTCACTGTTTTCATGTGCTGTGTATGAGCTGATGCTATTGCCAGGAGTGTAGATACCACTGGTGCAGTAGCTGCAGTGGCACCGTGAACCATGTACATTTCTGTATTTTAATATCCAACAGCAGTGAAAGGGACCATTTTCATTGCTTGCACCAGAGTCCATGGCATCCTTGCTACGCTACTGTCTATTACCACTATGCAACCTAGTCTTTCCAAAAATATGCATAAACCTGAGCTACATGTTACTCCTAGCATTGATGGAGGATTATAATTTTGGGAAAGAAAATGGGTTTATCACTGTCATTATTATGAGTCACGGCAGCACCATCATCTTAGCAGGAGTGATACCTTTGGCTACCTCTTCTTGGTTTGCGCATGCTTCGCTTCTACCTAAAATACGGATTTCCATCGTGTTGTTTACAAACACAGTTTGTTTTTATATATGTAGCAGTAATAATAGATTTGTGTGTATGATTTTAAAATTACTGTACAGTGCATACAATTATAAATGCAGGTGTTTTGGAAATAGACACAACACTCACTCTTACACCAACAGTGTTTAAAATCTTCTGGCCCTCTATCAAGTATACTGTAGTCCACGTAATGTCCAGGAATGTCCAGGATGGGGAGAGAACACTTTTACAAAACAATGGCTCCAAGCTGTTTTGCACTTTAAATGAGACCTTAATACTTTGTTATGGTATGTGTATTTGAAAATCACACTATCACCATGAGGGTAGCCTGCCACTAAACCGGTGTTTGTGGCTAGCCCAGCCTATGGTAGGCAGGGCAATTGAAAAGTCAGGTCGTCAGCTTCTTGCAGATTTAAAAAAGAGGAGAGGAGGCTCCGATGTGGAGTGGAAGGCCTTTCGTGCTTTAGGAGCAATGTAGGCGAACGCTCGTCCTCCTGATCTGGTTCTGTGTATGCATGGAATATGTGTGAGTAGGACTCCCATGGAGTGGAGGTGTTTAGGTGGTTGGGGGAAGGAGCTGCGATTGTTCAGGTAGGTGGGACCTAAGTTTTATGCTGTCTTGAATGTGTGTTTCAGGAGTTTGAAATGAGCTTTTTGTGTATCCGGAGCCAGTGGAGCTCCCTGAGGTGTACTGTGATTTAATGTGAGTTCTGTGTGGGAGGCTGAGGATGAGCCTGGTTGCTGAGTTCTGGATGGCTTGAAGTCTTCTAGTGAGTTGCTTGATGATCCCGGCATAGAGGGTGTTCTCGTATTCCGACTTGCTGGTGGCTAGGGTGTGAGGGACAGTTTTTCTAGTGTTCAATGTGCAGAAGAGTTACACAACATTCAAACTACGATATCGCCAAAGGGAAACAAAATGCAGCGCTTGCAGCAGATGAGTGGCTTGGGGGTGTGTGTGGGATGGATTTTGAAGTAGAGAAGATAAAAGAAAGTATGTGCAGGAGAGACTGAAAAAAACAATGATGAAGAGGAAAGAGATGATGGGTGAGATATGCATGTGGAGGATTTCAGAAAGATATGGTGAAAAAGTGTTTAAGTGTCTAAGAGTATGAGACTAAAGAGAAAAGTGGTGTGAAGGATAGACATTTTGAGTTTACATTATCACAACAAAATCATAGTTAACTCATTTATTTGATACAGCTCAAACGCATTGGAAAAGCCAATAAGTCTGGCTTGTTTTGGGCATAGGCCTATTGTCATGTTATGTGAGAATGTAGTAACAGAAACCTCCCAAAGGCACCTGGGTGGGAGTAACTGAGGACCTCGCAGCACCTGTAGTGCAAGGGGGCACCTACAACTTCTTGTTTTGGAGGGGGGCCCCTCAGCCTCTAAGCCATGCCATTCCATGCCTTGCAGAATACGTGAAATATCATTGAATAAGAAATAGTTAAACACTCTGGAAAGCTGCTCAGCTTTCCCAAGCAGACCCCTACAACGTTGGGGTAGCCCAACCATTCAGGGGTCCCTCATCAAGCTCAAGACCAATGAATGTCTGTGAAGCCTGGGAGACGCCAGGGTCCCTCATCACATTCTGCAGGGGGCTGGGGGACATCCTTTTGTGTTACCCCACTGAGAGGCATCTGAATACTGGTTAGCTTTGCATATCTTCTCAACTCCTTCACACAAGCACATAGGGTCAGAGAGACAGGTTCAAATACTCCCTCCAAATACTAATGGCAAGAAAGTACATTTGTGATACACCACATACTCCGTTGGTATGGTATGGCCTCAGGAACCTGGTGGGATTTAATTCTCTCAGGTTTCTGGAGTGATGTTTCAGTCAGAAGATTGGCTCTTGGGGTTACAATCTGATGCTGCATCGTCAGTGTAATGTCAAAGTTGGGAGTTAGGATTTAGAATAGTGGTAGTCTGCTGCTCAATTCCTATGCCGCCAAAGTATGTCATTCCCATTTTGCAGTGCTATCATCTATACTACAACAAATCAATTGAAATGTGACTGTTAAATAAATGAAATTTTCTTTATTAGAAAGCCTCTTTATCATATTTTTTGCAGGCCACTTGCTATATCATTTTATGTGGGATCTTCTAAAGGATTGTATCAGTCCTCCCTATGAATTTCGTAGCTAGCCCAGCTCTGCAGCTCTAAAACTCATGCAAGATGAATGCCAGGGACAAGCTGTATCACAGAAGGTGTAATACACAATGCAGATTTATAAACCTGCAAAGTATAACAAATGTTAAATAACACAAGTGAACATGCCTGTTTGACCTAAACTAGAACCCCAGGTAACTATTACAGGCATTGTTGGTTTCTTGGTGCACATAGATGTGGCTGAGGTGCACAGAGACCTTACACTGCTGGACACAGAGGAAAATAATTAGAGGGAACACTGGTTGTAGACTTTCCAGGGGTAGAGCATGGGTATTCCTGTCCATCCACCCATGAATTTGACACAATCACAGATTCACTGAAATCAGTAAACCTGGGATCGCGCCAAAATAGTATGGCTCCCTGATCATAACGTAAGGAGGAGGAATATGTTTATTTCTCCTTGTTATTTCCTTTTTTATGTGAGAATCCTTCTGCATCACCCATAGAAAGAGGAAATTGCTTCTTAGGATTGTTTTTATGCCGAAAGGTATCCCTCCCTGCAGAAAAACAATTGTGCCAGTAAGACACAGGCATCCTTGCACAATGGTGCAAGGGTGCCTGCATTGGCGGTAAGTGCCTAAATTGCACTAGTGCATACAGAGATCTGAAGAGCATCATATCTTAGTAGATATGGCACAGTTCAGTTCACCCATTAGGGCAACAAAGCACAGCAACATTGCTTGTAGCACTGCGTTGCTTTCACTTTTAGTAAATATATCGCTTAGTATGCTCAAAAAGCACATACAAATTAGAAACATGAGATTGTTTTTGCAGGTTTAAGATTATTGATATAGCAGCATTTTAAATTTGGCTTAGTCTGTTTAATATAGTTGGGGGGGGGAGGGGCATGGTAAAAAGCATTACAGTAATCCAACCTGGACAGGATTACTACTTGGAACATGAGCTCGTGAGATATTTGATTTAGGTGTGAGGGCAATCTTCTGCGTCCGTGGTGCTTCTCACCTTGTCCTAGTTGCTTCGTCCATCCAACCTCATATTATCCATGTTTCATATTTTCTCTTATTGTCTGTACTGTTTCTACCTTACCCCTCTCTACCCAAGTTGTGTCTTCACAGTTCCCATGACCTCCTACTGTCCATATTTCTTCTTCCCTCCACCTCACACTCTCCCATTATTAATGTTGCTTTTTCACTGCTACGTACTATTCTCCCACGTCATAGCACTTTTTACCCTCCTGTTTTTCATGTGGCTTGTTCCTTCCCATCCTCCCATTGTCTGTGTTGATTAGAATCATGGTGTGCATGCTGCACCCCATCTTCCTTAACCCCTTCTGCGCTCATGACGAGCTGAGCTCGTCATGAGTTGCGCCGCTCGCACGCTCATGACGAGCTCAGCTCGTCATGTAACGCGGCTTTTTTAAAAACGCCGCGCACAGCCGGAAAACCGCTAGCTGCGATGCGGTTAATACAAAAAAGCGCTATGATGCAGTCAGTGCTGGCCCATCACAGCACTTTTTTTCTAACTATTAGCCTTTTTGTACAGCAGCCACGCTGCTTTATAACATGGCTAAAAGACATTGTCAAAGCCTGAGCTCGGACATATGCGACACCAATTTGCTTTGCCCATGCTTGTTTTCTCTCGGGTGTCAACCTGGTTCGAGAAATTTGACTCATTATGTAGAATGCAGACCCACAATGCCCTCATACATGACCTCTATCTTCAATTCTTCTTTCTTTTTTCCTTATCCTCCATCACCAGGAGGGTCGGAGGGTTGAGTGTAAAAATAGAAGAATCCCAAACTACAAAACAATAGTTACAGGTAAGTACTTGGTACCCTTTGCAGTGTGAAATCTGTTCTAGATTCACGTGCTGGACCCAGATTAAGAAACGTTATTTATCTCTTGTGCAGGAAGGTCTCATGAGGAAGTTGTTGCAAATATTGTTTGTTATTGTCTGCCCTAATGTGGTTTCAGGTCTACTCAATAATACTTTGTAAAAGTATGCTTAGTAGACCATGTTGCTGCATTCCAAATATCTTCCAATGACAAACTGATCAGGCTAGTGTAGCCTTCCCTTTTTCTTGCAGTCTGTGCTCTACTTTTAATGTCAAACGTTTTGGCTGTCATTTGGTAGCATATTTAAATTGCTTGCACAATCCTTCTTGTGATACTACCTTTAGTGAACTGGGTCCCCCATACCTCTGGGTCATGGGCTACAAAGAAATGACTACTTTTATAATATATTTCTAGAATGTGATAGATTATTGTCCTTCTTACATCCAATGTGTGCAGTGCTCATTCTCATGCATTAGTAGGATTCCGAAAAAATGAGAGTAGTTGTGTTGATAGATTGACATGAAAAGGAGACACCAACTTTGGTACAAATACAGGGTGTCTTCTAATGACCCCTCGGTCCTTTAGAACAATTAGGTATGGCTTCTCCACTGGCAGAGCATGTAGCTCACTAGCCTTCCATAAGGAAGTAATCACTTTTTAAAGCGCTGCTCTTAATGCGATGGGTTCAAAATGGTGGACTTACCAAACCTGCTAATGTATGATTTATGTTCCAATAAGGTTCTGTTACCCCATGTGGGGGAAATATTTTTAGCACCTTCTAGGAATCTCTTCATGACTGTTATTGCTAACAATCTTTTTTTGAGAACCCCTTTATTATATGCTGCAATGGCGGGCAGATGAACTGAGGCCACCTTACAAAAATATATTAAATATAGTATCATTACTGTTTCACTAGTTAATATATGCAAATTGTTATTTTTACCACACCCGTTTCAATATCTAGCCCACTTGTCTCAACCACCTTCATCTAGTAGAATCTTTTCCTGCTTCCTTGAGGTTCACCATGCATTTCACAAGCCCTCATAACTCTGAACTCAGGAACCAGGCTCCCAATTATAGAGTGTGAGGTTCAGGGTGAAATACGTTTCCTCTCTGTAATGTCAGTAGATCTTTGTATAGTGGCAATACCATATAGCTTTGTGAGATATCTCCATGGGGCATGAATACTAAATTTGTTTTGGACATCTGGGGAATGTCAATACAACTAGCAGGTTTTAAATTCGGACTTTGTTTGCCACAGTCGGGTTTAACGGAATGGAAGGAAATGCGTAAACACATTTCCTGTACTAGCTTTTCAACAGTGCATTTCTCGTAGACGGTAGATTATAACAATTGGCTGTGAAGTTTTGTTATTTTGTATTTTTGCATGTTATGAACAAGTCTATGTTTGGTTTTCCTGACAAACACTGTATGTGATATAGAATGTCCTGGATTAAGTCCAATACATGTGTAATGCCCACTTGTCGGCTTAGACTTTCAGCCGGAGCATTTTCTGCATCTGTCATGTAGGACGCTATCAGTATTGTTCTTTGTGAAATTGTCCCTCTCTATATTTCTTGTGCTACTTTCAAGAGGGGAAAGGACACTGTTCTAATTTGAATGTTTAGGTAGACTTTGTGGCCTTGTTGTCTAAGAATTTTCACAACCTTGTTCTGGATATGTACCATGAAAAGCCTTCAAAATTAGGAAAGCTCCTTTAGTTCAAGTAATTTTTGTGCTTTCCACATTCTCTTTTGGACCACTGGCCTCTGATGTTTAGTTTGTTCATGTATGCAATCCATAGAGGATGTGATGCATCTGTTGTTACGACAGCTTGCGGTGTCGGTTGATGAAATGCCTTCCCCTTATCATTTTTTTTTTAGTTCCATTGCTGTAACATTTTTTCCACTCTAGTTGAGGCACCCACCATATTGTTCCAATGTACCTCAATTTGAGACCATTAATCATTTCTTGAATTGGCCTCATATGGAATTGAGGACTTAGAATCAACTGGATACACAAAGCCATAATTACCCACAATGCCATCATAATCCTTGTTGTTAGAGATGGAGACATCTGATGAAAATGAGTCAAGTGCTGCAATGAAGTTGCTCTCCACAAAATTGGTTTGGCAATACACATTGTGGTATCTAATGTCACTCTCAGGATGGTCTTTTATTTTCTCTGGGGTCAACAAGAAGTGTTTTAGATTGATCATGAAGTCAAATTGAACAAGTATAGGCAAAGCCAATAGATTTCTTGTTTTGGTTTATGGTAAAACTTTGGTTAGAGTGGGGTCAGAATTTAAAGAGAGTGTTGAGGAGACTTTGAGACAACACCCCACCCTGCTCCGGTGGAATTTTGTCGCTCAATAACCTGATCCCTAAATACAAGGATGTTGTCTGGTATCTGCATCTCTAAAGCTGCTTATGGATTTGTAAATGAAATCTATCCATATCCTGGGAACTTACCTAGCACACCTCTGAACCAATGACAGAAAAATAGAATCTAAAATGGAGGTCACATATGGGGGCATTGTGGACTTATAGTCAATATTATAGTGAGCCAAACAATCCTATCCAGGTTAACGCCCAAGAGACAAAAAAACAACTACTTCACACAGAAGCATAATGTGTAAATCTAGAAATATAGAATATATTCAACAAAAGAGAACTGACTGAGAAAAACAAGGGTACTGAGTGAAAGAAAAGGTAAAGAGAGAAACAATGGGGAAAGAAAGAAGAAACAGAGAGAGAAAGAAAGAAAGAAAGAGAGAAAGAGAGAAAGAAAGAAAGAAAGAAAGAAAGAAAGAAAGAAAGAAAGAAAGAAAGAAAGAAAGAAAGAAAGAAAGAAAGAAAGAAAGAAAGAAAGAAAGAAAGAAAGAAAGAAAGAGTCACATGGTCGCTAGGGACATTTTCGACATCTTTAAGTTAGCATGTAGCAGGTAGCCATGATGCTGTTGTTGCTCACGACACTACATGTCTTTATTTTTGCGAGACTCTGTGTATGCCTTTCACATGAGAACTCTCTGCTGTGCTCATTCTCTGCCTGTTCCTGGAGTTTAGTCTTAACATTGTGAGCAAGGTTGATAAACACTGACTCTTGTTATTCTGTTGTGATCAGGCCCCAGCACTTAGACAACACATACCAATGCAGCTGTTTTTGCTGGAGACTCCTACTTTGATATTATGGGGATGCATGTTTAGGTAAGACACACTTGGAGAGGAACCTTTCCACGGAGAGGAGCAACCTGCACCTGTGAGGTAGAAATACGATCTATGGCCTGAGGTCTGGGTCTGCTGACAAAAGCCAGAGATCTTCTGTTATATAATAATACTTCTGCTTACCAAGGGGAGAGAGCATAGGCACTGGAGTCCTTTCTCCATAGTCTTCGTATAATGACATCTCCCTTTACGATATATGGCCTTGCTGCAATGCTAACTGTATTGACATTATGTATTTTGCTACTGGTTGTGGCACGTATACTGCATTTTAGAGCACGTTAGTTCAAATAAATATTTTAAACTATCTCCGTGTATCTGTCAGATCTTATTGTGGACAAGTACGAGAGTGAAAGCGAAAAGGTGTGTCTTGTTACCTAGATTCCTGAGCGATCCGGGAGTGTTGTGTTCTGGGGTGTCTAATCATTGCTTCCTCTGTTTTGTGAGTAGAAGAGCAAGTGAGACACTGTAGCTAGTCGGTCCTGGGCTTGTGGGAACTAAGGCGGCAGGAAGGCTTAGCCCCTATACACCGAGGTTCCATAATCCTGAGCAAAGTTCTTTGTATGTGCAGAATCCCTGCAACATGGCATCAGCAACGTTTGGTCTGGAACTTATTCACGAGATCCCTGAGAAGCGCTTTTGCTTGTCCACTAAACCCTCTTACGAGTTACCAGAGATGTCCTGGGTGGATTTACCTCCTATATTTGAGATTATAGGTTTTTCAAGCTTTGATTTTAACAGGCTTTGTTTTTCTTCTTTGAAACCCAATGTTGCACTACTGATTTCCTTCTTTTCCACTCTGTTTCAATAATGGCTATTGCTATTGCTGCTCATAATCGCGCTTGATAATCTCAATGGGGTAACCCAGTAAAGTGCAGACACTGGGGATAGGTACAGTATAGGAACAGTGGTTCTGCCACCTAACAACCTAAACTTTTATGTCCCTCTTTCCAGAAGGGATTTACAACATATGTATAAGTAGCACACAACTGAAAAAATTACAATTTAAATTCAACAAATCTTTTTGTATTTGAAAAATGTGTAGATTAGACACAATAATCAAATAACATACACAACAAAGTACACATGAATACTTACAATAGTGACATGAAATGGTGACAGATTGGGACAATACACACCACAATACTCCACAAATATTTACAAGGAAACAAAAACACAACATGAAACATCTATTTCTTCATTATGGTAATAGCAATCACAAAACACTCTAGCAAGACCTCTTCAATTATATAGATCTTGTTGGGCTAAAAAAAATGCTAGTTCTAAAATGTGGACGTTTCGAGTCCTACAAATGCGTGTGTTTCAAAAACATCCCAATGGGGTCTTCTTCAGGACAATAAACTGTTGTGTATGCCCTGTTTAGGAAGAAAGAGAATGGCTAGTTTTAGATATCAGTCTGCGTTTGTAAAAGAAGGTTGGAAAAATGTGCCTGGACAACAAGCTCACCATCTTGAATGAATCAATAGATTGCACTGTTCGTTAGATAAAATTAACATGTTGCCATCTAAAAAGTATGTATGCAACACTTCTGAAGTTAGTGCAGCCTCTAACATTCGCTTTTCTAGCATGATGCTTCTGGAGACATTTGTAACACCTCAATAAATAGTTAACAAGTCTTTTAAGGTTGGTATTCTAGTTTATTAAAGTTGGATGTTATATCTAAGGTATCCAGATTATTGAAACTGTCCCTTACCCCCTCAACAACGTACATCAAACATTGCAAAGACAGTAGGGAACGCCTTTGCCTCCTTCAAGAAAAGAGACATGTGATCCATCAGAAACTGGCTTCACAGGGAAGCCCTGACCTGCACGGGTCTGCCAAACATTAAAGCACACTTTGCATGTTCTCCACCCAGGCTGCATGGCAGCCTGGGTGGAGAACATGCCCAGGCTTCCATTCCCTGTCTGAGGGCTGATCCACGGTGCTCAGACCGCATTGCAGCGTTGTGATTGGCTTAGGGATTGTGGGTGCTTCCTGTTAGCAGAGAAGTCAGGAAAAGAGGAAGGAGAGGATGGAGGTGCCAGCCGGCTAGCAGGCAGGTAAGTGATCCTATTTTTTTAACACTACCCCTCCCCCCTTCCCACTCCCTTCCTACCCCCCCCATACTGATTTGCGGTAGCAGCCGCTACTGCTACTTAGCAGTTATATTTCTCTCAAAAACACACGCACAAAACACTGCCACAATTGATTGAAAATCGTAAAGCAATAGAACAACCCCACATTCCATGGCCCGAACGTTCTCATTATTTTGTTATTGCTGTAGGCCATGCACTCCCAAAATACAAATACTCCTGGCTATGTACGGCCTTAAGTGGGGCTTCATTGCGCCTTGGAGTTGCTGTGTGGGTGCCACAGAGATCTTCTACTGAATGATCAATTAAAAAAAAATCTTCAAAATCCAAGAATTGCTAAATTTGAAAGTGCACATAAAATCTACTGATTGCGAGGTAGAAATCTTTACATTCAGCTTTGTGATACCCCTACTGGGCAATAGCACCAAGTCAACCATTCCTCAAATGTACAGAGCTCTAGGAAGGAATCAGTCCCAGAGTCTCTCCTTAAGAACTGCCAGAACACTACCTTGGAGTCCAGGATTCACGCCCCACCAGAGAAGAACCGTAAAGTAACATTATCACTCTTTCCTACTGCCCATGGACTTTAATGATAAACTGATATACTCCCTGGCGTTCAGTGGATAGTTTACAAAAAAGGTGCTTGATTTAGTGTTTGGCCGACAGTATATTCTGTTGAACACATGGCAGAGTAACCTGTCCGCCAATCCTTCAGTCCACCTGCCTCATTTAGAAATAGGCTGACCTTATGTTTTCCATCGCCAGAGCCCCCATTGGCTCTGTTTACATTAAAAATAAACTGCCTCCGAAGGCCCCGATAGAGTAGGGGCTGTCAGAGGAAGGACATTACACCGCCCGCCCTATTTAGGGTTGACAGAGTAATGTTTTTTTCCACCGTCAGAAAAACCCTGTGTGAGGAAAAGAGAAAACGAGAAATGACCCTCACACTTTGGGTGAAACTCCCAAGGTATGGGGTCATTAGTTTGTTTTTTTTAAACAAACTCTAGCTTTGGGAGTCTGTTTCTGAAAAACAAAAACATAAAAGTTTAAAGTTTGGTGAATGACCGTTAAAACCTTCAGCAGCTATCCCTAAAACTTTTACTAAATCACAAAATTTGACAGGCAGTAGTGCATCAGGATGGCAGAGATAATGTATTGTCCATCAAATGTTGAACCTTTTAGTAGCTTTTAATATTAGAAGGCTATTTTATATACTATTTTGCCTGAATTTCTCTGTAAATATTCCTTTTACTCTTTAATGTTTGTGCTTGCTGAACTATGTCCCACTCTTCACTTCTGGACCTGGCGCCTCTTGAGTTTGGTCTGAGCTTCTAAATGTGATCCAAAAAGGCGTACTCCAAGAAGGCGGACTCGTCTCATTACGCCTGTGGACTTGTCCATCGCTGGAGTTGAACCAAAGCACCACAAGCCACTGCCCTATCCCTGCGCTGCCAGCCTGCCTGTCACAAAGAAACTAGCTTCATAAGGAGGAAGAGGATGGCCCAGACAGGGTGACAGGTTCATTGATGGGGAAGACGATAGCTGCAGGGGGAAGGTGGAGTGATGGCTGGAAGCAGGGAGGCACGGTCCATGACTGGAAAGGAGAGAGTGGAATGGGGTGTGTAGGAGAAGAGGGCTAGGATGGAAAGAGACAGGGTCAGTGATGGGGAATGAGGGTACTGCACAGGGATTGGGAGAGAGCGGGTCTCGAAGTGGGGCAGACATTAGGGAGGGGCTGGAGGAGTGAAAAAGGAAGGGTGACAAGAGAATAGAGTGCATGATAACTGCAGAGACACAAAAGAAAGGGGTGCAGACAATGGGGTGATATGTGAGTGACACATAGGGAGCAAGGCCGAAGATGAATGACTAATGTCTTTGTGTGTGTGAGCATCAGTTCCCTGCAGGAGGCAGTAGGGTTCAGAGAGGCAAGGTCACTTTAGGAAGGAGGGCAGTGGCAAGTGCGTGGTGAAGCGGTGACTGATGGGAAAGAGGAAGTGGAGTAGGAATGCAGAGAGAACGACAGTGACATGTAGAGGTAGAAGAGGCACACACCCTCTGCACTCCCGCTGTGCACGAGTCTACCCAGAATAAGCAAAGAGACAGCTGCAGAAATAAATGCGCAAGGATTGAGGGACAGAAGGCAAAGAGTCAGGGACATACACAAAAAGGCGAAAGGAACTAGACTTTTACATACACAAAAAGAGAATGACAATAGGAAGGTACTTACATCCAGCACAAATGCAACCAATTCTTTTCTCCCAACTCCACCCCCACCTCAGGCTCCCCCTCCTCCCAAAACCCAGTAGTTGTTCAATGTGGCAAATTGCAACAACAACAAAAAACAATACTACTCGGTGACAAGCAAAAAAGTGAAGTTGGGCTGTTAAAGGCAGGCGGGGAGTGAACATGCCAAGGTGAAAAGGAAATCACATCGGGGTAAGCCTATGTAGGTGCCTTCCTTGGGACCCCCAGGAAGGCACCGCAAAGGAAGGCAGGTTTGAGTTTATCATACCTTGCTAGTGAAATGGTGAAAATCAGCAGCGGTTGAGTTGAACTTGAAAAGGAGCAGTGCCCACTTCTAGAGGTTACCCCCACAGTCTGCTCTTAGCTGCATTCACACTGTGTACTGTTTCTTCCTTTAGGCAGTGCTTAATTTGAGCCAGTGGTTCCCGAGGCTCAGCACTGGCACTTTATTGATAAAACCAGCACTTATGACAGCCTGCCACACGGTAGCACTGTTTTTCTAATTTTGTAATGATTACAATTGTTTAATAATTCAATTTACATAAAAATGACTAATACCAGCAACCCAAAGCTATAAGAATAGCTTGGGCCGCAGGTGTTAGTCATTTTTAATCTATATTAGAAGTTACCTGTAGGAGTGTGATTGTTAGTTGTGTTGGTACTGTCATTAGCAGCGCTTGCAAGGGCGATGGGTGGTACAACCTGCAGGAGTCTCCCAATATGGGCCCTGGCTCTTATTTATTTTTTTACAAATTAAGCACTGCCTTTAGGCCAGTCCAGCTTCCCTCTTTCTGGACCATAGGGCAGTACACTAAGTGCCCAGAACCTTTGGCTGAGAAACTCTCTTGAATGATGGTGGACGGATGCATATAGTCTACTGATGACAGGTATACAGCTCCAACATCCATTGCGAGGAATGTTTGGGAGCTTACAGTGTCTGGCGCACCCCCACCATCCAACCAACACAGCCCAGACACATAACCCTAGACCCCGACTGGAATAACTAGGAGATGCAAGCGACAGGTAGGTAATCCAAAAGGATATTAGTAAGGCTCTTCTATGTTGTAGCATGGATTTCAGCATGGACCTCCACAAAAACTTTTCTTTTATATGTGACGTTTCGCATGTGTCAACCATGCAATGAACCGTCTTTCTTGGAGCAGGAAACTTCAGAAATATCCTGCAAATGACTCCTGACTCTGATATGCTATCTAATACTGAGATTCTTGGTTCCCCTCGACTGATCTCTGGGTATATATTTAAACTCTCTTGAAACGTGAATGCATTTACACAGACCTTCCTAAAGCTGTGGCTCCTTTTACAAATTGTGAATATAAAAGTATGTATTATTTCTAGGGCTATTTTGACCAGTGTGGGGTTTTCATATACTTTTAGTTCTAGCATAAGCACACCTTTTCATTTTACTAAAATTATATACATTTCATCTTTATAGGGGCTATCAGCCAGCGCTCTTCGTTCATTGCTCTGTTATCGTTTCATTCACGTTTTCTACCAGTACCACCTACTGTGCATACCGCATGGGGAAATGGGTTACCCACTTCAGCCACTGACAAACTTCCCTGTGAGTGGCTGCATCCTGCCATTCAAAAAAAAGCACATCTGAACACAACGTAGTTATTTTTTACTTCAAGACAGTTTCCTTTTTGCCTATGGATGAAACCCAGTAGCCTTCTCAACAGTAAGTTGTGCAAAACCTATTACAAAATAAGGACTGACAAAACCAAAAGGCTAATAGCCAACTCTGGACCTATTGGCTTTGCCAATGCTTGTTCTTTCTTTTCAATTGCCTATCCTCATTCGCCAGCTTGTGTTTCCTTTGTATCCTCCGGAAGCTTCCTCTTCTTGGCCCTTGTGTGTTTATTACTTGTCCCTGGGACTTGGACTATTCATCTGACTTGGTTCCTTCGAGCCAAGGAAAACAAATCAAAGACGTATTCACGACGTTTGTGAGATTCTCATTGTAAGTGAAGGATTACATCAGCCCTCCTGAACTGCCATTTAATCCTTCACTGAGCATCTCTTCCCGCTCGCCCTCCTCGTCAGGAGAACTCGCAAACTTCTGTTGAAGCTTCCATGCATTACTTTAAGTTTACTTTTTGAGTGAAACCAAGTGCCAGCCTTGTTAAACTTCCAAAGTTTCCGGTCAAGGAACCTGTTACCGAATATAAAGATAAACTTTGGAACCTTAAATTAATTACATAAAATTCTCTGGAAAGTACTAAGCATAACAGGGCATCAAAGCACTACACAAACATAATTATATATTTTTAGAACTGGTGAGGTATGACTCCAGCTAGTAAAATCAACAAGAAATGTTAAGATATTGTTTAGGACAATACAATAACAAAAAATGAAGCCAACAGGAATATCTAATGGCCTAAAAGAAAGAAGACAGTTAGTTCCAGTGCTCAATTTGAGCCGGAGGTTTCTGGTGATTGGCACCGGCACTTAATAGTCAACAGCAGCGATTGTGACAGTCTGCCACAAGGTGGCGCTCGGTGTCTATTTTAGAGATGACCACTACAACAGTTCATTCTTAATTCAACATAAATTTTAAAAAATGACTATTCCCTATCACCCAAGCCAATCTTATAGTTTCGGGGGCCTGGAATATCCCGAAATGTCACACTGATAGGAGTATGATCGTTAGTAGCTGTGTTGTTAACATCATTGGTGGCGCTGAGAGGGGCATTGTGTGGTGCAAGTTGCAGTGGCCTCCTGACAACAGCACCGGCACTCATTTTTTATTTATTTTACAAATTAAGCACAATCACTGCAATCTATATATACCAATTTTTGAATGCTCTATTGGGTAATTCCTCACTGAGAGGCTGATACAATTCTTCCATTAGATGAAATATTTAGGTCCTACATTTTTCAGAATATTGGGACCAAAAAGCGTGCTGGAACCTTCTGTCAGTTGACAGTCCATTCCCTTTTGTTCTAGAGAAAGAGCGATGCTTCCGCCCTTCGAAGGGCGGCTGCTGGTGGGAGGGATCAGTGTAAACTACACCTTTTTTAGGTCTCGCCAGCGCAGCACACGTGCGCTGCGAAGGCAAAATGACCTTTTGCAATCGCTTAGGGTTTTCAGCCAAACATGCAGGCGTTCCATTGCCTTCAATGGCAAAGCAAGCACGTCTGGTGATTCACTTGCGGGAGCGAGCGCCGCCATATGGTAGCAATTATTGCTCCCGCAAGTGAATCGCGCAGCCCCCTCCTTCCGCCTGCTAGCGCGCGAGGTGCGCGTGCGCCTCCCCCTTCTGCCACGCGAGGTACGCGTGCTTGTTACTTAGTTTGACCTCAACGTCTAAAACAGCGGGGCGCTTTGTTAGAACATACCCAGCCTAATGAATCAATTGCTAAGGGCATCCTGCCCTTTTAAATCGTAGCTACGTATATCCGGCTGCAGTATGTTCCAGACGAAAATAGCACTTTCTAATTACAGCACATTTATGCACAGTACACACATTTTCCTATGATTTATGCTTTAAAGGAACTTGTGTGAACTTGTAACATGAATGAGCGCAGGAGGGTGACGCTCCGCAAACTTTCTTGCTCTATTATTTACACGGTGGCCTAGCAAGAGTCGGGGCGGTCGGGGTGGCTCCCCCCTTACATGCGTTTGCCGCGGGGCGGCAAAGGAAAGAACCGCCACGGGCGGCAGTGTCTAGCTATGCCACTATATTTACGACATCTACTCTAGGACAAAAAGGCGCAGAGCTTTTTTTTCATTGACTGGGTTCTTTTTAGCACATTGAGTAGTTTGCACGGAGCTGCAGGGACTTACCATGACACCAGTAGATCCATTGATAACCAAAGCATCCGCCTGTTACACAACGAGGCTGCATTTTGAGCACATTTCATTTTTGAGAAAAAAGTATGTTCTGTTCAGGAATTGACTGCTCAAACACTTACTTAGAGTTTATAACTTGGCCAAATACTCCTTCTGATACGCAAGTGAGTGGTGCTTCACACAACCACCAATCAGAGTGCATGAAAAAAAGTATGAAAATTGTGATTCCTGGGTAAATTAGGGGTGGCGGCGTGGGAGCAGCGTGAAAGGCGTGGCTGAAGAGAACTAAATAATCTTTAATTATGTTGGTTTATCACCTTTAGGTAACAGCATACAACATAACGCATACCTTAAATGAAAAATAAACGCAAGGTAAACTAGTTAGTGGGAAATATGCTATTTTACGTTATGAAACCTCTTTTGATTAATACGATCACTGCAGATATCTGTCGGTGTAACCAGATCTGAATCCTGGTTGGTGTCGTGGGGAACAAGGACTTGTGTATTTTTAGTACTACGAGGTCTATCCTGTGGCAGAAAGCCCTGTGAATGCATTATTTTAAACTAGCATTAGCACAGTATGAGATTGGCTGCCACAATTGTGCAAAAGATTTAGTTTTACGATTAAAAAAGCTCTTCTAAAATATAAAGTTTAATAATAGACAAACTGGACCTAGCCCAAACATTTTTGTAACTGTCCATTAAAAGCACACGTTGGTAACAACCTCACCATACCTCTGAAAAAGAATAAAGCTTTGTAACCAGGAAGCTTCAAAGGGCTCCAATACCGGCCTCTTTACATTTTCTTTCAGACGGCCCCCTAGCGAAAATGCTTGCTGGGAGCTGTTTCTGTTAAAGTAAAAAAATATGGGCAAGTCATGCCCCACAGATCCTGTCCACTTTGACCTCTGCACACAGTAGAGTGACCACATGGCATCAAAAGCCATATTTACTGCTAGTCCTGGCATTGGCGCTCTTTTCACAGTATGTATATGCAACAACTCACCCGGTGTCGCCTTACAGTGTCCTGGAAGCGTTTGAACCAGGCCGCCTCCCTCCACCCCTCCCCCACCCCGGCAGATTGGGATGTTTGACAGCGATGATGCACATTTTGCGCTGCACAATTTGAAAGGGCTCTTGGTCATTTCCTCATGCGAGTGAGGAAACAACCCTGCAGGTGTCGGGATTCCTTTGCTCCGATGCCGTGCATGTATACACCAACATCGCGGGGTGCAGACATTGTTTGGCAGCTAGTGCACTGTATGCACACATCTGGTCTTGCCCTACACCCAGGAGGTGCATTTTAGAGGGCGGCGGGTGTGTGGGGGTCTCTGTGGTGCCTGAAATTAATTCCTTGCCTGCCACTGCTGTCACACACTTCACTTCGGAGTCTGGACAGCTGGACCAACCTCTGGTCTCAGAATGATTGTAGTACATCGATAGGTCAATAACATTGAGGAAGAGCGTCATTAATCTGCGTCATGATGCAATTCCAGGTAAAATCACAGACGATATAAGGACAACCGCCTAGTTGTACTTCCAAGGAGAAATCACAGCACATCAATGTGTGGATGGATGCAAGATAAATCAGGTAACTGTGGGTCTCAGTAGCCGGAAAAGTCAGGAGCCGATGTATTCATTAAGTACACTGTAAAGTCTTGTTATTCGATCCAGCATCTGATGCATAGCTTCATGTCCGAGATTCAAGCCGAAACAGCGTAACGTGAAACTATGCATCAGATGCTGGATCGAATAAGAAGACTTTACAGTTTAATTAATGAATACCTCGGCTCCTGACTTTTCCGGCTACTGAGACCCACAGTTACCTGATTTATCTTGCATCCATCCACACATTGATGTGCTGTGATTTCTCCTTGGAAGTACAACTAGGCGGTTGTCCTTATATCGTCTGTGATTTCACCTGGAATTGCATCATGACGCAGATTAATGACGCTCTTCCTCAATGTTATTGACCTATCGATGTACTGCAATCATTCTGAGACCAGAGGTTGGTCCAGCTGTCCAGACTCTACGCCCTGTAGGAGGGCTAGTTCTTTCTCCGCCTTTTTGAAAATAAGCATCCTCGGTCTGTGTCCCTGTCTTCTGTCCTGCTGAAGACCCCATTGCAAGGGATCAATTCAAGCCTGCTTACAGAAAGGGGTCGAAACGTCGACTATTTTCCTGTGTTTCCAGCTTCATTCCAACAATTATGTTATTCATTACACTCATGAAGCCTGTTGTTTTTTAGGTTATAATTGAACCTATGGTCATTTACATCTAAGTTGGAATATTTGTTTATCTACTATTGTGTGGCCTTCTGGCCCTTTTTTCTATGTCACTTACCCCTCCCTATACTCACTGCACATTCCCCTTCCCCTTCCCAGTGCACGGTAATCAATAAGTTTTTATCTTTGTAATATCAATTGTTACCCAATTTTTTTTGGCTTAGCTTCATTGCAATTAAAACAATGTTAGCAGATTGACTCTTTTGTTTATATATTTGGACTACCAGTTGTGGTTTACAAATATCTTTGTGTGTGTTTACTGGGACCCCTTTCTCTCAGTGCCTTACCTACCCAGGTCCCAGTGACGCTATTGGGTGAACCCCCCTTTTGCAAGCTACAGTATGAAGTCACCCCTCCTCATGGTATTGCGTCACTGCCCCAAGGCAGACGACTTGGGATATGCCTCTGGAACATGCACATTTTCCCCACAATCAGACACACCGTCTTTGCCAGGTACACACACAAAGCTGTTGCGCAGAGAAGACCGGCAGTGCCAGGTCCCTAATTTGGCCCCAGGTAACAATTGCCAGTAAATGGACAATCCTAGGGTTCCATTACAAAAACACTTTGCAGTAGTGCAAATACCCATGCACCGTTTCTGGTGCTTGAGTTATATGAAACGAAGCAAACAGTATATGGGCAAACATGATACAAACTTGATATTGAAGCTGTGCTAACATAGTAAGATTTTTTCTTCTACCTTGGCACTATTCCAGAAGTTTCAGGCAGGCCCCAGGCAGAAAGGCTAAATGTCACACATCGCCTTTAAGCGAATCCTAACTTTAGAGCCAGCAGTACTGTTAAGACTTGTAATGCTTGTTTTCTATTGTAAGAACGGATATGCATTCAAAGTCCTGTTGATCAAAAAACATGGCCGGTTATATGTGTCACTTACTGCATGGGAACAATTCGGCAGCTATGTCCAGAGAAAGGCACCCTTTGCTTTTTTCACCATGTATTTTTTCCAGTTGTGACGTTTTGTGCAGAAACGTAAAGGTAGTATTACAACTTTCTGCAATAAGATGTTGGCGTCTGTCTTATATGTTCTGTCACTTATGACCATACAGAATTTCTGGACTCTAGCGTCAATCATAGATAGTAGCCAAAAACACTCATGTCAGGTGTGATATGATGTCTTTAGCTTTACTCTGATTTTGTTTTTTAGATTCTCCGACTTGCAGTTACGCTTTTTTTTAACAACCCACTTGGCAGAGGGAGCTAGCTTGGCAATGTAAATTAGAATTAAACACTACATGATGGTAAAATTTAGCTAGAGCATTGGTATGTTGCCATAAGAGCTTAACACTAGGGTCCGCAAGAACAGACATACTATTTGAAATGAACATGCTGATCCTTCTATTGTAGACTTTCCAAGCCTAAAAACTAAAACTTGTAAAAAAAAGTATTTAAAATAAAACGGTCAGTTTGGTTTTTTCCATTTCAAAATGTATAATTCTTTAACTTGGCCTTACTTAAAAGTGCTATCTGGCACATTCTAACTGCAATGTTTCTCTGTTCACACGATTTTCCCAATTACTTGTCCATTTGCATCTGGAAGCAGCCAAGCTAACAGACAAAAAACATACTAAACGTCGAAAGCTTATCGCTACCACATGGTATCTGTAAAGGGCGAATTTTGCCGACAAAGACATAATTAGTCAACCACTGAGGCGAAAACAAAGGTGGATGTCTTGGCATCTGGGGCGAACTGTTTCCAGAGAGGCGCTTGAATACATTTTAGGACTATCACTTAAGGTTTATGGGCTTACAACCATTTCAGTGAACTCAACCATACACAAATTAAGTTCAAGCTCAAAGAACAAAAGCATGCCTATAGCCTTCTTTTTAACCTATCAAACCCAAGACTTTCTCAAAAGAGATCGGAATTTCAAACAGAACCGCAAGAGCTAGGCCCCATTAAATGTGCAAGACCATCAGTCAGTCCTGGCATTTTAGCCCATGTATAAATGCACCCCCCTTTCGCAGGTGGTAAAAGCGAAACTTCAGCTCCCAAAATGCAAAGCGCTATTGGTCAAAAATGCCACCGTTGGCAAACCCATGACATCGTGGTACTTGACAGATATATAAATAAACTATAATCAGGGCCACTGGAATTATTCTGCAGGAGAGGGCCATATTATGCGGCAGGGTTGAGTAAATTATGCGGCAAGAAAAGTCAAATTATGCGGCATAACGCAGCACATTTTGCAATAGTATTACTTCATTATTTTGGTGCATTCCCCGCCACAACGCCCCTTTCCCCATCTCTGTAGTTAGGCACTCACATTGCGAGAGTGATTAGCTATGCCAATGCTTGTTAATATCATTATCTTCCACTGTACTAACATGCTACCCATGTGTGCTTCAGCTCCAACAAATGAATTTATTTATTTAGACCTTGATCTAAGGTCAACAATATTAAATCAACAGAAAATATAGAATTTTAAAATCGAATGCAAATTACATGACATCTTAAAAACATTTAGAAGAGTATTTTTAAAATGTAATGCTTCGGAGCATTTTAAGACATCGTCCACAGAGATAAACAGGAAAAAACAATAGTGGCATACTAATGTTGACATGGCCATGTATCACCTTGCCACCTTCATGCAGAGCAACCCTCCCGCTCCCAGTCAGTTTTCTCTAGACCAGTGCAACTAGATCAGAATGGAGCATCTGTCCTTTCTAATCCCAACACAACACTCATCCCTATGAGGCATGGCTTCCCTGTACAAGTGCCTCTGTAAGAGCTTAATTTGAGCTGGTTTGTTTAGTTTGGAGATGAGAACAACAGCAGTTGTTTATTAGTTCAATATACATTAAAAATGACTAATATATGCCGCCCAAGCCTTTCTTATAGCTTTCGGTGACTGTTGTAATCCGAATTGTCACACCTTTCGGAGTGTGATGGGAAATAGTTGTGTTGTCACTGGCTGCACAGGAGGGGGGAAATGAATTGTGCAAGCTGCAGTGGCCTCCTGATGGGGCTATGGGGCGCGTGCGCGCACACACACACACACTTTACAAATTAAGCACTCTGTGGCACCTGTTCATTTATCTCCTAACACAAAATGCCCCCTCCTTTTGGGCCAGGCGTTTTCTCCGACCCTACACACGTATGCTCTTTTTTGAACTTTTTCCATCAGGTCTTATACAATGTAATATATATTGCAGTTTGGCAGGTTTTCTTTCTGACCCAATGCAACATAACCTATGTCACATATGTCCCTATGGGGTAAGTGTCCTCTTTGCCTACATTGCAAGATGCATCAGTATAGAGTATAAACATTCTTCATAACAAGCATTAGCAATAACAATGCTTTTGGCTTCTATTTTGGGGTCTGTTGAAAACATTTTTTTTTAATCTGCTGTGAAAAAAACAACGCAAAATTATATTTTTCTGTATAGAATGCATCTATGAGATAAAACAAAAATTCTGGGTGATGATTTAGTGTCCATTTATGAAATGAAATAGCCTCCCATGCATAGCATAGCAACCACTCGATAGGAGGCGGAGTGATACACCAGTCAACAGAATGAGGTGGCAGGAAAATCCTCATGGGATGGAGCTAAAGCTCATTTTAAGTACATTTAAAATAATTGGTAACAGTATGTCACTCCAACAGCTAGGCTGTCAAGCCAGACCAAATAATGAAAGAACGAATGAATGAATGAAAATGTTTATAAAACACACTATGTGGTAAACCAGAGATTTGGCGTTACCATAGCTTAGCTGTATCTTTAAACCCTTGAAATGAAGTTTCCAGCCAGCACTGGCAAGCGTATTTCCTTTCCTCCTGTTCTTCATTACAATTGTCAAACAAGCGCTACCTGGACACAGGATAGCATCTTTCTAATTTTTTTCATGACCGTTCCAATTTTTGGATTATTTTAGATGCAAAAATACAGCATCAAGGAAAAAAAAACATTAAAGAAAGGAAATACACAAATACACAAATAAGAGTGAGGGTGGGCATGATTTTACTATATCAAAGGGATAAAAAGCGTGACATCACCAGCACTTAAACCCCAAGGTACAAATCATATGAATTCTGACAATGACAGCCCGTTTTTAAACAATTCTTAAACGTGCAGGGATCAGGCAAAAACAATCAGGGATTAAAACTATCAAAAACAAAATTCATGCTAACTATCGAAAAAGCAGCTCCAGAGGTTTCAAACAGGAATGGAAGGGGGGCAACTGCATCTCTAAGCCAGGCCTGTATGACACCCCATAAGGTCAGGAGCATGGATGTCAAGAAGCAACTGACCACAAGACTAAGCTCCCAAACCAGTGGTGGGCAGAAAGGAAAACTGGAATCCTGCGAAATGCACGGACAGTTCTCTTAAAACAAGTGTAACATCATTTTCAGTCACTCAGGCCTCCCATGTATACGAACTTGTATTGCAAAACTGACTGAGGAAAGTAAAATGAAGAGTTTAAAACTGAAGAAAGTTCTTTGAGATGCAAAATGAGGAAGGTGCCCTTTGTGCTGCCCTGAGAAACAGTAATGTCGGCAAAAAACTTCAAAATAAAACCGAAGAGCAGTGCTTCAACATTTAGATAAAAATGATGTTTTACCATAGCAACAGGATTGAGGATGCATATATCGTTTTAGTAAAAATATCTGTATAAGATGAAAATTGTTTTAAATTAGTTCAACTTTAAATATCAACAGGTTCACATTCCGCCGCAGATATGTTTTCTTTGCAAGATGTATCCGCTAACAAAAAAAGGATGTCATGTAAGGTATATAGACCATTATGTCACATTTATAATGGTCTCCCATTTCCTTGAGTCACATTCTGGGGCACTTCTAGTATATTAATGTTGGAAAACGATCAGATGACAAGGCATAGTCTAAAATCACAAGCACATCTGCATCGCTACAAAGCATGAGCCTCCCAATGAATGTTACGTTGGCAAGTCTGCACCCCTTGCCCACTTTGATATCAAATGAAAGCCCCAGTTGGTCCGGCTCGGGGTCTCTTCTTACCTCCAGGAACTGGGCGCTGACTTTAAACTCGGGTGCGGCGAGGCCCTCCTCTCGCGCCCGCTGCTGGCGCTCCCTGATGCCGCTGAAGAGGTGGGTGATGGCGCGAGGGATGATGCCTTCCATCTCGGGAACTATGTTCATGTCGAAGCCTGTGCCCATGGTATACGTCTTGCCCGACCCCGTCTGAAAGGAAAGAGGACAACAGTGTATTACTCAAGTGCCCGGACGGGGCTAAGGCAGGATGACTCAAGCTGGCAAGGTGAGGTCAGAGGGCATAACCAGGCGGAAGGATACGGTGTTTATGGAAAACTGACACAGGCTGAGTGCCAGGATTGAAATACATTAGTAAAACTGTGGGTAGAAATAGGAGCATTGAGCATTTGTTGAGCAAGTTCTTGAGCTTTATTTCATGCTGTGTATTCGATGCATTGTTATAAATGCCAATAATGGCATTGCTAAAAAAAAACGGCATAGGGACTTGAGTAATGGAGCCGAAGGGTTCGGCATGGCTCCCGGTACTAAACCACACAGCCACTGACGCAGGCGCTCTAGCAGGTAACTGAGTAGTTGCGCAGCGGTAATAAGACATGGGGTGGCATGTATAGAATGAGAGTCTGGGGCAGAGCTCTACTGGAACGGCAGGTGTTGAACCTTCCATGTGGCTGATGTCAGGGACTACTGTACATTAGTATAGCTGGAATCTGCAAGCCCAACTCTTTCCTCCTAGAGTCGATCCTCCCATGTGACTGGACAGACCACTATTGCATTCTGGACGATGATCGTCAATGCCTCCCTTACGCATGGTGCTATCCCGGATTGCCTTAAGGCGGGTCATGTTACCACGATCCTAAAGAAACCAAATGCAGATCCCACGGACCTTCTTAATTTTCGCCCTATCACTAACATCCCCACCTTGGCAAAACTCCTGGAGAAATGTGTGCTCGCCCAACTGTGTTATCACATTGAACAGTTTCCGCCCAGGCCATAGTACAGAGTCGGCACTAACGCACATCGTGGATGATGCGCTGGGTATACTGGATCACAATAAGTCATGCCTTTTGATCCTCCTGGACCTTTTGTCAGCATTTGATATTGTCAAACATGATCACCGATTTGACTTCCTGGAACACAGGATGGGGCTGTCTGGGCCTGTATTAATTTGGTTGTCTGCATTCCTTAAGAACAGACCCCAAAGCTTCAAGATGAACCAATCCATGTCCTATCCTGAACCGGTCACCTTGGGGGTCCCCCAAGGTTCAGCACTGTCCCCCAGGCTCTTTAACCTGTTCATGGAGATTCTGACAGAAATCCTAAAATCATCCAGCATTCACTATCATATGTATGCGGACGATACCAAGCTATATCTGAAGATAGCTTCCCCCGAAGACATTCAGTCCCTCAACTCAGTCTTGATGGAAACTCAAAGCTGGTTGACAAGTTACCACCTGAAGCTAAATGCTCTTAAAACCGAATTCTTACTGATCTCACCCCCACAACAAATCCCTCGTCATGGATCAATGGCTGAATTAGCTGACTGCTCTTGACTGTATTCCTCACCTCGTTGACCCGGCATCCTTTCTGGGCGTCATTCTCGACAAAATCCTGAACATGCAGAAGCATATCAGTTCCCTCACCAAAGGAGCAAACTTCCAACTCAGCTTACTTAGGAAACTAGAACCCTTTCTACCTGCTCATGACCTAAAGGTATCAGTACAAGCATTAGTGATCTCAAAGCTGGATTATGGTAGCGCACACTTTGCGGCCTGCCTAGGGTGAGGACATCCCCTCTTAGGGCTATCCTTAACTCCCCTGCTAGGCTCGTAACTGGCACAAAAAATACCACCACATCACTCCGGACCTGCGGAACCTGAATTGGCTCCCATATGAAGATTGGATACAGTTAAAAATTGCATGTATGGCGCACAAAGCCATCCACTCCAAGACCCCATTGTACCTCGCGCAGAAACTAGAGCTCTCCTGTGGCTCTAGAGCCTCCAGAAGCTCCAGTACCCTTTTGCTAAAACCACTGAAATTCAAGAAAAAAAGACATATAACCGAGCCTTCTCTGGTTTGGCTCCAAGGATCTGGAACATCCTTCCTCCGATGTCAGGGTGAACCATTCCACCGTTTCCTTCAAAAAAGAAGTCAAGGGGCCCTTGATGAAGAAATTTCTGCCTTAGCCTGACTCCCTCATCTGATTCTGAGACCTTAGCCATGACTTTGTCCCAGCCACCTGGTTCTCGAGTTTGTCGGACAATTCTAAAATGTGTTTTTGTCGCTGTGTTGATTCTTTTGTGTTTGCTTGTCCCTCACGAGAACATTGGACAATTTTAGACGTCGACTTTGTCGCATTGCATATTCTGTTTTGTTTGCTTATACCCTTAGTGATGCATAATCTTTAAAGCGCTCTGATACCCTGGGCGGTCATGTTCGTGCTATATAAAACTTTCAAAATAAATAAATAAACAAGGAGGCGGGGGGGGGGGTCCTAGATCAGCACAGAGATCATTTGGATGTCTGTGACTGAGGTGGAGATATGTGCACTTAGTAAGTACTAAGTGCTGGGGCCATGATTTGTACATCCTATAACTGGAAATTGTGTTTGTGAGTTACACCACAGCACACTCAAAGCATGGGAGAGAAAAAGCAGAAGTATGAATGCATGAATTATTCAAAGCCATTTTTAATTACTGTGGCTTGCATTCCTTTGTTTCTTATGTCATCTGTGCAATTACAGCTAAGACCCATCACATTTATATCAGCCATGGCTTCCCACAAAAAGGAAAGTCCGCATTATCAGAGCAAAGGCCAGAAAAATGTCACTTTATATATTGTGGTAAAAAACAAAAGCATCAGTGCACTCTTCATTCAAATTAACAGTGGTCTGCTCTTGCATGTGGTTGCAACTGCATTTTCTATTACCTCTCTGAGAGGACTGTGGTGTATTGTGGTATGGTTGTGTATCCTTCCCATGTAATACACTCACTAAACTATCTTGGGTCCAGTCTGGCTCATTTGTAAAACCTCTTTCCCAGCCCTGGGTAGCTGGGGCTTCGACCAGCAGGGCTTAAACAAAATAACTAGTGTAGAACATTTAGAAGCACCAAACAACAAAATAGGAAAGCCACACAGCACAAAAGAAATCCAACACCAATTTATTAAACTAGATTATATGTTTATACATTTTTAGACACCAAGATGAGCAAAATACACCATAGGGTTCCAGAGATGTAGATTTATGAGTAAAACTTAAATCTCAGCTTTTTAGTCCAAAGCAGAAAAAGTATTGGTAACCGTAAAGTTTGGACATTTTCGAAACGTTTTTAAAAGTTGAGTTTGGCTACCACAGCCCATTTTGCCTGACCAATTCTGACAGGGAGAATGCCAAGGGGGGCAGTAAGGAGCAAATGGGCCATTACCTGGTCAACAAAGCAGTCTCAAGTCCAGTTCCACACTTTTCATCAAAACCGCCACAGACTTCAATTGAGTGGTCCTGATGCTGGGGATGCAGGATTCTGAGAATAATGAAAGAATCTATGGGAGCTGTGTAGTCGACAGGGGTCTTTCTGGGTTTATTTCTCAGTCTACGGGTATAATAGGGTGACTTTGGCCACAGGGGTCGAAGTTCCTTGAATTCCTCTTTGAGTCAGGAGAAGTCCAGCTGTGGCTGGGTTACTGATCACCGAACATCGCGGTTCCAGCGATATCCTTTGGTGAGGGCTAATGTCCTTCCTTGGTGGCCAATCCACACTCTGATGACTCTTCTGAGTGCGGCTTACATGCGTGCAACTTTTGAGTCTGGGGTGGAGGTCTTCTTGGCTGAACGTCGGCAGTCAGCAGCAATTCCTTGCGAGTGGTATCTGACTGGCCCGGACAGGCGACTTCAGCTTTTATGGCGCAGGTGCTGGAACTGAGGGGCATAAGACTGACATTTGGAGTCACAACTATGGTCTAGGGCTCAGGAGCAATTTTTCTCATGCCAGGCACCACAGGCACAGTCCTCTGTTTGCTACCCGAGGAGCAGCAGGTGCAGCCCAGTTGTGTGTGCAGCCACCACTGCCAGGTCCAGGGGTCAGCAGGGAAGTCCTTCTTCAGTCCTCTCTCCAGTCCAGATGTGATTTAAGGTTTAGGCTGCCAGACCTGCCATACTTATGCCCAGAAAGTGCCCTGAGGAATGATGCAGTCACTATCCAATGGGCTACCAGGATCACTCCTGCCCTACGACGACCTCTGGCTATGCGTGACATTTAGCAACGCTAGAGTGCACTATTCTGTCCCCTCTCAAGATGTCTGAACCATTCCTTGAATGTTAGGAACTTGGTAGCCCACCCTATAGGTGTTGCTACTTGTGGGCTAAACACCCTCACAAAAAATGGGCTGTTAACTGGTTTCCCCTCTCTGTGTCTGCTGCTAGCCAGTCTGCCTGAACAAAGGGGCAGCCCTATGCGGGTATGGTCAACATTTGCCCAACAAAAGCAACTTCCCCATTAAAGTTCGCCTTTTGGGCGAACACCCTGGTTGGTGTCCTACAAGGGGGAGGTAACATCTCCCTCTGTAGCAGGCCTCTATTGCTTGTGAGCCTGGATTCATTCATGCTACTCCCCAGGAGAGCAGAAGACTCTCTGGTGGCCAGCAACTGTGAAAGATCACTGTATAAACTGGGCAACAGAGTGGCAACATTCTAAAATGTGCCTTTCCTTAGAAGTCAACTTGGGTTAACAAGTCTGGTTTAATGCCACAATTAATTTGATACCTTATAGTACACATTCTAGCAGTCCCATTCAGAAGTTAGCATTACTGAGATGTAAGCCTGTAACTCTGTATTAGCCAATGGTGCTACCACTTTTTCACAGCAAAAACGACTATTTGAAGGTTCTGCTGTTAGGGCATATTAAAGTATATGTCCTGCTTACTAATATACAGCTCCCTGCCTTAGGGATTGATAGGCCTTCATTAGGGGAGTCTCATATACATTGATAAGGGAAGTGGGGACTTTCCCATTGGTGTAAATGGCAAAGTCGAACTAGCAACTTTATAACTGCCCTTCCAGGCTGCAGTGGCAGGCTGGGAGACATTTTGTAATTTGTCATGCTCAGTGTGGCACAATCAGCGTTGAAGCCCTAAATAGACACTGTAACTTACATGCCCTGTGTACCCTTGGTACCATATACTAGGGAGATATAAGTAAGTCAGATTATGCCAATTAGGTGGAACCAATTAAATATACATTTTGTGATGGGTTAGAACACTGGCAGTAAGGTCTGAGTGGCAGACCTCGGTGAAATCTCAGAGTTGAGAAACCAGCTGCATCAGTCCAAAACCTTGTTGGCGATCAAACAGAAAGAGTCATTTTCTTACACTTTCAATTGAACACCAGATTGCTGATAGATCAGTTGTTGGGTAGGTCTTCCAAGTGTAAAATAGACTTTTGTTCAGCAGTGTTTGGATATGTCCTCCTTCGCGAATCTTCGAAAATATATATTTTTAAGTGAAGTGAGTGGTAATTCTCTGAGGTTTTTTTTAACGAGTTTTATATAGCGCAAACTTGACTCTAAGGTATCGGAGCGCTTTACACAAGCACGAATTGCATTACATGAGGACACATTCAAGATTAAGTGATTTGCCCAGAATCACAGGATGTTGTGCGTTGCAGCCAAGACTCGAACTTGGTTCCCCAGCTCCAAGGTCGACCGCTTTAGCCATTAGGCCAACTCTGTCTGAGTGATAAAGGAGTGATGTAATGTTCATAGGTAGTTGCCTGGAGAGCTGTGATGATGCCTTCGCTTTATCTTTGTGGTAACACGCCCTAAATGACAGGCTGCCAGGGACCTTGCTTCCCGGCATCTGCATTTTAATATGCCTGTAAAAAACATACTGTTTGTTCTGGATGTGCTGTATTTGCATAGGGTTTACAAGTTGGCTAAGGGTAGTTTTCTATCTATTGGTATTTATGGAAGGGATATGCTCATTGAGCCCTGGGCATGATGTTACAATAGCTGAGGCTCAGGAAGATAGTGTAGTCTGCCCAGGATAACTGAGTGCTCTCAAGTAGGTAAGCTAGGGTGGAGCCCCAAACCAACACTCAACCCCACAATCAATACATTATACAAAAATCTTACTGTATGCAACTAACAACACTTTGATAACCTGTATTGGGGGCTTCACCTGACATCCAACTGACCTACATCAACAATAACACCAAAACATAGTTTACAATCTGACCTACAAATAGTCATAACCAGACAGCACACTGTAGACAGTGCCCATCCACTATCATTCTCACAGCAATGCACGAAAGCTATACAGTTGGTAAAGCACTGCCAAAAGAACAACATAGGCATGCATCATACTAACAAACACTCTAGAAACATACCGATAAAAACAGAGTAAACATAAAACACCCTGATGTGAGACCACTGGATTATAAAAGTCTAACCTGGATTGTGATGCATATTTAAAAAGCACTAATTATAGTCCAAGCAACAGATAACCGATGTTAACACATCCATGCATACACAGAAAGTATCTCAAAATCCTGCCTATCAAACTCTCTCTATTTGCACACTAACTCACACAAACATCACTGAATCTTAACACTGAATACATTATCTCCTACCCACAAACAACCGGACACCAACAAAAACAACAAATACTATCGAACGATGGTTACTCCATATCAATTGATGGCCTTCCCAGACCACAATAAAGTGAAGTCAGATAGAGAATGCATTGCAATGTCAGGACAATGGTGGTTACCGCAATACAAAATCAAATAAGATAACAGCATGATGTGGTAGAAGGCATGTGGTGGATGGTTTGAACTTCAATTGTGTGTAGATTCAGCATTAGAAACAGATATTTTTCAATTCTATCGGGTCATCATAGGTATGAGTTTTGCAAGTTTTTTCTAACTCTCTGGACATCGTTTATACTTTCCTTAGCTTACTTTCTAATCCACCTGTATTTCCTCACCTCAACGTTTTGGCCCCTCCGTCGGTTTCTCTGTTTGTTCCCTTACTTCACTCGCCTAACTGGATGGCATCATTGTGAATTGTCAGCATTGGAACAACTTCCAGTTCCAGTCAAACGTCACACTACAGTAATGGTCTTATTAGTAATTTGCACTACTGGCGACTGAAAAATATAATTCTTATTGGCTCTAAGAGAGCACAGAATTACTCTGAATTAAGGTAACCTGAACATATAGTTAAACACACACAACTGACTAACAAAATATAAACAGATAAAGAATGGAAAGGAAAAAGCCTTCACAGAGCAAAGAATTGGCCTCTGTACTAAACTTCTTTTTAGGCAGATGTGCACGTGATTAGACAAAATGCAGTTACTTGCAGTGTAAGAGAGCCAGTGGATGAAGTTGCCTCATGCTATGTTATGGTGAACGGAAGCACAATGTGCATGACAAGTGAACAAAACCAATAAATGAAGAGGGTACTTATTCACCGCTGCCAGTCAAGTTTTTGAATCTGTGGAGAGGCTATATAGCATTACCCAGCGTTACATGCCGTGCACTGATATCCAATCATATCTTTTTCAGCAACTAAGTATCACTCACTTGGAGATTTATGAGATACAAAGTGTAAGGAATTGGGTTATTAATTAAGGAGGTAAGTACCCACCTGAAGTAATAATCGCAATCCTAGTGAGCATAAACAACTAAAGCCACTAATAAACCTTAGCTCAAGCCTATGGTAGCAATGGAAAGGAGTAGACAGGCTTACCTTAGAGGAAATGTGTAAAGTATTTATGCAGTACTGAAAAAGTAGAAAAAAGTGAGATGAAAAACAACAAAAAACGTAATGTCAAAAAGGATCCCCACAGCCTGCATATTCTGTCAGGTTCAGATTGGTTGTCTACACCTACTCAGGTCAGCCTATTGTTTGCACCTGGGAGCAAGTTCACACCTCATCCACACCTATTAAAATTGTAATTACTGGCTGGGAAAGTGGGATAGTAAATTGCATATTCATCTTCCCGGTACAGGGCAAAGGTAACTTTCTAAAAGTCATTGTTCTAAACTTTTTTGTCTCAAATCCAGCTTCACCAGTGTATTGGGCATGTGATAAATATTTTGAAAAGTCCAAAAAAGAGATATCTAGATGTTTCCTATCTGGAGTTAACATTTATTAAACTTAATATTGTATCCTAATGCTTTCCTATGGAACACCCAAATCTGCTGCAATGAATAAACCTTTTAGAGCTTTTTCACTGTAAGGATGTGTTTAACATTAAACTTTTGCATGTCTTACTTTTAAACATCATGCACTCTGCCTTATGGGCAGTGAGGCCTAATTAGGTGTGACTTAATAATATTTAAAAGGAGGCTTACGACCTGTCTAAAAATGGTTGTTTGAAAGGTTGAATGTACAGTTTAAAACTGTGCCTGCATTCATGTTTACCCTGCCACTATGGGGGTTGCACAAAGACCATGCAACCAATGATGGCATTTAACTTACAAGCCCAGGGTACACTCTGGTCCACAACTACGGGTTTACAGACAAGGTACAGATTCCAATTAATGGAATGCCAATGTCATCATGTTGAAAGAAGACACATAGGCACCTTACCACTGGTTAGCAGGGGTAAAGTGCATAGAGTTATGCTGTTAGAAAAAATAGTCAAGGCGAAAATAAATCTTGGGGTTCACTGTGCAAAGGATTGTAATTTCCAACAAAATCACTATTTCTATAATCCAAATTCAGAATCCACTCCCATGGAGAAGCTGAAATCCAGATTGGCCCAACTCTTGATCATCTCCTAATTACAAAGAATCACGTTAGCGGGACATTTTCTTTCTGGACTGTTCCTATTGGAGCACAGTTGAGAATGATTTGCATACGCTGTGCCAAAACTGCGATGGTATGGTGGGAAAAAGAAAGATGAGTTTGAATGCTATCCCAAGCAATTGTCAGTGGTTACACTTGTTCCAAGCATTCCTCCCATCACCTTTTGTGTGTTTCATGTACCACCCTAAGTCGCAAGGTTATGCCCAGATATGGGTCCATTACTCACTCTGCCATTGGAGCTATGCTACACCTGACTAAAGGTCTCCAAATCAATCAATCAATCAATCAATCAAAGCATTTATATAGCGCACTACTCACCCGGAGGGTCTCAAGGCGCTGGGGGGGGGGGGTCCGCTACTGCTCGAACAGCCAGGTCTTGAGTTGCTTCCTGAAGGCGAGGTGGTCTTGGGTCAGGCGTAGGTGGGTCGGAAGGGAGTTCCAAGTCTTGGCGGCCAGGTAGGAGAAGGACCTTCCTCCTGTGGTGGCTCTTCGGATGCGAGGGACGGCGGCGAGGGCGTGGCTGGTCGATCGAAGCTGGCGTTTGGGAGCGTAGAAGTTGAGGCGGCTGTTGAGGTATCCTGGGCCTTGGTTGTGTAGGGCTTTGTGTGCGTGGGTGAGGAGCCGGAAGGTGATTCTCTTGTTGACCGGGAGCCAGTGCAGGTCTCTCAGGTGTCCGGAGATGTGGCTGCGGCGGGGGATGTCCAGGATGAGTCGTGCTGAGGTGTTCTGGATCCGCTGGAGTTTCTTCTGGAGTTTGGCGGTGGTTCCGGCGCAGAGGGAGTTGCCGTAGTCCAGACGGCTGGTGACGAGGGCCTGGGTGACCGTCTTCCTGGTCTCGGTGGGGATCCATCGGAAGATCTTACGTAGCATGCGCAGGATGTTGAAGCACGACGAGGAGACGGCGTTGACTTGTCTGGTCATGGAGAGGCAGGAGTCCAGGATGAAGCCCAGGTTGCGTGCGTGGTCTCTGGGTATGGGTGCGCTGCCCAGGGCGGGGGGCCACCAGGAGTCGTCCCAGGCGGAGGGTGAAGATCCCAGGATGAGGACTTCCGTCTTGTCCGAGTTCAGTTTCAGGCGACTGTTCATCATCCTTTTGGCAACGTCTGTCATCCCTTCGTGTAGGTTGGCTCTGGCGGTGGCGGGGTCGTTGGTGAGGGAGAGGATCAGCTGGGTGTCGTCGGCGTAGGAGATGATGTTGAGGTTGTGCTGGCGTGCGATTGCTGCGAGGGGGCTCATGTAGACGTTGAAGAGTGTTGGGCTGAGCGAGGAGCCTTGAGGAACGCCGCAGATGACTTCGGTGGCCTCCGATCTGAACGGGGGGAGGCGGACTCTCTGTGTCCTTCCGGCGAGGAAGGAGATGATCCACTCCAGTGCCTTCTCCTGGTTTCCGACGTTGCTGAGGCGCTGTACTAGGGTACGGTGGCAGACAGTGTCGAAGGCCGCGGAGAGGTCCAGGAGGATGAGGGCCGCTGTTTCTCCGTTGTCGAGCAGGGCTCGGATGTCATCGGTAGCTGCGATCTGGGCGGTCTCGGTGCTGTGGTTGGCCCGGAAGCCAGACTGCGAGAGGTCGAGGGAGCCGTTCGTCTCGAGGAAGGAGGCCAGTTGCTTGTTGACGGTCTTCTCGATGACTTTTGCCGGAAACGGGAGCAGTGAGATGGGGCGGTAGTTCTTGAGGTCGGTGGGGTCGGCTGATGGCTTCTTAAGTAGGGCGCTGAGTTCGGCGTGCTTCCAGCTCTCCGGGAAGGTAGCGGTGACGAAGGAGGTGTTGATGATGTCCCGCAGGTGGGGTGCGATGACAGCGTCGGCCTTGTTGAAGACGTGGTGAGGGCAGGGGTCTGTCAGAGATCCGGAGTGGATGGAGTTCATCGTGTTGACGGTGTCTTTGGTGCTGATCGGGGTCCAGGCGCGGAGGGTGGTTGTGGGGGGCGGTGGTTCGGTTGTGGCGTGCGTCGGTTGAGTGCTGAAGCTGTTGTGTATGTCCGCGATCTTGTTGTGGAAGTAGGAGGCGAGGGAGTTGCAGAGGTCTTGAGAAGGGGTGATGTTGTTGTTTCCGGCGTTGGGGTTGGAGAGCTCTTTCACGATGTTGAAGAGTTCTTTGCTGTTGTGTGCGCTGTTGTCCAGTCGTTCCTTGAATGCGGTTTTCTTGGTGGCGTGGATAAGTTGGTGGTGTTTTCGGGTGGCGAGCTTGAGGGCAGTCATGTTGTCCGGTGTTGGGTCTCTGCGCCAGGTTTTCTCGAGTGCTCTGCAGTTCTTCTTGGAGCTCTTGAGTTTGTCGTTAAACCATGGTGCTTTCTTGCTGCCGGGTCTGCTCGGCGGGGTCTTCAGAGGGGCGAGGTCGTCTGCGCAGTCGCTGATCCATTTCGTGAGGTTGGTGGCCGCTTGGCTGGGGTTCGTTGTGCTGGTGGGAGGGTTCTTGCTCAGGGAAGTAGCGAGTTGGTCTGCAGTGATCTTGTTCCAGCTTCTGCGGGGAACCTGTTGCTGGTGATGGTGGACCGTGGTCCTCCTGAAGCTGAAGTGGACGCAGTGGTGGAAGTAGAAGAAACAAATTTCACTTCTGGCCATTTTGAGTGGTAATCCATTAGCACAAGAGCATATCGGGAATCAGAGGGAAGACACATAAAAGGGCCAGAAATGTCAAAGGCAAGTTTTTTCCAAGGCAAAGTGGGCCAAGGGGTCGTCTTCAATGGGGGAACATTAACTTTCAACATTTTGTCATTTCCTACACATACAGAACACTCTCTGACCTTGTGTTCAACCAAACGATCCAACGATGGCCACCAGAAATAATTCCTAATCATTCTTTTCATGGCCGACATACCTGGATGTGTTTTATGTGCAAGATCTAGAATCAGGTTCTGTATATCAAAAGGTGGAACACATTTACCAGATTTAAAAACTAAATCATTCTCCAACTCAAGCTCAGTTGAAATATTATAAAATGGCATAAAATTTTCCTTTAACAATTTTTTATCAGGCCAACCTTCTAGAATGAATTTTTTAATATTTTGTAAAGTGAGATCTTGTTCATCGGCAGTTTTCCATAAGTCTTCAGAAATCTCATTGAAAGCGGTAGATAGAACATCCTGCAAACAAGTGACCACATCAGTGTCATTCAAACTCTTGCACTCAGAAACTGGAGATGGATGACGAGACAAGAAGTCTGCCACTACATTTCTTTTCCCCGGGACATATTCTGGAGTGAAAGAATATTCTTGGAGTCGTGAGGTAAGTCTGGAAATGCGGGCCGTGGCATTCCAACCTCCACCTGGGGACAAAATGTTAACTAATGGTTTGTGATCAGTTCTCAGCACAAACTTATTTCCCCAAATGAAATTCCTAAAGTGCTCAATAGCCCATACACAAGCTAAAAGCTCTTTTTCAATGACCGCATATCTACGTTCCGTATCATTGAGGGTACGGGACGCAAAACACACATTCCACTCATCTTTGCCAGCCTTTTGAGACAGAACAGACCCAAGACCGTACATACTGGCATCTACTGTGATGATACACAACTTATTTAAACAGAAAGGTCTAAGTGTTGGAGCATGCAAAATATCAGACTTGATGCGTTCAAAAGCTACCTGTTGTTCCTCTTCCCAAACATACGAATTACCATGTCTCAAAAGCTTCCTCAGAGGCTCCATTTTGGTGGCAAAATTATTTACAAATTTACTATAGTATTCACACATTCCTGCAAAGGATAACAACTGGTCTTTATTAGTTGGCGGTGGGGCATTACTAATACCATCAACATTTGATCTTTTCGGCACTACACCATCACCTGATAATGTGTGTCCTAAATATTCAACTGAAGATTGAAATAATTTGCACTTGTTAGCCTTCAAGGTTAAACCACTATTCCTTAGTTTTTCACACACAGATCGTAAATGACCAATATGGTCCTCCACAGAACCAGAAAAAATTAAGATGTCATCTTGAAAACATTTTACAAAATGATCCACATCCCTAAAAATGTTGTACATGACCCTTTGGAAAACTGAGGCAGCTGAGGCTAAGCCAAACGGCATTCTGTTATACTGAAAAAGACCATGAGGAGTAATAAAAGCTGTTAGACACTTGGATTCTTCAGTAAGTGTGATCTGGTGATAGGCCGATCTTAGATCCAGGGTAGAGAACACCTTGGCACCTTCCAACATGGAAACCACCTCATTTATATTTGGAAGGGGATGACAGTCCACAATAATGGCCAAATTAAGTGCCCTGAGGTCCACACACATTCTCAAAGATTTGTCTGATTTCCTGACTAAAACAATCGGGGAAACCCATTCTGCAGAATCAATGGGTTCAATGATATTCTCAGCTACTAAATCATCTAACATTTTTCTCAGATCTTCCCTCACATTAATGGGTACCCCTCTCAGCTTTTGCCTAACCGGAACAACACCAGATTTCAGTTTTATTTTGTGAGAAAAATTTTTAAGCATACCTAATTTGTCAGAGAAAACATCCTTAAATTCACCTTTAATTATATCGGTCCCTCCATCATTTGAAATGGCTGAAATATTATTATCTTCAAAAATTTCACCTAAGATGACAGGATCTTTTGCGCGAGGATTTAAAATAATGCCAAATTTCCACAAATCTTTCCATCCAACGACATTCACGCCTTTGACTGCAATATACAATTTAATTTCAACAGTCCTGGATTTGAAAGTAATTCTGACTTGAAAAAGACCTAACATTGCTACCATAGTACCATTGAAACTAATTGCCCTAATTTCAGAAGGAAGGATGTCTTTTAAATTCAGAACTTGTTTTAACCGTTCTTCAAAGTAATCCTTGGTAATAATGGTCCAAGGTGAACCGGAGTCAGCCATCAAGTTAAGGCTGACACCCAAAACAAACATCTCACAAATGGGTTTTTTAATAAGCTGATCATTGTCATTGATCAAAGAAATCTCTCCAGCCAAATAAACTACAAACCCTTTATTAGGTGAATCACAATGCTCTAAACTACTACAGGCACAACTGCAAGTTTTTGAAGGACCTTCTGTAACAACTGCAACTTTATCTTTGGGACCTTGCACAGACATCTTTGAATCTCTACAAACAGTGGAGAAATGTCCTAACCTTCCACACTTTCTGCACTCTTTGTTAATAGCAGGGCATCCAGCATATGAAGCAACATGCATTTTACTACCACATTTATAACAAATCATAGCTTTCCCATATCTCTTAAAATTACTTGTGTTGTTGAATCTATTGGTATTGGGAAATGCTTGTTGACTTTCATTGATTTGTCCTTCTTTATGTTTAACAAGACAAACTTCATCATGGGAATCAGGCTTATTGGTAACATGTTTTTGAACAGTGAGCATCCATTTCTCAGACTGTTCTAAAGACTTTGCAATAGCAATTGCTTCAGATAATTTTGGGTCACCTAATTCCCATAAGCGTTCTTGCGTTTTCTTGTTTTTCACATGGACTATAATTTGATCTCTCAACATCTCATCACAAATGGTACCAAAATTACAATGAATAGACAAAGATCTCAATGCAGTCATAAATTCATCAAATGATTCAGATTCTTGTTGTGCCCGAGTGTAAAATTTATACCTATTTAGTGCTATATTTGAAACTGGTTTAAAACGTTTTTCAATTCTAAGAAGAGCCTCCTTATATACATTAGTACCTTCTCCTTCACCTAACTCAGGCTGAATAGGGGGTAAAGCTCTAAATACCATTTGCCCCTCAGAACCCAGACAGTGTAAGAGAATACTTTTCTTCCTTTCAGAACCCATGCGTTCTCCATCTATTGCCTTCATGTAGTTAAAGAATTCTTCTTTCCAACGAGTCCAAGGAATGGGTGGATCACCCTTATTCTGCAAAAAATTTTCAGGTGGGTCAAACTGCATGCTCTCTATTTCAGTGCCTTTTCTTTTTTAAAATAATGAAACTAAAATAATAATAACCAATTTGTCAAATAAACAATTAAAAACAACTGTAAATAGTTTCTGAACCAACACAATAGCAAGTAAGTAAAAACACAAGAGTAAATATTATATATGGTTTCTTTAAGTTGCTGATGTGAGACTTGTCCCATGCGTTTTCTTTCAGAGTAAGGACCCAAAACAAAATTTTGATTAATGAAACCAAAATATGTAATACCAGAAAATTGAAGATATCCTTGTCTCTCTGTTGTTTCTTTCTGAAGATGTCCTCGTTTCTTGGATAAAGGCTTAAATTAAACGCGAGTGGAAAAAAAAACTGAGACAAACGGTGATCAGTTGCTATGGAAACGCGACCTGAATCAATCCCAATCCAAAATGGCCGCCGCGCTTAAGATTGATGCGTGATTACGTCACCACGCGCTGATCCGCCTTTGCGCCAATGTCTTTACGTCTTGTAGCGCGAGGACTCTTCAGCTGAACAGCTGGCTGGGATGACAAACTTCGTGCACCACAACGAGATAATGCAATCTCGAGCAGAATCTCGAGCGCCGATGAGCTCGTGTCACGCAACAGCTGATGTGGACTCGCGCTGATGCAGTCTCGCGTCTGTCACACGCACAAATACTGATCCACCATCCAGAGTCAGATAATTCAAAGGTAAACAATCAGAATTACCTTAAAATGTAGTTAAATCATCAAATTTGCGTTGGTAGGAGTTCTTGGAATCGTATTTTCTTCTTATTATGAATAAAATTCTTGTCAATCTTCCTAGATGTTTCTTGAAGGAAGGAAGTTCTTGATTGTAGGTTTTCTTTTTTAAACAAAAAAATCGATGAACTCCACCTCTGTGCTGCTCTTCAACCAGTTTAAGGTCACCCTCGTCGCCAATTTTGTTAAATAATCACAGGAACTGGTGGGGAATTAGGTTGGTTTATTAAGCAGCACAGCAACATGAACAGCAGTCTCTTGGTCCACAGGAACAGTGCAACTGACCTGTAGGCAAGAACACAGTAGTGTTCTAAGAACACTTAAAGAAAAACATTCAGGATTTAAAGGTACAGGAAAATGCAATGAGGATAAAATGTAACACCGTGGTCCTCCTGAAGCTGAAGTGGACGCAGCTGTGGTCCGTCCAGTGGAGTCCCGTGGCGTGGCTGAAGGCGATGTCCTTGCTGGAAGAGAAGACCGGGTCGAGTGTGTGTCCGGCGTAGTGGGTGGGGGTGGTCACCAGTTGCTTGAGTCCGAGGTTGGCGAGGTTGGCCAGCAGGGTGGTGGTGTTGCGGTCGTTGTTGTTCTCCAGGTGGAAGTTGAGGTCCCCGAGGAGGATGTAGTCGGCGGAGGGGAGGGCGTGCGGGCTGATGAAGTCGGCGATGTCTTCGCTGAATTGTGTGCGTGGTCCCGGGGGTCTGTAGATGAGGGTGCCTCTGAGGGTGGTCTTGGGGTTGACGTGGATCTGGAAGTGCAGGTGTTCGGTGGGTGCGAAGGTGTCGTCGGTGTCGGTCGTGATGCGGATGGTGTTCCTGTGGATGATGGCGATGCCTCCTTCTGTCTGGTTGACGCGGTCCCTCCGGATGATCTTGTAGCCGTCCGGAATGGTGATGGCGATGTCGGGCGCTGAGGAGGCGTTCATCCAGGTTTCCGTGAGGAAGGCGACGTCTGGGGCTGAGGTGTCGAGCAGGTTCCAGAGCTCGACGGCGTGTCTGTGGACGGAGCGGGTGTTGAGCAGGATGCACTTCAGGTGGGTGCTGCTGGAGTTCGACTTGGTGGGTGCTGGTGTAGCGTGGGTCCGGTTGCAAGTGAACTTGCAGGAGTGGCAGCTGAAGGGTCCGTGGGTGCGTCTTGGTGTGGCTCGGTAGCAGCCCGGGGTTCGGCCGGTGTTGAGTGCGTTGAGTTCGGTGGCGTTGTAGGTCCGTCGGGTCGGCTTCCGTCGTTGGGGGCCAGGGGTCCTGGCACTGGGCGCGGTCCAGGCGCGGACGGGCACAGACGAGCTTACCTTTGGCGCACCTTCGGCGCTCATTCGGTGCTCCCGCTGCGCGTCAACGCTGCGCGTTTGCCACTCTGCCATATGAGGAGAGTGGGGGGGGCGGAGCGAGGGAGGGGCAGCTGGGAGGCGGGAGCGGGGCGGCCAATGGGAAGGGTCCAGGTGTAAGGGGGCGGGGCCGCAGGGGATCAGCGGCGGGGAGTGGGGAGGTGGCGGGAAGTGCGGCGGGGGAAAAGCGGGAAAAATGGCGGACTAGGCAAGAGACAAACAAAGAAAGATAGAAAGGCTGGGCACAACAGGGGAAACAGCACCAATACAGGGGGAAAACAGAGCGAAGTACAGAGGCAGGAAACAACGTGCAACAGGGGAGAAGTCGAGCAGGCAGCAGGAAGTGGCGCTGCGCTACAGAAGCGGAGACCACGCCTGGTGGGCAGGAGCACAGCTGCGGGCAGCGGCGGGAACGAGGCAGCCTGGGAACACCCACGGGGAGTGTGCGCGGTGCGTGGTGGAGTGACCGGCCCAGAGGGACAGAGGTCACTGATCACCACTGCGTGCACTCCTCCCTATAAGGTCCAGTGGGAGGGAGGGGCAGCTGGGAGGCGGGAGCGGGGCGGCGAATGTGAAGGGTCCAGGTGTAAGGGGGCGGGGCCGCAGGGGATCAGCGGCGGGGAGGTGGCGGGAAGCGCGGCGGGGGAAAAGCGGGAAAAACGGCGGACTAGGCAAGAGACAAACAAAGAAAGATAGAAAGGCTGGGCACAACAGGGGAAACAGCACCAATACAGGGGGAAAACAGAGCGAAGTACAGAGGCAGGAAACAACGTGCAACAGGGGAGAAGGGGTGAAACCGATCTTGGGTTGCTTGTGTTGACGTTCAGGGAGTTCCTGGCCTGGCAGTTTAGGCTGGACTGTTCCTATAGGAACAGCGTCGAGACTGATTTCCATATTGCTGGGTCCAAATTGAGTGGCACGGTGGGCAAAAGAACCATGGGTTGGAATGCCACCCCGAGTGTTCGCCAGTAGTAAGACTTACTGCAAGTATTCCACTCGTTACCTTTCATGTGTTTTATGTTGTTCTCTGTGTAGACAGCTAATCTCTGGAAATCAACTGGCATGTGTACAGATACTTAACCCCTTGACCGTGGCGCAAATTACGCCACGGTGCTGGGGTTTTAATGAGTGGGCGGGGTTCGGACGGCCGGGGACCGTCCTCTACACACGCCACAGTGACATGAGACGGCTCCCGGCCGTCACGCGCACACAAGGAGTTAAAGGCCTGGTTTCTCCCTAAACATGGTATATCAAGAGCATGTAATAGAATACAAAATTTGCAGTCCTAGCGCTCACTTTTTTCCCATTCACATTTAATGCATAAGCCTGGTACTAGCCACTGCAACATCAGGCATGACATAAGCATTCTTCTCTCAGGGTAGACCTCAAACCAATGCTCTCCCCACCATGCATAACACACTGAGCAGCTACTTACTCGGTCACCCAGAAAGTGCTTTGGGGTCTCGCTCAGGGTAGGAAAGTGTGATGCAATTTTACAATATCAACAAATTAATTAATAAATACTGCATGGGGGCGTTACCTCCTTTATATAAACAAATGCAAGTGTCTTTACAGTAATAAAGACTGCAGCTCATCAACCTTTACTCCTGAGTAACTGATCTGAAGAGAACCTAACAAGGGCACAGAGAGCACCTCTCTGTTTTTTATTTTGTATTACCCTTCGCTTATAGAAGTTACAGGTGACGTCACACTAATTGTCAATTGCAAGTAACACTGTGTACCCACAGCACTTTCCCATTCCCAATAAACTGAACGTATTCCTCCCCTGTTTAGCTGCCTCTACGAAAGGGATATGCGTGGTCCTAAAGTCAAAATAATCTATCAACTAAGGGAAGTGGGTTTTAACCATTTCTTTTTCCAGCCTGGAGAATCAGATTTAGTGCCCGGGAACATTAATGTCTGGTTGCTGCCCCCTGCGTCCCCGCCCGGTCTGTGTACCTGTCCGTAGGCCAGCACGGTGGCATTGTAGCCCTCGAAGCAGCCCTCGATCAGCTTCTGCACGCAGCTGCCGTACACCTGCTCCTGCCCCGACTCAAGGTCAAAGACAAAGTCATAGGTGAAGGCCTTGTCCTTTCCCAGCAGCACCTGCGGCTCTCCGGGGGTCACGAAGGTGCAGATGTGGCAGCCCTCGATCTTCTCCTTCGTCAGCTGGGGGCGGATCCTGCAGGAAGAGAGGGAGAGGAGAGGCCAGGGTCAGAAATAGTGTCGGCAACTGAGAGGCACACAAGTCAAAAGGGTTAAATACATGGGGGCATTACTAACAACCTACGTCTGAGCCCGCAGCATCAGCTAGATCCACTGAAACACATTCAGAGGGACTTTAGAGTGTACTGATGCATGGTTTGTAATGCACAGTCGGCAAAGACAGAGGACACAAGGTATGAACCCTCCAGCCCACGTTTCATATGTATTCTTGTACAGAATGAAAGAGGGTAAAATCAGCCATACACAGCTTTGTAAGAATCAAAGTATCCTCATGTGGGAGGTTGAAGAGTTATGTACAGAGGTGTATAGCTTCGGGGTGGGGGATGTTTGGGGTGTTACACCCCCCAATAAATGCATTTTCAGATGAATAGTTGGGTACAGATGCTTTCAGTCGGGTATGGTGAGGTGTCCATCAGATTTCATCAGGGATTTTGTCATGTATACACTGACAAAAGCGCATCACACACACACTCGCATCTCTGTACTCTGTACCAGTACTCCTACCAATCCACATTCCTCTCTTTTCACTGTCTATTAAGCCCCTCTCATGTACTCTGAATGTCGTATGATGTATTTTAAAATTATATGCTAGCGTGTTTGTTGGGAAATCTGAAACATCCGCCCCCTCCCCCCCAAAAGTTACTGATCAAGCTACGCCCATGGTGGTGTAAAGAATACATGGGAATATACGGATTGCGGCTCTCTGAGGTTTATGTGACTGAGTGGCTCGATTCTGCACCCAGGCATTAGTCCTCATTGCACACGCATGACTAAATTTCGAATCCTGTGCAAAAGCTGATTGACACGTAGATCAGAATTACGGGTTTGATAATTATCACACACTCCGTTTTCTCCTGATATATTATGGCAGGTCAAACCTGTCGAAATGTATCAGAGGCAAAGGCAAGGAAAAAAGGTTAAATATGTGGAATGTGGTGTGTTAAATGCCGATTCTGCATATTATGCCTTATTTGCAAGTTTAAAAAAAACTCAGAATATGAGGTATTTACCACCGGCTGTAAAAACCTCTCCCCAGGAGAGTGGTATTCATATGCATGACACATATGTCACCCAATTCTACATAACTTGAAGTGAAGGCATACGAAGACCTGCCCTAAGTGCAATATCAGGGAGTCACAAAGATAATAGGGATCCCATTCTTGCAACCAGGTGCTCTTCAGATGCAGCTAGGCTAAGGGTTTGTGTTGGTAAAGAAGAACTCTGAATGACTTTGTGAAGTTGTAGTATCATTACATTGTATGCTTTTTAACAGTATGTTCTCCCCACTCTGATCTCCACAATCATGCAAGCCCACTAAGAGTTCTTCCTTTTACTGTATTCATCCTCATCAAATTTGACCACTGAAGTTAAGGAGACATTCACATTTTACATCCTTTTTAGCTGGAAGGGTGGCTGCCCTCTCAAAATAGGGTATGGGGTGACTGGCAGCCGGTGTGCAACGCCCATAGGGCTCAAAGGATGTCAGCCCCCTGTTGGTTGTGTCAGCCTTGGCTGAGACAGCTTCCCACACACACAAGCACAGACAGTTCTTGAGCTGCTGTGGGCTGGCTGGTCTGGCGTCTTATCGCAGCCGCACCAGAGTATTTCACAGGTCTTTATAATACCATTTACTTGATAACGGGGCTTTGTTGTTTTTTCACCCATTCCTAAAGCCCCTGCATCTCCACTCTGCCTATTCCTTAAAGTTGCAAATTACTTTGGCTGCCACAGTGGGAGAATGCATTTCCTGAAAAGTAACCTAAGGCTTTGTTTTTTTGCAGTGTTATATAGCTCGAACTCCACCCAAAGATATTGAGGCACTCTGCATGAGCACCAGTTACATTATACAAGGACACATTATTTTTTTAAGGCACGGGGAGATAAAGCGATTTGCCCAGGAACACAAGATGCTGAGGTGGTGCTGCGACTTGAAGCTTGTTCACCAACTCAAAGCCAGTAGCTCTGGCAGTTATGCCACATCCTATCCAATGTCAAGGCATGGCAATATATCACATAACAAGGCATATCAATAGTCTGAAAGTTTTTTGCAGGACCCACAAATTATTTCTTTCCTCCACTCTCCATCCTTGATGTATGCCATAATACAAATTAGATCTGAGACCCCACTCGCTACCATGGATAACAAATATTGGATAACAAATATGCTGAGTTTCTCAAACTGTCTGGAGTGCATTCAGAAACTAACCATCATTCTCAATGCTCACTGTGCACTCACTGTGATCACACTGTATTTCCAATGATCACGATTCACCCACTCCATGCACTCATGCCATTTGCCCTCCTCTTACCCTGCATCCACAGCAGCACAGGGCTCAGCTTGCACGCACATAACACTCCACTCACCTGTCACTCTCATCCTGCAGTCTCACCACTCACCTTGCACTCACAGTGATCACATTGTACTTACACTGCTCACCATGCACTCTTTGCCATTCACACTGCACACGTCATTTACCCTGCACTCACATGATACTTCACTCATCTGTCACTCTTACTGCTCACCCTGCAGTCTCACCAATCGCCTCTGCACTTTCACCCGCACCCAAACTCAAATGGGCACATCCTTCACCCTGCATTAACATCACTCACCCTGCACTCACTCCTCTCACCCTACTTTTACATGGGCACATCACTCACCCTGCACTTATATAAGCACTCTGGTCACTCACACAGCTCACCCTTCACTCATATGGGCACACCACTCACCCTGCACTCACAACACTCAAACAGGCTCAACACTCACCCTGAATTCACACCACTCACCCTGAACTCCCTTCTCTCGCCCTGCACTCACACAGGCACACTGCTCATCCTGCATTGACGCAGGCACTGCATTCACCCATCACTCACACAGCTTAGTCTTCTTGTACACAGGCACAATAGTCTGCCAGAACTCACAGGGGCACACCACTCACCCTGCACTAGCTTCTCTCATCATGCACTCACTATCACAGCTCACCCATCACACTGCCTGCTCACCCTGCAGTCACACAGGCACACTGGTCCCCCAGTAAGCCCACAGGCACATCACTCACGCTGCATTTACACCGCTCACCCCACTTACCCTGCATTCATTCCTCTCTTTTTGTATGCACTCCTATCACCCAGCACTCACATGGACCCTTCCCTCACCCTGCACTCATGTAGCTCGCCCTGCACTCACATCAGCATACCATTCACCCTATACTAACAAAACTCATGCTTTATTCACTCACACTATCCACAATCACCCAACATTTACATGAACTCACCTCTTATACAGCACACATAACAAGCATTGGCAAAGCGCCTTGTATAACATATGTCTTGCAAGCTAGAGTGCATGCGCAAGCAGCACATACTCTTTCACAGGCAAGACCTAAAAATTACCCAACTGTCATAAATATACAATTTCAACAAGGCACCTGCAAAATATCTGTTCTTTTCGCAAAACTAAGGGCCTCATTTACAAAAAAATGGTGCTGCGCTGCAAGCCATTTTGCTGTGCTGAGCTGCGTCATTGTAAAAGTACAGGGATACGTTGTATTAACAACAATACAATGCATTGTATCGGAGTGCTTTTCCCTGTGCTGGCACACAATTGGCTGCCATGTGCCAGTGCAGGCACCATTGCGTATTGTTGCAATGGTGACCGTGTTGTGGGGATGATTGTTTTTCTGCAGGAAGAGACGCTTTCCCGCACAAAAACAATCATTTATGGCCTTTTCCTCTTACTATGAATGCTGCAGAACACAGCAGGCATAGAAAGAGGAAAAAACAAGAAGAAATAAAAGTATTTCTCCTCGTTGCGCCACTTATACGCCTCCTCTGGGGAGGCGTAACATAGTCTCAGTTTTACAAAACTTTGTAAATCTTGGAATGTGCCAGGTTCCATGGATGTTGCGTGGGAACACCCATTGAACACCCCTTTCACACAGAGTCATGTGTGAAAGGGGCCCAAATTTACAAGGCCATGAAAAGTCACGCAGGGTGACTTTACGTGGCCTTGTAAATAGGAGCAGGCACACTGCGCAGCCATTGTGTCACAATAAAATGACGCTCTGGTGGAGCAATGACCTTGTAAACGAGGCCCTAGAAACCTAGCCAGTCCCTTCTGTAACTACGTGGCCGGTGCAAGAGGGGAGAGTGATGGAGAAAGGAGGGAGATCAGGGCTGAGGCTTTGGGAGATGGTGAGGGACCAAGGATCAGTCTCGGGCTGTGGGGATAAGTTGGGAGAAAGTGTTTATTTGATACAGGAGGAAAAAGTAGGCAAATGCTGCAGAAGAGGGAAGCAGGCACAAGAGGCTAAGGATGAAGCAATACAACAGAGGCTGTGAGCTGGTGATGGAATAGATTGGGTACTTAGATCAACGGTGCATTACAGATGATGATGTAGCACTGGCTCCAGAGTTAATTTTTAATCCTTCCCCTGAGCTCCCTTGGCCTGCAGAGGGAGATGGTGTTTTCGCTGTTGCTGAAGTCACAGCGTAGATCAGTGTTTGGACCTGTTTGACTGCATGTGGTAGTGCTCTGTGGCGACAGGTACCACAGTAGAAAACTGTCTGAGGCTGTGGCCACAAGCAACAGCTATGTTAGGACACTTGGGCTAACGTTTCAACAATATTTCAGCTGAGTGGCTGGGGCTTGTGAAAGCACATCAAAGCTTCGGCTCTGCATGGGAATAAAGGCACCAACATTGAGGTTTTGTTAATCTTCTCACGTGAGACACGTTCAGTTTCTGTTACTACACAGCATGACCGGAGGGTTGTAAGTGTTGCTATAGCATTGGTCCAATAGCCCCTTGCTCCTGTCACTGAGGTGGGCAGTCCATTTTTAGCAAGCTTCAGTATTTTAGAGGAGTTTAAATTTTGACATTTATCACTTGAATTCTAACACCTGCACATGACATGGAATATTTGCACATTCACTATTTCACTGCATAGCCTTTGATTAATTCAAAAACATTAGCCCAAAAATAACAAAGTGAAACTTTTTTATAAACTTTTTGCGTATTTGCCCATTGTACTGTGCAGCACCTACAGCCATTCCTGGCTTTCCATTCCTACCACAATAGTTCATTATGGAGCATGTTTTTTTCCCCCCACATTCTATGTTGGGTCAGAAAATTCCAAGATGCAATGTGTTACTGGATAAAAACTTGTTTGCCAAAGCAATAGAGCATTTCATAAGATTAATTAAATCTGTCAGTAATTTTTAAAGAGTGGATTAATTTGTTTCCAATAGTGTTACTAATTTTAAAAAACAAAAAGCTCATCACAGCACTATACAGGTATCTTACCTTTTCTAGACTACTTCATGGAGTTATGTCATGGGTTGCCATGACATAACTCATTATCCAAAAGCAGTGCAGTGTTTTTTAACCCTCTCAGTTTTATTCAAAATCGCAGTTTCCGTTTCTTTCCTCTCATACATTTATTGCCAATAACCGTACCATTTCTTGGGTTGCGTCCATCTCCCTTGACGATGGGAGCTTCCAAATAGGTAAATATGTATACCAGCTGGGCAACCCAATCTGATCTCTGAGTGGGCAACAGGAAAGGGAGCCCCAAAGCATTGACCATCAATAGCAGGGACATGCTCCTCCAAACTTTCATGAGACCGTGAACTTTTGAAAAAGAAAACTCCCTTGGTCACTAGAGAGGGATAAATATTAGGCCTGTGTGAACATCTTTTTATGCTAGCTTAAGCTCATATAATTTTAGGCATTTCACATAATGACTGTTTTGCACAATAGCCTGTATTATGCCATGCAGTATAACTGAGATTTCATTTGGGTAAAAATCCTATCACAGGAGCACATGAGCAGAGCAGACAAACTGAACAGGTGCAACTGTTGGTCACATCATATTTGATTACACATTTTTTTTTAGCAAAATGCATGCATGCATGACGCATAAAGGTGGATTCTGGGCATTTATATGGATTACAATAGTATTGTGATCCCGGAACTTCTGACTTTCTTAGGACCATAGAAAATGTACCACAGTAATTGACACTGTGGGTAATTTGAATGGTATTCATGTACCGATGGTCGCAGGGTCCACAGCACTGAGGGTGAGATCAGTGACATATGGGTACTGATGGGCTGAGGGGCCCTGGCCCAATGCTTTCTTGTTACAAAGGAGAACATTCTGGGACCTGTAGTTTGTGTTTGCTTCAATTGAATCAACAGGGCTACAAGTATCGATTACCGTAAAAGAAGCCATGAGACCTGGGGCCGTAATATGGAAAGTGCCCTGGGGTGCAATGGGTATGGGTGTCCACTTTACACAGCCCCGGGTCACTTTGGAATTACAGAATGGGCCGCAGACACTTGTGCGGCCCTTTCTGTAATACAGATAGCCCTGGCGCACATATAGCGCCAGCGCTATCACCAGAGGGTGCTCCCTCATTTGCATGCCCCATGAAAATGAGGGAATCCCTTTGCCTCTGTCACCCATGCCATATTATAGACGTGAATTCAAGCTATCCTGGCGGATGAAGGGTAATACCCAGAAACCGGTCCTAGGATGCTTGTTTCCGGTCCGGGGAGGACCTGGCTGGGCAGTTCGTTCTGGACTGTTCCCATGAGGCACAAGGTCAAGACTGATTTGCATATGGCTGGGTCTGAACTGGGGTGGCATGGTGAGCAAAGGAATGATGGATTTAACCCAGATCTCTTGACTGGGGCTGGATGTATGATTTATTCAGCATCCCGTCCATCATTTGTTTGCGTAGCACATATTATAGACGAGGGCATAGAGGCAAAGAAGCTGTCAGGAGATGCAACAACATCATGCCCCCTGATGGCAGCCCTCTCGAGAGGGGAAGGGGGGTCCTATGGCAGGCAGATGTTATCACTCACTGCACCCACCTGCAAGGGGATCTCTAATCCTCCTTAAAAGTGCAGGCGGGTTGCCTCCTGCGCAGTGAAACACGGAGCTGCTGCTTCAAAGCTGCTCTGTTTTTTCACTTGAATGCGCTGCCCCCAGGGCAGCACGAGTTTGTGGCTGCCCAGGGGTCGGCGCATTCAATGTAGATTGGAGCATTTTCCCTGTTTGCGCCCGGCGCACCTGTTTTAAGGTGCACCATGGCGCAAACAGGGAACGTGCACTCTTTGTGTAATAGGCCTTACATGTATGGGCATATTACCCTGAATGCACTGCCCCAAGGCAGCCACAAACTCATGCTGCCCTAGGGGTAGAACATTCAAGTGAATATGGAGCAGCATCTTTAAAGCTGCTTCGTGTTTCACTTTACTGCAGGGCCGGGCTGGGCCTTGACTGGTCCTGGGCATTTCCCCGGTGGGCCAGAGAGGTGGGGGCCGGTTTTGTGCTTGTGGGGCCAGTTTGTCACCAACCTGGTTTTGCAGCAGTACTGCAATATCGGCCCCCTGTAACAAAAGCAGGAGGGAGAGGTGCTTCTTGCTAGCACCCTCCCACCCACCGCTCCCAGGGCCAGACGAGCAGCAATCTGCCAGGGCTTGTTGCTGTTCCCAGTCCGACCTTGCCTGCATTTTCAAGAGGGGAGAGAGATCCCCTTGTAGGCTGGTGCAGTGAGTGACTGCACCCGTCTGCAAGGGGATGTCTGGGGGGTCCATGGGAACCCTTTTCTTCCCTTCAGAGGGATGCCTTTAGGAGGAGCACTGAAAGCACACCACTTTATAGTGGCCCACTTCCAGTGCGCCTCCTAAAGGCGTGTTTGCCTCTGTTCGCCACGTCCATAATAGGGCGCGGGTTCAGAGGCAAAGTGAGTCTCTCAATGGCAATGGGCAATGTCCATCTGCAAATGAGGGAAATCCCTCTAATGATAGCGCTGGCACTATAGTGCCCCAGTGCTATCCGTATTACAGAAGGGGTCGCACAAGCGTCTGCGGCCCCTTCTGTAATACAAAAGTGTCACTGGGGGGACACAAAGCTGGCGCACATGCTAGTTGCACCCCCGGGGCATTCTGTGTAATACGGTCCCTGGTGTCCCTGTGGGCGGATGAGTTTGGGAGCGAGCAAGGGTTATGTGCGGCAGCTCTGGGTATCCCAGAGTCCCCAATAAGGCTACTATAGGGTCTCAGTGCAGAACCGCAGAAAGGCCATGAAAGGGGGTGATCTTCACACACAGTGCAGATCGGATACGATCTTTGCGAGGAAAAGACGCCATGTAAAGCTGCACCCAGAGACAAATGTGGTGCCACGTATTCAGGGCACAAGTCCTAAACAAGCATTTACAATGCAATGGTTTTGCCTTTGTTAAAGTTAGAGCTATTGGCATTGCAAATAACAATGACTCTTATTTTTGTTTTTAAAACATAAATAAAAGGCATTGTCATTTACAATGCCAATAGCTTAAACTTGTGTAAATGCGAGACCTATTGCATTGCAAATGCTTGTTTTTCGAAGTCACCGCTCCCAATTGATCCTCATTTTAATGTCTGACCCTGTACAAAGATGGGAAAATCACCTAAAGCCAGTATTTTTCCCCTTTATAGGTACATACTAAAACACTCGTTTTTAAAAAAGGAGCACTTTAAAGGTGTTGTAGAGGTTCTCTAAGGACCCCTGACTGAAAATTAAAGTAAACAAACTGAGAAAAAAAAAATCTCTTTCGGCCATCGACATGGAGAAAGCAATTCGAGGAGCGTTGTCCATGGCCTCTTCTGCTTGACTGGGAGGGCCAAAGTCATGTTTTTTTTTTAGGGAGGGGGGGGGGGGGCTGCCTCTCCCTCTCCCCCTCCCAATCCAGTTTCTGAATCTACCTAAACTGAGGGAGAAGGCAGAGAGAAAAAGTCTGTACAGCAACGTATAGAAGGCGAGAGGAAGAGACAGGGAGAGTGAAAAAGAATAACAGAGAGAAACTTTAACAGACAGACGAGTCTTCAATATATTAAGAAAGAACTCACCAGAGTAGATAGGTTGGCAAGGAGCTGAGACACCCCTCCCTTCGCGGCTGCAAGTCCGGGGCTGATTCATGGAAAAGGGCACTCACCCACAAGTCTCTGTTCCGCATTTTACATGTCTCCATCTCATGTGAGGGAAAGGGGTGTGAGGAAATATGGGAACCCCCTCCTCCCACCACCTGTGTGCCCTGCACTCGGACACTAGCTGAGGCCTAGAGGGCATAGCCCCAAGGCACACTAAAGATGGACAGCAGCTGTACAGACACATTCCACTGAAGGCACCCAGCTCCCCAGGGTGCCCTGCAGTCAGACATCAGCAGAGGCCCCTTGCCAGGACGTGTCCCTCAGTCAGACATCAGCTGAGTCCCTACAATAGCGCCTGTCTCCCCAGGGTGTCCTCCAGTGAAGACATCAGTCGAGAGAGCAGTCTGGCTATGTGGAGCTACCCTGCAGCCAGACATCTGCTCGGTCCATAAGGAAGCGCCTCCCACTGTGAACTGCAGCCCGACTTCAGCAGAGCTCCGGCGGGAGAGTCCTGCGGTCAGACTCCGGCGCGCCCCCAAGAGACGACCCTCGCCCCGTCTAACAGAGAGGGGTTCCTACCTGAAGGCTGTCTCTTCCGGCTCAGCCTGCTGACAGCTCGAGTGAACATGGTGGGGGCCGGGCTCGGTCCTCCGAGGTGTCCGACGGGCAGGGGTCAGAGGTGTGCCCGAGCCATAGCAGCTGGCTCCGATGAGGTGCGGGCAGTGGAGGGAGCGCTCGCGTGGGTGTGCCCTGTGCGCCCTGCCGCGCGTGCCAGGCTTCCTGCAGCCCTCGCTCCTCCTCACGAGCACCCACCCGAGGCGGCCTCAGCAGAGTCTCACTCAGACTGCACCTCCGCTCTGAGGCACCCACTGACTTCCTGTGGTGAGCGGAATGCACGAGGCTGATGTTTGCAGTGAATCACAGGAGGAGCTACAGTCAGCATGGAGCAGACTCGCACAAGCTGAGCCATGCAGAGGCATTCACAGAGATGGGGACCGCACACAACCGCAAGGCACGCACAGAGACACTTTAACACACTGGCATTCATAAAGCACACAGAAAGAAACAATGCCTCACAGAAGCAGGCACAGAGAAAAGAACTACCAAGTCAAAGAAACAAGGGAAAAGGCGAAAGAAAATGAAACAAACATGAAAACAGAAAGAACAAGCGGGAGGGGGCGGGAAAGGGGGGTGGAGAGACGCAGAAGTGCCGGCAATGCCGGACCAGATTCGGGGGCGTTCCCGGCTTTCGGCTGACGTCGCGTGACATCGGCAAAAGCCAAAGAATCTCGGGAACGCCCCCGAATCTGGTCCGGCATTGACGGACAGGCCCCTCGTCCAATGGCTAGGCTCCATTTATGGAGCCAGCCAATGAATGACGAGGGCCGACCCAAAGCCACACTACAGTTCTCATCAGGTTTTCGCCTGCGCGAAAAAGATGCGCAGAGCGCATCTTTTCGCCAGGCAAAACCTAAAAAAGAAGTGGGGGGACGCTGATGTCATGACAGGAAGTTACGTCACGAAAGGTGGCTTGCACCATCAGACTCATTGCCTCCCCTTGCTCACCCCTTAGCAAATGGAGCCACACATTCACTCTTTGGCCTCTCTGGGGCGAGATCTCGCCCCAGAGAGGCCAAAGAGTGAGTGTGTGGCTCCATTTGTTCCAGTTATCGAGCTCCCAGTAAAATAAGTAGGGGGACGCCGTCCACCCGCGTGGTACCCCGACTCGAGCCCTGCACGTATTAGACACTGACTGGATAACACTGTCTTTATTAACATATCATTAAATCGTTGTAATTAACCACTTTGGCTCACTGACAGGCGTCACCGCCCCCTTCCACAGATTTTCCAAACACAAACAAGCAGCACGTGTGCCGCACTGTACAGAGCCGTCTGTGCCAGCTGGCGGCGGCCACACTGCACCTTCCCGTGCGGTGGGGGCGGGCGGTGGGGGCGTGAAAGCCTTTGATGGGAAGTTGGACGCGGCTCTGCGGTGCTGGGCTGCCGTGGAGAATGTGTCTTCACATTACACTGAATTCTTCTCTTTGTTTCCATTTGGTTTGCTTGCCACATGCTTGAGGCTGGACACTTCTCAAGCATGACCACCCTGCACGCATGTTAACCTGACCACAAGGACGAGCTGCGAGCATGACCGAGCATGACAGATTGCTGGACATCAGTAGCACATGTCTGTGGCCTACAGTCATTCTAAAGGCGACGCCTATTTGGACTCTGAAATGATCCGGAAATGTTGCTCGGAGCTGTGAAACAGATAAACACCCTCAACACCCCCTCGCCCCCCCACCCCCCTGCGTCCCCCTCCTCCCCCAGAATAATACATGTGCATTCTCACAGCTTCCGTTTGTGGCTTCTTTCTGGGGTTAAGTCCTGCTATATCGTGCTGCAGAGAGACGAGGGATGGGTTTTACTGCATAACACAGGGGCGAGTTTCAGTAATGGAATGAGATGCATGCCAAATAAGACGTACACAGGAAACAGAAAGAAAGACCACAATGAGTGCCACAGAGCGAAAACACACTATACAGCCTGGAGTTTTGTCAATAAGAGAAGAGGTTGGGGAGAAAATTAAAAGCACGCATCAATGACCCACACATCCCTCGCCCCCGCTTGTGGCATCTCTTTTCTACAGTGTCTGGGTACCACCATCTTGAGTTAGTTGGTTTGTCCCTCGCCCCCACTTGTGGCATCTCTTTTCTACAGTGTCTGGGTACCACCATCTTGAGTTAGTTGGTTGGTCCCTCGCCCCCACTTGTGGCATCTCTTTTCTACAGTGTCTGGGTACCACCATCTTGAGTTAGTTGGTTGGTCCCTCGCCCCCACTTGTGGCATCTCTTTTCTACAGTGTCTGGGTACCACCATCTTGAGTTAGTTGGTTGGAACTGAGGCGAGGCATGGCATACAAGGTTCAAGAGGTGATGCGTAATTAGCTCACTCAGCCCACAATTCTCATGTATTCTAGTATACCAGTAATTATGAATGTTCTGAATATTTCTGAATTCAATGAGAGAAATTTGGGCAGGCTAGTCTATTAGATCCTGCTGCGTAGGGTTACCAGATCCTGTGAGTCAGCTTGAGATCTAATTTCCAGTCCCATGGATCATGAAACACACCAGTCAAATCTGGTAGCTGTCACCTTGATTCAGTTCACTTAAACCTACCCGACTAACACACCTGAGAGCAATGGGATAGAAAAAGAAAGTTCAGGATTTGAAAAGTTGGGTCCTGCTGTCATGAAGTGATCTTGTGACTCTATGCTTGTAGAAAGAACATATGTTAGCTAGTGTTTGCTTTCCATTTGGTTTGGGACTGGTTTTTTAAATCTTGGCTCTAAAGCTGGGAGGGCGGGATCCCTCTGATACAAAGTAAGCCACCAAGGTTTGGTGCTGTGCAAAAGGAGCACCTGCAGTTTACTGCGCGGACGCTGCCCCAGCCGTCTGCCATTCAGGAACTCTACTGCATTACCCTGCTACTACTAACAGCCCCACTCACACCTGACATACTCACTTCCTCAGTTCTGGAATACCAAATAGGAAAAGTAGGCACGGCCTAGGGGCCCCATTCATTTTAGGGTCCCCGTGACAACGGATCAAAATAATATTGATTTGATCTTGAAAGAAAATTACAATCAAGATTTCTAAAATTGTTTCCAAAAGATACAAAAAAAATGAATCAATTCTAACAAATTTATCCAAAATATAGGGGGGAGAAAGAGGAAAAACTGGGTTCACCCTCCTTATAACTATGTACTCAACAAATAGAAAACCCACTCAGGGGGAAGAAGAAACAAAACTCTTCACCGTGAAGGAAAAAATCTGGAAAACTTCATTTTTCCTAGAGAAACCTCACCCACCAGGGTTACCCCTTGTTGGCATGCTTCATCACTGTGGTTCATCCCGATCCGCTGCGGATCGAGGCGTGCTGCGACCAAACGGATACGTGGAAACACTGTAAATGTTGCGTCTATGATAAAGACTCTATTTGGTGAGGGGAGTGGGAGGGATGTGCTAACAGATTAAAAATGCCTATTAGTACTCTTACTTTATTCCTGCCTCTAGTCTGTATCATTAAAATCAGGGGTTGCTGTTTGAAGCCGTAATGGTAATGAGTTTAACTCTTCATGGTAGTCAACATGTTTTGAGCCTTGCCCCTAATGGCTCTTCTACAGGACAGATAGGAAATCTGTTCCTACTGGTGTCACTCCATGCTGTCCTCAAATAGGATCAGTTAATTATGCATGCCATGCGCAAATCACATAACGTACACATGATTGGTTAAGCCTGTAAACGCTGTTCCGTATATTTTAGATGCCTTAATAGTGCGTCATGGTCGTGCCGGGGGAGGGAGGGAGGCCTGTATTCACACCTTCATCAAAGCCGTCCTCTGCAAATTATGCCTAACTGGAGCCCCGGAGACTGCATGCAAATAGTAAGAGTCCTACGAGTCAGACATTTTTAACCTGTTAGCACATCCCTCCCACCCCCCTCACCAGCTACTGTCTTCATCATATATGCTATTTTTACAGTACTCTTGCGTATCTGTTTGGTCGCAGCATGTCTCGATCTGCAGCGGTTCGGGATGAACTCCAATGATGAAGCATGCCACCAAGGGGCAAACCTGGTGGGTGAGGGTTCTCTAGGAAGGTTTTCCTGATTTTTTCCATCAAGGTGGAGAGTTTTGTTTCTTCTTCCCCCGACTAGGTTTTCAACTCTAAGAAACGAAAAATTCTATTTTTGTTTAATAACATTACTAATTGTTAATCTTTAGTTTTGTGCAATAAAATTGGTTTATAAATATTGTTGGTTGGTAAAATTAAAAATATATTAGGAGATAACTTGCGGAATTTGGGGGGAATTCGACTGCCTTAGCAGCCTCCACTGAGTTCCTCTGGGGCACACAGGCATTGCACTTCCTCTTCTTGTTTCCAACTTTGTGCTGACCCCTCATATCACACCTGCCTGGTGACCTGCTTATTGTGATAGCGGATTGACCAGGTAGTTCCTTTAAATTTCACTCCTGCGACCTCTTTACCTTGACAAGCACAGCCCTCCAGCCCCACTTCTATCGCTGTCAATCAGTGGTTCCTTCCTGTCTCTGTGAACTTGAAGCCTTTCCACCATCCTAGATGAGGCGCTACAGGAGTCGCATAGAATGTGTGTGGCATTAAAGAAAGTGAAAAGAAAGAAAGACTGGGCCATCAGCATAAAGGAAGAAATGAAGATGAGAGAAGAACGATGTAGAGAGCCTCGGGATTGAGAAAATGGTGGTGAATTTATTGCAGAGAAAACCTCAAACATCCAATGATTCCATGTGACATTATATCAGCTTATGATGCCCAGAGTGTTAATGCTGGACAAACACTTTAATCTGCCTCTGCTCCAATTCCCTCATCTGTCAACACAAGAATCCAGATGATCTCACTGAGTGCAAAACAAAAACTGGGCCTGTTAATGTTAACAAACCCTGTGTCATGCGGTAAATGCATTTTCACGACGAGCCACTTGAAAAGCAAATGTGGGACTACAGATGACAACAAATTGTTCCACAACTCTCCTATGCAGAGAGTTCTGTCCTCAATCAACAAAAGTTGAACCCCAAAAGCGTGTATTTCCCCCCTCACTCACATTCCTAACAAAGAGTCACTCAATGTCTGGTAGGTGTAACAAGCGATGGCAAACTCCTCCCAGATGTTAGGGTAAGGTGGGCCATGGACCAGTGAGGGTAACTTGCACATAACCGAGTGATAATAAGTTGTATCATGGTACCAAGGAGGTCGGTAATTTTACAGTGGATTGGGTCTCAGGGAGGTCCATGTGTGACGGCATGGCACACTGAGTAACCGATTCAACATGATCCGGCACAGCCACACTTTATCATGTATAGCATGACAAGCACAAAGCAGCACAAACTCATAACGTGGAGGTTTGTTATTTTGAAAGACAAGCGTATTTTTGGCATATCAGTGCCCATGAGTAACCACGGAGAAAGAGAAGTACAAGTTGGCGCCTTCACAAGGAAAGGTGGATATTCCCCAATTTGCAATGGTGCGCGGGTCCTATGTGTATGATGGACTCCATTTAATGAAACCCTTATGATCCAATTACAGAGTTTGGGGAACGTGGAAAAAGGTCATGAATTGACATGCCAGGTTTGTGCCACCCAGGAGGTGTGCATGCGCCCACTGGCAGTGCCAGGAGCCAGGTAAGCAGTGTTTGCAAATGGGGCTCCAGTCTCTGCCTCTGGCACTGAGAAGTGCCCTATAGCCATCTCCCCCTTGCATGAGCAGAATGTAGACTCTGGATGAACTTGTCCTGGTGCGGGCCTGCCCCCCACCTCAGCAGTAGGGGCCAGCTGCAGAGAAACAAGGAACGGCAGGAATACTGCCCCTCAGTGTTTGTGTTGCGACACAGCTCCACGGCGCCCATCTATCCTGGAGCTTTCAGTCATGGTTGTGTGTTGTCTTCCAGATACCTCTGTGGCCAATCAGGTCTCTTCTCTCTCCAGAACAACAAACACGGGATGTGGGAGATGGGAAAGTTACTAATCTCGTTTATAGAAGGTACTACAGCCTCGGCAAAGCCAATAGTCACTTCTTTGTTCAAGTGTTGGGTTGGTCAGGCCACAGGACGTGCTGCTGGAACTTGCATGGTTCATACGCAGTACAGCACATATCATTCCTGCTTCATTCGCTGAATTTGTGTCTGAACTCTGACAAATGCACCAGGCTTCACAATAAAGGCTACAGAGCGAGGAGATTCGAAGGAGATAAGATAAAAAGGGGCATTCTGGATTTATTAGGCAGTTTCCCAAATGGGGTATGGATATTAAGGCCTGTACCTCTCTACTACAATCAGCTGCCAACAACATCAGTGATATCATAGCCCAGGAGTAGAAGCCACTCCAGTTAAAAGGAGTACTAGTGAACCACTAAACCTTTATCAATCAACACAGTCTATTATTCTGTTGAAGAGAAACATACTAACTCAATGTAGAGAGCTTGTTAGGATACTTGTGACCCGGGTCAACAGCACAGAAAAAGCACACAGGGCCTGCTAAAATGATAAAATGAGGAGCAGGTTATCTTAGTAACACTACACAGGATTCTCAACTCAACACCTGCGTTTATTCGGGGGAGGGGGGTAAAAACGTTCTCGCATCCTGATCTGGGCCCTATTTGTCTAATTTTTCAGCCTCATGTAGAATCTCATCTCTATTCTTTTGGCAGAGTTACCCTCCTTGCTTCTTAGTTTGTCCTTTGTTCCATCCCTTTCTATCTCTTCTTCCCTTTTTTTACATTTCCATGTCATTCCCACCATCTTATTCTGTGCCAGTATTTTCTTTATTTCTACCCCATCTCATTGGCTGCACTTTTTTCTATGGTTCTCTCTTCGCCCCTTCTTTTGCACATCCATTATTTGGCCCTCCCTCCCGTCGCTGTCCTCTGCCAGTAAACTACCAGCAAACGAGCATTATCAGGTTTCGTTGGCAACCTAACTTCAACCCCTGTCAAACACAAACCTAAATTTAAAATATATATTTAAAAAGAAATAAAAGAAATAGGTTTTGGCTAATTAAGTGATTGCAATAGTCTGGACACGTTTCACAAGTAATTCCCAGGACATGCAAACAAAAGCGCGGTTGTTTCTGCCCCACGCTCGCTTTTAAGCCAACATTTGTGAAAAAAAGGCCCAGAGGGGGGGTTTCTGGAGCGACTCCAGAGTCTCAAGGGGCGGGCGAGCCGGTCACTCTGTAGAATGGATTCATTCTGCTCAGCAATTGCAAAACATGACATGCACTTGCATTTTCTAAGCAGAGGGTCTAAACATTGGTGTTGCTATGCCCTAATATCGGCAGACAATGAAAGATTTGTGTTCAAAGCGAAGATGAAAGCACTGATAATGTATCACAAGACGGCTGGCCTTCATTCAGTCAAAAATGGGATTTTATCACTTCACAAGGAAGCACTCTGTTGCTTCTTGGTATCACAAGCATGGAAAACTGGCAGCATCTGCAGCAACTATTAAACATCTACACTACATCTTCTTCCACTATCCAGACTTCAAACCTGACAGCCAAACTGTGCCACAAAGAGTTCCACAAACACTGCCTTAATCAGGGGCGGCTGGTGACATTTGAAAGTGGTGAGGCGTAAACTAATTTGCATATTGCACCGCAGCGAGCGCAGCGAGCGAGCCCGAACCACCTTGCATCCATCCATACATCATTCATGCATCCACCCATCCATCCATCCACCCACCCTCCCATGCATCCACCAATTCTGCATCCATCATTCATTCATGCATCCACCCATCCATCCAGCATTCATTCATGCATTCACCCATCCATCCTGCATCCATCATTCATTCATGCATCCACCCATCCTGCATCCATCATTCATTCATGCATCCACCCATCCATCCATCCACCCATCCATCCTGCATCCATCATTCATTCATGCACCCATCCATCCACCCATCCATCCATCCACCCATCCATCCACCCATCCATCATCCATCCTGCATCCATTCCTGCATCCATTCATGTGTCCACCCATCCATCCACCCATCCTGCATCCATCATTCATTCATGCACCCACCCATCCATCCACCCACCCATCCTGCATCCATCATTCATTCATCCACCCATCCATCCACCCACCCATCCACCCATCCAGCATCCATCCATCATTCATTCATGCATCCATCCATCCACCCACCCATCCACCCATCCATCATCCATTCCTGCATCCATTCCTGCATCCATTCATGCATCCACCCATCCATCCATCCATCCTGCATCCATCATTCATTCATGCACCCATCCATCCACCCTGCATCCATCCTGCATCCATCATTCATTCATCCACCCATCCTGCATCCATCATTCATTCATGCACCCATCCATCCACCCATCCATCCTGCATCATTCATTCATCCACCCATCCATCCACCCTTCATTCAATCATGCATCCATTCATCCACCCACCCACCCATCCATCATCCATCCTGCATCCATTCCTGCATCCACCCATCCATCCATCCATCCATCATTCATTCATGCACCCATCCATCCACCCTGCATCCATCCTGCATCCATCATTCATTCATCCACCCATCCTGCATCCATCCTGCATCCATCATTCATTCATGCATCCACCCATCCATTCATCCACCCATCATTCATCCATCATCCACCCATCCTGCATCCATCATTCATTCATGCACCCATCCATCCACCCTACATCCATCCTGCATCCATCATTCATTCATCCACCCATCCATCCACCCTTCATTCAATCATGCATCCATTCATCCACCCATCCATCCACCCATCCATCCATCCACCCACCCTCCCATGCATCCACCAATTCTGCATCCATCATTCATTCATGCATCCACCCATCCATCCAGCATCCATCATTCATTCATGCATTCACCCATCCATCCATCCTGCATCCATCATTCATTCATGCATCCACCCATCCTGCATCCATCATTCATTCATGCATCCACCCATCCATCCATCCACCCATCCATCCTGCATCCATCATTCATTCATGCACCCATCCATCCACCCATCCACCCATCCATCCATCCACCCATCCATCCACCCATCCATCATCCATCCTGCATCCATTCCTGCATCCATTCATGTGTCCACCCATCCATCCACCCATCCTGCATCCATCATTCATTCATCCACCCATCCTGCATCCATCATTCATTCATGCACCCATCCATCCACCCATCCATCCTGCATCATTCATTCATCCACCCATCCATCCACCCTTCATTCAATCATGCATCCATTCATCCACCCACCCACCCATCCATCATCCATCCTGCATCCATTCCTGCATCCACCCATCCATCCATCCATCCATCCATCATTCATTCATGCACCCATCCATCCACCCTGCATCCATCCTGCATCCATCATTCATCCACCCATCCTGCATCCATCCTGCATCCATCATTCATTCATGCATCCACCCATCCATTCATCCACCCATCATTCATCCATCATCCACCCATCCTGCATCCATCATTCATTCATGCACCCATCCATCCACCCTGCATCCATCCTGCATCCATCATTCATTCATCCACCCATCCATCCACCCTTCATTCAATCATGCATCCATTCATCCACCCATCCATCCACCCATCCATCCACCCACCCTCCCATGCATCCACCAATTCTGCATCCATCATTCATTCATGCATCCACCCATCCATCCAGCATCCATCATTCATTCATGCATTCACCCATCCATCCATCCTGCATCCATCATTCATTCATGCATCCACCCATCCTGCATCCATCATTCATTCATGCATCCACCCATCCATCCATCCACCCATCCATCCTGCATCCATCATTCATTCATGCACCCATCCATCCACCCATCCACCCATCCATCCATCCACCCATCCATCCACCCATCCATCATCCATCCTGCATCCATTCCTGCATCCATTCATGTGTCCACCCATCCATCCACCCATCCTGCATCCATCATTCATTCATGCACCCACCCATCCATCCACCCACCCATCCTGCATCCATCATTCATTCATCCACCCATCCATCCACCCACCCATCCACCCATCCAGCATCCATCCATCATTCATTCATGCATCCATCCATCCACCCACCCATCCACCCATCCATCATCCATTCCTGCATCCATTCCTGCATCCATTCATGCATCCACCCATCCATCCATCCATCCTGCATCCATCATTCATTCATGCACCCATCCATCCACCCTGCATCCATCCTGCATCCATCATTCATTCATCCACCCATCCTGCATCCATCATTCATTCATGCACCCATCCATCCACCCATCCATCCTGCATCATTCATTCATCCACCCATCCATCCACCCTTCATTCAATCATGCATCCATTCATCCACCCATCCATCCACCCATCCATCATCCATCCTGCATCCATTCCTGCATCCACCCATCCATCCATCCATCATTCATTCATTCATGCACCCATCCATCCACCCTGCATCCATCCTGCATCCATCATTCATTCATCCACCCATCCTGCATCCATGATTCATTCATGCATCCACCCATCCATTCATCCACCCATCATTCATCCATCATCCACCCATCCTGCATCCATCATTCATTCATGCACCCATCCATCCACCCTGCATCCATCCTGCATCCATCATTCATTCATCCACCCATCCATCCACCCTTCATTCAATCATGCATCCATCCATCCATCCATCCACCCATCCATCATCCATCCTGCATCCATTCCTGCATCCACCCATCCATCCATCCATCATTCATTCATGCACCCATCCATCCACCCTGCATCCATCCTGCATCCATCATTCATTCATCCACCCATCCTGCATCCATCCTGCATCCATCATTCATTCATGCATCCACCCATCCATTCATCCACCCATCATTCATCCATCATCCACCCATCCACCCATCCTGCATCCATCATTCATTCATGCACCCATCCATCCACCCTGCATCCATCCTGCATCCATCATTCATTCATCTACCCATCCACCCATCCTGCATCCATCATTCATTCATGCATCCACCCATCCATTCATCCACCCATCATTCATCCTGCATCCATTCATGCATCCACCCATCCTGCATCCATCATTCATGTATTTTTATGACCACATAACTTGCACACAGCTTGTCAGTGTTTAATACCAGTCTCGAACATTGTACTCCAGCACCAATGATACATGATTAATATTAATTGTTTTTAAAAACATGCATTTATTCGACACCAATTTCACACCTTAGTCGGAACATAATTTTTATTTGTTTTTTAAAATATCTATTTATTTAACACCAAAGTAAGTTATGTATACATTTTTATGGTTCGATAAGAGGCTAGAAACTGGTTTCCCAGCACCAAAGTCGGCCGTGCTATCCGTCAGGGGTTATGTAACCGGGCTATGTAGTGACCAGCCAATCCTGCGCCAGGATTGGCTGGGGGGGCACCATGACTCCTCGCCCAGTCGCCCTGTGTAACCCCGGGGGCTGCGGCCCGCCCCCTGGTCCTCTCTCTAAGGGGGAATTCACAAGAAAACGATCTGCGCATGCGCGGGCATGTTTGTGCCCAAAAATACACTTGCGCAGCTGCAGCAGCCCGATCCTCCCCCCCCCCTGCGCACTCCGGGAAGGTCGGGTGTCTCCCGGTTTCCCGGCCGGCAGATAGCGCAATTTTTTTTAAAATAATTGTGTTTGGCTTCTAGTGACGACGTGGTGGGTCCATGGGGCTTAGTGGGGCTTCGCCCCTACGCCCCAATGGACGCACCGCGCCTGGCCTTAATACTGCGACAAAATATCTCCTGGATTTTTGAATGCCTCCTGCAAAGATGGTATCCTGCGCAGATCCCTAAACATCGACTGGCGTGAATACACTTGCCAACCACAGACCTAGTTCCTGCTTTCATACGCCAGTAAAATGTGAGGTTAGGACAGAACCACACAACTTTGAGGAATCTCAAAGTACCTTCAGGCTGATCCATCAAGATCCATAGCCTCCAGCAAGTGGAACATCGCTTGACCAAGAACTGGAAAGATCTCCCTTACCTACTCTACCATTTGTTTGGTCAAAATGAACTGATTACTAAATTAATGTAGTCCTCGTGGTATATGCTTTTGCACAGTGGCACTTTCTTGACAATGAGGGATTAAATACGTAATCTGCCTCCATTGAGGTGGGTATAAAATTGGATGAAAAAGCCATTTTTCTGTCTGCTCAATCATTTTCACCTGGCTGTCAGAGAAATGTTCTAGTTGAGAGAATGAGGAAGGGGCAATGTGCTCTACCCTTCACTGTTGAGGGGCCACTGGGGGACTCGTCCTTGAGGCTGAACAGGGTCAAGGGTGGCTACAAGACCTAGTACATCTAACACTGCCCAGCATAAGACGGGTAAAGCATAACAGGGTCATGGTGGATGTATAAAGGGGAATGGGACTAGACATGCACGGGGCAATATAAATCCAAACCAGCATTCTGACCATTTTCTAACTGTGAATGGCAGAATCTTCCATTAATTTTTTTTTTACCCACAGGAACCTTTACTGGTACTAGCCTGCTGTGTGTACTGGGCAGTACCTACAGCCCGGCAGCGGCCTTGCCATCTGCCGAGTGTAAAATATGGTTAACTTCCATAATGAATGCTTTCAAATCATTTTATATACAATGAGGGACAACTTTTGGGAAGAGCAGTATGCCATTAAAAAAATGTAAGGCGTAGCGATCAGGTGACTATTTCATAAGAGTTTGCTGAAAAACAAGGCAGATTCTTTTGTGTTGAGATGTTTCTTCTTAACCATTAATATGAAAACTAGCAGATCCAAATACTTATTTTCAAATGACACCTAATTCCTTGGTCTTCCTATTGTGCGGCTTCATAACAGCTGGGAAGAAATTGAATTTCATTTGATGAATTTAGATCATCCAATTTGAGATGTAAACCCTAGTTTGTGTACTCAGCCTGTTTTATGGGAATTAGTAATTACTACTTATCCAAAACACTGTTCATAAATAATACTTATTTGTGATTTGCATATTCAGGGTGGAAAGTTGTGTAAATACTGCAAAATATATACATTTGCTGAGAAACTACGTGGAAATATGAAAAAGCACTTGCCCAGAATGTGTGAGTTGGTCCAACATGCAAAGCGCTTGATGTGTTTTTTTTTAATGAATTCTAAACCACTTCTTTCTGTGGCTCACTTTTTCATTAGAAAGGGACATGTTTTAAGGGTGACCTTTCAAAATGTTCATAAAGTAGCCAAAGCTTTTTTATGGAAAGTGCAACCATGGGGTTGTATCAAGGGTCTCTTATGTCCAGAGATCCTCAATACAACATTGGCAAGTAGAGGGCTAAATAGAATCCGGGCATTTCGGTAGTTTAGGGTCTACTTTGGGGAAGGAGAAAGAGCAAGAGAAAGAAAACGAGAAAGAAGGCTAAACAGAAAGCAGGGATCATTGTGGTGGTGGTGTGCACGTACAAGGGAGAAGACAACTCCAACTTCCATTCAAGAAGACTGTTTGATATAAATGTTATATTCTTATGACAGGTTTTGAAAAGCTTGTAGAGTAATTTGAAAACGTATGTGTGTGAAACAGATCAGGTTTAGTGTGAGATTGCATGTCCCACACACACCCACACGAGGATAATCTGTGAGTGAGTGACTTGTACTCCCTTTAGAAATTATCTACATATAGAGCAGGAATATATATTTGTGTATATATATAAAACATATACACACACGCTATACACACACACACTCACTATAGCAACAGCTGAGTCTAAATCAGACTCGTTCATTTCTGCCTCATGTTACTTCTTCCATTCTCAATAGTCCAATTGGCAATGGGGCTGTGCCGCGTCATTAAAGAGCTCCGATATGGGTTTGACCTAAACCCCCAAGACACAGAAGGACGCAGAGAGAACATCACTTCCACTGTTTGTGGAAAACCTTAATCTATGCAGCAGGTGTGGGCCAGCAGCTGAAGAAACCGTTCCACATGTCTCTGCGGCCATCAAGAGGAAGCGACGGAAAAGTCGGCATACTACCTTTCTTCAGAGGGTTAAAAATCAACATGCATAACAAAACATGGAAGATGAGGACCGCAACTAGAACAAGTGGGTGTGCAATACAGCAGAACAAAAGACCAGTAAATAAAAAAAATGCTCTCAGGAGCTTCTGAGTCTCATTTTGTTGACCCTACTATGCCTATCTTGCTATGCTAAATGCTGTCTTCAACCATTTTGTTCCAAAGTGCTGTGATTTTTGATCACTTTACACATATTTGTCAGTGCAGCCTCTTATTTTACAATATTAAGTAAACTTTAAAATCATCTCTCCGCATCTTTTCAGGACAGCAGGGATGTACACATTTCAGTTCCTATTTCCTCTATCTCCATTTTTGGTTTTGTGTGCGCACAATAGTGTAACTATTCTGCAATCTACACTGTATTGACTTTTTGACAGCTTTAAAAGGATAAAATAATATGCATACTACAATAAACATAATCCAGTACGAATAGCTGTACTCAAACGTTATCATCCGTGTGCAGTGATATAGCCTTACAGTCATTCATTGGGGGAAACATCTATTACAACGCAGACATTACATCGTAGTGCCTTTACAACACAGTCAGTACCACGACTGCAACGTTACCACGAGTTTCATTACAATGCAAGTCATTACAACGACGTGCTTTAGGGAATGCAATGTTGGACTGGTGTTGGATTTTGAGTCCAACACCTTCCCTACTGATACACCGACTGGAGTTGGAATAGTAATTTAAACTATTCCAAACTCCAGTGCTTCTCTAAAGCAAGTCGTTGTAATGAGTTACTTTGCAATAGTACTCAAGGTAATGACACAGTCATGGTATGGACTTCGTTGTTAAGCCACGCGTGATTTTGTCATGCGTTGTAACAGATAATATTCAGCTGACAGTGTCTGACAAGATTATATTTTCTGGGAGGAGAGCACACGCCAATAGAGGCATGAAGTAGGTGTGTAGAAGATACAGTGCATGGACTAGACCTCAGGAAACACATGAGAAATAAATTCATACAAGTTAATCTTCTGGTGGGAGTCAAAAAATGCACTTGCTATTACGCCCCTTATCTTCATCCCCGTCATCACTAATGAGATATTACCATCTCCTATATAGAAAAAAGAACAGAGGAATGCTGGTATGTAATGCTCCTCCCCCTTCTGTCGGGACCTATATAGGCAATACCTAACCAGCATTTCTTTTTTCTTTCTCCGACAGTGATGCGAAGGACAAAGAAGTTGAGGGTGGCTCCTGCGGGCTCAAGCTGCAGTTATCATGCATGCCGGTTTTTACAGCAGGGCAGGGGAACCGGCCGTATTGTCTCCCTGCCTGTAGGACTTGGAGGGAGATACGGACAGCATTGAAAGGAGGGAGTGGGGGTAGGAGTCATTGCGCCTTTCTGGTTCCAGGTACCACAGCTCATGGTGGGCAGGCTTTTCGGCGGCCATGTATTAGATGTCTCTATTCCACATAGCAGATTTATGTGGCTGTGTGAGCTAGTGCTTTTTGGATTATTCAGAGACTGTGGTGTTATCTGCTCGCTGGGCAAAGGGGCTGGATTCTAGTGTTTCTGTTGTTCGAGCTCCTCCTCCTCCGCAAAATTATATCCCCTCCATGATATGCAGCAGAATATGCCAGACGCCATTCCTATTGATTCCTTTGTTGCTAGCCTTGTAGGAAGAACTTCTTTGTTAGAAGATGCAGACACTAAAGAGTCCTCTGATAAAAAGATTGATGCAGCATTGAAGAAGGAGTATTCTGGTTCACATTTGGCACTAAGGGCAGGCATATAAGGGACTTATGTGGCTCAGTCTTTGATCTCTGCCCTGAAAGTTCTTTATCTCTAGATAACTCCTCAGATGGGAAACATCCTTTACAACAAAACTTTTACAACGCAGTGCTGCTACAACGCAGGTTTTACAACGAAAACCATTACAACGCATTGCACTGGGGGGCGCTCTAGGATAGGGAATAGATTTAATTTACTATCCAACACCTTCCCTAGTGTCCACGGGGACTGGAGTTGGAATAGTAAATTAAACTATTCACTATCCAGCACCCCAAAGCGCTATGCGTTGTAAAGGTTTGCGTTGTAAAAACTGCGTTGTAACAGCATGCATGGTAAAAGCATGCGTTGTAACGTCATACATCCCCTCAGATTGTTCTAGTCTCTTGGAACACATTGAGCGATGGGCGGAATACATGTCGAACATTTCCTTTGATGTTGTAAAAGCTTCAGCCCTCTCTGGGGGGCTGGTGTTGCTGCAAGGAAGAATTTAGTATTAAAAGACGGACTCATCTCAAAAAGCATCAGCAATAAGTATACCTTTTCAGGGTAACCAAATGTTTGGGGTTGAACTTGAGGATAAGCTCAACAAATAGTTCAAAGAGAACAAGAATTCCTCTTCATTAAAACAACCTTCTTCGGATAAACTCCCTTTTAAAACAAAGTCTCTTTCGACAGCCCTCTCGGAGACCACCTCCTTACTCTCAAGGGAGATTTCAATTCAAAAGAGGAGATAGTGAGAAGGCAAAATCTCCCCCAAAATAAATTTTTAGTCCGTGGCAGAATCCGTCACTCTCTTCAGGTGTAGCAGGCATCTCCTTCCGACGCTTGGGTTTTGGATACAATAACAGAGGGATACAAGAGTGAACGTGCCTCTCAGTGATCAGACCAACTACTTGGCTTTCCAATGAGGAAAAGAGGCTGGCACTTTCTCAAAGAATCGAGTCCCTTCTTCAGAAGCAAGCCATTTCAGAAGTTCCTCAGGCATAATCTTCCTGGTGAAAAAGGTGACAGAGGGTTTGTGAAAACTCTGCCTTTTAAAATGGAAACCCTTCAGAGAATTATTCCATTAGTGATCAAACTGCATTTCATGTGCATGCTGGATCTGAAGGATGCCTACTATCATGTCTCAGGTTTGGAATCAGAGGAAAGATTTCCAATTTAAGTGTTGCCTTTTGGGCTGAAAACAGCAATCTAGTGTTCACGAAGACGGTGGCTCCTCTAGTGGCCTTTTGTCATCTGCAGGGAATTCGCCTGCATCCTATCTAAACGATGGTCTTCTGCACACTCCATAAAAAGGCAATTGTTAAAGGATCTGGCCTTGGTGTGCTTTCAGATCCAGGATCATGGATTTTGTATCAATTAGAGAAAGTTTCAGTTGACCCCTTCAGGGGATCTAATTTTCATTGAAGTCAGGTTCTGCATGGATATCAACCGAGTTTATCTGCTGAAAGCAAAGGCGGGAGTATTGAGGTCACTTATCCTGAGGGCGATGAGTTCTCTATCCCTGGCAGTACATCCATTGTTGAAGCTCCTGAGGCATATGGCAGCGGTAGTCTTCACAGTTTCCTGGGATCACTTTCATCTTTGCCCCCTGTGGTATCATCTGCATTCCTTTTGGGACATGAAGTTGAGAGAGCACAAGTTTGAAAAAAATGTATAAGTACGCCATATTTACAAGCACGTAGTTAGTTTAAACATGTTTTGCACACGAGTGTCTTATATCCAGGAGAGAAATATACAGAGTGGTTTATATTCAGTAGTGAAATGTATAGAATGTTAAGTAGAGTAACTATAATTATAACAGAGTGAGATTAATGTAGAAATGTTAGAATATATGTGAAAACCTCATGTTCTCATGTTAAAAGAATCATGTCCGAATTAAATGTAACTTTGAAAATCCAGTATTATGTGTAGGCCTTAGGGCAATTCACAGCAAACCTGAACGTGCTGCTAAATTAATGTGAGATAAGGTTGACATGGTTCTTCCAAAATGTACTATTGAACTTAGGGTTAAAAGTATATGCTTTATAGATGTGTTATTTTAGAAACGTATGCTAGTTAAGAATGTTTGCTGTTTAAATCAAGTTAACGTTTTAAGAGTGCAGGGACCTGCTGCATGTAAATCAAGTAGGCCAGAGGAGATAATGTCATGTCGTGTAAATCGTCATGTGCTCGTTAGAGAAGAGGTCGTGAGGTGTCCAACACAGAGCTTTGAGAGTGTTTTATGACTAAAGATATGGTGGAGTCTGGAATTTGAGGCCCACTGCAGGACGAGCTGTATGCAGGTGCGAGGGTCCTAATCAGCTCGAATGAAAGGGACTTTGTTCAGTGGCGCCTTGCGCAGGCCTGTAGGAGTTTCCAGGAATTTCAGGGGGTATCAGCGCACGGAAGAAGAAGCCTGGGAACCAAGGTCAACTATAACGAGGGTCTTCAAGAGTACCATCATGGAGTTTGCCGCGCAAAGATGTACCACGTGAGGGGCGTCCCAAGGGGCGTTCCTATCAGAAATGTGATTTGGTATTAGGGAAAGAGACCCGGGAGGAGAGCAGAGCAGATGATTTTGGGAGCCTAAGGAAGCGGATGGGTAGGCAGATAGGCTGATCAGGAGAGACCCATTATCAGAGAAGAGACAAAGAGAAGTGCGTGATCTTCTTAGGAAGTCACCACGGCTGACACCTAGAGGGTTAAGATCTTGTTAAGCAGGGATGTCATTTAGTGTAGTGTAGGGACAGACTAACCTTAATTTTCTTTTCTGTAATGACTTTGAGGTTGCAACTTGTATCCATTTTGGCAACCCTGATGGTTTTCGAGCTTGTACTTATTATTCTGTTTTTCAGACTTAGACTATTCAAAAAGTTCATGTTTATAGTGATACCAATTTACCTGCTAAATCTCATTTTGAGAAGTTTGTATCTTCAGTTATCTCTGACTTTATATTAAATCTTTAAAACTTAATTTTGGTCAGTGGTCATTTAGAGTGGTGTAAGTTCTTAAATTGATTGACTTATTGCGAGATTACCTTTTACTCCAAGACAGGTACCAACGATTCAGTCGACATAGTTTGGGATTTGGTAAGAAAATTAGTAACCAGTAATCCCGCGTTAGCAGTTGGTAGCAGAGTGAGGATGGTTATCTTCTTGAGGAAGGTAATCTAGAGAGGTTAGTTTACCCCAAGGCCCGAGACGCCGAGAGACGAGCAGCGGAAGAATCGTGTGCCGAAAGGTGCAGACGGTGCGAGAAAAGCAGCAGTATCGGAGAGTGAGTATAAAAAGGGTCATGCGTGAACAGATTGCGGTGTTTTGTGTTGTATTTGTATTGTAATGTCTTGCGGAGTTGAATGCCTGTAGTGTGAATGAGAGAAGGTTGTGAGCGCGCGCAACCTGGTAAGCTGGTAACCTGGTAAACGGGTGAACTGGTGAAATCTTAAGTTCAGGCCAGAGCTTAAGTGGTTTTGGGTGTATCGAACATCCAGGGTAGTTGTCGACCATAGTACGGAGGTCACGAGGTACCATTGACCGCCGTGGATCCAAGATAGGGGGAGTGTAAGAGTGAATGTATGAGTAACGGACGCTGGTCGAAAGTTACTGCGTGTGAGTAACCTATCGGAGAAGGCGATTGTCTGGAAGTAAACGGAAAGACATTTCGCCAAGTTAAGGTGACAACTACAGAAAGACTGTGGGCGTACAGTCAAGAAAGGTGATCGCTTGGACGGAAGTAATCATTTTTCAGAGTATGAATGGGATGCGTGCATGACCGAGGAGACGAGCTGAGAAAGGAGGGGAACTGCTGCGAAGGGGGACGGGTGACGTCGGCTAGAGCCGCGCTCTGATTGAGCGGTTGGTGTGACGTTAGCTAGAGCCGCGCTCTGGTTGGGCGGCTAGCGTGACGTCGGAGGAAAGTCGCGTACGGATAGGCCAGTTAGTGAGAACGGCGCTGAGATTGGTGGAATATCATCAGGAAGTAAACAAACGCGGAGAAAAGAGAAATCATGAAGTGTTTTAAGTGTTTGAAAGGGATTTTTAAACGTAAACGAAGTGAACATTATTACGGGGAAGAGGCTCCGCCGGAGGGTACGCCAGCTCATTATATGGCAACGAATGTGGGGCTGCATACCATATTGTGGATTGGGGCTTGGAATAAGCTTACGGAAGGGAATGAGGAAATGCAGTTCCCGAGGTACGGGACGTTTAAATTAGAGGTGTTACATCGGCTAAAAGCAACCATGTCCTCATTGAAACCCTCGCCCAGACCAACACAGTTTGAGGCTCTTAATGCATGGATTAAGGCTGCACACGACCGAAATTTGAACAGGCGTCAACAAAGGCTGACGCGATCGGTAAGGGCAGTGAGAGATTCCAAATGGGATGAGGAGGAAAAGCGTTGGAGGGTACAGACTATTGAGGTGGAGAAAATGTATCCGATGAGGGAGGTGTCAGGAGGAGGAAACCTCATGGAAGAAGACGAGGAAAGCGAGTCGGAGGACAATCTGATAAACAGATTGTTAATGGATAGACCACCTCCGAGAGTGGAGTTGATAGAAGATAGAGGGCTCGCAAGGGAAGATGGGAATGACATAGAGGGATATACACCACTCCCTATATCGGAATGGACACCTATCAAAAGTGGAGAAACACCTCCAAACAACACTGTACAGAGTGTAGTGGGAAGGTTTGTGGTGCAGAAAACGCCAAACACGGAAAGGGTTGAGTCTGTGGGATTGCCAGACGCTCTTCAAGTGCCTGTTACCATAGGACCCATAGTTTCGATCTATAATTCTGAGAGAGATAGAGGGGAACAACAAAGGCAATTGGATAGGGAAAGGATTGAGATGGAAAAGAGGAATAATGTGACAAATGCATGGAAACAATTGCCAGGTTCGGTAACATGGAACACCCCATTAGACACAACTGTCGGTCCCAATTCAGAACAGGGAGGTCCGAGAGGACCAATGGATCTAAGGGGACCACGGCCAAGATCTTTTTCAGAGTTAAGAGCTGATTTGAGGGAATGGGACGGGTCCGTAGTATCTCCAAGTAACAGGACAAGAACAGAACCAGAGTGGGAAAGCAGGGGTAACGGGACAGTATCTCATTGTGGGGCCAGCGAAAGCAGTCAGGGCCGGGAAGGCCAAAGTCAAGAGAATAGAGGGGATGCATGTCCTACAAATCAGAGAGAACAGCCGGAACAAAATACTAGGATTGTAGAATGTGAGGAAATGTCCCGTCTCTGGGGGAAAGGAGGAGATGAGGCGGTACGGGCTTTTCAGAATAGGTTTAGGTGCCTTCATCATACACTTGGGGAAGACGTTCAACATTGGAGAAAGGAGAACAGCGATAGGTCCCGCCACGCCTCGAATAATCAGGAATCACAGGGAAGTAGGGAAGAAAGAGGGAGTAATGGAACATCTTACCCTGCATCCCGTGAAACTAGCCAGGATGGGGAGAGAGAGGCTAGGAGGCATGAAGGAGTGTTTCACCACCCACCCCGAGAAGATGGAAAGGCATGGGACTTAGAGAGATGGGAACAGGGGAGGACTCCCTATAATTCACCAATACCTAAACGTAGATCTCGGAGCTGGGATGGGAGAGATGCGGATGGAGGAGCTAAATTGAGTGTCTTAAAAGCTGAAATTAAGGCGAAAAGGCTTGATGTTACCAGTTTAAAATCAGATGTTGATGAGATAATAGATGGAACATTGCCTTTGGAAAGGATAGAATTGTATGAACAGGATGAGTTATTGTTCATGGCAAAGGATATTACTAGGAAAGCTAGAGCGTTTCATGAGAAACTGACTGATTTGGCAGACAGGTATGCCGTGGATTTGTCTAGGACAAGGGCATTACAGAGTAACCACAGATTACAGTACGCAGACCAAGATCTAGATGAGAAGAGAACTACTGGATTAAAAACACACATAAGAGAGCTGGTAACAGGGATAAGAGTGTGGAGGGAACTGGATAAATGGGAAGAAAGGTGGTCGAAAAAGGGCACAGTTAGGCGAAGTACAAATGTGATGACCCCTGAGGGAAGGGTAATGCAGATGGAGGCATTCCCTTTGCGAGAAATATCAAACGGAAATTATGTACATGTGCCCTGGAGTAGAGGAGATTTAGCTGCATTTACCAACTCATTTCCGAAGTTGCGGGACAATCCAGTCGAATGGTATAAACAGGTAGAGAGGTTTGTCAAAATCTCGAAAGTATTGCGGATTGATTTGAACACGTTGTTTGACATCGTGGTCCCATCTGATCTGTGGACCCCTTGTAAGACTAGTGTCGAATGGCCAAATGCTGAACCATTGAGGGATGCTCGGACTAATGGACCGTCTGAGATTGTCATGCGAAAGTATGAAAGGGTAATAGCATGGCTGAAAGATAAGGTACCACCACAGGACATAGATTGGGTAAAAATAGATCGAACAAGGCAGGAACCCAAGGAGACAGTTCACGAGTTTTATGAAAGATTGCTGAAAACATTCAAGCAATACAGTGGACTAGATGTAATGGATCCCAAAGATATAGGGCAGTTTGTGTCAAAGTTTGTCTTGGGGTTGAGACCTGATATTTGTTTGATGATACAGCAACATTTAATCTGTTGGCAGAACAAACCACTAGATGAGATTTTACGATATGCGAGGTACTGCAGTGACGAGATAGATTCTAAAGCCAAGAATCTAAAGGAGAAATTGATGGTGGTGCAAATGCAGTCCGCTGGGAAGGGTGGCCAGCAGAAGCAGGGGATGGGACGAAAACCAAATGGTCAGAGCAAAGATAATGAAGAAGGGCAGAGACCTAGGATAGACTTTGCCACTTTAAAGAAAACGACAAAGTGTCATCAGTGTCACCAGGTGGGGCATTGGCGACGCGAGTGTCCCTTTAACCCTGAAAATGGAGAGCTAGAAGTAGAAGAACAGGTCCAAGAAGACCCAGTGCAAAAGGTGACAGTCCCAAGTAGTAAGGTGGCCAAAGGGGGGACTTCGGCTCCACGGGCCCAATTCCCACAGCCACCGAAGATAGCAGCTGGAGGAAAGGTCTTTAAACAAATGCCTCTGTTTATCGAGGAAGAAAAGTGTTATTACATTGACCCATTGACAGGACAACGGGTGAGCAGTGAAGAGGATTGTACCCTCGGGGCAGTCCTAGAAGTGGATCAAAGAGGGCCATTTGTTGAGGCAGAAGTGACAGGGTGTCCCACTACGTTCTTAGTGGACACTGGGGCTACTCGTTCGACTCTGAGGTCAGCGGTGGTTCCAGACTTGCCAATGTCAGGGGAAACAATTCAGGTGGTAGGAGTCGCAAATAAAAGAATGACTAGTCCCTTGACAGAACCAGTATCTGTGAAAATTGGAAACCACATGAACGAACATCAGTTTGTGGTTTGTGACTCAAGTCCGGTATGTCTGTTAGGAAGGGATTTGTTGTGCAAATTGAACTGCACCATATACTGCACCCCACAAGGAGTGGAGGTACAGACTACCGACGATGATGCTACCTTTAAGGTGGCCAATTCAAAATTCTGTGTAGAACTATATCCTACTTTGACTGTAGAAGATCTTCCCCAAGATTTAAGAGATGCAGTGGCGTCAGAGGTGTGGGATTTCACAGGAGAAGATATAGGATTGATTAAAGGGGTAGAACCGGTAAAAATATTGGTAAAACCTAATGTTGAGTTTCCAAGAACGCCTCAATACAAATTGTCCCAGGAAACGATTGCGGGAATAAAACCTGTGATCGAGTCAATGATACAGCAGGGAATACTGAAAGAAATCGTGGGTGGTCCTTGTAACTCCCCGATTATGGGTTTGCAGAAACCTAGCGGGAAGTTTAGGATAGTTCAGGATTTACGAAAGATTAACAACATAGTCGTTTCATGTTGTCCCGTGGTACCGAATCCATCAGTGATATTGTTTCAAATACCATGTCAAGCAGAATGGTTCACAGTGATAGATCTTTGTCAGGCTTTCTTTTCAATCCCATTGGATGAAGAGAGCAGGTACCTTTTCGCTTTTAAAATGGAAGATCGCGTTTTAACATGGTGTCGAATCCCACAAGGATTCACAGATAGCCCATCCATCTTTAATCAGTTGCTGAAGAAGAATCTTGAGAATCTAGTACTGCCACAGAACTCGGTTCTGGTACAGTACATAGATGACCTACTTGTTGCGTCAGAAACAGAGGAAGCTTGTAAGGTAGATTCAATTGCCTTACTGAATCATTTAGCTGAAAATGGACATAAGGTATCTCCGAGCAAGTTGCAGTATTGTTTGACAGAAGTACAGTATCTAGGGCACAGGTTAGAAAAAGGGAAACGTAAGGTGTCCCCGGAGAGGATTGAGGCGATAATGAAAATGAATGCGCCTACAACACAGAGAGAAGTTAGAATGTTCCTAGGAATGGTGGGTTACTGCCGACAGTGGATAGTTAACTTTTCACTGAAAGCAAAGCCCTTACAGAAACTGACGCACAAGGAGGTGAGTGATCCGGTACCATGGGATGAAGAATGTCTGGTGGCGTTTTTACAGCTGAGAGACGATTTATGTCGTGCTCCGGCTCTGGGAATGCCAGATTACGAAAAGTCATTTTCACTCTATTGCTGTGAGAGAGAGGGATGTGCTTTGTCAGTCTTGGCACAGACCCACGGAAATGCCCGTAGACCAGTTGCATATTTTTCGGCTACATTAGATCCAGTAGCCGCAGCGTTGCCCGGATGTCTCAAATCCGTTGCTGCAACGGGTGTCAGCATTGAAAGAAGCGAGAGTATTGTGATGGGACATCCAGTAGTGGTGTATGTACCACATTCAGTTGAATTGTTAATGACCAGGACGAAGACGCAGCATCTGACCAATAGCAGGCTCACGCGTTACGAGCAAGTTATACTTGCTGCAGAAAACGTGACTCTCAGGAGATGCTCTGTCTTAAATCCTGCTACTTTGATGCCATTACCTACTGTGATAGAAGGCGAAGGATGTGAAGACCACGATTGCCTTGATGTGACTGAACTATGCACGAAACCCAGACCAGATATTGTGGATGAGCCATTGTCAGACCCCGATGAAATTTACTTTGTTGATGGCTCATGTTTAAGAGACGATACTGGTCGGTTGAGAGCAGCTTATGCTGTTTGTACCATTACTGGAGTTGTGGAAGCCGCTTGCCTGGAAGGAGTACATTCCGCACAGGTAGCAGAGATTATTGCCCTAACTCGTGCCTGCATAGCAGGAAATGGAAAGAGAGTCACCATCTACACGGACAGCCAATATGGTTTCGGTGTGGTTCATGATTTCGGGCAGTTGTGGTCTCAGAGGGGTTACATGACCTCCTCTGGTTCGCCCATTCGAAATGGAGAATTTGTGCGATTGCTGATAGAAGCATTACAAGGTCCTGTTGACATCGCAGTAGTGAAGTGTGTAGCTCATACTAAGAATACAGATTTTGTGTCACAAGGTAATAGATATGCTGATGAAGTCGCACGCTATTGTGCGGAACAAAATTATTCTTTCTCAAAGGTGGAAATAGAAGGTGCAGAAGAAAAGACTGAATTAAGTATGATGTTAGAAACTGTAGACACTTGGGAGGATTTAAGGATAATGCAGGAGAACGCACCTGAAACAGAGAAAAAGGCATGGGAAATAGCAGGTTGTGTGCGAAGTGAAATGGATTTTTGGGTTTCAGCAGATGGGAGAGCTGTGTTACCTGAAGAATTAGCTAATCCCATGGCGAGAGACATACATGGTCCAGTACATCTAGGGAGGGATGCTATGATGAGAGTTTTTAGGCAGACTTGGTATTGCCCGAAATTCAGAATAGCAGCAGAATCAGTATGTAAGCGATGTGTTACTTGCCAACAGCTGAACGTAGGCAAACAAACACCAGTCACACTGAGTCACATTGGGAGGTCGGGGGGGCCTTTCAATAGAATGCAACTAGATTTCATCGAAATGCCAAGAGTCAATCGCCTTTGGTATGTGTTGGTGATTGTATGCGTATTTTCCAGATGGGTTGAAGCGTACCCTACACGTAGGTGCGATACACTCACAGTGGCTAAATTGTTGCTCAGGGAGTTGATACCGCGCTTCGGGGTGCCTGCCTCTTTGGAATCTGACAGAGGAAAACATTTTAACAGCGAAATAGTGAAAATGTTGTGCTCCACACTGAATATCGATCAAAAGCTGCATTGTAGTTATCGACCAGAAGCTTCAGGAATTGTGGAACAAGTGAATGGCACTTTGAAGAATAGATTGGCTAAAGTAGTGGCATCCACATCTTTGAGTTGGCCAGATGCTCTTCCTCTAGTGCTCATGAGCATGCGCAGCACACCTGATAGGAGGACAGGTCTCTCTCCCCACGAGATCCTGATGGGGAGGGCCATGAGACTTCCTACAGTTCCAACTACTGCTCTATTGAATATTACAGATGATCTGATCTTGGATTATTGTAAAGGACTGTCTGACGCCATCCATTCTGTGTCCCTTCAGGTGCATGCAGCTGAAGTTCCAGCAGCGAGGAACCTGTGTCATGACCTGAACCCAGGGGACTGGGTCTTAGTTAAAAAACACGTCCGGAAGAACTGCCTAGATGTTCGCTGGCGTGGGCCCTTTCAGGTAATCCTGATCACGAACACCGCGGTGAAGTGCGGGGGGCTGCCAAATTGGATCCATGCATCCCATACTAGAAGAGTTCCAGCACCTCTAGAAGGAACAGCTCCCGTCCCAGACGAAAGCCCGGAAGTGGAAGAAGAGTCGCAAGAAGGGATTGAGGCAGCTGAGGGGGTGTCGGAAGAAGTTGGGAACGCAACGGATTCAGAAGAAGAGCGAAGGCAGGACGGCAGTGAGACAGAAGACGCAACTGAAGGAGAGAGCAGAAGTGAATACGACTCAGACTCAGATCCGTATCAGAGCGACCGAGAACCAAGTGAGAGGACAAGGAATAGGAGAATAAGGTTTGGAGCTGCCACTTGGCCAACAAGGAGAAGAAGGCTAAGTTTGAGGTCGGCCCAGGAAGAAACGCTTACTCCTATATCCGAAGACTCAGATCCAGAAGAAGATATCCAGGATCAAGCCGAGGAGGGTCTTAGAAGATCAAGGAGGGTGCGAGTGCCTAGTAGAAGATACTCTACTCCCGACTGGACCTACCTCGTTGCAGATGTCTGGGAGACACAGAACAGGGAGGATCAGGGAAGTGGAACTGATCAGAACTGACCCGATCATCACAGTGCAAATAAGGTTTCTACTACCAGGAGCGGAGACCGAAAGGTTGCTGACACTCAACATCGTTCATCCTGCTCTCCTGAGTGGAATAAGAAAATTGATTTTAGAGACAGTTGAGTTTCCAGTTTGCTGTTCACGATATCCAATATTGGAGGGAACTCTTCTTCGTTTGGAAATGCTTGAGCGAGTAGTAGAAATGCTAGGAGTGCTTATTGTTGTGGATTAATACCTTATTGTGAATGTCTTCAAAGGGGCGCAGAACTGGAAAGGTGAAGAAAGTGATCTTGATTAGAACGGACCCCTTTGTAATTGTGGATGTAGAACTGATAGTACCAGGAGTGGAAATTGAAAAAACGTTAACTCTCAATTTCGTCCGTCCACTTGTCTTGAGCGAAATAAGGAGGATAATCCTAGAAAAAGTTGACTTTCCATGTTGTGGTACGAACTGCCCAGAACCTGAGGGAATGATACTTCGGATGGACATTTATGAAGAAGTAGTGTCACTCCTTGAGTCATACATAACTTCAGACGAAAATAAGACTGTTGAAAAGAAATTGTAAAAACTTGTTGCAAGATAACCTAGCGCCGAGTGGAAGAAGAAAAGTGATAGGGGTTTCATTTTAGTGGATGGAGAAGGGCTAGGGTTGTCTATTTTCTACTGGACTTTGACTTGTTTTGCGGAAACAAATTGTCAAGCTTCCAAGTGTTCAAAGAAAGACAATTGCAAGAGAGAAAGACTTTGTTTGAAAAGAAGAGGAAGTGAATGCTGGAAGAAAGTCAAAAACTACACTGTTTGAGAACATGGAGGCTGGCAACCCGAACCGCAGGGCAAAATGTATAGCTGTTATACTTTTAGGAGTAGTGGTTTCTCTTATAATTTTAGTGGTAACTGTTTCATTCCTAGCGGGACACGAAGGGGATGAAACCGCAGTTAAGGAGGATAAGGGAGTGTCAACACCGAAAACTACCATTATTAGAGAGAAGGGAAACATCAATGAGAAAGACAAAGCATTGTTAGATGCAGAAATAAAAAGGCTTCACACCGACGAATCACAGGGAAATTACAAGTCAAATGCTTATGCTAAATTGCTTTATGAATATGTTGATGCCATGGAAGTAAAGGATTGTTATGTTTGTATGCAATTACCAGCTTCAGTGGAGGAGGGTATCAGATACCATCATCTTCCGTTGACATATGGAATAACGTGCAGTTTATTGTTGAGCATGTTTTATGGACGAGAAGGATTCGAGTATTATTTCTCGAATTTCGACTCGACATTGCCAGAGGTTCCGAATTTCAAGCATTTGAACAAATTGGACTACTACAAAAGCGAAGACAGATTACACAAATGGTTTATTCCATGGAAAACGTTAGATACTTCACATGCTCGAAGGAACAATCTGACTTGTCAAATATCAGAAGTTGAGAAAAAGTTTATAGCACAGGTAGATACTAGATACAGGAGGCAGAAGATTTTGAAAGCATCAGGACAATGGGAAACAGATTGGACCAAGGAGGAAAGGGCACATCAAAGAAAGGGTAGTATTGGTCCAATTGCTTTGGATAAGGATAAACGGGGAAAACTGTGCATTCACAGGAGTTACTCATATTATGAAAACTTTTATGTAGGTCAAGTCCATTGTGAACATGCCTTTCAATTGGAGTATTACTCTAAGAACTTTATGAAAGGGATGCAAGCAATACCAAATGTATATTTTGTATGTGGAAGATATGCCTATGTGAAGTTACCAGATAATTGGTACGGATCATGCTATCTGGCTGTTGTCTTCCCTAAAATATATCATGTTGAGAATTTAGACACGCCTAAGAAAGAAATATCAACTAGATGGAAGCGAGGGCTGGGTGCAGCAGAAGTAGTTGGAGATGTACTAGGTGCTGCATTCCCTTTCTTAGGATTGATAATGAATGACATTAAGATCAGGAGGTTAGCTACAGTCGTAGATAGGCTATCTGCTAGTACTGCAAGATCATTGATGCTGATAGAAGGTGAGATGCAATCGATTAGGGCAATGGTTCTTCAGAACCGACTTGCTCTAGATGTTCTGTTAGCAAAAGAGGGAGGAGTCTGTAAGGCCTTGAAGGTCCAGGAATGCTGTACTTACATTCCAGACAATTCAAAACCTCTAGAGAAGTATATACAAAACATCACTGCCATACACTACGAAATTGAGGACCTGGCAAAGGTAATGTGTGGGAAAAAGTAGGCCATGGAATGGGTAAAGTTGGAAGTTGGTTTGCCAACTTAGGAAAGGGTATCGTTTGGTACATACTGAAACCCATCATCATAATTGTGATTTGTGTAATCACTTTGTGGGGATTGGTGCGTTTGTATCAATGTTATAGAGCAAATAGGCTACAGAGAGCTATGAAGAAACAGGAAGAAGAGTTGACAGCGATGCAGGATTCTCAATATAAGAGTCTGAAAGCATTAGAGAGTATGAAAAGAGGTGGAACTGCCCTGTCTTCACTTTAAAAGGTTCTACATTTTTAGTGTCTTGGTGATGATGACCCCTGAAGGTCATCAAAGGGGGGACTGAGAGAGCACAAGTTTGAAAAAAATGTATAAGTACGCCATATTTACAAGCACGTAGTTAGTTTAAACATGTTTTGCACACGAGTGTCTTATATCCAGGAGAGAAATATACAGAGTGGTTTATATTCAGTAGTGAAATGTATAGAATGTTAAGTAGAGTAACTATAATTATAACAGAGTGAGATTAATGTAGAAATGTTAGAATATATGTGAAAACCTCATGTTCTCATGTTAAAAGAATCATGTCCGAATTAAATGTAACTTTGAAAATCCAGTATTATGTGTAGGCCTTAGGGCAATTCACAGCAAACCTGAACGTGCTGCTAAATTAATGTGAGATAAGGTTGACATGGTTCTTCCAAAATGTACTATTGAACTTAGGGTTAAAAGTATATGCTTTATAGATGTGTTATTTTAGAAACGTATGCTAGTTAAGAATGTTTGCTGTTTAAATCAAGTTAACGTTTTAAGAGTGCAGGGACCTGCTGCATGTAAATCAAGTAGGCCAGAGGAGATAATGTCATGTCGTGTAAATCGTCATGTGCTCATTAGAGAAGAGGTCGTGAGGTGTCCAACACAGAGCTTTGAGAGTGTTTTATGACTAAAGATATGGTGGAGTCTGGAATTTGAGGCCCACTGCAGGACGAGCTGTATGCAGGTGCGAGGGTCCTAATCAGCTCGAATGAAAGGGACTTTGTTCAGTGGCGCCTTGCGCAGGCCTGTAGGAGTTTCCAGGAATTTCAGGGGGTATCAGCGCACGGAAGAAGAAGCCTGGGAACCAAGGTCAACTATAACGAGGGTCTTCAAGAGTACCATCATGGAGTTTGCCGCGCAAAGATGTACCACGTGAGGGGCGTCCCAAGGGGCGTTCCTATCAGAAATGTGATTTGGTATTAGGGAAAGAGACCCGGGAGGAGAGCAGAGCAGATGATTTTGGGAGCCTAAGGAAGCGGATGGGTAGGCAGATAGGCTGATCAGGAGAGACCCATTATCAGAGAAGAGACAAAGAGAAGTGCGTGATCTTCTTAGGAAGTCACCACGGCTGACACCTAGAGGGTTAAGATCTTGTTAAGCAGGGATGTCATTTAGTGTAGTGTAGGGACAGACTAACCTTAATTTTCTTTTCTGTAATGACTTTGAGGTTGCAACTTGTATCCATTTTGGCAACCCTGATGGTTTTCGAGCTTGTACTTATTATTCTGTTTTTCAGACTTAGACTATTCAAAAAGTTCATGTTTATAGTGATACCAATTTACCTGCTAAATCTCATTTTGAGAAGTTTGTATCTTCAGTTATCTCTGACTTTATATTAAATCTTTAAAACTTAATTTTGGTCAGTGGTCATTTAGAGTGGTGTAAGTTCTTAAATTGATTGACTTATTGCGAGATTACCTTTTACTCCAAGACAGGTACCAACGATTCAGTCGACATAGTTTGGGATTTGGTAAGAAAATTAGTAACCAGTAATCCCGCGTTAGCAAAGTCAGGGGGCTTCAATTGTCTGGTACTGGTAACAACACGGGCAATCAAGGAACTACAGTGGTGGACTGATGGCCTTTCCATGGAGTGGGGGGGGGCTCTTCAGCAAGAACCCCTGAAAGTTCTCATGACAGATGCTCATGACAGATTTGTTTGGTTTTGGAGGCACTCCGGGGTTATGGTCGCTGCAATAGAGGTGGTCTCTACAGAAGAGCAGACGTTCCTCCAATTGAAGGGAACTCATGGCCGTGTACAAAGCTGTAATGGGGTTTCAACAACATCCCGGCTGCAACCTGGTGGTTAGATCAGACAACCTGGTGACTGTGGCATATCTGAACAATAAGGTGGGCACCCGTTCCAGTTCCTTGAATGCTATGCTTACCAAATAATTACAGTGGGGATAGCTACACTTGCAATCTCTGGTCACAGTACATATCAGAGAAGTGGGACAACAGAGTAGCAAATTCCCTCAGTCATGTGTTCCCCTCCTACCAGGAACTGCTGTTGGCCAAGAGGGTCTTTTGCCAGCTGTGCGAGAAGTTTAGTGTACCTTTCCTAGACCACTTTGCTTCCCTGCACAATGCACAGATGCCCAGATTTTGTTCACAGAGCCCACAAGCAGGGGCATGGGTAGTGGATGTTGTGTCCCTGCCTTGGCCGGATCTGCTGTTGTATGCATTCCATCCAATTCCTCTCATTCCCTGGTTATTGACAAGGTTGTTGAGAGAGCACAGGATGATGATAGTGGTGGTCCCATTTTGGCCCAGATACTCCTGGTTTCCGATGCTCAGGTGTCTAGTGGTCCAGGACCCTTTGTTGAATCCAGTTTTCTCCTTCTCTTCTCTGTCTGGAAGTTGAAAGGAGGGGATTGCAGTGCAGGGGGTTATCCCAGCATTTGCAGTAGTGATTAAGCAGTCATGTAAACCTTCTACTTTGAAGTCTAATGAAGGACGTTGGGGCAGTTTTCATAAGTGTTGCTTATCTTTACAAAGTTCTCCTCTGGATTGTCAGTTAAATGATGTACTGCAGTTTCTGTGGGAAGGTTTCGAGAAGAGTTTGTCACACTCTACCTTGAGGGCCCGATGGTCAGCTATTCAGGCGTTTAGGTCTCCTTGGGAAAATTTGGCAGATGCAGAGGTTTTGGTTTCGAGTTTGCTGTGAAGTTATTCATTGGCCAGAACTTTGATTAAACTGTGTTTCCCTAATGTGATCTCACTCTGGTCCTAAGGGCATTGGTTTCCCACCCCTTTAAACCCTTGGAGACAGTTGATATCAAATTCTTGATTTCAAGGTGTTTTTTATGGTTGCAATAACTTTGGCTAGAAGAACTGGTGAGCTGGGGGCTCTTATGGCGAGAGAACATTTATTGTCTTTTTTTTTTCTTAAAAGACCTTTATTGCACACTTCTATAATGACACAGCTTATGGCCTACAACCGCTGGGGCCGGCCGCGTTATTGTGTACTTTTTCACTCAATGCCAATCTTGTAACACTGCCTTTCAGCCGACATCCCTGGGGTCCATCACCACCCCATTTTGAAATTATCCCTGGGGTCCGGCGGCGTTTCAAATGAAGGTGTATAGAAGTCTCTCAATATGAGCAGTGGATCACGTAAAGGCCTAACATTTTCTCAGGTTTTTCTGTTTTTCACATTTTGAATTTGCAAAACTTTAAACAAACAAACACGTTGACAATCAGCACGACAATGGTTCCGTCAGGTACATGAGCAGATCCACACCTGGGATCGAAGTTAACCCAGTCTGCATGTGATGTGAAGCCCCACAACTCCCTCTATCTAGGTTCATAGGCAATCATATCAGTCCCAGTCCCCCTCTTCTTCCTCATCAGTGCTGGCATCGTCGTCTTCCGGTAGTGGATCACAGAGATCACCCCTGTATGCATTCCATAGGGACCAAACCTTGTTCCATTTCCGCGGACAAGCCCTATTAACATAGACTGCCCGCTCTGTAAACATCAGCAGGTCCATGTTCCTGCTCCATTTTGCCACCGTGGGCAGCTCTGAGGACCCCCATTTCTGCGCTATGTCTCGTTTTGCCACCAGCAAAGCCAATGTGCCCCACACCAGCCCATACCTGTTCAAATCATTTGGCTCCCAGATGTTTAGTAGACATTTACGTGGTTCAGGAGTTAATGACACTCCCAGTGTTTGTGACATTGTGCGCAACACCTGATGCCAATAGGCGGTGATTCGCGGCCACTCCCAGATGGTATGAATCAGTGTACCCTCTTCCCCACAAACCCGAAGACAGTAGTGGTGCGGAGCCCTTTGTAGCTTATGTAGTGTAGTCCTCGTAAAATATATACGGTGCAGGATTTTTAGTTGCACTAGCTTGAGCTTGGCCGAGATTCCCACCTCCCTTGGGGACGCCAGCGCCTCGTTCCACTCCGTCTCATCCATGTCGCCTACTTCATCCACCCATTTTTCGCGCAGTTTCAGCATAGGGTCTGGTTGGTTGTTCAGCAATTTTTTATATGTAAGGGAGGTGGCACTGCGCTGCATATAATCCGTTAGTAATCTATCCTCTAGTGGGGAGTATTCCGGGACCTCACTGTCTAGCGGTATTGCCTGTAGTAAGGCGTGTCTTATCTGTACGTACCTATAGGTTTCGTTGGCGCCTAAATCATATTGTCGCTGAAGAAGGGAAAAGGGGACTACCGTCCCCTTGTCCCATAAGTCACCCACTGTGGATATTCCAATGTTGTCCCATTGTGTAAACCCTTTACTGTTTCTCAGCTGTCCCAGTGCCTTAGTATCCCAGAGCGGAGTCAGTTTAGTTATGGTATCCTTCCACCCTAGCTTCGCCTGTTCCGCATGCCACAGCATGGCTGTGTGTTTCGTGGGTCCCACCTATCGAGCCGCCTGACCCCTGTTGTAAAGCACTGAAAGCATACTCTCTGCGCCTAGCTGAGTCCTATCCACTCTGTATGCTGGGTCATCCCGTGGAGCATGAATCCACTGGTTGATGATTGTGAGTTGGGCGGCCCAGTAATAGAGTTGCAAGTTGGGCAAGGCAATCCCCCCCTCGTACCAGCTTCTATGCAGCTTGACCTGGGCAATACGTGCCGGTTTGTTGCTCCAGATAAATTGTACACCAGTGCAGACACCTGTCGGAAATAACTTGGCGGGACAGGGTAGGGTGAGTTTTCCAGTGCGTATAGGAACCTCGGGAGTGCCATCATTTTGTAAAGCGCCGCTCTGCCAAGGAGCGTCAATGGCAGCGCAGCCCAATGCTTGACGTCTGTTCGGAGCCGGGTCAAGGGGGGAGTCAGATTTTTCCCAAGAAAGTCAGCTTGGTTGTTAGTAATGTGGATACCCAGGTATTTGAAGGAGGACTCAGCCAGTTGCAATGGCCACTGCACATCGAGCTGGGGCGCAGGCCCCTTAAGGACGTAGATGATCGACTTTGACCAATTAAGGGTGTACTCCGAGGTTGTACCATAATTGTCGCACAATGCCAGTAAGGCTGGTACACTCCTGTCCGGCTTTGTCAGGTATACCAACATGTTATTGTCTTTTTTTGATGATGGTTATTTATCTGCAATCTTCATTTGTTCCCAAAGTGTTTTCACAGTTTCACAAATCCCAGGAGGTTATTCTTTCAGCCTTAAATGTGGAAAGGTGTTCTGAATCAAATGTTCAGTGGTCCCTCTTGGATGTTAAGAGGGCTCTTTTGGCTTATCTGGATAAGACATGTGTCTTTTTTTTCGTAAGACCGACTCTTTGTGTTCTTAGGAGCCTCAACATACGGTGTTAAGGCTTTCTCTTTATCCATCAGTAGGTGAACCAAGCAATTGATTTCTCTAACCTATTCTGTGTCTGGTCTTCTCCTCTCTGGTAGAAATTAAGGGTATCTCCACCAGGAGGGTTGCTGCTACCTGAGCTGAGTTGAAGGGCATTTCCATTACAGAAATCTGTTGGGCAGTAACTTGGGGTCTCCGAATACTTTTGTGGAGCATTAACGCTTGCAGAATGTTTCGCGTGATTCTGATAATCTTGGTTTGGCAGTTTTTCAGTCTACTGTTTCTTAACTTCTGACTATTATGTGTTCCGAATAAATCACTATGAGGTGTTGAAATCTTATAGTGGCTTCTATGCATGATTTCTTTCTCTTTGCCTGCCATATGAATGCCGGAGAGCACAGTTTGGGTATCCCTCAATAGTGATTAGGGGGACAAAGACAAGGGGGACCAGGACTAGGGGGACCTAAGTGTAATGTCTCATTATTTACTGGTAATCTTCATTACCCATGGTTCCATTGTTCTCGTCCCATTCATCATGCCATTCCTCCATCCCTTATTGCTGGCCTTCATATGGATGGTTTGAAAGTTCCGACTGAATACTGGGTAGATATTGCCTACATAGGTTCCAGCAGGAGGGGAGGGGCATTACCTACAGGCATTCTCTGTTCTTTTTTCAGCATAGGAGATGGTAATATCTCATTACGAGGACGATAGGACCAAGAGTAATGAAGATTACTGGTACGTAATAAGACATTTCCATCATTATAACTTTTGCCAAGTTAAATGTTAGACAAAATTCTCCCTCAAGGTTTAGAAAAACAAAGCAGCTGAACAAAACGCCATGGCAATGGAGAAGGTAACAAAATGGGAGGGCAGGGGTGTTACGCTGGCCCTTGAAGCCTCTGCAGGGCAAGGGGGCACCCAGCCCTTCAGGGGCTTCCAAACCTTCATGAAGGCCCTATTCAGCTAATGCCAATGAATATCTGTGCGAGATGGGAGACTCAGGGGCCCCTTATCCCATTCTGCAGGGGGCCCGATCATTTTGGGTTATACAACTGTGGGAGGTATCCAATGTTCAATGGAAAATTCGAAGACCTACTGCAAAAAGTGCATCTTAAGAATGAATGAATACATTAAAAGGAAAACTGTTACTTACATTTAGATCAGAAACACAGCACACAACACAGTCAGTGTACCAATGATTACAAAGCCAATAGGCCTGGTCTTACAAACGGGTATGTATAGTTAATTTTTCTTTTTACCATTTTTAAATGCAATCATATACCACAAAAACAAAAGAAAAAACACGATGCCTCCAAAATTATAGGTAAAAACTGAATTAACCATTGCATATAATATCAAACAAGCATTTGCAATTCATTAGGTCTTGCATTAGGAACGTTTGAGCTATTGGTATTGTAAATGACAAATTTTTTATTTATGTTTTGTTTTTGAAAATAGCGAAATTAATCGCTTTGTCGTTTACAATGCCAATAGTTATAACTTGCGCAAATGTGACACCAATAGCATTTGTAATGCAATATGTGTTGTATTTACGTGACTTACATGTATTGATATTACAAATAACAATGGCTTTTAATTTTTTTCAATATTTAATACTAAATAAAAGTTATTGTAATTTATAATGGCACTAGCTTACATTTTTGTAAATAACTTTTGTGAAGATTATGTTCAGTGTATTTTATTGTGACGGAAATCCAAGAACAGAAGTGAAATATTAACATCTTTTTGTTACATTTGTAATAAAGCCTGAAACATTGAGAGAACATATTTGAACCAGGTGTTGTTGAATGGTTGCACAGATTGATGATGTGGTGGCGCTTAGTGATGTTGTGATGGTGAACGAGTGATGCTGTGGCGTTCAGTGATGCTGTGGTAGCGCATAGTGATGTTGTAGTGCCCCGGAGTGATGCTGTGGTGGTGCGGAGTGATGCTGTATGCTATGATATGTTTTGTTTTGCTATCCTATGTTTTGTTTTGTTATGCTATGCTATGTTTTGCTATCCTATGCTTTGAATTGTTATGCTATTCTATGCTGTGTTTTGTTATGCTATGCTATTTTTGTTATGCTATACTATGTTTTGCTATGCTATGCTTTGTTATGCTATGCTATGTTTTGTTCTGCTATGCTATGCTATGTTTTGTTGTGTTTGGTATGCTATGTTTTGCTATGCTATTATATGTTTTGTTTTGCTTTGCTATGTTTTGTTGTGTTTTGTTAAGCTATGCTATGTTTTGTTGTGTTTTGCTATGTTTTGTTATGCTATGTGTTGTTGTGTTTTGTTATGCTATGTGTTGTTGTGTTTTGTTATGCTATGTTTTGTTATGCTATGTTTTGTTATGCTTTGCTAAGATTTGTTTTGTTATGTTATGCTATGTTGTGTTCTGTTATGCTGTGCTATGTTTTGTTGTGTTTTGTTATGCTATGCTATGTTTCGCTATGCTATGTTTTGTTATGTTTGCTATGTTTTGTTGTGTTTTGTTATGCTATGCTATGTTTTGCTATGTTTTGTTATGCTATGTTTTGTTATGCTATGTTTTTTTATGCTATGTTTTGTTGTGTTTTGCTATGTTTTGTTATGCTATGCTTTGTTTTATGTTATGCTATGTTTTTTATGTTTTGCTATGTTTTGTTCTGCTATGTTTTGTTGCGTTTTGTTATGCTATGCTATGTTTTGTTATACTATGCTATCTTTTGTTTTGCTACACTTTGTTATGTTATGCTATGCTTTGTTTTGGTATGCTATGTTTTGTTATGCTATGCTTTGGTGTGTTTTGTTATGCTATGCTATGCTTTGTTGTGTTTTGCTATGCTATGTTTTGTTTTGTTATGCTATGTTTTGTTTTGCTATCCTATGCTTTGTTTTGTTATGCTATGTTATGTTTTGCTATCCTATGCTTTTTTGTTATGCTATGCTATGCTGTGTTGTGTTATGCTATGCTATGTTTTGTTATGCTATGCTGGTGAGGGTGTGTGGGAGTGAGGGTGAGTGAGGGTGAGTGAGGGTGAGGGGGTGTGAGGGGGTGTGGGGGTGAGGGTGTGTGAGGGTGAGGGTGTGTGAGGGTGAGAAGGTGTGAGGGTGAGGGGTGTGAGGGTGAGGGGTGGTGAGTGAGGGGGTGTGAGGGTGAGAGTGTGATGGTGAGGGTGTGTGAGGGTGAGGGGGTGTGAGGGGGTGAGGGAGTGTGAGGGTGAGTGAGGGGGAGTGAGGGGGTGAGGGGGAGTGAGGGTGTGTGAGGGTGAGGGGGGTGAGGGTGTGTGGGGGTGAGGGGGTGTGAGGGTGAGTGAGGGTGTGTGAGGGTGTGTGAGGGTGAGGGGGTATGAGGGGGTGTGAGGGGTGTGAGGGTGTGAGGGTGAGGAGGGTGAGGGTGTGGGGGTGTGAGGGTGTGTGAGGGTGAGGGGGTGTGAGGGTGTGAGGGTGAGGGGGCGTGAGGGGGTGTGAGGGCATGTGAGGGTGTGAGGGTGAGGGGGTTTGAGGGTGAGGGGGTGTGAGTGTGAGAGGGTGTGCGAGGGTGAGAGGGTGTGCGAGGGTGAGAGGGTGTGAGAGGGTGAGGGTGTGGTGGGGTGAGGGTGAGGGGGTGTGAGGGTGAGGGGTGTGAGGGTGAGGGGTGTGTGAGGGTGTGAGGGTGAGAGGGGGTGAGAGGGTGTGTGGGGGTGAGAGGGTGAGTGAGGGTGAGGGTGTGTGAGGGTGAGGGTGTGTGAGGGTGTGTGTGGGGGGTTGAAGGTAAGGGTGAGGGGTTGTTGTGGAAAATGACAATGTATATGTACATAAGCGGCGTTCATTTGTGTTCACCATACCCCTCGCTGTAAGCAGAACGAAGACCGCGAAGCATTGCCCGCATCATCTCGCCAGAATAGGCCCATGCACGCACGTACACGGCAGCCATTTCAGGCACCAAGGCCTCTCTGCCCACTCCCGATAGCCAGCCTCTCTCTCTCCCCCTCACTCCCCAGCCTCGCAAGCATCCCCGACCGCCCCCGGTCTCTCATGCATAGGCCATAAAACCCTCTCCCTCCGCGCGACCCCGCTCTAAAAGTGACACCCCTGCCTGACCGACACCCCCTGCATTCCTCCCAGGAACACCCTTCCCCTCTTCTGATGACCCCCCCCCGGCTACACCTGGCCTCTCGACCCGGTCCCAAGTCATAAAACAAAGTCTCATGGATGTACCCCCCCTGACCCCGCATAGCAAAGCGTGATACACCAACCGAAGTGCCCGATCTTATCGCCTGCCCAACCTTAGATCTGATCACCCCCTCTTGCCCTCGTGTTCTGTTGGAATGTCCGGCTGCAAGATTACAATCACATGTTACATTTGGGAGGGGAAACGACATCCGAACGACTGGTATGGGAATAGGCCTGAAGCTGGGATTCCAAACATGCCTTTTTCGTACTTCAAAGTGCCTTTATTGCAATAAGGAATGTTTGTACATCATAAACCTGTGTATAAAAGACGGAGCCTCAGAGAAACTTGTTAGAGCACCTCTTGAAGACATTGTGCGTGTGTCCGAAATGACAGGCTCTCCTCATGAGAAATAAAAACCTGTTCTTGCACTCCCGCTTCCAGCGCCCGTCTCTTTATTTGGTAACTGTTCAAGATGGGAACTAAGAGGCGTCTTATGCTAGCAGCCTGGGCATCGGTTGTAATTTGGGCTGTTTTTCCTCAATTGGCGTCCCAACGCGGGGCCCATCAGCGACATAAGGTCCGGTAAGAGAGGTCCAGACGATGGGGTGAACATCTGAACGATTGGAGTATACCTGCCTTGAGAGGGCCCTCGTCCGGCTGCCGATTGAATGAACTTCACCGATTCCGAACGGACCTCTCTCAAGCGACCTACTGTCCTGACTGGGATCCCACAGGAATGCTGCGGTAAAAACATGGAGTAAGAGAACGATCGGGCGCTGGAAAGGGAAGGCGAAGAACTGTCCACACGGTCCGGTCCGGGTAAGGTTAAGTAGGACGTCTTTACGTCTGATAATCGGCATTTAAATACTGATATTGTTCATTGATTGGTTCATTTAACCTTGGTTGCTACTTGAAGTATTGGTTCTCTTTGAGACATTCTCTGTTTGCAAACAGCAACGAATAGGAACGTTCCTCTCTCTTTGCAAATAGTGATGGATAGGTAATGCGGACTTTTGTCCCCCGTTGTAATCCGTCATGCCTATTTTTCTCCCCACTGATTGATTGGTTGCTCTGTTGCTCTTTGAGACATTCGCTGCCTACAAACGGGGAAAAATAGGAATATTCTGTCTCCCTTTGCAGATAGTGAAGGGTAGGTAATGCAGACTTTTGTCCCCATTGTAATCCGTCATGCCTATCTTTCTCCCCACTGATTGTTTGTTATCGATTTTTATCGATTATCGCTCTTTTGAGATATTCCCTGTCTACAAACAGAGAAGAATAGGAATATTCTGTCTCCCTTTGCAGATAGCGAAGGATAGGTAATGCGGACTTTTGTCCCCCGTTGTAATCCGTCATGCCTGTTTTTCTCCCCACTGATTGATTGATTGTCTGGACATTTATAGTCCAAGGAATAGTTCTTTTGAGGTATTCTCTGTTTGCAAATAACGTGGAATAGAAATATTCTGTCTAGTCTTTGCAAGTAGTGAAGGGTAGGTAATGCGGACCTTTGTCCCCCGTTGTAATCTGACATGCCTATCTACTCCCCACTGATTGGTAAACTAGTTCCACCCGGACCATTTATTAGAGGTAGACCATCTGGCTCAACCGGAGGGCGCCCCTAATAAAAAGGACATATGTAAAATATGAAGTAATCACCGTATCCTGTTAACAGAAACTTTAGCGCAAAAACACACTAGAAAAGGAAGGAAAAAGAAATCGAGCAAAATCAGTAGGCCACTGATGAGTTTTTTTTGGACTTCGCTAGAAATAAGAAACGTTAGAAATAGCCCGCAATAAGAAACATGAAAGTGGTGAGAGAAGCCAAGCTTGACATCACGGCAGCCACGAGGTAGCTAGGCTCCGCCACCCCTCACTGCTCCAAACATGTCTGTCCCACCGCCCGCCACGCCCAATAACGGTAACATAAGACAGATACAAGTCAGCAGATACCTACCCCCATTCCGGAAGCTCCCGAAGTGCAACAGGTCCACGGTCACGCCCATCCGGAAGACGAGGCCTCGACACGTGCAGGGCGGGGCCCGGCTGGCCGCCATCGGCCGGAGAGGAGAAGGGGTGGATGGCCCGGGATGTACTGGTCTTCCCATCCTCTTCTTCTAGCGCCTTGCAGGCCACGGGGGGGATGTCTTGCTTATGCCTCCGCCCCCCCCCCTCTCGCATCGCCTGGTTCGGCCATCACGAATGTCAGCGCCGGGAGACGGCGTGGGGTGCACTGGGAGGGAGAGGCGGCGCGGACGAGCCTCTCCCACCTCCCCAGGTGGAGGCCCCTCAGCTGCACCCCCAACGCTCCACTCACCCGACAAGGGTTCGTCCACTCTTGCGGTGCAACACCACGCCCGACAGGCTGGAGTCCGTCTGCTCTTGCGAGCCAGCGACTGCTGATTGCCGCGGAACTCGTAACATGACGGTCGACTCTGCAGGATTGGGCCTGGCGTGCAAAGATGACCTGGTCGCTTGCCAGCTAGAAAATGAGCCCCCCGTCCAGAAGCATTCCCCTCAACTTTGAAGATTCTATGAGAGCCGCAGGGGCCCCCGACCCCCGCGGGCCCCCCGATGGGGAATGACTGCCATGATTGCCCGCGGAACGACCAAGATGTAGCCGCGAGACGTTGGAGCTCTCATGCTGGCGCCAGCCTCAGTTTGAATGACCGAAATCCTGCCGACTACCAATTTGATCAGTTCCGGTGGAACGCCAGTATGACCCGGTAGGAAAGATTGTTACCTCCCTCCCCCCTTTTTGACTGATGGTTCTTATCGACGGCCCCTTCGGTTGCACGTGAACGAAACTTTTGGACTGCCGAAAGAGGCTCTGGGCCAACCACGAGTTGGTGGAGACATTTTGACTATACTTGGACCTGCCTGACCTCACCCAAAATGGCGCCGGCACAAATGAAACTCGCAACTCCGGTTGCTCAGCCTTGAGATCATGAGATATGTATGCAGTTTTTGAAGCGCATGGCGGGAGGGGATGGGTACTGGTTGAACATTCGGACAATGAATCGATATTAAGTTCTGACGCGTCATTGATTACCGTATTATTGAAAGTTCGAATTTTTGACACTTATGGTACTTGCCCACAATGATTTTTCGATATGATTTTATTGCACTTGTCGCACCCTTATGAAATCAGCGACCACCGACTCCGTTCCCCTCATGTACAGTTCCAGTCTGCTCCGCGGCTGGCCCACGTGGTTGTAGACCCGTATTTATGCGCCAACAATTTTAAATAAAGGTTTTTGAAAAGCAAACGTAGTTGTAGCGCTTAGATTGGTAAGTTTCGAATAAATGGCTACTGTTTCCGATATAAGTAAAATGCAGGTGAAATGAAGCAACTCGATTACTTAAAGGTTAAAAGCAAAGTACACAGAAATATCGCAAATGTGAATGGTCCAGGTTTCTTATGTGTGTGTTTTTTTTTATATATATATATATGTTTTTGTGCAACGTAAAGCAATCGATAAAGGTCCCGGTATTTAGCCTTTACTTTATGTGTCACATGTATCAGGGAAGTTGTTTCAGATGCCCCTAAGCCACTCCGAAGGAATGCCACCTAGCCCCTCTAGTTTCCGTGCCTGATGAACAAAAACAACCCTGTACCACTGTAGACCACCCCTCCTCCTTGAAGGAGAGCACGAGTTCACCCCCCCTCTACACTGACTGCCCTTTGTTTTGACCCTTCCCTACCCACGATCCGTTATACCACACTTGGGCGATCTATGCAATACACAGTCCATCAATAATTATCTCTCCCGCACTACCGGTCCCTCTGGGCTTAAACGCCGAGGTAAAAGGGACTGCATCCCGCGGAGATAGGTCGAGTATGTGGTAAGTAAAAGCATTTTCGGGTTTATGCGCGCTGATGTGTTTTAAAAACGCTGCCCCCACCCCTTCCTTTTTCCCCTCTCTTCTGCAGGTCACATCGGAACGTCGACTAGAGTATGGAGAAGACCTAAGCAACATGCCATAGTTCCGCACGGAAAAATTGTATATTGTCTATGGGGACTGCCCCTGAGAATGTGACGAATTTGTGTGATATGAATGCACGCGTGTATGCCCTGATGTGTATAGCTCGACTGAATATACGTTGCACACGTTTGGATTGATGAGAGAAATGTTTTATGTATGACTTAAGTGATGATCGAACGGCCGATGGAATGGGGAAAAGGGGTCTGAACATGGCGCCTATACACGACGAACAAACAAAGAGATAGCACTCCCTTACTTAGAAACGACTGTCTCTCTCTCTCTCTCTGAACCCAGCGACTGGGAGGGTGGCCTGAAGCAGAAACTTGGCGGGTTATTGCAGTTTGACAAAATATGACTCCAACCGGCACCCCAAATAAGCAACCAAGAATGACGTGCACCCATGCGTAAATTAATACGGTAACTAAATAGTGAAAGGATCAGGAATATTCCGGGGTGAGGTTTACCCAAGTACCCTCCTCCTGGAAGACTAGGAATATTGTCAATGTTTAAGATTTACCACCTCCTTCTTGCACCCTCATAGACATGAAACTCAAAGCTGCCCCATTATTCTCCCGACTGACACCCTCCGTTGCCTCAGCCTGGATGCCCATTCGCTAAAACTGATTCGAAGATCCCACCATGAGTATTAGCCCGACCAGGTTAGTTCCCGAACAATTGACAGAGGTGTAAGTATTTGCAACCGAGGCCACCAGCAAAGGTAGCCAGATGAATTAAGTAGGACACTAAGGATGCGCAGCGTGCAGGAAGAAATCTTTTTGGCCAAGTACTGTTCTATGTTTTGTCTTGGATTTTTGTATATAATACATGTACTATCCCCCCCCGCCTGAATTCATGTGTACGTAATGTATGGATCTACGTCATCCCTCAGCCTGTGTTTCTATATAACTTGACCCCTGCTGTTCTGTGTTGTGTGCGCACTAAATGGCCTATTATTGTACACGTTTCTCTCTCTCTCTCTCTCTCTCTCTCTCCATGTCGTACGTGTACCGAATAGTTCGTTTAGAATGCGGACGACTCTCTCTCTCTGAGGGTCCCCCTGTTCCCTCTTCCTTTGTGTGGTAACGTTGTGCCCCGCCGGCACAAGCCTAATTGGTTTTTTTAACACAAAGGTGTTCGGCAAAATTGACAGAAACTAAAACAATTGTGATTTGCCATATTACTACCTCTCCTTTCTGTAAAATGATGGAACTTGAATTGGCTAAGAAGGAAAGGACAGGTAAGACGACTGATGTCCCCTAATCTGGCCCTTTTTATCGGGGGACTATATGTCAATGGCCTTCTGTTCTCAGTTCGTTAGAAACACAATCCCCAATGCCCAGATTGCCCCACCTCCCTGCACCCAAGTACGGATGTCCAAAGCGTCCTCGTTTCTCCCGATTGACCCCAGCTCCATATCCCGAAGTATAACTGATGACCCCGAATAACCGTTGCTCCCCGAGAAAGGAATGTTTAGCCTCTGTCCCTCTCTCATGATGATAGAAGACTGCCAGGGCTTGGGTTAGAAATACGAGTCTCTACCGAAGGATCCGATTTCGAGTTTGATGGAATACGCAGTTGATAGGAGTCTGACTTCTCTCCATATACGTCATGAATGAACGCCAAATAGACTTAGTACAAACTCAGTAGAAATGCCCCCATACATACTCCATAGTGATAACTTCTGATCGTGACCGATGAACGTACCCCCAACTACTTAAGATTGGGGGCGGAATTGAAATGTATAAATGTCTTCTCCTGCCAGTTCTCTAAAGCTTGTTTTGTACCCCTTCAAAGATACACAATCACCGGAGGAGAGGGTGCGGACGTGACGCACAGCCTAGCCGTAGATCATGAAGCACATGTGACCTCGACCAAAGGTGGAGCCGCAGAGCAACGAGACGCGGGACGAGGCACCACTCTCAAACACGGAAAATGAAAGGATGGAGGGCTGCCTTGAAGCCCTCTGCTTGCTGACCCACACGTGCCAGAAGTCCCCGCCCATTTGAGCCCGATTGATGGGCCTGCCTGCTCGTTTTCCTTTGCTCCCTTGGTTTGTCTCAAAGATCTGATCCCACTCCACCCTCTCTTCCCTCGATTATCCGACAATCCCCCCTTTTTTTCACATGGATTTTGACTCAGAAAAGAAGAATAGCATTTAGGTAGAATAGGGTTTGCCACGGAAGGAGAAAGAAATGCAGGTGCCCAGCATGAGGCACCCTTAAAAAGATTAGTTAGGAAACAGGACTGTGGTCTAACAGCAGAGGACAGATCGCACCCTGCGACGTGTAAGGATGGATCCGAGCTGGACCTATAGCTCCACCGCCGGTGCTCAACAGCGCCAACGGAAGAAAACGAACTACTAGAGCCCACCAGTGATGGCTCGCTGCTAAAAAGACACTGTGGCGAAGACCCCCCCCTCCCCTTTCTGGACTTTCTACCCCCCCCCTGGACTAATTGCTTGTATTGAACTGAATTCCTCCCTCAACCACTTTGTATTGCTTTCAAAATGTTTCATCGGTCACTTTTAACTGTACATTGATACCGCCGGAGAGAGAGTCAGAACATGGTTCCATAATGTGTCAGAACATTTCCTTGATTGATTCCGACTGAGTTGTATACCGATCTCTAGACTCGTTTATATAACACGACAAATGTAAATTCATATGTATTGCACCTCGTCTATCGCATCAACTGCACATGGTTATATGCAATCCGCCAGTATTGACAAACGCTATTTCATTGACCACCCATGGCTATATGTACACCCCGTCAGTTATGATGAACACGGAAATGAACTAACTTATGTTAAAAAGCGGCGACTGTGGAAAATGACAATGTATATGTACATAAGCGGCGTTCATTTGTGTTCACCATACCCCTCGCTGTAAGCAGAACGAAGACCGCGAAGCATTGCCCGCATCATCTCGCCAGAATAGGCCCATGCACGCACGTACACGGCAGCCATTTCAGGCACCAAGGCCTCTCTGCCCACTCCCGATAGCCAGCCTCTCTCTCTCCCCCTCACTCCCCAGCCTCGCAAGCATCCCCGACCACCCCCCGGTCTCTCATGCATAGGCCATAAAACCCTCTCCCTCCGCGCGATCCCGCTCTAAAAGTGACACCCCTGCCTGACAGACACCCCCTGCATTCCTCCCAGGAACACCCTTCCCCTCTTCTGATACCCCCCCCCCCCCCCCGGCTACACCTGGCCTCTCGACCCGGTCCCAAGTCATAAAACAAAGTCTCATGGATGTACCCCCCCTGACCCCGCATAGCAAAGCGTGATACACCAACCGAAGTGCCCGATCTTATCGCCTGCCCAACCTTAGATCTGATCACCCCCTCTTGCCCTCGTGTTCTGTTGGAATGTCCGGCTGCAAGATTACAATCACATGTTACATTTGGGAGGGGAAACGACATCCGAACGACTGGTATGGGAATAGGCCTGAATCTGGGATTCCAAACATGCCTTTTTCGTACTTCAAAGTGCCTTTATTGCAATAAGGAATGTTTGTACATCATAAACCTGTGTATAAAAGACGGAGGCTCAGACAAACTTGTTATAGCACCTCTTGAAGACATTGTGCGTGTGTCCGAAATGACAGGCTCTCCTCATGAGAAATAAAAACCTGTTCTTGCACTCCCGCTTCCAGCGCCCGTCTCTTTATTTGGTAACTGTTCAAGATGGGAACTAAGAGGCGTCTTATGCTAGCAGCCTGGGCATCGGTTGTAATTTGGGCTGTTTTTCCTCATTGTGAGAGTGAGGAGGTGTGAGGGTGTGTGTGATGGTGAGGGTGTGAGGGTGAGGGGGTGTGGGGGTGTGAGGTTGTGAGGGTGTGTGAGGTGTGAGGGTGTGTGAGGGTGTGTGAGGGTGAGGGGGTGTGAGGGTGAGGGGGTGTGAGGGTGAGGGTGGGTGAGGGTGGGTGAGAGGGGGTGTGAGGGTGAGGGTGGGTGAGGGAGGGTGAGAGGGTGTGTGAGGGTGAGAGGGTGTGTGAGGGTGAAAGGGTGTGTGAGGGTGAGGGGTTGGGTGAGGGTGAAAGGGTGGGTGAGGGTGGGTGAGAGGGTGAGTGAGGGGGTGTGTGAGGGTGTGTGAGTGTGAGGGGGTGTGAGGGTGTTAGGGAGGGTGAGGGGATGTGAGGGTGAGGGGGTGTGAGGGTGAGAGGGTGTGTGAGGGTGTGTGAGGGTGAGAGGGTGTGTGAGGGTGAGGGTGAGTGTGTGTGAGGGTGAGGGGTTGTGAGAGTGAGGGGGTGTGAGGGTGAGGATGTGTGTGAGGGTGAGCGGGTGAGGGGGTGTGAGGGTGAGGGGGTGTGAGGGTGAGGGTGTGTGGGTGTGTGAGGGGTGAGGGTGAGTGAGGGTGAGTGGGTGAGTGAGGGTGAGAGGGTTGTGAGGGTGAGGGGGTGAGGGTGAGTGTGTGAGGGTAAGGGAGGGTGAGTGAGGGTGGGTGAGGGTGTGAGTGTGTGAGGGTGTGTGAGGGTGAGAGGGTGTGAGGGTGTGTGAGGGTGAGGAGGTGTGAGGGTGAGGGTCCAAAGTAAATGGTGGCAGGGCTGACATCATAAGACAGAGAGAAGAGAATGCGTGGTGACTGCGTTTGTCCGTTTCAGAATCAGGAGGGGCAGAGTCAGCACAGTCTGCGAGGGATCAACGTGTCTAGAGGCTAAGCATAGCGGATGTAGCATTGCAGCTAGCAAGTCGAGTGTTTTCAAGCTATGTCCCTAGAGAGATGGTAACACAGCAACAGCATTTGAGGAGCAAGGCTACTGTAAACAAGCACGGTAGGCTTTCACTTTCGTCTAGAAAAAAAACGAGAAAGGCGCAGAGAACGCAGAACAAAACACGGCTTCCCCGCGAAATGGATGCAAAAAACCCCGAGCTCTCGGCATTGCTATGGCGGGGGGCGGGGGAGTGGGAGCGCATTCCTTTGAAGTCTGATGGGGTGGGGGGGGCGGAAGAGCGGCTTGGGAGCGGATTCCTTTGAAGTCTGATGCCAGGGCTCAGACAAATGGTGGTGTGCGAGCGGCTTCCTTTGAAATCCGATGCCGAGGCCGATGGTGTTTGATGTGCACGCGCCTGCCTCACATAAACTCTACGCGATCCGCAGGCTAGGTAGACTTTTCAGACTGCTTACTATATTCTCGCCTATTCAATCCCGGGATAGAATAGTCGAGACCTAAAAAACAGTGCCATGCTTCCTAGCATAAAGGGGGACTGACAATAGCGAAATAATGCATTTTTTGTTTTGTTTTAACACACAGCAGAGGAAAATATGATTCTTACTCACACAAAGAAAATGAAAAGAATGAAAATCTAAAAACATTTGCTAAATAATGTATTGGTCCACCAGACCTGGACCTGAAGTGCAAGAGGTTTAAGGCAGATGTGCACATTTGATCTCGCAAAATGCTAACACATACATAGTGAAAGGGCCAAATGCTGTAGTGGGGTGAAGCAAAACGTGAATGGCAGTTGAATAGACCAATGGATGAAAAGGGCTGACCCAAAAGTTCCACTATGTATGTATGCACATACGTAGCTTTTTATTTATGAATTTTATTTTATCACATACAGTTGGTGAGGCGGGTAAATCTGTCTCTGTGCCAGATTTACAAAGGCGATTCTGCCATAAGGTGTGAGATTCCCTGGCATAATCAAACGGCAATGAGCAGGACAGAGCTTAGTATCCAAAATAATACACTGGAGGAAACAGAAGAATTTTTAGACTGCAGGGCAGAGAAATTTAGGGAAATGGCTTTTATTCAACTGCCTCCTCAAAGTCCCTCGCCCAAAAACTCTGCAGAAGTTATTCTAACAGAATAGTGAGCATTAAAGATTGTCATAGAAAATATTGTAGCATTAATATTGGCTACCACTATATCGTAAAGATAAATCTATACAGTTCAGCATAGATTTTCCATTCTTAACTCCACATTTACTTACATTGACATATTGAAGATCATCAAGGTGGGCAGATGTGAAATTATGGACAGTAAAGCAATACTAACCTACATATACTTACCATCGTGATATTATGTTAGTCAATATTCTGGCTATGATTCTTTAGCAGAAAGATATAGTTTCACACAAAATACTGACATGAAATATGTGACCAACACATGACACCTCACAAACAGTGAATAACCATGAGTCATTCTCTGCACAAACAAACTCCATGCAGATGTAAAGAGCATGATTATGCAATTGTCCATGCTCCAGAAGACACTCCAGCTCCTGCAAACTTGTCACGGGGTTGAGCTAATGGGAGACCCGGTTGTGGCCGCATGGGCGATCGTACAAGCACATGAGAAAAATCACAGTCTACAAAGACTTTGAAATCAGGTGACCGGGATGAGTTTCAGTAATGTGAAGCCAGCTCAGACTTTTCTAGTGAGTTCCGGTGAAGGCTAGAATCAAAATCAGGATGCTCTGTGTCATGATTAGGCCTATTATAACCAAGGCCGAAATGAGAACACAAACCAGCCCTGGCAATTAAGGTGGACCGCCCCTGGGGGTGGAGGGGCTGGTGGGAAACACTGCTGCTGCTTTTGTTACAGGGGGTCGATATTTTAGCCCAGCTGCAAAACCAGGAAAACCGGCCCCCACCCTTCTGGCTCAAGGGGAAAACACCCAGTGCCCACTACGGCCAGTCCGGCCCTGATTATAACACGGGCTGCCAACCTACAAACTAGCACTGCTATTGCTTAACATCCCCACCAAGAATATGTGTTCAACTACCTCTCATTTGAAAGTAAATGGGCAAAAAAGAAATACAAGAAGGAAAAGAATAACACAAAAATGGAAAGCATTATAAACCTATTTTTAGCCCCTAATGTCTCAGTCATTTGCAAATGAGAGCTTAAGATGATCATTAGTAATGGATGAAATGTGTATTGTGCAAATTTTGGATTGAAAAAAATAAGAACATCCACTGACTGAAGATGTTACAATTTGGGTTAGTTTCCTCTGCTGGATCAGTGAACCACTTCATTTTTGTTTTACTATTCCATTTGCTTTTGCCACAAATAAATTTGTTTTTCCGTGACTGAATTTCATTTTTTCACTAATTGTGTTCCCATCTAAATCTGTTTCTCTTTCTCAAAGTAAACTCATTTGTTTTAACTTTTTTTGCAAGGTTACTTTTTTGGGTGCAAATGTGGGATATGGTAAAATTTAAATCAATTTTGTTGCCTTATTCCAACCTGGGCTGCGACCATGGAACAAGGGCAGCCGCACCTGGAGCTAACCCGAGGAAGGTGGGAACTGTGTTGAGATATAATTTTAGGTTTAAAAACACTTGCTGCAGAGTTACTTGTAGGTCCATCAGTTTTCAGGCAACAACAAAAATGTCAAGATAACTCTGCTGATTAATTTTCCTTCTGGAAAGAGATTGAAATTAACTAGTGGCAGTTTTGACCAATTTTTTTCAGTTTATACAGGGTGAACTTGACCCGAAGGTGCTGGAGTACTTTACATGAGCACAAGTTACATTACACAATCATTTTTGTAGACACAGGGAAACTAAATTTGCCAGAGTCACAGGATGTTAAGCAGACACTGAGATTCAAACCTTGTTCCTCAGTTCTAAAGTCAGCAGCTCTGGCTTTTACGCCACAGACTCATCATAAAGTAGCACAAAAAGGTTAATATGCCTGTAACAAAGAACGTGTACCATGCAGATCACATATTTGTATTTTATGTAGGTAGCTCAGTGTCACTGCTTTTGTCACAGAGATGCTTTTGTAACTTGCGTTCATAAATTACAATCCTTATATAGCACAGTGATCTCATTAAATAGCTGCATGCAAACAGGAGAGTATACGTTAAATCGTTATGCGTTTTTACCCATTTTTCATTATCCTGTGCTCCAGTCTCAACCAGACATACAGCCAGCTGACAGAGACTTGCCAATCAACTGCAGCAGACCAACCCTGGAAGAAATACAGCAAACCATCCAACATCTGAGAAATGGGAAGGCAGCAGGACCTCACAAAATTCCAGCAGATACACTGAAGGCAGACATTGAAACATCAGTAGACATGTTTTACCCCATGTTTGGAAGTATCTGGGAAGAGGAATAGGTGCCATTAGACTGGAAAGAGGGCTATCTAATCACAATCCCCAAGAAAGGTGACCTGAGTAACAACGCAAACTGCAGCAGTATAACTCCTCTATCAACCCCAGGGAAAGGGTTCAACCGAGGCACCCTGAACAGGATGAGGGAACAAGACGACGCTCAGCTAGGAGAATGGAAAGCTTGCTTCTGCAAAGATAGATCCTGCACAAACCAGATTGCAACAGTGTGCATCATCATTGAGCAGTGGATGGAATGGAACGCCCCCTCTATGTCAATTTCATCAACTATGAGAATGCATTTGACAGCGTGGACAGAGGGTACCTTTGGAATCCGCCACTACGGTGTGCCTGATAAATTCATAAGAATCATCAGGAACTCTTACGAGGAAATGGCCTGCAAGGTAATTCATGGAACACAACTCACTGAAGCCCTTGAAGTGAGGACCGCAGTCCACCAGGGTTGCTTGCTCTCACCTTTTCTCTTCCTGCTGGCCATGGACTGGATCATGAAGACATCCACAGCAAGGAGAATAAAAGGGATCAAGTGGAGACCTTGGACATAGCTCAACAAACTGAACTTTGTAGACGACCTGGCCCTACTCTCCCAGACCCATCAGCAGATGCAAGAGAAGACCAACACTTTGGCAGCCACATCAGCACAACTTGCCTTCAGCATCCACAGGGGAAAAAAACAAGATCCTAAAGGCTAACCTAGCCAGCACAACTGCAGTCACTCTAGTAGGCAATGCACTGGAAGAGGCTGAGCCCTTTACCTACCTGGGAAGTGTCACAGACAAGCAGGGTGGCACAGATGCCGATATAAAGGCAAGAATAGGCAAAGCAAGGGAGCCCTTCATTCAGCTAAAGAATACCTGGAGCTCCAAGGACCTAATGCTGCAAACCAAGATCAAGCTTTTTTACACCAACATAAACTCGGTCCTTCTATATGGAGCAAAAACTTGCAGGGTGACTGTCCACCACCAACAAAGCCCTGACCTTCATCAACACATGTCAGAGGAAATCTTTCTAATCTGCTGGCCAAACACCATCAGCAATAAAGACCTAATGCAGCATGTTTACAAACTCCCTGCCAATGAAGAAATCATGAAGAAATCATGAAAAGATGCTGGGGATGGATCGGTCCCACCCTCTGCAAGCCTGCATCAAACACCATGAGGCAAGCCTTGACCTGGAACCTTCAAGGGAAAAGGAAAAGAGGAATGCCAAGAAAAACCTGGCTTCAAGGCCTCGAGGCTGACACCTGGAGTCAAATAGAAAGAAAAGCCGAGGCCAGAGATGGCTGGAGAGTCCTGGTTGATGGCCTATACCCCAGGAGGGGTAATAGGCATAAATAACTGAAGTAATGCTGTTAAAACATTCTTATTAGTTAAGCCAGACCCAACCACTGTGCTGTTTTAAATCTTGAGTTTGTTCTTCTCCAGACAAAACACTCCTCAGATATACTGCCTACTAGTGTGGATATGTGATTCCTACATCTTGCAATCCACATTGTCTTATGTAACATTTCCTGTAGACTGAGTTACACACATACAAGTCATTGTCTCTTTATAATGTGTGGGTGATGTAAAGTGTTCTGACAACCTACACTGGTACGAGTAGCGCTATAAAACAAATGAAATGCATGTGAGAGAGGGGGCTATGAAGATATGAACAGCACTATTGGAGTGTGGTAGTGAGGGAATCAGAGGAGAAGGATTGTCGCACCGGGTGCCACCAGCTGTAAAGCCCGCTCTGATTTTACCAAAAACCTATAGGACGCACTGAATTCAACACAACACTTATGAAATACCAGGAATACAAAGACTATCATATTATGAAATTTAAAAAAGGGTTTAATTAATTTGATTTATTTATCTAGGTATTTGTAAGGCACTACATCCCACATTAATGCCTCCTCAGAGCTGGGAGAATGGGGGTAGTGATATACAAGCCACGTAAGCTAACTAAAATGTTCTGTGTATTTGCAGGATATGATTGAGATAGCCCAATGATATTGCAGTGATACATGGGGAATACGTCCTAGAACAATCCAAATAGTTGGGTACTATCTTTCAATTGTAAGTTAGATGAAAAAGCCATAAAATGAACCCAGGTGGAAGCAAGTCAGGCTTAGGCATCTCACCCATTAGGGTCAGATAAGTGGCAATAAGCTGCTAGATACATGGGAAGCTTGGTGTCTAATTCAGATTCAACAGGCTATAGGCTGACAGGAAAATGTGTTTAAGAGAGTTTCTGAATCCTATGAAGTTCCCTTCAAGTCATGTAGAAATGTGTAGAAAATTCAGAGAGCTGAGTCTTGTTCAGTGCTTGCTCTTCCACCAAATTGTTTCATTTTGCTCAGATTAATCATTAATATACTTGTGACAGGCACTGATAGGAGCTGTGTGGGCTGGTATAGTCGATGAATTCTCTTGATATAGGATGGAGCATGACCATGGAGAGATTGGTGGACTAGGCAAAGGGTTTTGAATTGTGTTCTTTTCTGACTAGCAACCAGTGAAGTGCCATGAGGGCCATGACATTTCAGTCTGAGCACAAGTAGGACACTCTCTGTAGTTTATAAGAGACTTTTGAGGGAGGCCAGTGTGGAGTCTGTTGCAGTGATCCAGGTGGGATGAAGCAAAGCAAGAATTAAGGCATGTTTTGCTGAACCATAAAGGAGATGATATAAGGTTCAAAGTTGATTCAACAAATTCTAGTGGGCACCCTTCACTTAATGTGAATTGGCGGCATCGCTGTCAACAAAGAGTCTCAGTTTATGAAACTAGGTGGATGATGTAAGAGGAGCCCCCATGAGAGAGGCAAGAGGGTTTCGCAACGCAGATGTTCCTGCCAATCTGAGGTCGAGTTGCACAATGTCTCCTCAAATGTAATTAATATTTTGGGCATCAAATATGTTTGGTACTGTAAACAATGAGATATTAAAGAGACTGGGTGAATGGGCAGATCCTTGTGAGACTTTGCACAATATACTGGAAGGAATGTGCCCAATTTGACTTGGTTTATCTGGTTGTCAAGGAAGGTTCAAAACCAATAAAGTATGGTTCCTTTTTAGCACTGTTAAGTAGTTGATCAAGTATTTTGTAATGTGATGTCAAAAGTTTCCCACAAGCCCAGCGGTATTCAGACACTGACATGGTCATTGTCTCAGGTACTGAGGAGTTTATCTCTGGTATAAAAGAGGGTGGTTTCAGTTACATGGTGATCGTGGAAGCCAGAAAATGTGTTTCAAAATGAGTCTGCATATAAACTGTTTCATGTGTTTGATAATAATAGATAAACAAATAAATACATTTGGAGGTGATCTATTCTATTCAATGCTATTCTATTCTTAGCTCTGTGCTCTCTCGCGTCCTGTGATCGCGCAGCAATTGCCTGGTTTGGCACCTGCAGCCGGAGATCACATGCGCGGGGCAGGCAGAGTGCGAGGCAATCTCCAGGTACCATCTATTTTTTTGAGTAGGGATGCAATGATGCCATGTTTCAATTTATGGGAAACCTGAGCAAGGGAAGCATTGATAAAGTTGGCAATTATTGCTCCTGAGTTAATACCTTTGGCATTGCATTTATGTGTTGAGCAGGCAGTTTTCTTGAATGAAGATAGAATACCTCAGTGTTTAATGTAGGTGTGTACTTGGCAAGTAGCAATGAAGAGTTCTGATTAGCAAATGCATTTGGAGAGTTGATAGGATATACTGTGATCCCATGATAGCCTTAAGGATGTCAACTTTGTTTTTGAAGGACAGCAGATTACCACTTAGCTTTCTGGAAGGTAGAGAAATGTCCGATGGGTGACTCATGACAGTAAACTCCTTGTAGACCTGGAAAAGTCATTTTGAGTAGTTTACAATGTCGGTAATCTGAGAATGGCAGTGAGGCTTCTTTGCCCTATGGATAGCACTCTTTCAACCGGAGTTGTGAATCCTGCTGGCTCTGCAATTGTCTTACAGTGGAGATTTGAGCCAATGGATCTTTAAACTCTCTTGCAGCTCATTTAAGATATGTAGATTGCCACTTGGGTCATTTTTCAGATTAATGTGTGTGGTTTTTTTTTTGCAGCCCCTTAATGGGGCTAACGGGTTGACGGTTTTAGAGGCCTTCTTTTCCAAATGATTAAGAATCTCAGTTGGAGAACTGCATATCGGGAAGTAAGAGGCTGAGAGGGGTTGAGAGAATGACTTAGGGTGTAGAGTTCTCCAATTTCTCCTTTGTGGGAGCGGTGCCTTGATTTCCTGTTGATAAAGGTTGGTAATAAACTCACTCTCAAAAGAGAATTTGATTCTGCTTGAGTCGGGCACAAAGAGCTTTAATTTTATTTGCTACAGCAAAGAACTTGTAAATGCTTCTAGAAAGGGTGACTGAAAAGTTACACTGATTTTGTCCTGACATTCTGTAAGTATAGAGGCAAATTCCAGTGACCTTGATACACAAAACACTTCCGTAAATTAAAGACATGACCCCCAGGCATTGACTTTTTTGAGTTCAGAGCTATTAACTTCTGCTTTACTTCAGGTGCCACTATCCCACAAATATGTTTTAAAATGGAAGGAAATCATCGATGGATTGGCCAGTTGAAAAATCTTGAGCTGTCCAGGCAGGAGCTTCTGGAAGATGTGTGGGGCTGAGGCAGGATCAGTCAAAGCTCAGGATTCATAATGCCTCAGTATCATGGAAAAAGAAATCTCAGGCCACATTTCATCGGGCATATAATTCTTCCCTTTTCACCACTAAAAGGTGTGCCAGTTTACAGATGCATTATCGAAATGGTTTTTGTGCAATATAAATAAAAATAGCAGGCAGAAAAACAAATGGAAATAAAAACAACACTACCACTAGTATTTTTTGTGAGAAGGGAAAATATGGTCTGCAAACATGCTATTTGTAAATAAACATAGTTACTATTGAACCAAGAAAATTCCGCCTCAACACATAATTGCATCAAATCTGTTCATTCTCGAGTAAATAGGTGCAGTAATACGTTACTAGATTTTTTTCTCTGAAAATATGGACAAAGTCCATGAAAAACAACTTCCAGGAAAACGGTGTAGCCCTAGCACTTCAACCCCAGGTAGGCCACTTAAAATATGGTGTGATCTTAGGCAAATCGCGTTGATTCCTCTCCACAATTCAGATGTTTCACTCTCCGAATCTGCCTTCAGACACATTCGATGATGTCATCTGTTAGTCAGGGGAAGACATGGGTTGGGTCTCAACCCAGGAAGTCTGCAGACTTTCCCTGGGGCATGCCTTGATGGGTAGGATGATGGCCGCCGCGTGCTTGGTGACTGCTGACCTAGCCATTATAAATAGCATCTCTGTTCCGCAAACACAAGAGTAAGCATTACGAACATATGCTCACACATACACAAGCATAAGAACACATTCAGTTTCCCCAGCATGATGAAGGCCCGATAGTGGTGGAAGAATTTATACCTTATGGGAGTAGAAGCAGGGCCCGACTCGCCTATAGGGCAGTCAGGCAGTGCCTGATGGGCTGGTGTGACAGGACAGTGTGTGGGACATTTTTGGGCTGTTTGAGGCCTATTTATGGTCTGGATTTCACTGTTAATTTCCCTGTTGTTACTACAAACATTGCATACAGGAGGCAGAAATGCATGCAGTCTTCCATACCTTGCAAAACACTTATACAGCATGTTTTTACAAGTTCAAAACAGCCTCAATTTGCAAATATGGGCCACTTTCTTTTAAACTATCTTACTTAATAATGGGGGACACTTTTATTGTCCTATCTACCAGGTGAAGATAATCATGCTTTTCTAAAGACTTACAACCCTACTGGACTTTCGAGGCAAGTTGGAGTCTCATAAAAGACTGATTTGGTCAGAGCATTCTCAAGGTCACAGCCTTTCAGGAAATGTCTGTATTGCATTTTACGGAGGCAAGGAGAGGATTTGGGGAAAATCGTAAAGCTCATAACATATTATATTACAAATACAAACCTGTATTATCTTTAACAGTGGTTTGCATAGTGTACACTTGTTTTTGTGTATTGTTTTGAGGCTCAAATCATAGAAATTGCTTAGGGCAGTGTTCCCAGATCCCAATAATGACTCAGTGGGGGGCGGATATCAGTAATGATTCAGTGAGGGTCGACAGAAGTCCGAAGGTTAAGAACCAATAATCTATGAAGCAGAAGTTACTGCTGTTTACCATGAGATCTTTCATCAGGTACACTGCAGCCTGTCAGATCAAGGATCAGGAATTGCTGAGAAGCTGCACACTTGCTCACTCTTAGCCAACATACAGGGCCTCGGTGCGACTAATTGCGTTCTTGTTGCTTGTATTATATAAATAAGGGTCCCATTTTTCCGTTTCTACTGCTTTTTATAGATAAATACAGACAGAAAACAATGTGTTTCCTGTCTGTATTTATGTTTAAATGCGGAAAAATACTGACATTGTGCTTCTTGTGACTCCCCAAGCTGTCTTCCATGAATTCTAGGGAAAAACGGAGCAAAGAGACAGCATGGGGAGTTAAACAACAGGATGAGATTTCCTTAAATACATGCACATTTTAACATATATTTGTAGTATAACGTTAATGTGTACCTGTGGGTATAGTGTTTAGTTATATGTGGCTGCTTAATTTGCTTAAAAGCAACAGGAATCTACATATGAGTGCACTTCTAAGAGTTAAATAAATGTGGGAATATACCATTTTATGATTCTATTTATTCTTAAAATACAAAATAAATATGGATAAATACAAATAAGATGGCCAAAAAATAAATATGGATAAATACAGACCGTGAAAAGTGAATACCATAAAACCGGGAGCCCTAATTACAAACACTATAATAACATAACACTGGAATCAAGTCTCACACTTGAAGATCAACATTTTCTTGGCAATAGATTAGCTTTATGTTGAACATGCTTCTATTCTTAGTCCTGTGCACTCTCAGGCAGGGATGGCCCTAAATCGGATTGACCCGGACAGCGTCCTGGGCGGAAAGAACATTTGCTGTTTGTTGTGGGAGCGGGGAATGTTGCGGTATGACGACAGGAGGAGTGAAGAAGATGGGAACAGGGCATGGGGTTGATGGATTGCTAACAATTATGCTAAGGTACATTAAGGGCTGATAACAAAGCCTTTAACAAGACCTGATAAAGACCAAGTGGGATGGACGAGCTGCTGTTTGCTTAACATTAAGTCAGACACCTCCCTGCTGCGCCCCTTGGAATATTGGCACACTGGGCCTAGGCCCAGCTCGCCCAGGCCAAAGGCTGACCCTGCTCTTAGGCCCTGTGATCTCTGCAGGTGAAGACGTGCGTGCCTCAGTGCATGTGGATGCCCAGGACCCTGTGACGCAATCGCCTGCTATGACACCTGCAGCCAGATCCAGTCCTGCCAAGTATCACGCATCAGGCGTGACACCAACGCATTTCAGTGTGGTGCTCCGCATCACCGCACTAAAATGCATTGTCACGCATAATTTGCATAGTGTCTACGCCTCATGAGCACTGCCTAAAACTAATATTGTGGTGTGGTTACTGGTAGCTGGCAGCGCAACGCACTTGCATTGCGAGCACTAGTCCTGCTGGTTTGGTGCTTGTAGCTGAGCTAATACTGCTGCTGGCAGGCAGCTCACTTCTACATTGTATCCGAGTCATTTCCTGTGGCGTCGCTCTTCGATAGCTTGACTTCATTGTCAGGCCAAATGGCTTCTACGGTCAAAGCCGGGGCGGGACAGACCGGTCAGATCAAGTTGATTTATTTTACAACGCTTGTGGGGCGCGGGGGAGACGTGCCGTCATGTCCTGCTGCCGAAGGTGGGGAGTTTGTTATGGGAGTAAGCAGTGGCGCTTTAATAATGGCGCATGCAGCGCTGCGTCCTTCTGCTTTTTGCACCATACCGGGCTGCCGCATGCAGTCAAAAATCTAATGTGACCGGTGCTGCTCCTAATTCAGTTACAGCCGAGCCTCACGTCACTGGGCAGAGATCAGCGATTGCAACGCCCGCACCGAAACACAACGCAAAGAAATAGGTAACGGTGTCTTCATGTGGATTACTTGTGAACTGAGCCCCTAATTTAAACGTTTTTGCTTCTGAAACCCCTAACTGCTGCCTTTGTTGGTGTTGCTCCATTGTGGGGCTCAGCGGGCAGAGTGTTCGGGATGTCTAAGGGTGTCAGGATGACAGAAAGATGGCTTTGCACATTAAATACACCCTGGTGGTTCAACTGTGGAGTGAGGGTATGAAGCGTGAGGGTTTTGAGGTTGCCCGAATTATGCAGAGGCATTATGGCATGTCCAATGACTGTGTCTGCTTTGGCGGGTTGTTCGTGGTGTTCTGCATGAGAGTTAGCTGGGGCATTCACTGGATAGCAGCAGACTCACAGAAGATAGTCCTTGACTAAGGAAGTGGGCGCTGCAGTGGGTCCCGGCCTGAACCTGCCTCCCAGAGTCCACTGCAGGCTCATGGTTCCCATACCCGCAGTACTAAACCGTCACACCTCACAGTGTTTTTAGCCTCTTGCCGTGGTCAAAACACCTGTAGGTGCTTAGCTAGTATGGACATCACTCTCGACTTTCTGCATCTAAAGTAGGGGTGACACCTCTGCAGGCACAGTGTCTTGGGCCATATGGTGAATTTATAAGGCAGGCTGCAGGCAGACACACCAGAAGCAGATGGGGGAGAGCTCAAACGTCCAGCACAGAGGTATGTTAATATGGCCCAAACCAAGGTGGCATCCATTTCATTTTAAACACAAAAGGCTTGGCATTTCCCAGCAGCTGCAGTAGTGCCTGCCCTCTGTTACTATGGACTGCAGTCACGCAGTTTGACTCCGGTTATCTCTGGTGCTTTGCAGCAGTTGAAGGTATTAATTAGTGTTTCTTGTTGCTCAAATGGGTGTAACTTCTGATATTGATATGTTTCCATCATCTTCGTTACTTGATTTTACTCGTGTGCAAGTGTCACTCATAGTCGTTGAAATGTCACTCATAATTACACTGAAATTATGAAAATGTCACACATAAGCAATCTGAAACTTTGGCAGCTATGCGGATCTCACCACACTCTGAATGCTGAACATGCGTGGCACAGGCTGAGAACGAGACAGGGGCAGACAAGGGGCTTTATTCACTATGAAAGAAACAGAGCTGCTTTCCCTCCAAAAGAGCTTCTGTCTCCATCAAAACAAAATATGAATGAAAATACAATAGCGGGTTGGCCTGTAGGTAATCTGGGGGGGTCAGCGGGTGCAGGGCAAGGCGAATACTCTAGACAAGAACGGAATGAGAGTAGTTGGCACATATGGTGCGGGCCATAGCCAGGGGGGCGAACGGGGCCAGGCCAGCCCTTATTTCTGTCTGGCCCCCCTAAATCTAAGGCCTCTGTATTTACTGGGACTTTTAAACTTTACTACGTATTCTTTTTCCCCCTTTTTTAGCTATCCTTTTTTATGATCTGCATACACATGTGCTACCGAGCCTACGGTTCGACTTATATAAATACCATGGTTCCACCCCCTCAGGCAGGGAGTAGTGTGCCCAGCCGCAGGAGAGATGCGTAGTAAGGCTGACGGGAACATCTCTGCATGCTTTTCTTTCCAGTTTGCTTACACTTGGTTGTGTCCAACTTGCTGCAGATGGAACCGCAGCAAAATTGCTAAATGGATCTTCAGATAAAGCAATGGGCGGATACAGAGGTGCTAGTTTATCCCAACGCACACTGCCTCTTCCTCCTCCATGCCAGCAGTGATTCAAACGTGTCTGACATGAGTCCTTACAGCAAGCCCAGGCCGGAAAGAAGAAAGCGAAAGCGTGGAGCAGCCAAGTAAGAGGATCGAATCATGTAGTTTTCGAATCTGTAAATTCGGCATTATAAAATGTAACTAGAGCGGCCTGAGATAACATCTCTCCACATACATGTTTGAAGGCTTTGTAGCAGCAGAGACGAAAACAACAATAGTTTTTAGGTCTCGGCAAGCGCAGGCTGCGCACATGCGCAGTCTTGCCAGTGAGACTTAATGACTCTGAGTAGCGAGGGAAAACCCCGCCCCTCTTCTCCATTGGCTGGCCTCTTAACGCCGGACTGCCATTGGAGTTGAGGTCTCAGTGTCGTCATTCTCTCGCTCTAAGCCCCGTCTTTTTCGGATTGGGGGCGTGTTTTTCATTTTGTTCTACTAGTGACGCTGTCAGTCAAAAACACGCCCCTCCCAATCGCAAAAGGACGGGGCTTAGATCGAAAGAAGAACCATTTGTCTGTAAGCCCCGTCCTTTTCAGACTGGGGGGCGTGTTTTTGATTGTTGTTTACATCCTAGAAAACACGCCCCCCAATCTGAAAAGGACAGGGCTTATAGACAAATGGCGAGCGCTCGAGTGCTTGTTGTAAGGGTGACTGTGAATCAGCAAAGAGAGAGAGAATGCAAGAGAGTGAGTGAGTGAGTGTTTTTTAATGTTTCAAGAAGTCTGCAGGTACGCTGTCAGCGAACCATGACAGTCACAAAAGGACCTCCGGCTTCTGTCCATAATTTGATGCTGTTCTCGGACGCTTGGTGAGGCGGGGTGGATGGGGCCCAGGGTGGGTTGGCCCAGCCCAGCCCATGGCTCTCGCTACTTCCTTCTGTTTATCTGTCATTGCAGCTTGTGTGGGGTGAGATGAGGTGAAACGGTTAAACCTGCTCGCCCCCTCTGGACGTGATCCCTACCTCCCACAACAGGTTTGTTCGGTTCCCTGAGTCTGCTGTGCACACAGCACACCTTTGCAGCACCGCACACCTGGGGATGCGCAGTCATGGCTCCGGACGTTCTCAGACGCTGCCGGATGGCTCTCCTGTTTGCGGTTCTGATGGACCTGGTGGGGGTGGTCTCCCTCCTGGTGGGCATCTTCGCCCAGCTGCAGATCAACGGGAGGGACTTTGGCGACTTGCTGATCTACACCGGCCCCATTCTGGTGTTCCTGAGCCTCTTTGGCTGGATCTTCTGGTACACCGGCAATATCGAGATTCCCCTGGAGGATCTGGAGTAAGACTATGTCGTCAAAGGGGGCACACTCGCCCACCTGGCCCGCAAGATCTCCCACCGCCTCTCTCGCCCCAGAGGCAAGCCAGGGGGAGGTGGAAGGAAGAAGGGAGGGCCTCACAGGGGTATCAGAGGCGCGACCGCAGCGGGGGAGGACAGCCTGCAGCTGCCCCGCATCAAGGAGCCGGCCTTAGAAGAAGAGGCATCCCCGAGGGGGTTCCCGGCCTGACCTGTTGGGGTAAGTCGAAAGCTTCGCCCCACTGCTGGCAACAACAGAGTTGATTTTGATGGGTGGAAGTCAGTCCGATCGATAGCCACCATAGGTGGCTTAAGGACAGACTATTACCCCTTGCAATAACTCCTGACGGGTAGGATGATAATGTTAAAATGTAGTGAATTTGTATGATTTGGGCCCACACTTGCCCATCTTATTTATGCTCTAAATGCACACAAGCCCTGTGTGGTGTCAGACTGTATTTACCCTTCCACGCCCAATTATGTAATCCGACTGTTTCAAGTCACATTAATCAAGACTAGAACTCCCAGAATGCATTGGGGTGTAAATAAATACATGAATGGGTGGTAAAGATGGGGGGTGCTTCCTCCGACCTGGAGTCCTGGCTAACCACTCACGAGACTAGGGTGCGCCCCACCGCCTGTTGAGTTAGAATCAAAAGTCACGGGTGTTTACTCATTCGGCCACTGCATGCGTGCAATGCTCTGGGGGGAACCTCGCTGACTCCTTACTGTGGAGATTGCAATAGGCTGGGGTCACAAGCGGTGAGATCCCACCTCGGCTCAACCGCCGATGCCTGGTGTGATCCTAGCAGCGGCAAAGGCTTGTATACCCGATAAGCATCTTCAATAGGAAGAAATGGGAGCAACATGGAATCCACACACTGACAGAGTTGCTCAAAAATATCCTTAAACTGTGGGCATAATAAATATCTGGGAACCTGCTGATCTTAATACATGTACCACGCAATGGGCAACCTTGGCATATATGGTAACCAAACGTAATATCGCACAGAAGTGGGGGGCATGTCAACCGCCCCAATTGAAGAACTGGAAGGAAGATCTGGACTGGTGTATGTATAGAGAAAAATCTGTCTTCATCGTGAGGGGATGCCCCGGGAAGTGGGTCAAAGTATGGGGAGCATGGAACCGCTATAGAGGTGATATTTGTCTCCCACCTGGTCGCCAATTGGATACGTTGATACCCCCTGATGTGATTTATGTAATACTGACAATGTATTCTGAATGCTGTACGATATCGCTGTGATACTGAAGTAGCCTGCCTGTATATGATGACTGTGCTGTAATTTCATTGTTTAATAAAAAGAAATATACAAAAAAAAGTTTGTGGCTGAAATCATGTAACCCAAAAGCCTGTGCTTCACACACCATGCCACCTAACAAATATATACGCATCTCTTTGTGAGTTTTCTGTTATTAAACCCAAACATATAGATCATGTCAAAGGACATATACCTTAAAAAATCCGGACCTATTTGCTTTAGTGCCTGTTATCAGTAACAAACCAATTAGCAACAGAAATAATTTTTGTGTGAATAAGTAGAATTGTAAATGTGAGAGTTTGAATGAATGATTACCAAGGTCTGTGGAAAGGGTAGTGTTCTTCAAAGCGTAAACATCTCTCCTTCCTCCCCTTTACTTTCCTCTGCAGTCTCTCATGCAATTAGACCCTAACATACTTTTTCTCCCCTCCATCTCTCTGAAATCCTCCAGCTACATATCTAACAAGCTGTATCTTCCTCTTCAGCACCATTTTCACCCTCTCCTGCGCATAAGTCCTTTTATCTCCCCCACTTCACAATCTCTCCCACACATGTAACCCACCCCCTCACCTGTAACTATGCATTTTCTTTTCTTTTGGTGCTGTCAATATTTCCACAGTGGAGCACCACTTCACACACTTTACCATAGAATCATAAATACGGTTGGTACATATTTGAGGGTTGCTATGCGCGCTATGCAGAGAGGCCAAAGATTGAATGTCCATGTAGTCTGCACACCTTAATGATGCGCTCACAGCCTCAGCAAGAAATTCCACTGCCTTCAGCATAAGCACTCACCCACAACCTGAATTTGGCAGGATACCTAGGCTGTAACTTCGTTCACTGTATGCACTGTGCAAACGTTATATGTTTCATGATAAAAAGCTACATGTGAAACACAACATCAGAAAAAACTGAGGTATTATTAGGGAATGTAACATTAAGTAAAACATGTCAAAAGTAAACAGGGACTGCTTTGCTGACATGGATTACCTTATGGGTGTTTACAAAAATGCTCAAAGACTTTGTCCATGACATTTTTCTATTTCCAGATCGATAACCCCAAGGATGTTTGTATCTCTTATGAGAGCATTTATAAGCCTTCCTTATGCTAGCACCATATGGATTACCCAGCAGTTGTAGCCTGTCACCACACTAGGTAGCCCAAAGTCCTAATTCATCACCATGTAAATTAACATACAGTTCTGGCTTTTCACCAGTTAGAGTACCCTATGGCAGGATGCTTTCTCAATACCAGGTATCCAAAACGTCTACCATTCTATTCAGTCACCATGCAGTGTACATCATGGGTCTATCCAATTTTTATTGGAACATACCATGGCTTTCTCCCATCATTGTCCAAGGTGTCCACAGTTTGTTTCCATCACCATCTAAAGGGCATTTAGCCACTTTGCTAGTGGGCGGCAGAGGTTGGAACTGCTGGACAATGTTACCTTATGACATGGGCCTCCTTTAGGGGAAACATCCATTACAACGCAGTCATTACAATGCACTACCTTTACAACACAACTGTTACAATGCATGCCATTACAACACATGTCACTACAATGCATGCCATTACAACGCATACCATTACAACGCATGCCGTTACAATGCATTACAAGGTAAGTAATGGACTTTTTTTGTTTTAGGGTGGGTGTGGGTTATGGGGTATATGTGAATAGTAATTTTACCCCTACACTATCCAAGACTTTCCCTACTGTTGTACTCATTGGAGTCGGAATAGCAATTTTTACCCCTACACTATCCAACACGTACCCTACTGTTGCACTCACTGGAGTGGGAATAGTAATCTTTACCCCTACACTATCCAACACTTACCCAACAATTGCCCCAAAGGTATTATGCGTTGTAATGGTATGCATTGTAATGGAATGTGTTGTTTATGGTAGTTTTTAAAAATGCGTTGTAATGGCATGCGTTGTTAAATCATGCGATATAATGGTAGTTGCAATGTAAAAACTGCTAGTAAAAGCATAAGTTGTATTTGTTTGCATTGTAACGTCATATATTATCATTTAGAGTATCATAAAATTAGTCTATGTTTGTGCAAAATGGCCTAATTCTTTTTGCACCTATTCCCCACCATGGACTGGTTACGGGCATTTCACAACCACCACACTATCAATGTTTGTACATGCTGTAAAATTGCATGGCTGTAAAAAATGTGACCAAAAATATTGCTGTGGTGCATGACCAAAAACTGTGTAGTTATACAACTTTTTTCAGTGACTGCATTGTTCAGAAATAGACAAATCAGCAACAGCAGGAAATTAAGCGAGAGACCACAAAGTGAGCTCTTGTGTCACAAGGTCACTTTTTGAGCATTGGCAACTAAAGGCATATTATTACTACCAATGCTGCTAGAAAAACCTTCCTTGATGAACAGTATCATTAGGAGGGAGAGACAACTTCCATGATCATGTGGCAGGCTCCTCTGCCATCCACAATAAGGAGATGAAAATCAGAGCATTTGTACCATTACAGACCATGGCAATCCCAATAGATAGTAAACAGAGAAAGTTCAAATATATTTCGAAGACCTGACTGAGCTGAAGCACTTGCAAAACAATATGTGCACCCTTAGAACAACCATGCAAGCAAACCCCTGCCCCAGTCCAAGGATTATTTGGCATATACCTACCACAGTTACTGCCGCCTCTACATAGTGCAGTGCCATTGACCATGTCAGGAAACAGCTGACTGATTTTTCTTATTGTTGGACTTGCCCTTTCTGCAGGGTCATCCCCAAAGTTTTTGACTTCACCCTCCAGTTATCTGAACCCATTACTCTTGGCATTTAGACTCTGAGATCTTTACCACTGCTAACCACTTGAAATGGCAATACATGTGCCCGAGACCTGTAAATTAAGTGCTAGTAGTGTCCCTGCAGCACTGCTTGCGCTTCCCACTTAAGTAGCCCTTTAAACATGTCTCAGCTCTGCCATCGCAGTCTGTGTGTGCAGTTTTGTACTGCCATTTTGACAAAATAAACCTTTTGCCAGGACTAAACCTTCCTTTTTAATCCATATACATCACCATCAGGGGTGGCCCTGAACAGCCCAAATAGCAAGGTGAAGTGTATTTAAAAAGTTGGACATGTACGATTAAGGTTTACATGTCCTGGTACTCAAAAACTCTGATATTTGTTTTTCACTACTGCAACACCTTCCTCTCCCTTAGCATAACAATTATGTTTCCTTATTACATTTAATAGGCAAAAACTTTAAACTCGAAACAGGCGGGGTTAATAAGTGATAACTTTCAATTGGGAACAGGTAGGGATTTCAAGTTTGGTGTCTTTGGAATTGTAATTAAAAGCCCCCTTTGATGGTAAACTCGGATTTCTAATCACAATTCTGAAAATGGATTTTTTGAAAGTTGGCATTTTCTTGATCTAGCATGTGTTGCATGTAGACATTATTCATTGGTCACATGACTAGGTATAGCTGGCGATTGGTCTTTGTGTATTGCTCCCAATTAGACAAAGGAAGCTAGGTGTTAGTAGGATGGGCCACTCTGAGTTGTTGAGGGGGAGGAGCTGTCAATTACCACACCTGCACATCACAAAAGCACTGCCTGAGCACTCTCACAATGGAGTTTGACACAGGCCTTTTGTGACCCCAAACAAGCTGGTCCAGAACAGGGAGGAAAGTGATGCCTGACACCTCGGGGGAGGGGGTGTGAAACACTCTTAAAGCTTCCTCTATTTCAAAATGGCTACCATGTATAAATATTAGACCCTTAGACCCAACTCTTCAGTACACTTCTGGACCCGAGGACTCTGCCAAGGACAAGGACTGATGTGCTGCTGAAAGGATTGCCACTCTGCTGGACTGCTGCCCTGAAGGACTGCTGCCCCACTGTGGTGACCTGCTGCCCTCTTGCCTGGGTGAGAAAGAGTAATCCTGCATCTCTAACCCCAGAGTGACTCCAGGGGCTAGTTGACTGGCCTCATAATCAGAAGCCTCAGGGACAGAACAAGCTTCTAACAACCTTGAACCCAGCACCTGGGCTATGCCATTAGTGATACAGAGCTGTGTCAGTTTTAGAGGCTCTGAGCGCACTGCAATTCTTTATGATTATGGTTAAATCTCTGTTCAGTAGCTCCTCTTTTTAAGTTGAGCGTGCAATCAAAGCGGCACCTCTTGCCTTTGGTGCCCTATGTGAACACAAAGTTGTGCCTTCCTCTAGAAAGGTGAAAGCATCCCTTGATGCACTGCTATGAAATCCAACTGGGGATTGCCCAGCGTTCCTCAAGTAATTTCACATGAAAGTTTAACAGTTCATATTCTCTGTTTATTTCATAATTTTTACTTTTTTTCTTAGTTTAGACGTTCTGAATATGCATATATTTACATCAGGTCAATCCAATGCATTTCGGTCGTTATGACCTTCATCAGGGACCATCTGAGCTGCATGCTCCCGGGTGTCCTGGGGTTGTCTCTCGTCCTCCCAGAGACAACCCCAGGACACCCGGGAGCATGCAGCTCAGATGGTCCCTGATGAAGGTCATAACGACCGAAATGCATTGGATTGACCTGATGTAAATATATGCATATTCAGAACGTCTAAACTAAGAAAAAAAGAAAAAATTATGAAATAAACAGAGAATATGAACTGTTAAACATTCATGTGAAATTACTTGAGGAACGCTGGGCAATCCCCAGTTGGATTTCATAGCAGTGCATCAAGGGATGCTTTCACCTTTCTAGAGGAAGGCACAACTTTGTGTTCTATGCCATTAGTGAGCCATCCCTCCCAAATGGTGCCATCCTAGTCCTGGACACCCAGAAGTAGGCCTGAAGGTGCCCTGTAAGCCCATTTATGGTTTCAGCAGAACCGACAAATCCCCTCCAAGGCACATCTCCAGCAGAACCGGTGCTTAGCCTCTGTTGCTCGACACATTACCCTCAGAGCGACACATCCCCTCTGCTGCATGGACTTTCCCAATGCAAGGACATCACCTGACCCAACACATCCCATCAGAAACACTGCAGCATGATGCAACTTCATGCAAGGACATTGCATCGCACTTAACAGCACCTCTGAACCACTGCTGCGCCTCACATTGCGCCTGCTGTGGGGTGCATACTCACTACAGGACTCCACATCTCTTTGCAAACAGGATTTAAGGTACTCTTGTTCGGCGGGTTTCACTGGGTACCTGTAGCCGGCCCACGCTCCATCACAGTTGGCCTGAACTTGTGACTTAGTCCCAGTCCAGCACCTCCAGGTAACCACAGTTGGCTATTTGTGATTTTTGGTGCTATTTTCTCTTAAATCTTTAAACTTGCATAGCTCCAATTCCACCAATTAGATTTTTGTTGTTTTGATCTTGAGTTATTTATTAACCTTTGCTCTATATTTTTCTACATTGGTGTGAGATTTTTCTTGTGTTGTGTTTTCACTTCATTACAGTTTGAAGTGCTGCATAAATACTTTACACATTGCCTCTAAGTTAGGCCTGATTGCTATTTGGAATGATAGCAGAGGGTTGAGCACAGTTAATTGGGGGTTTGCTTGTAATTCCACCCTGATTAGGACTTTGGTTGCTGCTTGAGTAGAGTTTCACCCCTTTCAACCAGTAACCCATACTCTTTTAGTTGTTTGTGGGTCAATGTACAAGCATGGGTGAACCAATCTCAAACCTGAAGGGTCACTACCCCAGTTGATCCTTGGGTTCCTGGGAGGAGATAATGCTCACTATCACAGGCCTGACAATTTTTTCATTGTTCGTGGAACACCTTGAGTTAGGTGGACTGTCTCTGTTTAATAAGCTATTAGTATCAAACAGAGTTCAAGTAGGTGACTGCAATATGTTGTAAGACTTCAGTATTTACCCAAAATAAGAACATAGGGACCTGATTTAACTTACAGGTCTTTAAATGGATAGTCACCTTGCGGGTGACTACAGTGAATTCTTCACAGTTTTTGATGAGTTACATTACAGGCAGTTTAGCAGTATTTTTTGTTCATAGTTTGGATGCAATGGTCTGGGACAGAGGAGAGTAGGTCGGGTGTTTGAGCTTCAGGATGCCATGGGTGTCTTCTGCGTAGCTAAAATGGGTCTGATTGAAGGCTGAGAAGAGTTCCCATAGTTGGCTAGGTGTGTATGATGATGACAAATTGTGTTCCATCCTAGTCAGTGCAGAAATTAGTGGAAGAGGACAGTGGGTACAAGATGGTGCTTCATCTATTTGAGATATGAGAGGAGATCCATTCTAGAAGAGTTCCTTAAATACTAAGATCTTGAACCCACACGGGGCGATATACTGAATCAAAGGCAGTGGGTAGGTTTAATAATGCTAAGACAGCCCATCCTTTATTGTCAACACTGGTCTTCTGGACATTTCATAAATCTCTTGTGATAGAGTGTAAGTTATTGTCCAAGCTTTCTGTGTTAATGAGTTTGTGAAAGAATAGCCTCTTGCAGAATGGTTGATAGTTAGGAGCGTCTGCTGGACTGAGGTTTTGTTTGTTTGTGATCGGCTTCATGTAGGTGGCCATGAAGTCACTGGGATAGATGTCTGCCGATGGTGCCTGCATTAGAATGTGACACAATGTTCTGCAGACTCAAATACAATGTGTTTTTCTAGACAGTGGTTGTATGTAGTATTTGTTCCAATATGTCTGTCAGAAGGCCTTGTTCCCTCTATTTTGGGAAGAACATTTTTGTGCTGTTATTTCTAATACTTGTTTCCTATAGTTGAATAGAAGTATGTAATGTGCATATATCAGAGTCCTAATTTGGACACACTGGCAGTATGTCAGCTTATTCTTGTATGGAAGATATACATATGTTGTTTGTTTGTTTAATGTTTATCTTACCAAAGACTGTTTGCACTTGCATACATCTGCAGTATGCAGGCCGTTCATGCACTAGGAACCTTATTGCACACTGTGAATGTCTGACTGGGTAGCCTGTAGGGTAGTTTGTACATTTTGCACAGACTGATAGAGTTACAGCTTAATGCTCATTCAGTGACAGCAACGGTGTCACTTCTATGCCCAGAATGCTCTTGGGCTTTCTTAAGTTGTTAATGACCAACCACTTAGCAGACAAAATGTATGCCATTTTGGAAATCTCAAGTGTGAGTTTTTGAGTGAGCAAGGGTGAGAACTATATTTTTTCTGTGGGTTCCACTGAGGTGAAGGAGAACTTAAGAGGGAGATACTAAATGTCTTTTTTTAGGTCGTTGGTGGAGTCCAGACATTGCTGTAGGAAGTAGTAGAGGGCTTTGTAATTAATATGTTTTTATATATGAGGTCTATCTAAAAAATGAGGCTCTGTACTTAGAACAATATTGTGATAGGGGTTAGGAGAAGACCGGATTACTGACACTAGAATGTTAGAAACAGGAGAGGAAGAATGGCATTGTGATTTTGACAGTACCATGCGCAACTCTTATTTTCACATTTGCTATTATCCATTTGCATATATTAACAATCTAAGTCATTGGATTCTCCCAAAAACAAACAGCATGTTGCTCAAGCAGAGCATTAAGAAGCCAAAGCCATCTTAATTATCTTTTGTTTTAAAGATGCATTACATTCATATTTGACATATGTGCTTAAAATGCAACAATTTGCATGCACTTGCCCAAAAATCTGCAGGAAAAAAATATCTAAATCTATAAATAAAATAGAAAATAATTGGTGTATCTTAAAACTTAGCCACAATTTCCACATCTTTTTTTAAACAATGTCCTCAGGGGAATAATACCACAATTGAACTACACAATAGAAAATGTAATGCTTAGCAGTATATCTCAAAAATACCCCTGTACCTATGACCCCAATCAAGGTTGCTCGCGAAACCTATGTTCACTCCTTCTATGTAGATTTCACATCACGGGGGCTAGCCCCTTCCATAACCTATACTCCTGGCTATGGCCATGAAATGGTGCCGTAGCCGGGCGTAACTGATGTGTCCGGGGCAGGGCGCACGCACTGGGATAGGCATTAAACCGTTTTTTCACTGATGTGACAATATGACACAAGACATGTACGTCTTCTCATTCAGACTGTGTCTGCCAGGAAATCTGACGAGAGGGGCGAGCCCAGGTCAAACAGGATTACTTTAGAAGCCATCCCAGAGTCATTGGATGATCATACAATTACTCTAGAAGTCATTTTCACATCATCAGACATCATCAAGCTCTTGAAGTCATCAGCAGACTTTAGAAACTTGAGCGTGATGACTTGCGGATGACTTGAAAATGAGCATCTGATGACTTGACAAGGTGTGACTATTCCTGATGACTTCGGAATATTTAAGAATGTGTATTTGATGACTTCACAAGGTGTGACTATTCTTGATGACTTCGTAAGATTTAAGAATGTGTATTTGATGACTTCACAAGGTGTGACTATTCCCGATGACTTCAGGAGGATTTAAGAATGAGTATGTGATTACTTCATAAGATCCAATTGTGCTTTATAGTTTGAAAATAAACATCAAAATCTCCACAAGCATCATTTCTTTTTAACATTATTAAATTGCTCCTGATGTTTTGAGAATGATTATACTTCTAGTGCAGAGGGGTAATTGGAGAAAAATGTAACACACAAAAGCCAAAAGTGACTGCAGTGATCAAATATGAGATGGGCCACTGCGAGGAAATATACAGCTGCACAAGCAGAGTTTTCAACTGACCCTATGCCACTATGTTTAATTTCAGCCAGTCGTTGATTTGTCGCCCAAAACATTGAGCAGGAAACTGATTGAATTGAAACTACAAGGTCCAGAATGCCTAGTGGTATTGATTACTTAATGGTGGATCTTGTGTAATAAGTCAGGATGGCAACAACGTACCATGTAATCTTTGTTACAAGCATCATAGCTGCCAGTTTCCCAGGTCCCTGCTAGACTAGTTACTCCAGTCTCATATTATCATGTTATTCTTAATAATAATAATCCATATTTGTAAAGTACGAACAATCACCTGTAAGGGTCTCCAGGTGCTGGGGGCCGTTGGGAAGATTAAGCAAGCTATTGCCCAGAGGCACATGGTGCTGGGCTAATCTGCCGCCAGCGCCAGGGATCGAACCGTGATCCCCAGATTCCAATGTCAGTCACCCTGGCCACAGCGCCTCACCTCTCCTCTTAGAATTCTGGGACTTGCAGTCCTGGTTTTATATACTTTTTAAGACTACAAATCACAGATTTATAGAGAAACAAGCATTGGCAGCACAATATCCTTGGTGCAACATCAACTATTGCATGGGTAAACACTTATAATGTCCCAAAGGTGAGACCTATTGGATATGCCAATGCTTTTTTTCTTTTGCTGACCTCCCTCTTCCTTTTGTTTAAGGCACAGTCCCTCCCTTATCCTCCTTCCTCAAGAAACATGGAAGAGAAACAACAAATTAAACCAGGAATGTACCTTAAGAAAATCCAGATAGGCAAATATGGGCCTTGACCACACACTGGGTCACATTCTTCCAATGTGATTCATGCAACCGCAAATGGGTGGACAGTAAACAGTACAACTTGTGCAGTAAGTGCAGCTACACACAGGCTGCAAAGAGTGCACTAGTTGTACCACAAGTTTAGTGTAGCTAGACACACGGATTGAGACACTTTACTCTTTGTGCCATGTTCTAGGTACAAGCAAATTTGACTGCTATGAATGATGAGTTTGTTCTATTGGGCTAGTGTGTCTTCCCATTCCCATACCATTAGGGTCTTGAGAGCTCCAACACTCGTTTTAGCCAGACCTAACAAACTTCCTTCACACCCATGATAGCGGCTTGTAAGGAGGGCCCTGGGCTTCAGAAAGATAAGGGAGATGACAGTCTGGCCATTGTAAGGCATGTGGGGGTTCAAGGGAATGGCTACTTTATGGTGTCTAGCAGCATTCAGCCTTGCAGCCTTAAGTCACCAGCTCCATTTTTGCCTAAATTCTCAAGGCAACCGGAAGTAGGGGAGTAAATCAGGCAGGAGCTCCATTTGCTAAAGATACAGGAAGGAGGAAGGCACTGATAGGCCCATTTACATTGCACTATATTTCAGGGACCATTGTTGGCAACTGCAACTTTCCATCTAAATTGCACCCTTGTTCTACCTACCTAGTCTATTCTTACATGAACTTCATTATCTTCTTTGATTTAAATTCGCAAATTGCTCACAGTCTTGCAGATACTTTTCAGCAACCTTAGCTTGTATGACTTGCAGATCGGTACACTTTTCAACTATGCGGCTATTTCTGCTTACCATGTGAAATATTATGTTGGGATCATTTGCGTAGCACATTTCTACCTTTATATGGCCCGCCTATCATGGCCTGTCTTTGTCACAGACTGCAGTTAGTGTGAAATGTGTGCATTGTGTGTGGTTGTTTAGTAATGAAGCCCACTGGATAGTAGCTGATGGACATGGATTGTTGATCGAAGGGGCGAGAGGCCACAGGCTCAATGTGAGCAGGAACTGGGGCACCCAAAAATCCAGTCCCTAAAAGGTAAACTGCTTTCTGTGAGTGATCCCTTGCTTGCACTTGGTAGCAATGTGCATCAATGACGTAAACAGCAAAATGTACCATAGGGCAGATATAGATTCAAGAAACATGGGGCTACCAAAAGCGGGGCGTATCAAGCAGCAGGTGCAGTATCACATGTGCCCATGGGTGATAGGGGTCTACAGCACCCTAATTATTATAATTATTTTTTTTTTAAATGATCAAACAAGGTGATTGGAGGGTTGGGTGCTATTATCCTTCCTTACCTTATGGCCCATGGCAGCGTTGCTACACTGACCATAAGACCATAAGATTATAATATGTCCAGAGCTGCATCCTTGTCACATTTCCCTTAAGCTCATAGCTTTATATGGTGGAGTCAGCTGGAGAACACAGTCCGCCTCTAAACCACGCCTCCTCTCTTGCGGGAGAGAGATTGCTTGGAAACTCTTGTCTGATCCCCTCCGGTGTAGCCAGGGCACCATGTGATCAGATGTTTGGTAGGGGCGTTCCACCATGAAGGAAATGTAAGGCAAACAAATTGTAGAATATTTGGGGCAGCCCAGTTGCTGGATTAGGGGTGTAGACATTCATTTTACAAGGCAGAACCTTTTCAGCTGGTGTGTGCTGTGTGCAATAGCCAGTAGTTCTACTTAAATTTTGGAAAACGAAACATTGGGAGATAGATAGATAGGGAGACAGAGACAGATAGATAGACAGAGACCGATAGATAGACAGAGGCAGATATATACAGAAACAGAGACAATAGATAGATAGACAGAGACAGATAGATAGACAGAGACAGATAGACAGAAACAGATAGATAGAGACAGATAGATAGATAGTGACAGATAGATAGACAGAGACAGATCGATACAGAGACAACAGATAGATAGACAGAGACAGATAGATAGATAGACAGAGACAGATAGAGTCAGATAGATAGACAGATAGACAGAGATAGATAGACAGAGGCAGATAGACAGTGACAGATAGATAGATAGAGATAGATAGATACAGAGAGAGATAGATTGACAGAGAATAGATAAAAGACAGAGACAGATAGATAGACAGATAGACAGAGACCGAGACAGATAGAGAGACAGATAGACAGAGACAGATCGATAGAGACAGATCGATAGACAGAGACAGATAGATAGACAGAGACAGATAGAGACAGATAGACAGATAGATAGACAGAGACAGATAGAGACAGATAGACAGATAGATAGACAGAGATAGATAGACAGAGACAGATAGACAGTGACTAATAGATATAGATAGAGACAGATAGAGATAGATAGAGATACAGTGGCGGCTGGTCCATAATGGGCGCTGGGGCAGCGCCCCACTACAGGCAATCAACGCAAAAAGAAACTGCTCCCTCAGTTCGGGCAGCAAGAATGTAAGCAGACGAATTGACATCTTTGACAATTCGTCTGTTACATCCGGCCTGTGCTGGCAGCTGCTTCACAGGTGAAAGTTCGCATACTTACGTACGCACAGCGCAGGCAGGCGAGAGCAGGAGTCCAGAAGATGGACTGCGCAGCCACTCCATTCACAATACATTAGGTATGCTGCGCATGCCTAATGTAGTGCATGAGGTGTGAAGATAGAGATCCTGCTGGGCGGTGACGTACAATCGCCCCATGCCCTGTCAAAAGCTAAGATGTAGCCGAGTAGCCGCCCCCAGTCACATCCAGTCTTTTCATTTGCCAATCGAGCAAAAGAGAGGGGAGAAGTTAGTTTCACATTCACCACGTCTTGTATGAAGAGAGGAGACGTGATGCGACATGGGTAAGGACTTGGGGAGAGCCAGACTGAGGGAGGCAATCAGCCAGATGGAGTATAAAGTAAGTGAGATTGTGGAGAGGGCACAGATCTGCTGAGGCAGAGGTGTGGTGTATCAGGCTATAAATGTGAATGAGAGGCGGAGGAGCGAGAGGCTGAGGTGTGGGAGACAGGCAGACATAGTGGGCGAGGCAGACAAAATAAGCGACAGGTGGGAGAAAGACAAGCATGGAGAGCGAGGCAAAGGAGGCCGTTGATGGTGTGATCGTGAAAGAAGGGACGGGCAGGTAAAGAGGAAGGAAGAGAGGAGGTGCAAGGTGAGTGAGACAGAAAGAAAGAGAGAGGTGAGGCCAGTGGTCGAAGTGGGGAAAAAAAAGTAGGGGAACTGTGGGTGGAGAATCAGGGGGCGGGAATAACCGAAGATTGAATCAGTGGGCGGAGTCAGGGGCGTGGCTAGAAATAGCAAAACATTTCACTGACCAGTTACAGCTTATAACGTTATTTAATTAAAACAATGGATAAACATGTTTGAGGTTTAATTCAGGAAAAAGCAAACACTAACCAGGAACAACATGTTACCTTAATGCTTTTACTCAATGTTCAGAAATCCATGATTATTTTTTGTCTCAAACATTGAGGTCATGAATACAGGGCTCCTCCTGTACACGTGTTATGCAGGGCTCAGAAGAGAAAGGAACTCTTCAGGAGAATCTATACTCACGGAAACCCACAAAGGCTCCTTCATATTCATGTCGCCAGCTAGCTGCTCAATCATAATATAGCAAAAAGATCAACTGAATGCAGAACAATATCATACATTCACCCCAGTACAGAGATCTGGGCCTAAATCCATTGTTTCTTTGCTCACCATGCCATTCCAGTTTGGACCCAGCCATATGCAAATCAGTCTAGATTCTGCACCCAATAGGAACAGTCCTGCCCCCTCCCTTCTCCTGCCCCCTCCCTTCTCCTGCCCCCGTCACCGCTCCTGCCCCCGTCACCGCTCCTGCCCCCGTCACTTCTCCTCCCCCGTCACTTCTCCTGCCCCCGTCACTTCTCCTGCCCCCGTCACTTCTCCTGCCCCCGTCACTTCTCCTGTCCCTTCACTTCTCCTGTCCAGGGCCGGACTGGCTACCGGGCAGTTAGGAATGCTGCCGAGCTGCTGCCTGATTTTACTGCAGTGGAGGCGGATTTCGTCCATGGAGACCTGCGTGTGCTGCGAAATCCTGAAAGCAAAACGAATTTCGTTTAGCTCACGCAGGTCCCCATTATCGAAATCACCCCCCAGCTCAGCAGCATTCCTAACTGCCCAGTAGCCAGTCCGGCCCTGCTTCTGTCCCGTCACTTCTCCTGTCCCCGTCACTTCTCCTGTCCCCTTCACTTCTCCTTCTCCTGTCCCTTCACTTCTCCTGTCCCGTCACTTCTCCTGCCCCGTCACTTCTCCTGCCCAGTCACTTCTCCTGCCCCGTCACTTCTCCTGCCCCGTCACTTCTCCTGCCCCGTCACTTCTCCTTCTCTTGTCCTGTCACTTCTCCTTCTCCTGTCCCGTCACTTCTCTGTCCCGTCACTTCTCCTGTCCCATCACTTCTCCTTCTCCTGTCCCGTCACTTCTCCTGTCCCGTCACTTCTCCTTCTACTGTCCCGTCACTTCTCCTTCTCCTGGTCCCTTCACTTCTCCTTCTCCTGGTCCCTTCACTTCTCCTTCTCCTGGTCCCTTCACTTCTCCTTCTCCTGGTCCCTTCACTTCTCCTGTCCCTTCACTTCTCCTGCCCCGTCACTTCTCCTTCTCCTGTCCCGTCACTTCTCCTGTCCCGTCACTTCTCCTGTCCCATCACTTCTCCTTCTCCTGTCCTGTCATTTCTCCTTCTCCTGTCCCGTCATTTCTCCTTCTCCTGTCCCGTCACTTCTCCTTCTCCTGTCCCGTCACTTCTCCTGTCCCGTCACTTCTCCTGTCCCGTCACTTCTCCTGTCCCATCACTTCTCCTTCTCCTGTCCTGTCATTTCTCCTTCTCCTGCCCCGTCACCTCCCCTGCCCCTTCACCTCCCCTGCCCCGTCACCTCCCCTGCACCGTCACCTCCCCTGCCCCGTCACCTCCCCTGCCCCGTCACCTCCCCTGCCCGTTCACTGCTCCGGCCCCGTTCACTGCTCCTGCCCCATTCACTGCTCCTGCCCCGTTCACTGCTCCTGCCCCGTTCACTGCTCCTGCCCCTTTCACTGCTCCTGCCCCGTTCACTGCTCCTGCCCCGTTCACTGCTCCTGCCCAGTCACCTCTCCTGCCCCGTCGCCTCTCCTGCCCCGTCGCCTCTCCTGCCCCGTCGCACCTCCTGTCCCAGTCGCTACTCCTGCCCAGTCGCTTCTCTTGCCCAGTCACTGCTCCTGCCCAGTCACTGCTCCTGCCCCGTTCACTGCTCCTGCCCCGTTCACTGCTCCTGCCCCATTCACTGCTCCTGCCCCGTTCACTGCTCCTGCCCCGTTCACTGCTCCTGCCCCGTTCCCTGCTCCTGCCCCGTTCCCTGCTCCTGCCCCGTTCCCTGCTCCTGCCCCGTTCCCTGCTCCTGCCCCGTTCCCTGCTCCTGTCCCGTTCCCTGCTCCTGTCCTGTTCCCTGCTCCTGTCCTGTTCCCTGCTCCTGTCCTGTTCCCTGTCCTGTTCCCCGCTCCTGTCCTGTTCCCTGCTCCTGTCCTGTTCTCTGCTCCTGTCCTGTTCTCTGCTCCTGTCCTGTTCACTGCTCCTGCCCCGTTCACCGCTTCTGTCCTTTCACCGCTCCTGGTCCTTTCACCGCTCCTGGTCCTTTCACCGCTCCTGGTCCTTTCACCGCTCCTGTCCTTTCACCGCTCCTGTCCTTTCACCGCTCACGCCCGGTTACTGTTCTAGCTCATGCCCCGTCACCTCCCGTGCCCCGTCACCTCCCCTGCCCCATCACCTCCCCTGCCCGTCACCTCCCCTGCCTCGTCACCTCCCCTGCCCCGTCACCTACCGTGCCCCGTCACCTCCCCTGCCCCGTCACCTCCCCTGCCCCATCACCTCCCCTGCCCCATCACCTCTCGTGCCCGTCACCTCTCCTGCCCCGTCACCTCTCCTGCCCCGTCACCTCACCTCTCCTGCCCCGTCACCTCTCCTGCCCCGTCACCTCTCCTGCCCCGTCACCTCCCCTGCCCCGTCACCTCCCCTGCCCCGTCACCTCTCCTGCCCCGTCACCTCCCCTGCCCCGTCACCTCTCCTGCCCTGTCAATTCTCCTGCCCTGACACCTCTCCTGCCCTAGTTCCTCCCCTTTCCTGTCGCCTCTTCTGTCCGGTCACTGTGGTCACTGCTCCTGCCCAGTTCACTTCACTCCGTGTACAACATTGACAAAGGTGTCAAGTTCCCCACAGTACTCTGCTCGGGGAAAGCTCCTCTCTAAACACCAACTCCGATCTCAGGGGCACTTGATATGTTAAAGGCAGAGGGCGGCGCATTGTCATTCTAAAGGGGATAATCTGCCTCAATCGGAATGACAATGGCCTGCCCTCGGTCTGTGCGAGCTCAGGGGGGGCGGGGGCTGCTGCAGCCTCTGGAGTACAACAGAGAAGTGCGAGCAGCCCCGGAAGCGGAAAGAAAAAAAGTTATCATTTTAAAGTTGCACTATTCTTGCCGTCCCGGGACGCTTTTTTGAAAGCAAGAAGTAGGGGAACGGACTGAACAATTTTTTAGAAGTAGGGGCACGCCGTGCCCTTCCGTCCCCGCCCACTTCTATCACTGGGTGAGGCAGACAGCAGAGGTTGTCAGGGCAGGAGACAGAGAGAGTGAAGTAAGGGAGACAATGTCTAGGTCACATGTTTACAAGTCGACTTCGTCGGAAGATCCATGAGAGAAAGAAACCCGATGGCATACTTGAGAGGGAACCAGGCACGAGACAGGTGGTGAAAGTTAAGTAGTGGTAGTAGGGGACAAAAGGTTAGAAGGAGAAAGAGAGTGAAAGAGAAAGAGAGAGTATATAAAGCGCTGGTGTCCAATGTAGGTCCCTCCTCGGAGTCTAGGGACATCTAGATAGGATGCATTTACAAACACCGAATATATAGAGAGTGCATTTAAATATCTATGGGTTTTTTAAAGTCTGACATGGTTTCGGTCCTCCTGGACCTGCCTAGGATATCCCTCTTTTAAATGAACAAGAATCAACAGAGGGGAGGTGAGAGAATTCCAGTTATGACCTCTTCAGGCAAAGAACACCAGTGACAGAACACAAGACAGGGAGAGAAAGATGCAGAAACTGGCAAGGGGTTGATGATGGGTGATTCCACTACCACTACCACTACCAGTCCTGAAGAAGACTCGCAGCTGAGGTCTCAATCTCCCTCTTTCCATCAGCAGAGTCGAAACTTTGACGCTCTCCACCTAATAAGACCTGTACCTACTGTCTATCCGACACTCCTTTGGAAATTGCATCAGTTGCATATTGTAAAATTTACAGATTACATGTAAATGAACGTTATACATTGGACAGGTCTCCATTGTCTGGTTTGATTACCAGTAACTCCAAAAATTAACACAATTGTGTTTATCTTTATTCCTATGATTTACCCTGTCACCACCCACCACCACCACTCCCCCTTCTTCTTTTCTTGTGCGTAACCTATATTTCCTTGAAAAACTGTTTGCTGAGTCTACTAAATAAATGTGTATGTTTAAAAGTAATTTTATCTTGTTGGCGCTAATTTCTGTGTGGCCTCTATACATGTATTCATGAATAGCTATTGAGTGCATGCGTGAGGAAGTTCATTGGGATATTGAGTATCAGTGTTGTAGTGCTCTACACAACACAAACTGTGTATAATCGAATTGAATTCATGTTAAATTGGTCACGGACCATTGTTTCATTCCCGTATTGCACCCAGGTCCGTCTTGACTTTTTGGTTTACCCCATTATCAATAATGATGATGGGTGAGGTGCATAAACTAGGGCTACAAAAAAGGCCAGGCTTAGGGCGTCTCAGCCCGGGCGTCGAGGCTAAGGGTGTAGAGGACAAGGGTAGTTGCCTGTTTGGGCCTGTTCGAGCCTGGTCGGGACTAGGGCCAGAAATGCTGCCCTTATTCTCATTTAACAATACCCAGCCCATACCATCCACAACGACAAATAGAGCAATACACTCACACCAAATGTACACCACGCACAACGCAATGCACAGATTAATGTACCAGCATGCACTACAAACCCAACCAAACCACATCTACACACCGTACTATCCCAACTACCACACATATCCACCATCACCCACAAACAGTACACAACTCTATCCGATACCACTAACCAATACACTCATCACTAACACAACGCCAATCAACACCATAAATAACTACATCCCACTCAGACACACTCTCCCTGCTGTAATTACACCTAACAGTCCACCTTTTATCACTAACAAATATATAATGATTCTTCCATCAGTTGTCCAACAAACACCCTCCTCTCCCTTCTACCATAATAACACTAACACACAACACACACACTGCACACCACCTCACTTTGTAACTCTTGAAACAAACCAGGCTAAGATAAACACTCTCGCCTCTACTTCATTCACTCCTACACACAACATACACTTTACACATAAACACATCACCAACCCCTCTATGTCACACCCTCCTCTCACAAACAATACTACACAACCAAATCAGGTGCATGAAACATATACATCAGCACCCCTTTTCACCACACCTCAAAAGCGAAACATATCACACACACCAGCACAACAAGATCTTCAGAGCGCAACACCTCATAATACTTACCATCACAAAATACATACATATACCCACCTTTCAAACCACACAAAGGAACAAACTCCAATGCCAAGCTTTCACTCTTCCACCACACCTAACACAGATACAGCAATACAGCACCTCTCTTCTAACCGCCTCTCATCCATTGGACAATTTAAAACATTACGACATGACCCACATGCTGCACCACCTCCCCTGACTCATACACCTTCCACCTTCAACATACGCAAAAAATATAAGCAACATGCCACACCTCACAACTTTGCTTCCCCAAGTCTACCGCACAACAATGTTACACCACAAAAGCAACAGAGCACTCCAACTCATTCTCAAACACCATCTCCAACACATACACATGCAGACCCATCAAAATGCCTTCTTAGCATTCTGGATGAGGAACACGATACAGAACAGCTACACGATTGCTATCCTATTACAGCTAATACCAGCACTAAAAACACACCTGCTACACACCCACACAATACTGATCACTCTCCTACAAAACAAAGTCCCACTATCACAAAAGGCCACTATCTACACTGTCTACTAATAAATGCTCGATCCCTCTCTAAAAACAAGCATCACATCTACGACCTTCTCACCGATGCAAAACCAGACATACTATTCATAACCGAATCATGGTTGGGAGAGGATATGGCTCCAGTCCTGCATGAAGCCATTCCTCTAGGCTATCAAATAATCACCCAAAATCGTATAGCCAAAAAAGGAGGTGGTCTAGCTGTTGTATTCAGGCAAACAATAAATATCACTAAAATTGACAACATCTCCATAAAGAATTGTGAGGCTCTTCTAACAAGATGCAATCCTACACCGTCTTCCACCTTTAACTTCCTGCTCCTTTACAGACCTCCACCTAGCAAGGCAACATTCCCAGACGCACTTCTAGACACAGTTTCAAATCTGATAACAATACACTCCAACCTGTGCATTCTGGGTGACCTTAACATTTGGTTTGATAAAACCAATATGACCCATCCGAAAACAATAATCACTGGCCTAGACGCATTGAACCTGCATCAGATTGTCCCCAATCCGACACACATCGCTGGACATATCCTAGATGTCATTTTTGCTAATACTGAACTAGTTACCTTTCAAACTATAACTCCAGTCACATGGTCAGACCACCACTTGCTTGCTTTCCAACATAAAACAACACTAAGCAACTCACCTAAAACTACCTTACATCCATCCACCTATTGGCCGTGGAACAAACTCAATTTGGAACACTTGGAAACACAACTAACATCCAGTATAAATCTGGAAACCATAAATTCTGTTCAGAATCTATACGAGTGGCTACAGGAAGCTTTTGACATCCCGATACCACTCAAAACCACACAACAGAACAAAAGGAAAAAAGCGCCTTGGAGAAACATAGAAATAAAAAACATAAAACAACAAATTAGAAAGCTGCAACGTACCTGGCTCAAAACAAACGCCAAACAAGACAAACTTCACCTACAAAAAATTAACAGATTATATAAGTCTGCTATCAAAAAAGCTAAAAAAAAGGTACTATTCAGACAGAATTCAAAACGCTAAATGTGCAAATAAAGAATTCTATAAAATACTCAATGAATTTCGAAAACCAAATTGCCTAGAAGGAACTCATCCTGTTACTCAAGATTTCACAGACAAACTGGCAAATCATTACAAGGACAAAGCAGACACGTTGGACTCGTACTTACAACAGAAACAAAGCACCAGCACTAACCCTTGTTCAAAACAACTATCCAAGAATGCTCTAATCAAGCCTCTCCGTTCCTTCCAACACATCTCACACGATGAATTTATGGACCTGGTCAAAGCAAGCAGGCCTGCCGGCAGCCCTTCTGACCCCTGTCCGCCACAAACTTTCAAGACAATTCTTTTATCAACGTCTGCTGCCATTCCAGTAAGAAGAATCATCAACGATTCCTTAACTACTGGAATATTTCCAGAAGAACTCAAAAAGTCATACATACGCCCTTTACTGAAGAAAACAAACTTGGACCCGCTGAACCCCGAAAACTACAGACCCATTACAAATGGACCTTTCCTGGGCAAACTGATAGAAAGAGCAGCGTTCGCCCAGATGTCCCAATTCATTGAAGAGAATGACATACTTTCAGATTTCCAAACAGGATTCCGTCCGGGAAGAGGCACTGAATCTTCTCTCCTTGCCATCTGGGATGACCTAAAGAATACAGTTGACCGCAACGGGGTTGCTGCGCTACTCCTCTTGGACCTCTCAGCAGCCTTTGACACGGTTGACCATGACACTCTGAAACAAAGACTTTATGAAGCCGGCATAGAGGGAACTGCTCTAGACTGGATCGCGTCCTACCTTCGAAACAGAACTAATGTCATCCACACCCCACCTTTCTCGTCCAAACCGTACTCCACAAAAGCAGGGGTCCCTCAAGGTTCTATCATCTCGCCCATGCTTTTCAACATCTACATGAAGTATTTACCAGTACTGATCAATAAATTTCACCTCACGTGCTACAACTATGCAGATGACACGCAAATACTCCTTCAACTGGAATGCCCCAAAGACATTGGAAAATCACCAATTTTCAGCTGTCTCAGAGCCGTGGATCAGTGGATGACTTGGAGCCATCTCAAATTGAATGCTTCAAAAACTGAAATACTCACGTGTGGCGATTGGAAAAATTACAACCCGCTTGCCGCATGGCCTGATGAACTGGGATCACTGCCTAAAGTATCGAAGGAAGTAAGAAACCTCGGAATGACCATGGACTCCAAGCTGTCGATGAATGTCCAAGTAAATAAACTAGCAAGATCAAGCTTTGCTACTATAAAAACGCTGCGACGAATTTCTCTCATTTGGGATTTCCACACAAGGTCCAAGCTACCATCTCCCTTGTTCTATCCAAACTCGATTACGCCAATAGCCTCTACCACGGATCACCTTTAACGACCATGAAAAGACTACAACGGATTCAGAACTCGGCTGCCAGACTACTCCTGCATATCAAACCACGAGACCACATCTCCCCTGCCTTGAAAGCCCTGCATTGGTTACCGGTTGCCAGAAGATCCACGTTCAAGCTGCTTTGTATTACCCACAAAGCAATACATGGAGTAGGACCACTCTTCATCAGGAATAAAATCACCAAACACATTCAACAAAGGAACCTACGCTCTAAAGGAGCATCTCGCCTCAAAATCCCACCATACAAGAAAAAAACAATGGGTGGCACATCCTTCTCTGTTCAAGCAGCCAAACTATGGAACTCTTTACCCCCCAACATAAGATCCACCGACAACCACCTTATCTTCAGAAAACTACTCAAGATCTGGCTCTTCCCCACATAGGTACCATACGGAAATAGAAATTTACAGCATATCCCTCTGTATATAAGCATTTGTTTTCACTATAGATATGTATCTATCTTTGTGTATTACTTTATAAAACATGTAAAACAATTATGTTGTTAAGAGAAGAAAAAAATAATAATAATAATCATCAATAAATAAAAATCATTTTTGGTCTACATGTACATACTTCCATTGTACATCTATGTACCATCCATGTACTTGGATCTGTGTGTCTGTTACTTTTCTCCTGAAAAAAAGCATATCCAATGCACTACCCTATCTCTCATCCTGTGCCTCTATCAATATATTTAATCTAAATATACTTACTTTTTTATGTATCTATATATTTTTAATGTACTTATGGATCTATATACTTATCTCTTTCTTCTAATTTAGCATTTCCAATGCACTAGCCTATTTCTCAGCCTATACTTCACTCAATATATCTTCTAGCCCAACCTTCAGACTCCTCTCAAACTTCTTTCTACTACTCCTTCTAATGCACTACCCTATCTCGCATCCTATAGATCTATCAATATATCCTCTACATCCACTCTCTCATTTATCCCAAACCCCATACCACTACTATGATCGCCAAAATAACCTTTTCTAGACTCTCTCCTGCTCTACCCCTCCATGCATCATCTGACACCTTTTTACTACACCGATCCCCTAAAACAAACATTTCTAAACTCTCCCCTCTGACTCCTTCCCTCCAAAACTCCTTTTTACTCATCCAAAAGCCTCTTCCTACTACTAATATATATATAAAAAAAAAAATCTTTTACTCTTTTATCCCTCCACTATCCTTTTTTCAATAAAAATTAACAAACTAACATGTTTCACTTCTCAAATTCCATATTCAACTATACTAATATACTGCCTAAATAACTGAATAACATATCTACTACTCAAATTACTTCATATTTATACTATACTAATTTTCAACACTAATCCTTTATGGGTTCCGGAGTGGCGTGCTACTCGCCAGAAAAGCGCTTCAACGCCCATCAGGGGTAACAAGTGCTATATGAATGCAAATCTTTCTTCCCCTTTTATCCATCCGCTATCCTTCTCACTCCAAGTAACAGACTAATATCCACCACTGAAATTACCTCATATTTCACCATATTAATTCACCACTAATCCTCTATAGGCTCCCTGAATAGCATGCGTCAACAAGCGAGCGATAGATAAATACGAACCTTTGCCCTACTCTATCCTTCTGCTATCATTCCAAATCCAAATAACTGATTAACTTATCCACCACTTAAAATGTACTTGCATGTTTCACTATACTAATTCAACACTAATCCTCTGTGGGTCCCGGAGTAGCGTGCTACCCGCCGAAAAAGCGCTTCGACGCCTCGTCAGGGGTAGTAAGCGCTATATAAATGCAATTACAATACAATACAATACAATAAAGAGGGTGGAAGAGGAAGACGCACCAAAAAGGGTAGTAGGGAGAGAAAAGAACAGGGGTCAACAGTAAGGGAAAGGGGAGCTTGAGCAAGGGGAAAGAAAGGAAGAAATTGGCAGGGCAGGAAAGACAGCAGAGAGAAGACTAGAAGAGAATAGATAAAGACGTGAAGGTGTAACAATACAAAAGAAGGAGCAAGAGACAGTACACAAGGAAACTGGACAACACTGAAGGGTGCAAGAGAGAGCAGTGCAAAAGAGATCATGAAGGGGAGGGCCTGAGATTGGAGAAGAGCACATGAAAGCCTGCACATACATGACCACAAGAGAAAGGATGAACAAGAGACACTAGATGGAAAGGAGGAAATGGGACCGGGAGCCCAGGCAGGGAAGAGAAAAAGGGGGGGAATTTAAGCAGTAAGAGAAGAAAAAAGAAGAGCAAAGACACACAACAAAGAGTTGGATATTTTGGCCGTCAGAGTGTGAATGAGTTCCCTCTGAGAGTGGAAATAAGCAATGGCCGGTTTTCTATACACGGATGCACTGTGCTGCACTCGAAACGTAATAGACATAGAAGACGTAACAAACAGAAAGGTGCATGGAAATTTCTGGAAAAAAAGTAGTGCTTCTTGGCCTGCCTCGCTCGTCAGAATGACTCTAGAAGCAGTCATGCCCCTCCCTGGGAACTACAAGAGCATCTCGTGGCGCTACACTACCCCTGCCCGCTGGGGTCAGAACCATACATCAGTGCAGTGTGATGCCATCGTGGGGGTCATGAGAACGCTCCTGAGGGCATGATTACTTTCCAGTCACGCTGACCTTTCAGAAAGGGTCATTCACACTCGAACAGCGCAAGATTCCGTCACTATAAAGCTAGAGAAGGAACGGGAAGTTGGCAGCAGGGGCAAAGATCGGAGCATCACGGAACTAAAAAAAAATAAAAACAATACATAGAATTTCTCTCAAGAACGGATATAGAAAGTCACCGAATACAGCGGAAGTGACAGAAATACACAGACTTTCCTCAGTGAGAAGAAATATCGCCCTCACAATTAAGAAAGGCTTCTAGGAAGAGAAACGAGCTGGAAAGGAAACATATCCGAGGGATACGGGAGTACAGCAACAAATAGTATACTTAAAGCTCTTGGGATTTGTGGGTGACACACCGTGACCTGCATAATGCGCTCTGCCTACTCACTGCTAGAATAACAATGTATCCCTCGAGTACACTACGGGAAACTTTTTTGCTATACCTCTAAAGGCTAATCAAGTGAAAGCAGTGGTCGAAGTGCATTAAAAAAAGTATGGGAACTGTGTTGCTGTGCGTGAAGAGGCAGCGTGAGTGAGCGTGGGGAAGGGGTCAAAGGCCTGGCTAAAAAATAAATATTCTGGAACTTTTTTCGGTCTTTCACCTTCAGGTAACTACATATAACATAAGGTACAGGTTCAGCTTAAATTAAACATAAATGTAAGTTAAGTTAATCAGTGGGAAATGCACTATCGTTCTTTATGAACCTCTATTAGTTAATACACTGAAGAGGTCTGTGTCTGTAATCACAGAGCCACCCAACTGAATCCTGGTTGATACAGTGAATAGTGACTTGCGTATATTTACTGCTACGAGGTACCATTCTGTGACAGAGAGCACTGAGAATATGCAAGCCATTATTTTAAACTTGCATTACACACAGTTTAGGATAGGCTGCTACAAAATGCACTTTTTTTTTAAGAGGAGCTGCTTCCAAAATATAGATTTTAGTAATAGCTACACTGTACATAGCGCATGTAACTGTTCTTTAAAAGCACAAACTTCACTGCTCGGCTGGTAACTCCCTTCCAATACCACTCAAAGAGAATAAATATCTGTCATCAGGAAGCTTCAAGAGATTCCATCAATTAAAGCCATTACAGTCTTCCAACCACACTTTACATTTTGCAGATTAACCAGATGTGCACATTCACATTTCTCGCAGGGAAGCAGGCACCCTGGCAGGAAGGCTTATTTAAGCTGTCTGCCCTTGCCTCGGTTTAAAAAGCACAAGGGACCCCCTGCCTCACATTTCAGCTGAAGCATTTCAGCTTTCGGTATTAACCGTTCCGAGATGGTTCTCTTTCACAAAAAGTAGGGGAACTGTTTTAAATAAATTAGAAAAGTATGGCCACATTGTGCCCCTCAGATCCCACCCACTTCGACCACTGAGCAAAAGGCTTAAAACACAACCCCACAGTAGGTCATTCACAAGATTTCATTTGCAAATATGAAAATGGTACTTTCACAGTCACTTATAGGTTGCAAGATTTAGATCAGAGATGTAACTGTGACAAAACTGTGACGTGGAGCAGGAAAGGTTGCTGAGACAGAGCCGGGGTGCTGCTTGAAACAATTTCAAGCTTAAGTGCCTCGCAGCTCATCAGGAACACAAGTGACACGTTGGCTTTATCGACTACCTCTTATAAATGCAAACCGGAGAAAGGTCTGCTTTTAACGGCAAAGAGAACTGTAAAAACGTGGCAGAATGTAGTGGAACTATTTAACACTAAAATGGAAGCAGTGCAGTTCCCGTTAGTTCCAACTCGCTGCACATCTGCCAAAGATGTGTTGCTCACAAGTGTGCAGGTATAATAATGTCACATTCGCCCATTTCAGAGTTTTGCACAAGTGATTGTTCACTAGACAATGAGGGCATTTCAGGCCCATGTGTTCTGTGCAGCCATCCAGCTACATGTATGCTCAATGTAAGGGCAACTGCACAATATTTAATACCACAACTTGCAAAAGACTTAACCGTAGGTGTTCCCTATCCACGGGATTTTCCAGGGTGGGTATTTAAGTGCGGCACTTCGGATTTCAATATCTCCAGTACACGAAGGAGGCCTTCCGTCACCTATAACCCACCAGACTTGGCCCAGGGGCATGCCCATAAGGGGGTAGGCTGGTGCAGCTCAGAATGTGCATGATTTATTCTGTTAAAGCTGAAGGCCGGATCCGTAGACAGCCTTGTGTCCAGGGAACCACCCTTAAATTTGACCAGTTCCTGAACTGAATGGCAGTGATGGGTAGCCGGCGCAGAGAGGTGGTGGTGTCTCCTCTTCAAGTTCAACAGAATGTATGGAGCAGCATGTTGTTAAGGTGAAGCATCTGCGCCATCAGAAGGCCCCTATATATAGCATACTAACAGTCCAGATGTGATGACACACATGCGTTTACGTTTTGTGTAGATGAGAAAAAGTGCCCCAGACTTCCTACAAGGGTGGATTTGAACAAAAACTGAAATTTGGAACTTCTGACTCTGGGGGAGCCAATAAGAGGCCAGAATCGATGTTCCCTCCTAGATACCCAACCAGTTGGAAATGGACCGAAGCGGCATCCAAGGAAGACGATCAGAAATTGTTAGACCAGAGTGGAGTCTTGTTAAATACGACCAGAGCTTCCCCTTTAATGTCATGTGCTATCAATAAATGATGACTACATTCGCCACAAATAACCCACCCAGAGACGGTTCTAAGTGTCCTCCGCTTACATCTAGAAGCAATAGCTGTACAGCTGTATGAGGAAGGTGAGAGAGGAAACATGATCATTGAAAAACAAGAGCAACAGAGCAGACAGAACCCTGGGGTACCCCACACCTAAGCCACAGAGCAGAGTCCTGGGGTACCCCACACCTAAGCCACAAATCAGAGCCCTGTGGTACCCCTCCCCTAAGCCACATAGCAAAGCCCTGGGGTACCCCACACCTAAGCCACAGAGCAGAGTCCTGGGGTACCCCACACCTAAGCCACAAATCAGAGCCCTGTTGTACCCTCCCCTAAGCCACATGGCAAAGCCCTGGGGTACCCCACACCTAAGCCACAGAGCAGAGTCCTGGGGTACCCCTCCCCTAAGCCACAAATCAGAGCCCTGGGGTACCCCTCCCCTAAGCCACATAGCAAAGCCCTGGGGTACCCCACACCTAAGCCACAGAGCAGAGTCCTGGGGTACCCCACACCTAAGCCACAAATCAGAGCCCTGTTGTACCCTCCCCTAAGCCACATGGCAAAGCCCTGGGGTACCCCACACCTAAGCCACAGAGCAGAGTCCTGGGGTACCCCTCCCCTAAGCCACAAATCAGAGCCCTGGGGTACCCCTCCCCTAAGCCACATAGCAAATCCCTGGGGTACCCCTCCCCTAAGCCACATAGCAAAGCCCTGGGGTACCCCACACCTAAGGTCTTTAATCAATACTTCATATGTTGAAATAGCTAACTCTGCTACCCCATTCTCCCAAAGTGATAGCAATGCGTAAAAAGAGCTACTTTTCTACACCTCAAACAGACTCACTGTTGACAATGAAAAGGGTACACACAGAGTCACCCACTCTGTGGTTTGAATCTGTGAATGCCGTGTTAAACAGCACAATGAGGTGAGATTTGAGGCTGAGATTTATCATACCAGTCCACGTTGCTAGAATGTTTGTTTTGGGCTTAGATATGGAGTTGGCAGCCAGGTTGCACTTAGTCAAGCTAAGAAGAAACATGGCTCAACCTATAATAACTATATCTGAGCACTGAGCAGTCACTGCTATGAATCCATACAAGTATCAGACCAGAAGCACAGAACCTGCTGTTGAATCCGAATATGTCCATCAGAGCATCTCAATGTACTTATTCCCCTGGAAATCAGATCCATTGAGAAGCCTTTTAGAGACTGCGCGGACCTCGACAACCGAACACAAGAGTTACATGTGTGTTATTAATGAACAGGGAAGGCCTCTCTAAAGGCTTCTACTCTGAGAAAGCTTACATAAGCCAGGGTGTGCAGCTATCACAGTTGTGAATGTGGCCGCCGCACAGTAGGGATAGAATAAAAGCAGACCCATTGCAGCTCACCTGAGGAAATATGCAAACACAGAAACTCTACATTTTCATCGAGAACGGAAAAGCTCCCCCACAAAACCTTACATGGATAAAGAGCTTAGACCCTTGTTCAAACCAGAGGATAAGAACTCTGTGAGGTGGATTGTTTAATCAGATGCAGTAAACATACCAGGCTGCATTGTGTGGTACTGTAAAGCTGGCTGGCATCAGAGCTATGTATGCCCTAGCGGAACATGGTAGTATTATTACCGTGTAAGCAGCCAAGAGGCTCTCTTGCAGGTCATCCGCTGTCCCACTGGGTCCAAGGTGTACAGGAGTATAATAGAGGGTGCCTGGCTTGCTATTAATTCAAATCAGATAAGTCTGCAGATCAACAATGTGATAGGATAAGCCTCATAGAAGTCAATGTTCCTCGTTGAAGACCTATTTATACCAGATGATAAAACATTGGCTGGTGGACACGGAATGCAATATTTACTGGTCCACGTCTGATTGTGGGCCATCTTTAACCTGACAGTTATCGATACACTTGTGGAAAATACTAGTTTCAAGCTTCAATTTATTTCATTTAGTTCTCTACTGAGAACAACAAATTTCATATAAAACGGTTACTATTACTGTACACATAAAACAATCAATACAGATTTAAAAAGGATTTTAAAAATTCAAAAAATTATCACACACAAATTCGTCTGGGGGAGAGTTTAAAAGCGTGATCAAATTTTGCACAGATGCGGTATTATATCCAAATCGTATTGGTTTTAAATAGCGCTTTCTTGCCTCAACTATTATCGGGTTTGGGCATACCGACATTACATGCTTTAAATTTTGCACGCCACCATTGCAGAGATCACAATTGCTGGTAACCTGTTCTTTATGGGACCATTTAGAAGTCAGTAATTTAAAAGGGAGCAACGCAAGCCGCTTTAAAAGGGAGTAACCCAAGCCGCCATGGAAAATACTAGAAACAAAGCATGTGTGTTAACTGAACAGGGAAGGCAGGTGTGGAAAGAACATATCATTTATTCCATTTTGACCATTTTAAGCAATTACAATTACAGTAACTGTTGCATAAATGAAGACATGGCATTACTGGCCAGTGCTGGGGTGCCTCAACAGCACACAGGAAGAGAAGGGAGTGATCTGTGGCTGGGATACTAAGCACTGGCAAACACAATAAACATGGCTTGCAATTTGAGTCCTGCTAACAAAAAATGCTGAGTAGAACACAAAATCTGATTGGTTGAATGTAATGAGTGTCTAAATCAGATTGGTTGAATGTAATGTGTGTCTATTCAGTGTTCGTTTGAGATGTAATATAGCCCTTATACTTTGCAATGCTAGCACCTCATGGGATGTGTCATTATACACCACACAGCCAACAGCATGAGCTCAAAGAGAAATACTTATGTTGGCCAAAGCCCGTTCAATGTATATTTTAATGAACTGGTACCAATAAGTGAAGTAGACAGTGCGCTGTCAAGCCAGATCTAAAAGTGGTGCGGCCATCGCACTTTAATGCTCTCGGGCCCACACTCTTGGTGTTGTCACACAACACACACGTCATTGAATCTCAAAGCTACTGTTGGGGCTTTAGTGAAAGGAATCTTGAGATAGGTGCGAACAGTTAGAAAGTGCACGCACTCCAAGGAGAACAAGGCTAGCACTAAAGGGTCCAATTAAATAGTTTGTGCACCTAAGTTCTCCTGAGATGTGCAGAAAGGAATGATAGAATTTTCCACTGCACGAGGTATTTCCGAACACAGAAATTATGTTTCTGTGCTATAATTTCCATATTGGCAAATTTTAATTTAGGGACTGGATTGAGGGCGCTCCAGGGTGGTCCCACCGTAGATAAACACAAACCAAGATGTATGCTTGTGTGTGTTCATCTACTCCTTGCGGGTAACTCCTCAACCTAGAAAATGTTGCGGAGCTACTTCTGGTCAGGCCATAACTAACAGAGAACACCACAAAAATAATCAGGACAGGTCCAACATAACTCATGTCTGCGTGAAAAAAAGAGTTAGCGACCCTCCTTTTATGTAGCGTTTCTGTCGCCAGTTTAGCTTCTAAGCACTCTGCGTTCGTGAAGAGAGGCGATGACAGGCAGTTGACAGCTCTGGCAGAGAGGGCGCGGACTAAGCGCCTCTCTGGCGAAGGACAGGGCCTCGCCTGCACACGCACAGAGCTAGCACTGAGAGGGGCCAGAAGGCAGCGCTTGCCTATGTGGCACGTGTCTAGACTTTCCAGCAGTGGTAGGAAGAATAAGCAATTAGAGGGGAAGGAAACAAGAACAATGGGCACACTTATGTAGAGATTTCTACCACTGCTGTGCTAAACAAACGGTACTTATATTACCGACCTCGGAAGGATGAAAGGCTGAGTAAAGAGCTGGAACCCAAAGCGCGAGGTGAAGGCTTCACGCGGATCCATATCTTAGTGACCAGACAGTCCGCCATCTTATTAAAAGGGTCTCCTGAGCTACCCCAATGATATTCTAGCGCTAGCATCATTTTTAAGGAACACTGGCCCCCAGTGTGAGAGCGACAAAGAGACACTGTCAGCTGAGGCCACCAGCGACTCTCCCCTCCCCCCTGGCGCTTCTTCAGGACACTCGAAGAAGCACTGACGCCCTCCAAGGCGTTCAAAGAGGGTGGGAAGCAGCGCACAAACAGACAGGACGACGCCCCCCCCCCCCCCCTCTCAACCAGCTTAACGTAAGGAATGAAACTAAATGCAACGAACCCATATCCAAACGCAGGGTTTGGGGGCTGCCACAAAGCCTCCTGCATCACGACCTTAAGAAGGATAATGAATCGCTCCCCTTCCGCTGAAAGGATAACGCTCCGTTCCGGGGGTGGGAGGGGGCTCCGCGGGCATCAGCTGCGGCTCAGACACGGGGGGAGCGGGGTGCGCACTGCTGCCGGAGATTAAGGCCAGCCGGGAGGGAAACGAGGCCTTAGCAACACCGCCACCGTTTTCTGGCGAAAGCACGGACCTGTATTTAAATAGCGCTTCATATCTCACTAATGTCGTTACTAAGCGGTACAGGTAGCCTGATAATGTTAGAAGTTTTAAAGATGCTAATTTTACGAACCTCAGAAAGATGGAATGATGAGTGGGGAGTTCGAGGGGGGGTTAATTTCCATCTACACAGCAGCACGTTCTACAGCGAGCTTTTAACTCACGCGGCTATGAAGACAAATCCTTTGTTGACCATCTGGAGATCAATACTACGCATTTATTTTATACATTGTTTGCTTAGGTCCAATAGGGGGTATGGCATAGGGCTTTAAGTGGGGTGAAAAAAGTGGGGGCCGCTGAAAGGGGTGTGGGTTAAACACTTAAATTATTTTTCTGTGATCCCCGTAGTGTGCCACAAGTATTTTGATGCATCTCTGAGCGTTGTGCTCTTCTATTCAGGCATATAACACAGCAACCAACATACTCCAAAAACCAGCCAGGACTATTGTCTTCGTCAGTGATTTATTGACAGCTGTTAAAGATGGATGCATGACGCAACAAAGAAAGGTGGAACCCTGACAGCTTTTACAACGAAGTCATGACAGCGAAGCTGCCATTACCACGCCCGTTTCTACAACGGACCAAAAACCCATGGTCACATGCAGAACAACAAAAACCCTGGAACTACGTAAAGGTATTTTATGATAAATAGTTTATGATAAATAGTTGGGTATAGGTGCTCTCAGTCGGGTACTGTAAGATGACGGCCGGATTTCCGCAGGAATTTTAACATATACAGACAAAAACGTGCACACACACTCTATTCTGAAAGTCCTAAAAAATGTTGGTTATTTTACAAAATAGGGTGTTTTCTCTCTTAGTACTCCTACAAATCCCCATCCTCTACCTTTCCACTGCCCCTTAGCAGACCCTCCAGCTTATCGCGATTTCGCGATTTGCAAAAAAATCGCGAAATCGGCCGATCGCGGGAAATGCCGCGATATTTGCAAAAAGCCCGCGAAATTTGGCGTTTCTGCCCGTTCGCCGTCTTTCCGCCCGTTTCCGCATAAAAGGAGGAGCGAGGCACCCATTTGTTCTCATTGCGGCGAAGAAGAGGATTGGGATATTGCGGGCGAGTGCGGCGAGGAGGTCAGGAGGTCGGCGGCCGAGCGAGGGAGAAGACGAAGACCAGACACACACGAAGATTCCAGGGCTCGGCGGAGCAGAACACAGGTACGTCCGTCCCGCTGGTGGGGGCCCGCACATAGGGGAGAGGGAGAGTGCTGCCCGGGCGGGAGGGTAGCCGTGGAGATGTGGCCGACCGGCCCCCGGCCAGGGCTGCGTGTAAATCATCCAGGCAAATCATCCAGGCTCAACTCCCGTTTTCCGTCTTTATCATGTATTCCCGTCTTTATCATGTATTCCCCAGCACACCGAGCCTTACAGCCAGCATGGAAATAACACTGCCGAGTCACATAAATTATGTGACTCGGCAGTGTTATTTCCATGCTGGCTGTAAGGCTCGGTGCGCTGGGGTTTGTTAAGGCCGAGTTATTTTCCATTGCAATTTATGTAACATACAGACAAAGTACATGTTTACTTTTTGTGTAAACGACTATGGCTTTCTATTTATCTTACTCTGTCTGTCCGAATTAACACTTGTACTCCCACGCTTTTGGCTATCTCTGCTCTGCAGTGTGTGTTACCATTCAGAATACTGTATATATTTATCTGTGCGCCTCGTTTTACATTACTTGTGACAGTTGTAGTCTTTGGCCTCATTTTTAGAAAAAAAGATATGGCTTTGCTGCTGTTCTAAAGTGCTAGAAAGCCAACTAGTTTCTTTACTTTGTGAATGATTGATTCAATCATTCACAAAGTAAAGAAACTAGTTGGCTTTCTAGCACTTTACACAAAGGCAGAGAGACGGGGGAAACGAAATTACAGGCAGAAAGGCAGACTTTTTTAATGTTGCGCATTGTCACAATGTTTTATGTTTGATTGAAAGTTTGAGGGTGTAGGTTTCACAATTTGTGAAACCTACACCCTCAAACTTTCAATCAAACATAAAACATTAATAACCTGCTGCCAGTTCCTTACCATTTCTTTTAAAGTGACAATATAATTTCTGAATGCTTAATTTACAATATGCAATGATGCAGCGACTGCTTCTGCTGTTTCAGGGACTCGAATTGCTGGGGCACTTGACTTGTGAGTTTTGAAATGCGATTTTTATTGATGTTTTGTAATTGAATTATACAAAGAAGGATTGATGTATGCTGTTAATGAAATGACCCAAGAAAATGTCTGCCTATCCTTGTAAATTTAGCACACATTTCTTTGGAACACGGAAGAACTTACCGTACGTGGCCAAGACTAACATGCCTTTTAACTAAAACAAATTGGCTGAATTGTAAATAAACAAAATGTACATAGCTCCATGTTGTCAAATAACTCAAACAGTAAGATATCTGTGTTTGGTGTTGCAAAAACCACAAAATAAAATGCCGCTAAATGCCGCTAAATTTCCATTTTTGTGCCGCTAAATTTTCATTTTTGTGCCGCTAAATTTGCCAATCCATGCCGCTATATCCTGGGGGGTCTGCCTTAGGACACTCTCATGCATCTTGCTTACTGTGTAATGTATTTAAACATTATATGCCAGCCTGATTGTCGGAAAATTCGAAGCTCCCCCTCCCAATCTTACCAAGCTACGCACCTGCATGTCAGTAATTAATTAAAAATAACGTGCAGGCAAATCAACTTTTCTACGTACTTTTTCACATTGGGGAAGGGCAAAATGAGCCAATTTTCATTGCCACTTTGGGGAAATGCATTGATTAGTGTTAAACTTCTACTGACACTTTTCTGCCCAATGTGCTTATGCAGTCAATTAATGGACATGTAATCCTTCCCTACTGTTTAGTCATATTATCCACCGTTCACATGCCTCAGTGTGTATGTTAGACACTGACAGTCCGCTTCTAGGACAGCTCCGGGCCTCCGAACAGGTAGGAATCCCTGTACCACTCCCCCCTCTTGCTATATGGGGCTCTTGCAGCTCACCCATTCTAAGACTGTTCTCCTCCCTGTAGACAGGGGGATTGGTGTCTCACAGCGGCAGGCCCAGGTGTGCGCTGCGCATAGGCTGGCACTACCAGTCCAATGCAGGAAAACAGGAGCCGTAGCACAATTTATCCAGGTGTTGCCAGCAGCCACCGCCAGGATATCCTCAGGTCCCCAGATCGTGCAGTCGCACCAACCCACCCCCCACACCCCTAACCCAAAAAACGCCCCTTCGTTAGCCCTAAAACTGCCCCTACCCCAAGTATGAACCCTAAATCCGCCAACAGGGTGCAACCCCCCACACCCTCAGTCCAAAAACCGTCCGTTCCTCAGCATCATTAACTCTAAAACAGCCCTTTCCCCAGTCCTGAGCCCTAAATCCAACAACAGGGTGCAACCCTCCACCAACCTCGTCTAGTTTTGTAGTAAAGAGTGGAGTTCTTTGTACTGACATGGGTTGCGATGCCATTCGTTATAGTAAACAGTTTCAGCAAAAAGATGGGCGTAGTAATAACGCCGTCATGGTGCCGGATTAGATGTAAAGGCTATCCGTACTAAAGCCTTTGTTTAAAAGGATGTTTCCCCGTTTAAGATAAATAATAAATAACATAAATGAGTAACAAAAATGAATTTGTTTTCCATAATTAGCATTAAAAATGTTTCTGTTCCGATATCGCGAGACTGAATTTAACATTACTGAGACCTGTGGAAGGGATAGTGGTCTTCAGTGTCTCAATAACTTCTGTAATGTTACTCTGTGTTAGACATATGCACCCTTTTTCTCCCCTCATCTCCTCCATCTACATATCACACACCTCATCTTTCCTCTTCAACACCACCTTTTCTCTCTCTCCTGAGTGCACTTCCTCACACCTCCTTCACTTCATCACCCCCAAACACTCATTCACCTGCACTGCATTTTCTTTTATTTGTGTTAGGCTCGGCTTCTTTTGGCATCATTGCCCCTGTCTTTTTGCTTCTGACCTCCTGGTGTTGACTGTGTGCTGAATTTTGTTTTTGCTGGCTTTAGGAATCTGGGAACTTTACCACAGCTGACTAGTGCTAAAGTGCAAGTGCTCTGTGTCTAAAACCTGATGGTAATATGTTTCTCCATGATTGGTGTATTTGATGTAGTAGTAAGTCCCTAGTACAGTGCACTATGTGTGCCCATTCCGGTCTGGCAAGTACACCCACTAGCCAGGTCGCAACCTTCCCTTTTATTGCAAGTAAGGGACCCCTACAGTAGGCCCCCTGTAGCCCCTCAGGCAGGGTGCATTGTACTTAAGAGGTAGGACATGTAATTATGAGTTTTACATGTCCTGAAAGTGAACTACTGCTACATTCGGTTTTCACTACAGCAAAGTCTATCTCTCCCATAGGCTAGCATTGGAGCTGCCTGCTAACACTGTATCAATTTTTTGTCCAATTGGGAGTAGATAGAAAATTGGAGGTTGGTGTCTCTGGACTCACAATTTAAAAACACACCTTGAGTGAAGAGGGTTTTTAGGCACAAACACCTACATGCATATAATACATTACATTAAGTGTGTGTTGATCTTTTTTCCCTTGACTATATTGAAGGTAGTTTCAAGATGTCCTCTGATACAAGCACACTCACCCCCCAGCTTTTTTCATTAGAAATCCTTCATTTTTCTCTGGGAAGCTTGAAAACTCAGACACTTTTCATATGACTTTTACTTGTAGTGAGTTTGTGGGAGTGGTGTAGCTTTGATTCTACTCATGGTGATGCTCTGTGGCTTCTGGACGGAAAGTGTGATGGACTCAATGTGTGCTGATTTCTGACACCTGTGTTTTCCAGAAAAAGGCATTACCAACTGCCTTCGACGAGCCACTTCCATAGTAGGGGGGTCCTTCTTTCCTTTCTTGCACTAGATCGGTTTGGCAGTGGAAAGCTTGTCTAAAGTCTTCAGGGACCAACCATCTGAGACATGGGTGACTGGATTCAGCAATGTAAGTAAAGGAATTCTGAGAAATCACATGAATTGACCAGAATGTAATCCTAAAACCGAGACCACAACCAAAGTCTCAGGTTCTCAGCAGCCACGGCCGGTAGTAAGTGTAACTGCAGGGCGGTGACGTGGGGAGGGGGAGGGGCAGGGTGGGGGGGAGTAATGTATGGATTACGGACTTTACAACGAAATTCATTTTATTTATTTATATGTTTACTTTCCTGTTAAAGTCCGTAATCCATACATTACTCCCCCCCTCCCCAAATCACCGCCCTGCAGTTACACCTACTACCGGCCGTGGCTGGTTCTCAGTGTCAATAATTTACAACAAGGGGTGGTGATGGACAGAGTCTCTGAATTAAGCAGAGTACTCTCACCCAGTCAAGAGATCAGGGCTAGATCCAACACCGTTTTTTAGCTCATTGCACCATCCCAGTTTCAGAACCTGGCTGTATGCAAATTAGTCTGTCCCTGGCCCAGTGCATCATGGGAACAGGGCAGACCAGACTACAAAAGCCAATTCTTACACTGGGAAGGAAACAAGCTTCCGGGGACCGGTTTCTGCCATTTCAGGCGTCTTCGGCCCGGCTTGCTTGAATCCTGATGGTGCAATGAGCAAGGGACTCACATCTGAGTATACCCTTCCACGCTTAGGGTGGACAAAATAATTTACAACAAGGGGTGGTGATGGACAGAGTCTCTGAATTAAGCAGAGTACTCTCACCCAGTCAAGAGATCAGGGCTAGATCCAACACCGTTTTTTAGCTCATTGCACCATCCCAGTTTCAGAACCTGGCTGTATGCAAATTAGTCTGTCCCTGGCCCAGTGCATCATGGGAACAGGGCAGACCAGACTACAAAAGCCAATTCTTACACTGGGAAGGAAACAAGCTTCCGGGGACCGGTTTCTGCCATTTCAGGCGTCTTCGGCCCGGCTTGCTTGAATCCTGATGGTGCAATGAGCAAGGGACTCACATCTGAGTATACCCTTCCACGCTTAGGGTGGACAAAATAATTTACAACAAGGGGTGGTGATGGACAGAGTCTCTGAATTAAGCAGAGTACTCTCACCCAGTCAAGAGATCAGGGCTAGATCCAACACCGTTTTTTAGCTCATTGCACCATCCCAGTTTCAGAACCTGGCTGTATGCAAATTAGTCTGTCCCTGGCCCAGTGCATCATGGGAACAGGGCAGACCAGACTACAAAAGCCAATTCTTACACTGGGAAGGAAACAAGCTTCCGGGGACCGGTTTCTGCCATTTCAGGCGTCTTCGGCCCGGCTTGCTTGAATCCTGATGGTGCAATGAGCAAGGGACTCACATCTGAGTATACCCTTCCACGCTTAGGGTGGACAAAATAATTTACAACAAGGGGTGGTGATGGACAGAGTCTCTGAATTAAGCAGAGTACTCTCACCCAGTCAAGAGATCAGGGCTAGATCCAACACCGTTTTTTAGCTCATTGCACCATCCCAGTTTCAGAACCTGGCTGTATGCAAATTAGTCTGTCCCTGGCCCAGTGCATCATGGGAACAGGGCAGACCAGACTACAAAAGCCAATTCTTACACTGGGAAGGAAACAAGCTTCCGGGGACCGGTTTCTGCCATTTCAGGCGTCTTCGGCCCGGCTTGCTTGAATCCTGATGGTGCAATGAGCAAGGGACTCACATCTGAGTATACCCTTCCACGCTTAGGGTGGACAAAATAATTTACAACAAGGGGTGGTGATGGACAGAGTCTCTGAATTAAGCAGAGTACTCTCACCCAGTCAAGAGATCAGGGCTAGATCCAACACCGTTTTTTAGCTCATTGCACCATCCCAGTTTCAGAACCTGGCTGTATGCAAATTAGTCTGTCCCTGGCCCAGTGCATCATGGGAACAGGGCAGACCAGACTACAAAAGCCAATTCTTACACTGGGAAGGAAACAAGCTTCCGGGGACCGGTTTCTGCCATTTCAGGCGTCTTCGGCCCGGCTTGCTTGAATCCTGATGGTGCAATGAGCAAGGGACTCACATCTGAGTATACCCTTCCACGCTTAGGGTGGACAAAATAATTTACAACAAGGGGTGGTGATGGACAGAGTCTCTGAATTAAGCAGAGTACTCTCACCCAGTCAAGAGATCAGGGCTAGATCCAACACCGTTTTTTAGCTCATTGCACCATCCCAGTTTCAGAACCTGGCTGTATGCAAATTAGTCTGTCCCTGGCCCAGTGCATCATGGGAACAGGGCAGACCAGACTACAAAAGCCAATTCTTACACTGGGAAGGAAACAAGCTTCCGGGGACCGGTTTCTGCCATTTCAGGCGTCTTCGGCCCGGCTTGCTTGAATCCTGATGGTGCAATGAGCAAGGGACTCACATCTGAGTATACCCTTCCACGCTTAGGGTGGACAAAATAATTTACAACAAGGGGTGGTGATGGACAGAGTCTCTGAATTAAGCAGAGTACTCTCACCCAGTCAAGAGATCAGGGCTAGATCCAACACCGTTTTTTAGCTCATTGCACCATCCCAGTTTCAGAACCTGGCTGTATGCAAATTAGTCTGTCCCTGGCCCAGTGCATCATGGGAACAGGGCAGACCAGACTACAAAAGCCAATTCTTACACTGGGAAGGAAACAAGCTTCCGGGGACCGGTTTCTGCCATTTCAGGCGTCTTCGGCCCGGCTTGCTTGAATCCTGATGGTGCAATGAGCAAGGGACTCACATCTGAGTATACCCTTCCACGCTTAGGGTGGACAAAATAATTTACAACAAGGGGTGGTGATGGACAGAGTCTCTGAATTAAGCAGAGTACTCTCACCCAGTCAAGAGATCAGGGCTAGATCCAACACCGTTTTTTAGCTCATTGCACCATCCCAGTTTCAGAACCTGGCTGTATGCAAATTAGTCTGTCCCTGGCCCAGTGCATCATGGGAACAGGGCAGACCAGACTACAAAAGCCAATTCTTACACTGGGAAGGAAACAAGCTTCCGGGGACCGGTTTCTGCCATTTCAGGCGTCTTCGGCCCGGCTTGCTTGAATCCTGATGGTGCAATGAGCAAGGGACTCACATCTGAGTATACCCTTCCACGCTTAGGGTGGACAAAATAATTTACAACAAGGGGTGGTGATGGACAGAGTCTCTGAATTAAGCAGAGTACTCTCACCCAGTCAAGAGATCAGGGCTAGATCCAACACCGTTTTTTAGCTCATTGCACCATCCCAGTTTCAGAACCTGGCTGTATGCAAATTAGTCTGTCCCTGGCCCAGTGCATCATGGGAACAGGGCAGACCAGACTACAAAAGCCAATTCTTACACTGGGAAGGAAACAAGCTTCCGGGGACCGGTTTCTGCCATTTCAGGCGTCTTCGGCCCGGCTTGCTTGAATCCTGATGGTGCAATGAGCAAGGGACTCACATCTGAGTATACCCTTCCACGCTTAGGGTGGACAAAATAATTTACAACAAGGGGTGGTGATGGACAGAGTCTCTGAATTAAGCAGAGTACTCTCACCCAGTCAAGAGATCAGGGCTAGATCCAACACCGTTTTTTAGCTCATTGCACCATCCCAGTTTCAGAACCTGGCTGTATGCAAATTAGTCTGTCCCTGGCCCAGTGCATCATGGGAACAGGGCAGACCAGACTACAAAAGCCAATTCTTACACTGGGAAGGAAACAAGCTTCCGGGGACCGGTTTCTGCCATTTCAGGCGTCTTCGGCCCGGCTTGCTTGAATCCTGATGGTGCAATGAGCAAGGGACTCACATCTGAGTATACCCTTCCACGCTTAGGGTGGACAAAATAATTTACAACAAGGGGTGGTGATGGACAGAGTCTCTGAATTAAGCAGAGTACTCTCACCCAGTCAAGAGATCAGGGCTAGATCCAACACCGTTTTTTAGCTCATTGCACCATCCCAGTTTCAGAACCTGGCTGTATGCAAATTAGTCTGTCCCTGGCCCAGTGCATCATGGGAACAGGGCAGACCAGACTACAAAAGCCAATTCTTACACTGGGAAGGAAACAAGCTTCCGGGGACCGGTTTCTGCCATTTCAGGCGTCTTCGGCCCGGCTTGCTTGAATCCTGATAGTGCAATGAGCAAGGGACTCACATCTGAGTATACCCTTCCACGCTTAGGGTGGACAAAATAATTTACAACAAGGGGTGGTGATGGACAGAGTCTCTGAATTAAGCAGAGTACTCTCACCCAGTCAAGAGATCAGGGCTAGATCCAACACCGTTTTTTAGCTCATTGCACCATCCCAGTTTCAGAACCTGGCTGTATGCAAATTAGTCTGTCCCTGGCCCAGTGCATCATGGGAACAGGGCAGACCAGACTACAAAAGCCAATTCTTACACTGGGAAGGAAACAAGCTTCCTAAGCGTGGAAGGGTATGCTCAGACATGAGTCCCTTGCTCACTGCACCATCAGGATTCAAGCAAGCCGGGCCGAAGAGGCTGAAATGCCAGAAACCGGTCCCCGGTAGCTTGTTTCCTTTCCAGTGTAAGAATTGGCTTTGTAGTTTGGTTTGCCCTGTTCCCATCATGCACTGGGACAGGAACAGACTAATTTGCATACAGCCAGGTTCTGAAACTGGGATGATGCAGTGAGCTAAAAAACGGTGTTGGATCTAGCCCTGATCTCTTGACTGGGTGAGAGTTTTCTGCTTAATTCAGAGACTCTGTCCATCACCACCCCTTGTTGTTAATTATTTTGTCCACCCTAAGCGTGGAAGGGTATGCTCAGACATGAGTCCCTTGCTCACTGCACCATCAGGATTCAAGCAAGCCGGGCCGAAGAGGCTGAAATGCCAGAAACCGGTCCCCGGTAGCTTGTTTCCTTTCCAGTGTAAGAATTGGCTTTGTAGTTTGGTTTGCCCTGTTCCCATCATGCACTGGGACAGGAACAGACTAATTTGCATACAGCCAGGTTCTGAAACTGGGATGATGCAGTGAGCTAAAAAACGGTGTTGGATCTAGCCCTGATCTCTTGACTGGGTGAGAGTTTTCTGCTTAATTCAGAGACTCTGTCCATCACCACCCCTTGTTGTTAATTATTTTGTCCACCCTAAGCGTGGAAGGGTATGCTCAGACATGAGTCCCTTGCTCACTGCACCATCAGGATTCAAGCAAGCCGGGCCGAAGAGGCTGAAATGCCAGAAACCGGTCCCCGGTAGCTTGTTTCCTTTCCAGTGTAAGAATTGGCTTTGTAGTTTGGTTTGCCCTGTTCCCATCATGCACTGGGACAGGAACAGACTAATTTGCATACAGCCAGGTTCTGAAACTGGGATGATGCAGTGAGCTAAAAAACGGTGTTGGATCTAGCCCTGATCTCTTGACTGGGTGAGAGTTTTCTGCTTAATTCAGAGACTCTGTCCATCACCACCCCTTGTTGTTAATTATTTTGTCCACCCTAAGCGTGGAAGGGTATGCTCAGACATGAGTCCCTTGCTCACTGCACCATCAGGATTCAAGCAAGCCGGGCCGAAGAGGCTGAAATGCCAGAAACCGGTCCCCGGTAGCTTGTTTCCTTTCCAGTGTAAGAATTGGCTTTGTAGTTTGGTTTGCCCTGTTCCCATCATGCACTGGGACAGGAACAGACTAATTTGCATACAGCCAGGTTCTGAAACTGGGATGATGCAGTGAGCTAAAAAACGGTGTTGGATCTAGCCCTGATCTCTTGACTGGGTGAGAGTTTTCTGCTTAATTCAGAGACTCTGTCCATCACCACCCCTTGTTGTTAATTATTTTGTCCACCCTAAGCGTGGAAGGGTATGCTCAGACATGAGTCCCTTGCTCACTGCACCATCAGGATTCAAGCAAGCCGGGCCGAAGAGGCTGAAATGCCAGAAACCGGTCCCCGGTAGCTTGTTTCCTTTCCAGTGTAAGAATTGGCTTTGTAGTTTGGTTTGCCCTGTTCCCATCATGCACTGGGACAGGAACAGACTAATTTGCATACAGCCAGGTTCTGAAACTGGGATGATGCAGTGAGCTAAAAAACGGTGTTGGATCTAGCCCTGATCTCTTGACTGGGTGAGAGTTTTCTGCTTAATTCAGAGACTCTGTCCATCACCACCCCTTGTTGTTAATTATTTTGTCCACCCTAAGCGTGGAAGGGTATGCTCAGACATGAGTCCCTTGCTCACTGCACCATCAGGATTCAAGCAAGCCGGGCCGAAGAGGCTGAAATGCCAGAAACCGGTCCCCGGTAGCTTGTTTCCTTTCCAGTGTAAGAATTGGCTTTGTAGTTTGGTTTGCCCTGTTCCCATCATGCACTGGGACAGGAACAGACTAATTTGCATACAGCCAGGTTCTGAAACTGGGATGATGCAGTGAGCTAAAAAACGGTGTTGGATCTAGCCCTGATCTCTTGACTGGGTGAGAGTTTTCTGCTTAATTCAGAGACTCTGTCCATCACCACCCCTTGTTGTTAATTATTTTGTCCACCCTAAGCGTGGAAGGGTATGCTCAGACATGAGTCCCTTGCTCACTGCACCATCAGGATTCAAGCAAGCCGGGCCGAAGAGGCTGAAATGCCAGAAACCGGTCCCCGGTAGCTTGTTTCCTTTCCAGTGTAAGAATTGGCTTTGTAGTTTGGTTTGCCCTGTTCCCATCATGCACTGGGACAGGAACAGACTAATTTGCATACAGCCAGGTTCTGAAACTGGGATGATGCAGTGAGCTAAAAAACGGTGTTGGATCTAGCCCTGATCTCTTGACTGGGTGAGAGTTTTCTGCTTAATTCAGAGACTCTGTCCATCACCACCCCTTGTTGTTAATTATTTTGTCCACCCTAAGCGTGGAAGGGTATGCTCAGACATGAGTCCCTTGCTCACTGCACCATCAGGATTCAAGCAAGCCGGGCCGAAGAGGCTGAAATGCCAGAAACCGGTCCCCGGTAGCTTGTTTCCTTTCCAGTGTAAGAATTGGCTTTGTAGTTTGGTTTGCCCTGTTCCCATCATGCACTGGGACAGGAACAGACTAATTTGCATACAGCCAGGTTCTGAAACTGGGATGATGCAGTGAGCTAAAAAACGGTGTTGGATCTAGCCCTGATCTCTTGACTGGGTGAGAGTTTTCTGCTTAATTCAGAGACTCTGTCCATCACCACCCCTTGTTGTTAATTGGTTCTCAGTGTCAGCACAAGAACAAATCTCCTTCTACAAAGGTCATAGCTTTGAGAGGCACAAACATCGGTGTAGTATTTGAAATGGATAGGACACAGAATCTAATTAGTGCTGATTACAGAGATTCTGAGGCAGCAGGAAACACAAGATCACGTCTCAACCCTTTACAACATGTGCGATTTAAGCACCACTTCAAGTGCAGAATACGGTTCTGGCGTGTTATTACGCGACTCCCAGCTCTGCATGATCCTCATTAAGCTCCTTCCTTTAATTTATTCCAAAAATGACTAAAGGATCACCTTTTTGCCATTGCTAATCATACCCCTTTTGTACTTCCTGAATCACTGAGCACTGATCATGTTTGTTTTTTCACTATTGTCTGCTGAATATTGATTCCAGCAATATCGTGGCATACTAATATCTAGGACAGAATCTCGAGGGACAAAATATTGAAAAATTAGTGCATATAGGGAATTATAAATGTTACTTTTTCTAACTCAACATTCTGCGTACCCTGAAGATATAACAACCACATACGTACATATATGTGCAGTTAGGTACAGAAAATCTAGACTTAAATACCTCAATATTCTGTTCCATCGGTGTAGTTGATTCAATATTCGGGGTCACCCCTTTTTTAACGCTAAGCACCGTGGATAAAGCAGTATAATAAATTAATAATAATTCAAAGAAATGGTGGAAACAATTAATAAAAATAAGTGGTATAAAATAATGACTTACTATTTCGAAAAACAATAAACTGCCTAATATGTGTATTTTGTAGAGTGCCTGCTGATAGAAATCGTATTTGACGCCACTGTGAAAAACACTTGTTTCCATAAACCAGCTCAATATCATTCAGTTGTGTGAGGAGTAGATTTTTGCTTGGATTCAAAGTTGTGGCACTTTAAAGACAAACATTGTACAGAGAGTACATTAGCTCACAAAGCTTTCTTAATAGTTGACTAACTGTTAAATGAACATCAAGTACGCTAGATGAGCTTCTAGTGTATGCTTCACATTGCTACACGTATAAAAGTGCAGCGTGTTGCAATGTTATTGAAAACCAGGAAACTTGGGAGTCTTATTTCTAGAACTATCGATTCTGAAGAAAAATCAGAGATAGTTCATGTCGTGCTTGTTTTTTACTCAAATTTGTTTGGATGACAAATCGATAACAATAAAAACAAGCATTTACAATGCAATAGGTCTTGCATTAATTAAGTTTGAGCTATTGGCATTGCTAAATATTGCAACACCAATTGCACCACCAATTGCAACAAAAGTCTATAAATTGTAGGCCAAAAAAATTTGTATTTATTTTTGTAGCAATGGTGGCATGCTGCCCAATAAATGAATATGTTTAAAAGTAAAGTGCGTCATACAGCTATTGTTACAATAGTTAATTGTGGATGCGTTAACAATTGATGTGTGCACTGATGGCTGGTGGTGTGTGTCTGTAGAAATGGTACACTGATGGCTGGTAGTGTGTGTGCCTGGTGGAAGTGTGCACTGCCGACTGGTGGTGTGTGTGCCTGGTGGCAGCGTGCACTGACGTCTTGTGGTGTGTGCCTGGTGGGAGCGTGCACTAACGGCTGGTGGTGTTTATGTCCGGTGAAAGCATGCACTGACGGCTGGTGGTGTTTGTGCCCGGTGAAAGCATGCACTGATGACTGATGGTGTCTGTGCTTGGTGAAAGTGTGCACTGATGGTTGGTTCTGTGGGTGGTTGTGTGTGTGGTTGGATATGTGGTTGTATGTGTGGTTGTGTGTGTGGTTGTATGTGTGGTTATGTGTGTGGTTGTGGTTGTGTGTGTGTGTTGTTGTGTGTGTGTTGTGTTTGTGTTTGTGGTTGTGTGTGTTGTGTTTGTGGTTGTGTGTGTTGTGTATGTGGTTATGTGTGTGGTGGTGTGTGTGGGTGTGTATTTGGTTGTGTGTGTGTGGTTGTGTATGTGTGTGTGGTTGTGTGTGTGGTTGTGTGTGTGGCTGTGTGTGTGTGGCTGTGTGTGTGTGGTTGTGTGTGTGTGTGGTTGTGTGTGTGTGTGTGTGTGTGGTTGTGTGTGTGTGTGGTTGTATGTGTGGAGCGGGTGAGGGGGCAGATAAGCGTAATGTTGTCAGCTCTGAGGAGCACATAGTTTATGCTCATATTCTGAAGCATGTGCTTCCAGACTCCCTGCTCCCCCTTGATGGTCGGTCCGAGTTATACCTTGCACTGCTAATAAGCCTCAATAAATCCCAGGCACACTTCTGCTTTGCATCTATCGCCACTGGGAAAAAGCAGTGTACCAGTACATTGATTAATTGGCCGGCTGATGGAGACCCTCCTGTGAAATCTAAAGCATTTAATAAAATAACCCTCATGTTAGCTCCTAAAGTGACCCTCACATTATATCCTCAAATGACCTTCACGTGATATAATAAAGTGACCCTCCGGTGAGACCCGAGAGTTAGCCTCTTGAGATCCAAGGGTGATTATACCTGAGACACCAAAAGAGGCTGCTGTGACATGTCCAGGAGCCACCTAAATTACCCAACTGTATTTACAACAAGAAAGCATTGAAGTAGGATAAATATAGTGCCTGACAAAACCACACTGTATGAAGCCAGAGGGGGTTGACTGCTTGATGAATCTCCTTTGTGAGTTTTTTATTAGCACTTTATTGGAAATGTTCATATTTACCAAAGCTAGTTTTGTGTTTTAAGAAAGCCACAAATAAAATACAACCTAACCTTGCATTCTCTGAGACAGAGAAGACCTGACCCAACTGATCCTTCAAGAAAGATGGGGTACAATTACATAGTCTTAAAACCACCTTTAAAACACGCCGGAATGTGCCCTTTGCTTTTGTGTAAAATAGCTTATGTTTCATAGAGGTATCCACCTGCTGATAAAACCTTCTTTGGAGGAAAGGACCTAACTTGTCCATCAGGAAAAGAGGTCAAACGACACCTTAACTCTACGAAGCCATGGAATTGGCCAGAGGTTCGTGTCATGCCCAAGAAAAGTAGTGCTAAACTGACTCACTGCACAATATTAATACAGCAATGCGAGTGATGCTGTCCATTTATTAAAGGCTCTGGGCTGTGGTTGGGTGACTAAGATGATGAGATGATCAACTTTGTTCACTACAAATTCATCACCTTGCGTTGACGCTATATGTTCAGCCAAATTTAAATGCTTCACCGAACAATCATTCACTGTAAACCAACGCGAGTTTGAGGTCGGCCTGAACAGTTAAATTATTTTCAGCACCGCATGCTAAGTGCAATGTTCCCAATCCACTTCCTTACATGTTAAATGGCTCATATTTGATATTTTTAGGTTCCTTTTGGACTACCGTGATGGAGGTGACCCAGATGGCTGTCGAGTACTGTCTTTGCATAACACGATCCTTACTGGGCTAAAAGGTTTTGTTCAAGCAATCATTCAGTGATTATCTTTTATGCAATGACACCAAACAATCCCAAAGACATGTCAGGTTTTGGGCATTCCTATGAGAGATGCTGCAGCCAGAGCCTGTGCCAGACACCTAACCCGAACATTGTGCCTTTCTCGATAAATGTGCAGAAAAAGTACAAACGGTTGGTTTGCATTAGCAAAGTTTAGTCAGAAAACTCGAGTTCAAACTTAGACAGGTAAAATGTCATAATTATTTTAAAAAAAGGAAAAACTCAAGAAAGATTCCCCCAAAAATTATTTGTATGAATTATTTATATGTAATAAAAAAAAAAGTGTATCACAATATTATCCAAAAGGCATTTTTCAAATTGCCACCATTTGGGATCTAGGAGGGCCTTGAACAAGGGGACAGAGGTGAGCACCAGAGGAGTTGTAGATAAGAGCATGGAGAAACCAAATTAACTGAAAGAGAAAAAACACAGCAAGTGAAATAGCGTAGGGACGGCTCAGGATCGGGGCCGGAGTGATGCCAAAGGGTGTGAAGGATGGGGATGGGCGGGGAGTGTAGGGACGGCTCAGGATCGGGGCCAGAGTGATGCCAAAGGGTGTGAAGGATGGGGGTGGGCGGGGAGTGTAGTGACGGCTCAGGAGCGGGGAGAAGTGCGCAAATGGAATACCCCTGTACACATTTTTGAAACAACGGGAGGGAGGGAATGGGTAAAGAAGGAGCCAAAGCATGTTGTGCCTGAGGATGAGATGTGTCGTAACCAAAACTAGGTCTGGGCTCACGGGCAATAAGGACAAGCCTCACTAACAACAAAAACCAAAACGAGCACCTATATTGCCACCTTATTTCTACAGGGGCCTGATTTGGCCACACGACCTACTGATCTAAACAATAAGTCCCTAGACAAATTTTTCAGTCCAGAATAAATCAATTATTTTAATCTGCTTTTTTGTCAATACATATTTGAGAAAATTCACATAATTAGAAACATTGCTTACTTCAATCCACACTTACTCACATCATCAAGTCTTACATTCAAATCAAACATTCAACCATACATACAAACTGTACAAACATAGAATACATTTACATCAGTTGTAACAAAAGATTATTTACGAACACAATTTCATAACACAGCATTGGGAATACTTTAAGTTTTAAACAGTTTCATTTTTCAATAACACTCCTAACGCTGTATGAAAAGAGGTGTTATTGAAAAATGAAACTGTTTAAAACTTAAAGTATTCCCAATGCTGTGTCATGAAATTGTGTTTGTAAAATAATCTTTTGTTACAACTGATGTAATTTTATTCTATGTTTGTACAGTTTGTATGTATGGTTGAATGTTTGATTTGAATGTAAGACTTGTTGATGTGAGTAAGTGTGGATTGAAGTAAGCAATGTTTCTAATTATGTGAATTCTCTCAAATATGTGTTGACAAAAAAGCAGATTAAAATAATTGATTTATTCTGGACTGAAAAATTTGTTTAGATCAGTAGGTCACGTGGCCAAATCAGGTCCCTGTAGAAATAAGGCGGCAATATTGGTGCTCGTTTTGTTTTTTGTTGAGGATGAGATGTGAGCATTTTCGCGGCCGCTTTGATATTCTCAGTTGCCGCACGGCTCACTGAGAACATCAAAGGGGCCGCGAAAGTGATCTGCAGGCGGACAAATGGTGTGCGCACCCGGCGCACATGCACTGTGTCCGATCCGCCTGCAGACTGGGAGCATTTTTGAAAGTCCCTTACTATACTCTCGCTGAACAACGCATGCATGTTAGTTCAGCGAGACCTAATAACAAGCATTGGCATTGCCAATAGGTCTCGCTTGTGGGACCTTATAAGTATTTAGTTTTGCAGCACAATATGATGAGTGGCGTTGCGTGTGTGAGTGGTGTTGCGTGTGTGAGTGGCGTTGCGTGTGTGAGTGGCGTTGCGTGTGTGAGTGGCGTTGCGTGTGTGAGTGGTGTTGCGTGTGCGAGTGGCGTTGCGTGTGTGAGTGGCGTTGCGTGTGTGATTGGCGTTGCGTGGGTGAGTGGGGTTGTGTGGGTGAGTGGGGTTGTGTGGGTGAGTGGGGTTGCGTGGGTGAGTTGCGTTGCGTGGGTGAGTGGCATTGCGTGTGTGAGTGGCGTTGCGTGTGTGAGTGGCGTTGCATGTGTGAGTGGCGTTGCATGTGTGAGTGGCGTTGCGTGTGTGAGTGGCGTTGCGTGTGTGAGTGGCGTTGCGTGTGTGAGTGGCGTTGCGTGGATGAGTGGGGTTGCGTGGATGAGTTGCGTGTGTGAGTGGCGTTGCGTGTGTGAGTGGCGTTGCGTGTGTGGGTGGCGTTGCGTCTGTGAGTGGCGTTGCGTGTGTGAGTGGCGTTGCGTGTGTGAGTGGCGTTGCGTGTGTGAGTGGCGTTGCGTCGATGAGTGGGGTTGCGTCGATGAGTAGGTTTGCGTCGATGAGTTGCGTTGCGTGTGTGAGTGGCGTTGCTGTGTGTGAATTGCTGGTTGGGGGAGTGGGGGGGGTGGGCGGGGGAGCAGCAGGCAGATGCGAGTGGAGCGCGCGCTGGAGAGGGAGGGGGTGGGAGGACTAGGCAGCGGGAGAGAGGGAGAAAGGAGCGCGAGGGAGGCGTTTTTAGATACATGAAGCCAAAATTACAATTGAGCATCTTACAAAAGCAAACGTTACGTTACATGAGACAATAGTGACAGTTGTGCAAGTATCAAGAGCAACAAAATACAAGAGGTAGCAAACGATATGCAATAGCATATCTGAGGGAACACGGCCTGGGGGAAGCTGGCTGGGGAGGGGGAGGAGAAATGAAAGGAAGGCTGTGTTTGCGGGGAGAGAGAGGGGAGGTGCTGGTGTGGGCGGGGGGAGGTGCTGGTGTGGGAGGAGTGCTGCTACGGCAAGGCTGTGTTTGCGGGGAGAGAGAGGGGAGGTGCTGGTGTGGGAGGGGGGAGTTGCTGGTGTGGGAGGAGTGCTGCTAGGGGAGGAGAAGCCCTGGCCGTGAATGCTCGTGCATGTTCACGTGAACTGCAAGAAAACGCCGGGCTGAAACCCCTTAGTTTGAAGAGGATTTTGCCGACATGAATTCGATCCTATCCATTCCTGCGGATTGGGACAGGCTCGACCTAAAAAGGAGAACAAATAATAGTTTTTAATAACATCCCAGGGTGGCCCCAAAGTGCTTTACAGATGCTCAGCTACAGAACACAGGGAGTCTAGAATAAAGTTAAAGACCATGCAGGGTATGAAGTGGCCCAGAAACTGGACTTGCTCCTTCCATAGCCAGGAGAAATTCATTCATGCAATGCATTTATAAATAGTTGGAGCAAAAATAAATCAAATGCAATGTTTTAAACACTAAGGACCTGATGTAGATAGGTGTTTTGTGATCACAAATGTCAGCAATTCGCAAAAGATGCATTCTCATTCGCAAACCAGCTACTGCGAAAATAGTAAGTCAAGTTTGCTTATGGGAATAGTAAATCAGGCCCTAAATTTCTTCTCCTTGCCCTATAATATGACCGAACAATTAAACAATATTGGTTCAAAATCATTACAAATGCTAGTGATACACGCAAAATAGCTACCATTGTGAATCTGTGGGTTTCTTTCTACTGTCAACTTATGCACTGCAGGACACAATCAAGCTAAAGGCCAAGTCTGCAATATTTCAAGTCTCAAAATATTAAAAATGTCACACTCTGCACATGATCTAAAACTAGCAGTTCAGGCTATGTTGATTTCTTGATTAGATTGTCGTTTAGCTCTCCTCAAAGGCCTCCTAGAAAACAGAGTTGCTCCATTAAGACCTGTTCTTCACGATGCTGTCAGGTTTCTAATACAAACAAGCATTGGTAAAGTCAACTGTTCTCACCTTTTCGACTTCTTGGACTTGGCAATGATGTTTACAGATGCTTTATAGTATTAGCAAAAAAAAAATGCTTTTTGCTGAGGTTGTGCAGTATTGGGAACATAAGAATGAGAAAAGGAGTGCAATACAATGCACGCCCCTTGACACTATGGCAGCTCAGGGTAATGAATGGCGTATGCACGCGCCTGGCACGCGCACTCAGGTGCCACCACAGGTGCATCTGCATTTTATGCGATCTATTTGGGTACTCTGTGGCCCACTCTGCACTGTGCTGTCTGATGCACGTGTTGCAATATTTTACTTTGTAGTGAGAAGTCTGCAAACAAGTAGTACGTACCATGCTCTCAGAGCCCAGAGACCCCTCTCATTGGACTGGTCCCAGAGAGGATATCCCTCCTCGCTACTGTCACAATATTGCTTGTCCTCAAATTAATAGAGCGCAGACTTGAGACACACTGGGCGACGGGGGTGGGGCCCGGGGGACAGATGCTGCCAGGGGGCAGAGATGGCGCTTGAGCAGCTGGCCCATCTCCTCCCGTGCAGGAGGGCGGGGGCTGGTTATCGAAAAAGGATGCAGCTTCAGTGGGAAATGCGACATTTGCTCGTTTGAGGCCTTGGGATATCGCCAGCAAAGCCGCGGTCCCGGGGGACTCTTTCAAGATGCAAAGAAGGACGAGGGGCAGGCGAGGACGCAGACAGCTCGGAAGAGCAGCTCGGCAGCTGAGGTGCATTTCCAGACACGAACTGTAACATCGTGGAGAAAAAGTGCAATCCTTTTAAAGAAAACAAACACATTGGCAAAGCTAGAGAATTCCAGTGTATGACTAAAGAAAATTAATAAAAAGTCTCTTCATTCCGAATCAAACATCGATTACACCTCCTAATGTGGGTCGCGTCGAATAGTTCTGTGGTTTTTAAAATGTTATTTGGGCAAAAATGTGTTTTCCAAAGTTGAAAAAATGTCTTTCCGTGAGTGAAAATTGATAATGCTGTTTGCGATCTGTTCGGAGACCACTCATTTTCGTATGTTTAAGAGTAAGTATGTCGCTCTGCGTGATCGGCCTTTTGGTTTAATGCGCTGTAGGAGAGCAGGAGATGAGGCGCTAGCAGCCCCCTCGCGGCGCTCCAGACTGAGGTGCCGTCTCCAGGGCAGCAGAGGATGCGAGCTGGGGTGGCTGGGTATCTACCACTTGGTTTCACCCCACACACGGCATTCAGTTCTTGGTATGCCCACACCTTGCGCTTCTCTATTCTTTAGGCATGTCAGCACCCCACTTAAGAACTCCAAAAAGGGCAAAACCTGTCTGTTACTGTCGAACGACTTTGAATGATAGTAGACTTTCCTTGAAGAAGACCTATTGAGAATGCCATTTTGAATTTTTGTAACAGTATCATTACAGCTAAACAGTGTCTCGTTTGATTCTGGGGTTAAACTCCTTATGTGGACAAAATAACGGGGGTGAATGTATAAAGCCATGTAGAAAATGTATTTATCAAATTGGTTGTTTATCATTTTCTCTCTTGTCACTATACCTCGATTGCTTGGAATTCACTTACGTAGACGTTTGTCAAACTATGCAAATCAGAATTAACATCAGTTTCAGCATTGGAGAAGAATGTATTTAAAAAGTGGAACAATAGATAATATATATATATGTCAAGAAAACTATTTTCAGAGAAACACAGATTAGTCCAACAAATGGTTTCTGAGAACGTAAAAATTATTTTTGCACAGGGATTAAGGGACAGGCAGCAGCAGCAGCGTTGCTTAATGGAACCACGGGTGAATATTTCTCAGGCAATGTTTTAACTGTGATTTGCAGCTACAAATTGGCTAAACTGCTTTGTTCTAAGTGGGCAAGATCTAAGGTGATGAAATGAAGTGTTAATTAGGACAGGGTAATTGCATGAATCTATACCCAAATGTATACAGACCTGGGCACAATACTCCAAAGAGGTCTGGAACGGGACTTATGGAAGGGAATCAATTCACAACGTGCTTCCAACTGCTGGAGCCCCTGTACTTCCTGTTAATGGAGACCCTGCCACCAAGAGTGTACCAGTACTCTCTCCTCCTCCTTCGTTTCTTCGAAGCATTAAAGATTCCTTGTAAGCAGATGTGATGTACAATTGAAGTACTCCTGACTTACTCTTGAATTTCCAGACATAATACCTTCTGAAAGCAGCTCTATGCATCGGTCCTTGTGTTGTTCTGCTGAGATTGGGGGATTTTAGCTCTTAAGATCCCGCTCTCCTGTATTAATCTCTTTAGTACAGTGCCCCAAAAGCACATATGTGCACATTTCAGTTGTGCCATTCTTGTTGGATACTTTGGTAGTTACACTGTTTCAATCTCTATTTTTCTGTCCTCGTAGTCATCCATAGAGGCTGATCTCTTACTTGTCTATGTGGACACGCCTACTTTGAATCCCTGCCAGTGTCTAAAATGTTTCTTAAGAAGTTGCGGGGGAAGAACTGGTCCCACAATGCACCCTTGTGCCTCAAAGGTCTGCCAATGGACCCTGGCTCGTGATTAGTGCATCGCCTCTTGCTGCAGTACTGTGACCACAAATAGACAGCGAGGTCCGTGAACCTCATTGCTCACTTGCAGACTGCTCTTTTATCCCAGGTGAGGCGCTTAGAAACACATCTACACCTCCCTGTAGTCCTGACCTGCAGAACGCCCGAATATTACAACACAGATATCACACACAGCTCCACCTCAACACTTCAGTCTTGCCACTCAGTGGTGGCTCCTCTGCTAAGCCATACAAGCGCCGCCCCACTGCTTTTTAGCAGTAAAAAAAAAGGAAAAATAAAATAAGAATAACTCAAGGTTATTATAATCATTTTTCTTCCTGCTGCAGCATCTCTGCAGGGCGGGGCTTATCGGCTCTCAGAGCAAGGGGAGGAATGGTGGGCACACTCCGTAAGTGCACATAAATGTTTGGCCGGCCGTCTTGGGGCAGCCAATAATTCATGCGCACTTTGCATGTTCTCCACCCAGGCTGTATCCAACTGCCTGTCTGAGTGCCGAACTACGGCGCTCAGACCAATCACAACGCTGCATTGCAGCATTGTGATTGGCTATGGGGAGCCTGGGTGTCCTTCCTGTTCCGGCTAGAGTGAGGGACTACGCGGCAAGGCATTTTTCTTTATATCCGCTTCCCCACCGTCCCTCCCGCCCTAGCACCCCTGATCCCAGCCACCCCCGATCCATGCCAACAGTCAGAAGCACACACAGCTCCATCACTGCACCTCATTCCAATCCTGATCCACAGAACTCCTTACTATTATGAAATAAGTGGCCTACACAGCTCCACCTCTGCGCGTTCTTCCTCACCACCAGCACACCCGGTTATTTCAGCAGTGGGAATGACAAAAGCCCCACTGAAGCTCAAAAAATCGTGCTTCAATATACTTCCACAACCCGGACTTTAATAACCGCCACCAGCCCCAAATTCCCCTAGTCGGTGTCATATTTTCATTCTGTGCTATTTCAAGACTTGACCTCAATGCAGTTCTGCCAAGGCACTTCCGCCCTGCACGGTGGCACCCTCCTTAGAGAGGGCCTCACACGCATGCTCCTCCATTGAACCATGAACTGTTAACCAACCTCCCCACCCCCAACTGCGGCACATTTAGAAAGCGGATCCCTAATCTCTAGACATTGTTAAGATGCACCCGATACCATTAACTGTCTCTGTCTCAAGACGGTAGGGCTGTTATTAAATACTGCCTGGCTGGCTCGAGGAAGCCGCACTGAGAAAGAACTGCTTCCATTGGCTGTCGCAGCGCTCCACTTGTCCTTAAGGAAAGGTTCGCAGGCTTCTGCTGACTTGGCACTTCTTACAGAATTGCTCTGTTCCTTCCGCCCCCTTGACGCCTCCATCTCTCCCTCAAGTCATAATAAAAAGCTGATCTTTCGACCCAGAGACACATGGATCAGAAAGTGTCGACCTGTGAACCCTGAGCACAAAACGCTCCATTAACTAATTGTTAAAGCCTTGATCAGCTCTGACTGGCCACCAGATCATAGACAGCGAGGCTTCTTCCGTAGTGGCGGCTGGCGATCTTTGAACATGGTGAAGCACAACACTTGGCATGAGTTCACACCATTTTTTTCAAAATTTGCAATGGGTGCTCCATATGTGTAAAGAATTACCCCCAGTGTGCCACTGTTAACATTTTGTCATGGATGTACCCTTATCATACATGCCAACCCTCCCGCTTCAGATGGGAGACTACCGGTTTCAAGGCTAGTCTCCCACCTACCGATTCCTGCAAGGGGGCTTCTGCAGACAGGGACAGGTCTTGTGTGACTCGGATTATGCACTACCAGTAACCTGCTCCTGAAGGCCAGTGTGCACCATTTTTATCACACTTTCTCTGCCTGCCGTAGCGCTTTCTTTGTGCTCCTGACAGGTAAGAAAAACAAAAACTTATATTTGCATTCCTAATATCAGACACTGCAGCAGAACACTTGCAAGTACCATAAATGACAATAACCCAATTCAGACATCAATAAAAGTCAATGGGGGAAACTCATTCTCCAGATTCTTTTTTTGAAATCTGCCACTTTTCTCTTCTAAAATGTTAGCATGAATGCCTTATTCAAGAATTACATACATGTCAGTATAAGAATTTTGCCCTTCATACTGCCCATACACCTTGTGTGACCATATGTCATGAATTGCCTACAGTATGCCACAGCCAGCATTTCATAATGGCTTGCTTCCCCCAACTCGAACCCCCAACCCCAATATGCAGTGGTTACCCTCTCCGAGCACCAGCCTTTTGCGTAGGTGTCCCCATATGCCAAGAATCACTTTCAGTATATCAGGGCTTCTAATCAGTGGTGGAAGCACACCCTTATATATTAATGTATGGGATTTACAGAGCGCACAGATACTCCAAAGAGTGTCCCGGTGCTAATTTATTTATTGATTTATTTGTTTACTTGAGTTGTATATAGCGCTGGCTAGACCCGGAGGTATCAGAGCGCTTTACATGAGGAGAGTTACATAGGTTACAAGTCACACATTGTTGCAGAAGGTACATCAATTACAAGTTACATCCGTTGCTTCAAGGCGTGTAGAGGGTAAGGGGTAATGTAAAAGGGTGACAGGGAGGGAGATTAAGTGGAGAATTGGCACAAGGAAAAACAGAGCAAGTAGTGGGAGAGAGATTCAGGGGAGAGAAGAAAGGAATGGGGAAGGCAAGCAAAGAATGAAGGAGGGAAGGGGTGGGGGTAGGAGACACAGTGAGGAGACAAGGAAGTAACTGTGTCTGATGTCCGGCTGGGTGGGAGACGGCTCCCCGTGGTAAAGGGATCATTCCCAGTCTTCCATTTTGTGTGATTCCCTTGTCACGGTGGACTCTCTCAGCGGGGTTGCTGATACTCCAGGGCATAGATGCTGGATCTCTCCCCAACAAGGGGACAGGAGTGCTTTGGTTATGGGCACACTTAGGTAGGGTAGGAGACGGTAGGAGACAGACGGTTTCCAGTGGTAAGGGGAACAATCCCCAGACCTCCACTATGTGAGACTCCCTTGTCACTGGACTCTCTCAGAAGGGTCTCTGAGACTCCAGGGCAAAAATGCTGGATCCATCCCCAACAAGGGGAGTAGGAATGCTTTGGACAAAGGAATACTAGAGGGGGCCGATAATAGGGATTCGGGCTGGTTGGGTTGCATAGATTACAAATTGCACAATATACCAGAAGGTACGTCAATTACGAGTCACATTATAGAAGAATTGTGTAGAAGGGTAAAGGGATAATGTAAAAGGGCAACGGGGAGGGAGATTGAGCGGAGCATAGGCATGAGGATAAACAACGCAGGTAGGGGGAAAGAGATTCAGGGGAGAGAGGGAAGGAATAGGGGAGGCAAGCAAAGACTGAAGGAGGGAAGAGGTGGGGGAGGGTGTAGGAGACACAGCGAGGAGACGAGGAAGTCCAGGCTAGACCCAGAGGTATCAGAGCGCTTTACATGAGGATTAAGGCATGTTACAGCGTTAAATCAATTGCAGTTACATTACAGTTAGATCCGTTGCTAGTGCATTCAATACACATAGAAAAACAAAATGAGGAAGAAAACAATGTCTGATCTCCAGTCGGCCCCTCTGCTCACCTTTGGGGACCACACAGGGCGTAGACCTGAAATCGCCTGACCGGTGCCATTTTGAAGATAGGCGACATCACCCAGTATGTGATATTGGGCAAACATAGCAGGGACCAGAAGTGTGAGTATAGGTAAAGTGAATGACCACTCCAAGATGGCTCCCATAGTTTGTGAAGGGAGCAGGCCCATTTCTATTTCCATGCTCAGCAGATCATCGAAACCTGGGAAAGGAGCAGGCCCATTTCTATTTCCATGCTCAGCAGATCCTCCAGATCAGGGAAGGGGGCGCCATCTTCGGGATCGGCAGTAGGAGGACGACATGGCAGTCTAATTATAGCAACAGGCCATAAGCATACAAAATGGGCGCTCACAAATGCACACTTCAGCTTAAAAAAAGTCCCGATGTTAACAGTCACTCCACAGGTGAGGGAGGGTAAAGCTGTTATCAGGGGATCACCCCCTGTTGAATGTCTCTGAGTCAAGTGACCGACCCCTGGACCTTCCACGGACCAGTAGCCAGATAGTTTGAGAGACTTTGGGGTCAGTAGTTCTCCAGCCACATTGAGGTTCAATAACATGGCAGTATGAGACTTGGCGGTCCGCTCACGCACACCAAGTACAGCTGGGCCAGATCACTGCAGTATGGGCCTGCACTGTGCAGCAGCTAAGCCTCCTGACCCCCACCGCAGTACAACACTGGTCCATGGGCAATCAGCGGTTCCTGCTGTTCCTGGCACGGGCCTTTCACTGTCCAGTGAGGCACCGCAATGTAGTCAGGCGTGGGGATCGCAGCCGCCGCGACCGTATCACCGACAGACACCACCGCGGGCACCACGCTACAAGCAGGTCTCAGTTAGTGAGGACGCAACAGTCGCCTGTGCCCTGGGGTAACCCCTTGCAGCACTTCAACGTGGAGAGCACTCCTCAGACCGTGCGTCTCTGCATTCGCTCCGTGTGCGGGTCTTCTGCGGCCCCCACAGCGTCCATTCACCGTGCGGCAACCGTGCTTACCGCAATCGCTGCTAGATACCGAGCTCAATCTCTCACCTCCTCAGTGCTCGCGCCTTATTGCAATTGGCATCCGCAGCGCCAGAGTCCCACAATGTAGCTCTTTGCTGGCCCCGTATCTCACCCCCAGGCCCCAGCAGCACCAGTCGTGCAGCTCTCAGTCCTCCGCCTCCCTCGCCGCCAGGCCCATCAGCCAGCATCTCACCAATGCCGGTCGCGCCAGAGCTTCCAGAGCAGGTGCACAGTCGATGGTGTCGCCGAGTTGGTGTGGCTCAGCAGGAGTGGCAGTCAGAAGAGATCTGAACACCATATCCGCGTCAATGCTACCGCTCTGTCGCACCACATCGTAGTTCATGGGTTGCTATTCTGCCGCGTGCTCAGTGCTGGCAACTTTGTTGTTTTCTCCCTATCTGGGTCTGCTCGCCGCCTGTGAGCCCAGCAAATATGTCACTCTGTGTTTTCTCGGCTTTGGCAAGTGCGATGACTGAGAGGAAACAGGATAGATGGAGGATTGTGCCGGTGGCCGGCAGAGCCGCGTTACTATGCAACCATCTTGCCGCCATCTTGCCAGCCAACTACATCTCATGGTCAACATATCACTCTTGTGGGAAGAGCCATGTTTGTAACTTTCTCTTATAGATTGCTTGCTCGATTGTGGTCTGTAACTCCCAAGGAAGAGTATTCCAGGGAACAGGTCCTAGGCAGGAAAAGGACCTGCCTTCGATTCTTGAGTGATGTATCTTGGTGATTCTGGGCAGTCACTCGAGGGAGGACTGAAGGTTTCTGAAGAGGACATAATCTTTAATCCTCTCCCTCAAATAGCCAGCACAAGTGGCATACAGTGCTTTGTGGACAAGGAATAGCGTTTTAAAGAGAATCCGTTTTTTAAAGGGAAGCCAATGGAGTCCCTTCAGAAAGGAGATATGTGCGTAAGTGAAAGGAGGTTCAGGAGGACTCGGGCCACCGAACTCTGTACTACTTGGAGTCTGCTTAGCAGATATTCTGGTAGACCCAAGTATATGGCATTGCCATAATCCAATCTCGATGTGATCAAGTCCTGCACTACCGTTTCCTTGCATCCATGGAATTAAGAGCATCCCAAAACACATACCAGCCACAACCTGAATTTATGGTTGAAAGGTAAGGGTGCAATCAAATTTCATACCTAAATTCTTAAAAGTGCCCCTTTAGGCCAAGAACGACCTCCAGTATGCCAGCAACATCAAATTATCTAGGGTGTATCATAAGCAAAGAATTATCTTGAGTTTCCCATGACAGTGGCAGACAGACACAGAAAACAAGCTACCAAACACAGCTTTATAACTCACACTCATATTCACTCGCTGTCACACATAATCATACGCACTCACACTCACTGATTCTCACTCACAAACACCCTTTCACACTCACAACTCTCATTCATAACTGCTGATGTACAGGGGGCTCTTCTTTAAACTACAGGTGTTCAGGCGCTCTGCTTTAATAGGAGTCATTGTGTGCCTCAGACCACTGATCTGTGGTGTAACTGCAACTGTTGTACCATAGTTAGCTATGCCCCTCATTCCAAGTCCCTCCATCTCAATCTCCCCTTACTCACACCTCCTAACTCACTCACACTCTTCCACCCACTCCCCTTGCAACAAGGGGATAGGCGTTGAATTGCGCCCCTCAGACATGCATATTCCAGACATCCACCAACAGTTTGTTAACCTTTTAAACATCACTCTGTAGATGCATCGTGCCTCAGCCCCACTCCTTCTCCTCCTGGCATCAGGAGCCTGGAGAGGCTGAGAGGGCTGAGCTGCACACTTGCAGTCCTGTTTTCATGACCACTGCAAATTAATTAATTATCAGTTGTTGGCAGAGCAGGAGCTGCCCAAGCAGGTATGATTGGTGGAGTGGTGGAGCGGGGTGGGGTGAATTCAACAGACAAGGGAAAATGAAAGAAATATTTAATTTTCCCTCGTCGTCATCTGTCGAGTGCCCCCAACCCCACCCCACCGATCTTACCTGCACGGGCCGCTCCTGTGACAGAGGCAAGGGCCAGAAAGCTGCGATCAGCAGGAGGCAAGACTGTGCTCTGTGCCCCTGGTATGGATGCACCACAGCAAGCCTGTTATGTTATGTTATGTTATGTTATGGTATGTTAACTGAGATTTGTAGAGCGCATAATCACCGGTAGGAGGGTTTTAGGCTATGTCCAGAGCCTCCCTAAAAAGGAGAGCCTTGAGTCGCTGCCTGAAAGGGAGGAGTGCGGGTTCCTTGCGGAGATTCTTGGGCAGTCGATTCCAAAGTTGAGGAATTAGGACAGAGAAGGCTCTGTCGCCTTTAGATGCGGTTTTGAACCTGAGGTGGGCCAAAAGGCCTGCCTCGGTCGATCGAAGTGTATGTCCCGGCACATAGTTCCCTAGGCACTCCTTGATATAAGCTGGGGCCTGGCCATGAACAGCTTTATGAGTGATGCAGAGACCTTTGAACTTTGCTCTCTGTTTAATGGGGAGCCACTGCAGCTGCTGCAACAGGGGGGTAGCATGGGCCCATCTGGGAAGCCTAAAACTCAACCTAGCTACATCATTCATGGTCACCTGTAACTTACTGATAAGTTTCTTGGGGAGACCAATATATAAGGCATTACCATAATCCAATCTGGACACGATCATAGCCGACACAACCATCTTTAGCGTGGCAGATGAGAGGAGGAGGGCAAGTCTCTGCAGCTGTCACATTAAGCCTGTACAGGTTCAGACCACGGCAGAGACTTGATTTGCCATGGAGAGATTGGTATCAATCTTGATGCCCACGCTTTTTACGACCAGAACTGGCGTTGGGGTGGTGACAAGCTCTTGTGGCTGGTCATTCCAGAGATTGTTTTTAGAGGGGATGGCAAGGACATCAGTTTTAGCAAGGTTGATGTTTAGCGAATTTGCTGTCATCCAGTTCACAGTGTGTCTGAGTATGTTATGCACCAGGTGTGGGCTTGAGGGCAGTTATCAATCTGGAGGATTAGTTGTGTATCGTCTACGTAGTTAAAGACTTGGCAGTCCATTCGGACCAGAGCGGCCACTAGTGGCTAGAGGTAGATGTTGAAGAGGAGAGGGGACAGTGCTGAGCCCTGAGGGATGCCACAGGTGAGTGCGCCAATGTTTGACACCTGCTTGCCCAGTTGGACCCTTTGGGACCGCCCGACAAGAAGTACTTAAGCTATTGGTGTGCCAACCCACGAATGCCCAAATCGGCTGTCCGGGCCAGGTGCTGTGCATGATTGACCGTATTGAACGGCGCTGACAGATCTAACAAGACCAGGGCACTCAATTTTTCGTTGTCGGCCATGAACCTAAGTTTGTCCACCACTGACAGCATCACCAATTCAGTGCTATGGTGGGCCCTGAAACCAGCCTGCTGCACCTGGAGTAGCTGTTGTTCCTCAATAAACAAAGAGAGTGTTTTGAGGACATGTTGTTCTACTTCTTTCGCCAGGAATGGGAGCTGGGCCATTAGTTCTTAAGATTGGCTTCGTCTGCCCCAGGTTTTTTCAGTAGGGGGGTTACCCTGTTTTCCTTCAGGCTGGCGCGCATGCAACCTTTCTCCAGCGAGCGATTAAGCAGATCGAGGATCTCCCTCTCTAACTCAGTAAGAGCCATTTGAAATATCCTTGGAGGGCAGGGTCCCGCTGGAGAGCCTGATTTGACACTGCTCATCAGGAGTGACAGGGAGGCTAGGTCTAAACTAGGGAGGGAGGTAAGTTTCTTGCTGGGGTACGGGGGACTAGATCCCGATCCAGGGGGCACTGGTTAGTTGGCGTGTTGTCAATATCAGTTGAAATGTCCCTGACTTTATGAAGGAAGAAGGTCTCAAACTTATCGGGTGTGGATTTCTTCTCTGATTTCTGGCTGAGTTCTTTCAGGATTCTGAAAGTTTCTTTCTGTTTGTTTGCAGCGTCCATAATTCTTGCCGCATGGTTTTCAGCCTTCATGGTCATGATGGCTTTTTTATATGTAGCTAGCATGGTTTTGTAGCTTGCCAGTGCGGCTGGGTCGTATGATTTGCGCCAAAGCCTCTCAGATTGGCAGAGGGTTTGCTTCCTTCTCCTCCGGTCCTCATTGAACCATGGGGCCCCCTTGGCCTTATTCTTGACTCTTTCCCTCTGTGCAGGTGCCACCTGATCTATGGCCTCTTTCAAGATGCTGGTAAGGGCCTCACTCTCCTGGTCGAGGTTACCTTTTAGGTGTGATACTAAGCAAGGTACCCACTAGCTTGCCTGCCTCGATTTTATTCCAGCCTCGCACCACTCTCCACTCCAGAGGTGGTTACGTGAGTTGGCTGTCCTGCGAAACCCAGCAACTGATTAATGAATGGTCTGACCAGCCAGAGGGTCTGACGTCTGTTAGGCCGGCCAGTGGCTGAGTGGTCCAAATGAGGTCAATGATGTGCCCCTTGACGTGGGTTGCGGAGTCAACCAGCTGATGGAGCCCCATCAAGCTCATAGCTTTCTCAAATTGACAGGCATGCAACTCTCTCGGTGCGTTGTCCCAGTGGTAATTAAAGTCCCCCACTACCAGGATACGTTGGTATCGCAAGCAGAGGTCACTGATTTTCGTGTATAGTTCATTGAACCTGGGGGTTGATCTTGGGGAGCGATATGCCACCATGAGTGTCAGGCAGTCGAGATTTTTACCCACAATATGTCCGCGCTTTCAATGCTCTCTGCCGCCATCTTATCAACCACCAGCCGTTTGTTATAAAATATCGCTACTCCCCCTCCTCTGGTCTTTTCTTGTCTGTTGTGTCATAGGACATCAAAATCCCTGGTTAGGGATGCCACCGCATCCGGGATTGAGGTGACCACAAGCCAAGTTTCTGTGACTGCCAGGATGTCTATAGCTCCATCCTGGAGGAGGGAGAAGGCTTCAAGAATGTGCTTCTGCACTGAACGTGAATTTAGAACTGCCACCTTAAGTCCTAGCGGTTTCCCAAGCTCGGTGTTTATGTGGGGAAGTTGTTGAGGGGCCATTTACCCGCCACCCCCTTTGTTTCCCAATATGATCCTGGCCTCAGTATATCTCTACCCTTTTGTCCATAGCGTGGTTCCCAGAGGCTAATGCCCGTAAGCCTTCTACTGCGTAGGTCAACAATTGACATGGGGTCCTGGCCCCTGGACCCAGTCGGGCGCAGAGGAGCTTGCTTTAGGCATGCCTTTGGCACGCCAGTGGCACGTCCGCTCTAGCGCAGCAATTATGGCGTTCCCTTCCGCTCACCCACCAATCAGCCCTGCTGTGCAGCAGCTGATCTCCCCCTTGAGCACTAGACCGCGTTTGCAAAGCAGAAGTCCTGGTGACCCGGGAGGGTGCAATCAGGCAGGCGAGACAGAGATGTGGTGTAAAGGGAAGGCGCAACAGGTAGTACAGCAGATTCAAATTCCAATTTTAGCAGAAAATTAAATTTTAACTTTTTTAAACCAAGTAAAAACAAGCATTAGCATAGCCAATAGGTCTCGCTTTTGGGACCTTATAAGTATTTAGTTATCCAGCACAATATCCTTGGTGCAACAACATCAACTGTTGCATGGCTAAACACTTATAAGGTCCAAAAAGCGAGACCTATTGGCTATGCCAATGCTTGTTGTGTTTCTTAAGGACTGGCGTACTCACTGCTCTGTGTGTGTCCATGATCAGCAGATCATGTTTCAACACAGGGGCAATGTCTTTGGGCTGGCTGTCTTGAGATTCACTAAGTAGCTTTGGACTGCGCCCCTCCAGACCACAGAGCCATGGGCCTGGGTCCAGAACCTTTCACACAGCCTAGGCCTCAGTGCTCATGCATAGCTGCTTCTGCATGCTGGGCTCACAAAAAAGTAAATACCAGTGAAAACTGCAGTTTAATTCGGGCATGGGTGCCTGTCTGTAAAACCATGCAGGGGATATTCCTGCCCTTGTACAAGGTTGAGAGAGCAACAATGTCCCTCAGTTATTGGACATAGCATGGTTGCTGGCTGCAGTGAATGCTAACAAGGGGCAGAAACACTGGTTTCACTGAACCAGTTAATCTGCAGAACTACAGTAAAAGCAACAAAGGCCTTAAATACGTCAGACCAGTGCTAAATTGATGCCGTTGTTGCCAGTGGGACCCACCAACACTTATTTTTGGGCACAGGCACATTTCTTTCCGCTTCAGACTTTGAGCAACAACAAGAGAGAAAATCACAAAAGGGGGAAAGGAGGAGGAGGAAGAGAAAGGCGAAAAACAATGACAAAGGGAAAAAATAGAGATGAAAAAGAAAGAGCAGGAGTGAGTTGGAGGGGTAAGGAGTGTCTGGTGGTGGATTGAAGATGCATGAGGGTTAATCAAGACTACGCAGCCATGCTATTTAGCACCACAACCTTCTGCAGTGCCGGTGATAGCTAAGCAAACGTTTGGGCTCCGGCACTTCTTCTACAAATTAAGCACTCGTCAGACCATGACCTCACTACACGTGGGTCTGGATTCTGGTCCTTCAAAATAGCAGCAACCCGATAAACGCCGAGGTACAAACCAAATGCTACCAAACAAGCTACCTCGTGTGCACGGTGACTCGGCTTTGGGGACCGCAGGTCGAGCGCCTCACATTAAAGGTTCCCCTTTTGAAACACCAAGCTACACGGGGCTCGCCACTTCCTCGTGTTTACTTGTACATGCTGGATGTAAAAAAGCTACTGTTCAAAAGCTGACATAGGAGCGTTTACCAAAGCAGAAAGAAACTAGCTCTTTACAAGACCTTCACACTGGTTTACAAACTGAAATTAATGTATTTTACCTTGCCTTCTGCACTGTACAGCGCCTCGCACATTTATGGGGTTGAAGCATTGCTCTGCTAATATTTGCCGAGACTCGGGCCATTGTGTTATACAAGGCCAATAATAAAAATGTCTTCTCATATAAATTAGCGATATGTTGGGGGCCTGCCAAATATTAGAAATTGAGCTATGCCCATCGTGATAGTGTGTTCTCTTAAAAGAATCTCTGGAAGGGGGGTGTTGAGTCTCTTGTTGCAGCATCTTCTCCCCGTTTCTCATTTGTTTAATTGATTATATCGGAATGCATCTTATCTTTGTGTATTCCATTGTTGATTCTGTCGCATCAGCTTTCAGTGTTCCCATTTCTCAAATACATAATTAAATGTAGCTTTGTTTTGGGCTAGCCAATAAGCGAAACCCCTGTTTATGTGGACTGAAAGAAGTCAGCTGGCTGCAGTTTTAACACCGTTTGTGCGACCCAGATGTGAAGAGAATACAGGCACAAATATTTGCATAAGTAATTTAGGAAAGCCTCAAATGTGGATGTAGTGTGGGCCCAGTCAACAATACTACTGCGAAAATCAGAGTAATTGTGTGCATGTAAATAATCTTCTTCGTGAAAGGGTAAACGTGCTGACTGCTTTTTGGTCTCTTATGGTCCAGTGCTACATACGTCCCTACCTGTCATTTGAAGTTTTACTAATTTGGAGTAACATTTTCTAAATCAATACACATTTTTTTTAATGTAAAACAGAATAAAGTGAGCAGGAACACTTAAAAGATTTGAAATAATAGATTTTGGAAATCCAGCAGTTTAATAACGTGCAAATATGCAGCAGCTTTCTTCATGAAACCTTAGCCAAGGTTAATTTGACTGAACGAGAAAACACAATGTCATTTAATACAAAGAAACAACAGTTTGATAGAGAAGTTGATGTGTTCTGCATGTATTTGCATATATAAATATACGCAATATTTGCAGAGACTCGGGCCATTGTGTTATACAAGGCCAATAATAAAAATGTCTTCTCATAAAAATGAGGGATGCAAAATAAAGGAGCAGGGAAAATACACAGCACTTGCTGAAATACACAGCCCGCAAGTGGTCAGAGTGTGAGAGAGAGGGGGAGAAGGAGATAAGCAGATGCCGCCACAAGCAGGAGTGTAGTGCTTGAAAATGAGCAAACCGATGGCTAAAGGCCCTCCTAGGCAGCGCATGTGTGCTGCCTAGGCGAGACCTAAAAAGCGTTTTCAAAGTATTTAAAAGCTTCACTAGGACACACATTTCACAAACGTCTGTAGAGCAAAGGAAAGGAACAGCATAGCTGGCAGGAAAAACCACAAACCTAGCTTCCAACACTTGAAAATAACAGATACGCAGTAGGTGGCAGGAGTTATGCAGGCTTTTGTCAAACACTGAGAACATAAACCGCACAGGTGGCAGGGATGGCTGCAGCAATGCAAGCTTTCCAGATTCGTTAAACAAATACAAAGCAAGTGGTAGCAAAGACTGCGGCAATGTAAGCTACTCTAACCTTCATACACACAGAGAGAAAAGACAAAGCACAGGAAACTGTAGCAGTGGCAGCAGTGTAAGCTTCTGACACACAGAGAGAACAAGTAAAAGACAGGCACCAGCAGCAGTGCAAGTTTCCAGCACAGGCAGAAGAGAAATGCACAGCAACTGTAAGCCATCGCAGTGGAGCAAGCTTCCACACAGAGAACAAATACTCAGCAACTGGCAGTATGGCAGGGTAAGCCTCCAACAAATGAAGAGAACGAATACACTGCAGGTGGCAGCAAAGGCAACAGCACGGAAAATACCCACAGATTTCCAAAACACAAAGAGAACAGGCAAAGCACTGGTAAGAACAACAACAGCAGCAGCAATGCAAGCTTCCGACACATGCACAAAACGTGTAAAGGACAGTTAATGGCAAAGACAGAAAAGGGATCAGAAGTGTAATCCACTAAAAGGCTGCCAACACATGAACAGATTAGTAAAGCACAAGTAGCAGCAATGACAGAACAGTGTAAGTTTCTGAAATGCAGAAAACATGTAAAAGCTTCTAGCACACGCAGAAAAGAGATACACAGGAAGTAGGCGCAATGGCAGCAGCAGTGTAAGCTTCCAACACACGCAGAACACAGATACAACAACAAATGGAAACAATACCAGCATCAGTTCACACTTTCAACACACGCAAAGAATAGATACACAGAAGATAGCAGCAAAGGCATCAGAGGTTTAAGCTTCAGGTAGTTGTCCGACACACATAGGAAGCAGGTAAATCCCAGATAGGAGCAGAGTAAAATTGCTCATTGATGCGTCTCCTTCTCCACCGCCTCCATAGGCTGCCCACATCTCATACCCAGTCTTGAGGTAGGTTTCCCTCAGACATCAGTCACAATGTAAGACTTGGGGCCCTGTCTTATCATCTAGCTTTATCACATGCAAAGTGCTTGAGGGCTTTATCCTCTCCATCCCACTCTTTATTGCACCAACCTGCACTGCCTCAAAAGTAGAGTGTCAGCGAATGCCTGGACATTGACTCAGCCCTCCTGCCAGTGTTCTGACAAACACAATTAAAAGATTCAAAGGGCTTTAAATGAAACTGTCTGCACTGGTTAAATTAGAACTAAAAGACGCCATTTCATAAAACATGAGAACAATTTACTGGCTTAAAACACAATCCATAAGCCCGCTTAAAATGTATAAGTGCCTCGAAGGGTCTGCATGCACATCGCATCAGGCCAAACCCGACACTGGGACGTCTCCTGCACGCTCACCTCTGATGACGCGCACTTCCTAATGGCGCCTTCAACAAAATGCGGGAACAAGGAAACCAGGCCCTTCTACGCCATGTGCTAGCCCCAACCACCTGGACAGCGACAGTACTCTCTGTCATACTTTCTATTTATAAATGCACCAGCATGTTACTAGATGCCTCGGTTCTCCGTTTACCATGCTGCTCTACACCCTCCTCCCCACTTCCTGCTTTCTATAAACATGCAGTGTCAATGTGTGTCGTGTTATTTGATGCATCTATGTAGCAGCAACGTTCGAAGTACTATAGCAAACGAATAGCTGCAAACATTCCCTTTTGTCCTTCTAGAAAGTACAGTTCACGTAAATGTTAATATTCCCAAATCAGTGTCAAATGACTACGGGCGTGCTGTAGTAGTTGTGTGTGTCGCACCACCACTGCTACTGCTTCCTTGAGCAGCCTGCAGTAGTGCTGTGCGCTTAATAAATACCTTATTATTATTAATATTCCATACCTTTTCTGAGCGTGAACGTGTGTTGGCCGAAGGAAGGTGAATTACAGTGTTAGTCCAGGATAAAATCTCTGAAGCGCCATTTTTAAATGGGACTGATTGGAAACCAAACGCACAGATGGAGCCCCCGATACCTCTGGCAAATTTGTTCTGTGTGGAAGGGAAGACTGAACTGCTGCCGCCTCTGTTGCATGTTTGCTTTGTGTGAATGAAGGAAGCACTGTTGCTATGATTACGTACGGTAATCCCCATTACTCTTAGTCCTACTCGTCCTCGACCCAGTCATCACTCATGAGGTATTCCACACACGACAGGAAACAAAACAGGAAACGCTTTCTGACTCCACCCACCCTCCTCTCAGGTGCTATAATACACCCCACCACCAGAAACAAATCCTGATGTACCAAGCACCAAAGGCCTGGAAAGGGAGGGCGGGCGGGCCGTATGACTGGGTCGAGGACGAGTAGGACTAAGAGTAATGGGGATTACCGTACGTAATCATAGCATTACCTCTACGTCCCTCGTCCTCGACCCAGTCATCACTCATGAGGCATACCAAAGCAACCCCACAAAGGCCTTTGGCACACCACAAACAGAAACAGAACAGAGACCAAGGAGTGCAGCAAGACACAGTTTATTAACAAAACAGAAATAAACAGAATCAAACAGATGGGGGGATCCCCACAGCTTGCAACACACCAGAACCAAAATTAGGGCGGCTAGACAGAGCACAATTCAAACGATAATGTCGCACAAAAGTGGACTCGGACGCCCAGGTACCCGCCCTACAGATCTCCTCAAGGGGAACCCCATGGAAGGCAGCCCAGGAAGCAGACACACCCCTGGTAGATCTCGCCTGAACCCCAGACGGGCAAGGCAAACCAGAGCCCTGGTAAGCCAACAAGATCACAGCCTTGATCCAGCGACCCAAAGTAAGACGAGAGGCAGCCTTACCCCTACCAGCCAAACCAAAGGTCACGAAGAGGGAGTCAGAAGACCGAAACCCAGCAGAACGATCAACATAAACAGACAACGCCCTTCTCACATCCAAAGAATGAAGCAAGACATCAGAAGGAGAGGAAGGAGAAGGACAGAGAGAAGGAAGAACCAACTCCTGGGAGGAATGGAAACGGGAACGAATTTTTGGCATAAAACCGGGGTCCAAGGAAAGGACCACAGCGTCGTCCAGAAACCTCAAAAAGGGGGGAGAACAACGCAAAGCCGTAAGCTCCCCCAATCTCCGAGCAGATGTAACAGCCACCAAAAAAGTAACTTTGAAAGACAGGAATTTCAACTCCACCGACTCCAAAGGCTCAAAGGGAGGGGACTGCAAGGCACCCAGAACCAAAGAGAGATCCCAAGGAGGAACCGGTGAGCGGACAGAAGGAGCAGAAAGAGAGAAACTCCGAAACAGACGGGAAACCAGCAACCCGTCCGAAGGAAGAAGAGAAGCCGGATCACGAAAGGCCCGAATAGCAGCCCACTGACCCTTCAAAGTGGACAAAGCATAGTGTTTTTGAAAACCCTCCAAAAAAAACTGCAGAACAGAAGAAACACCACAAGAAGTAGGAGACAGATCCAGGGCAACACACCAAGAAGAAAAAGAAGCCCAGTGTTTCGAGTAGGAGGACAGAGTGGACTTCCGACGAGACGCCTGCATCACAGTGATGAGGTGGTCGGGCAGACCCCGGACTCCAAGAGACAACCGTTCAACCTCCAGACCGCCAAGGTGAGAGGAACCAACAGGGAGGGAGACGGGGAACACAGCGGAGAGGGGTAGCGGGGCAGGATCCACGGAGGGCCCACCGCCAGACCCAGAAGCAGAGGAAACCAGGAGCGGCGAGGCCAATAAGGAAGAACAGCCACCACCTGAGCCCCCACCCGACGAACCTTCAGCAGGAAAGCAGGGATCAGAGGAAAGGGGGGGAACGCATAGAGGAACCAAGGAGGCCAAAGGACAGTCAAGGCATCCACCCCCCAAGCCCCCGACTCCGGGGTCCTGGAACAGAACAGGGGAAGCAATGCATCGGACCGGGAGGCAAACAGGTCCAGAACCGGAGTCCCGAACCTCCGGCAGAGCAACCGGAAAATCCGAGGGGCCAGGCACAGGGAGAGAGAGGACGGGAACTTCCGACTCAAGGAATCGGCAACCACGTTGTCCACACCCCGAATGTGCACAGCAGAGAGAGCCACCAGATGACACTCGGCCCAACTCGCAATTGCACAGGCCACCAAATTCAGGGAGAGGCAGCGGGTACTGCCCTGGTGGTTGATGTAGGCCACAGTTACAGTGTTGTCCGACCTCACCAACACGTTGCACCCCAGAAGACGATCCTTGAGAAGGCGGAGAGCCCTCTCCACCGCAGACAGCTCCCTCCAATTGGAAGAGCGGTGCGACTCCGAAGGAAGCCAACGCGCCTGCACCGACCAACGACCCAGAGTCGCACCCCAACCGAAAGCGCAGGCATCCGTCGTCAACACCAAGGGAGCCGGAGGATGGAACCACATGCCCCTCGACAGATTCGAAGAGTCCAGCCACCACTGGAGAGCAGACACCAACTCGGGAGTCACAGGCACAGGAATCGAGAAGTCCTGGACAGGAAAGGAGACCCAACTCTGAACATGCCACAACAGAGGCCGAAGATGAGCCCTGGCCCAGGGCACCGTGAACACGGTGGCAGACATGTGGCCCTGAACCACCAGCCACTGCAGCAGAGGAGCTGAAGCCCGGGAAAGCAACCTCCTCAACAGCAACTGAAGACGTAGAATCCTGGACTCCGGGAGAAAAACCATGCCCAGAACTGAGTCGAACACGGCCCCAATGAAAGTCCTCCGAGTGGCAGGCTCCAAGTGACTCTTCGGCAGATTGACCAGGAACCCATGATCCTCGAGCGTACGCATGGTCAAGGAAAGGTGGCGAGACATGACCCCCGGAGAAGGAGCCTGCAGCAGCCAGTCGTCCAAGTAAGGAAAAACGGACACCCCCAGGAGATGGAGATGAGCCACCAAGGGAGCCGCCACCTTGGTGAACACCCTGGGGGCGGACCGGAGACCAAAGGGGAGGACGCAAAACTGCCAGTGACGACCCTCCAGGCAGAAGCGCAGGAACCGCTGATCCTCCAACGCCATCGGAACATGAAGGTATGCATCCTGGAGATCCAGAGAGGTGAACACCCAGCCCTCCTGGATCAAAGGGATCACCCTCTGCAAAGTATCCATTTTGAAAGTGATCTTGCGCACAAACAAGTTCAGGGCCCGAAGATTGATGACAACACGGAAACCCCCCGTGATCTTCGGGACCACAAAGACAACCGAATAAGTCCCCAGGCCACGTTCCAGGGGGGGGACCGGGACAATCGCCAGTTTGTCGAACAGGACCTGAACACCCTCCAACAATCCCAGACGACGAGACGGGTCCGAAGGCAAGGGGGTCACTACAACACCCGAGGGAGGTGGGGGAGACAGGAACTCTATCCGGTAACCCCTGGACACAACATCCAGTACCCACTGGTCGGAGGTCGTCAATAACCAAGCAGGGAGGAACAGCCGCAGTCTCCCACCAACCGCGGGCCGACCACCAGCGAGATCGGGCACCGGTGCGGCGTAGTCAGGAACGAGGAGCGCCAGACCCACCATCCGGCTGGGGCTTCTTCTGGAACCTCCGAGGAAAGGACCCACGAGCACCACGCTGGCCCCTAAACGAGGACTGCTGAAACCTGGAAGGCTGGCGAAAGGACCTCGCATTAGAAAAGGAGGATCCCTTATGAGAAGGGGCAGGACGGAAGGACAAAGAATGCTTCCTCTCCTTGAAAACCTTATGGAGCTTGTCCTCCAGTGCGTCCCCAAAAAGAAGAGTACCTGAAAATGGCAACCGCAAGGCCATAGAACGCTGCGCCGCATCCGTCTTCCAACCCCGCAGCAACAAGTTCCGACGGGCAGCCACAGAGGAACCACAAGACAGAGCAGAAGCCCGGACTGAGTCAAAGGCAATGTCCGAAAGGAACTCCGATTGACGTTCCATAGACTCCAGCAACTCCGGACAAGTGCCCCCCTCCTGCATAGTAGAAAACAAAGTCTTGAAGTCAGCCAACAAAGACTGCGCAACATAAGCACCATAAACACCCGACCGAAGAGCCAGGTGAGAGCCAGCATAGGACTTCTTTAGAGCAGAGTCAATTTTCTTATCCACTCCATCCTTCAGGATATCATCATCAGCCATGGAAGGCCGACCCACCAGGGAAGCAACAATAGAGTCCACCTGCACCGAATCAGGTAGGGCAACCTCCGAATCCTGCAAAGGATACAGTTTCGACATGAACCTGGGCAAAGAAATATGGTCCGGGTCTTTCCACTCCTTAAGAAGGACATCCATAACAAAGGGGTGGATGGGCATGGAAGAAGACACAGGCCTCCGAAACTGCGGCAGAACAGCATCCTGGGAGGTACCGGCCACAGAAACCTCAGGGAAGCCCATATTCTCCCGAACATGACCAAGAATATCAGGCAACAGCTCCTTCGAAATGTATTTGCCCTGCAGATCCACCGCACCCAAAGCGGACTCATCAGAGGAAGCAGAGGAGGAGATATCAGAATAAAGGTGAGCAGGGGACTCCGAGCGACCCCCAGCACCCTTTTTTGAAGCCTGGAGCTCGGACAGCGTCTCCAAAATCAGCAGCTTCAGCCTCTTCGAGTCACCCAGACCAGCACTCCGACCAGCAGGGGCAGAATCACCACTGTCGGAAGAGGATGACCCAACAGGAGAGACATGCTTTCTCTTCCTATGGTGTTTCCCCATAATGAACAGCAAATACACAGCAAACCAGCAAAGCAACACAGCAACTCTCACAAGTGGTACAGAAGAAAGAAAACGAAATCCCACCATAAATAGGAGGAAAACACTCACCCCACAGCTGCAGCCCCTCGGAAACCGAGGAAGTAGAAGGAGGCGGCAGAAAAACGAGCCATCCAGGAGCACCGACGAAGGAAAACACCCCGAGCCACCAATGCGGAAAGGAGACGATGACGTCATCGCAAGGACCCGTGCAGCCAATCCAGGAAGGAAGCCAGGGAACCCGGAGCCCACCCGGGTGCCCGCGCAAGCAAAAATGAGGCTCCGAGGACGAGAGCGGTATCCTGCGTCCAGCCCCTACAACGCGGCTTCAAACACAGGAAGAAACGGCCCCCGCGAAGGGAGGGGCGGAACCGGAGCCAGGAGGTGAGCGCGCCCCGCCCAAAAGGACCGGAGAACGCGGGCAGCCAGTCCGCCACCAACCGTCCAGGAAAGCGAGTGCTCCACCACATGGCCCACACCCCAGTGACCGGCAAAGGGCAGGGCGCGAGGGCAACAGCCCACACGAGCGCGGAGACAAGGAAGAGTCCAGGATCCAGAGGTAAAACCACGGGGACCCGAGAAGCCCCGCAACCCAGGGTCCCCGCCAGGAGCGAAGTGCAGGAAGCCCAGCAGCCTGCCTCCAAAAAGGTCCCACGTAGGTCCATGAGCACCCCCAGGGCCCAGCAAAGGAGGAACACCACAGGACAACCGAAGCAGGTAAGTGCCCGGCACTCACCCAAGCGTCACCCATCAGCATCCAACCGACAGGAAACAAAACAGGATTTGTTTCTGGTGGTGGGGTGTATTATAGCACCTGAGAGGAGGGTGGGTGGAGTCAGAAAGCGTTTCCTGTTTTGTTTCCTGTCGTGTGTGGAATACCTCATGAGTGATGACTGGGTCGAGGACGAGGGACGTAGAGGTAATGCTGTCTGCGATGCACCTGGTGTGATTGGTTTGCACTGATGCCCATTCTGTACCCTGTCAACACGTGTGCAGTGTGCTCATTACCCGTTCTGTGGAGGTCACAGATGCTTGCACTGCTGCAGCTTGTGCTGTAAATGGCCATCATGTGTATATCTATTTATTTATTAAGATGTTTCAACAGAGGATGCTTGTTACGTTTGGTAACTTCTTAAAGTTTTCCAGCTGAGCAAGAGTCTGGTTGTAGCAGGTTAAGTCCCAGTGCAATATTCTTAAATCACTACCCACCGAGACATGTAATTGAGATGAATCTGATCCGAACATTTAATTTCTAAGAACATTTCTGAATCGTATGCAGTTTAGTACTGACCAGGGCTTGGATGGGACTCAAGCCCCCAGAAATCTGACCTCACTCATCCATTTGAAGATTCATTGGGTATAGAGATGAGATACTGTTGAGCGCAGGATTCGTTTTGATGTACAGTATATTTGTGAACGTGCACAGTTCCTTGAACAGGATCTTCACATCCACTAGGAGCAATAGATGCGTCAAAGCTGGCATAATGCGGTCATGCATCCTCAGGTTCAAGAACTGGCTGATACGGTCATGCATCGTCAGGTTCAAGCACAGCTGGATGTGGTCATGCATCGATAGGTTCAACCGCTGGCTGATGCAGTCATGCATCGTCAGGTTCAAGCACAGGCTGACGCGGTCATGCATCCTCAGGTTCAAGTGTAGGCTCACACAGTCATGCATCAACGGGTTCAAGCACCGACTGATGCGGCCATGCATTGTCAGGGTCAAGCACTGACTGATGGCAGCCATGCATTGTCAGGTTCAAGTGTAGGCTCACACAGTCATGCATCACCAGGTTAAAGCACAGGCTGATGCGCTCATGCATCTTCAGGTTCAATGCAGTCCTGCATCGTCCGGTTCAAGCCCTGGCCGGTCACCTAGTTTTCAAGTCTTTGTTACCAGTGGATGATCTTCTTTAAATGCCTGGGATAAATGATGCTACGAAGAATATGGTGCTGAGTAAGACAAGACTGCTCTGTTGAGGTTGGTGCTGCTACTGTTCTGTGTGACAATTAATCTTTTAGTGCTGTATCTTGTGCACTGCCGTGCCTGTTCGGCTTAACGGAGAACAGTTTGCATTGCTGCTGCATGTATTATACATGTTTTGTGTATGAAGAAAGCCTGTACTGCTACCCCTGACACAAGATGACAGAGACCTGCATCACCGGCCGTAGTTTGTGCACTGGCGTATATAGTTTGAGGGAAGCGTGCATAGCAGGTACGTCCACACGGCACCTGGGGCCCCATTTATGAAAAGTGACGCATTGCTGCGTGAAAACAGCGATGCGTCACTTTTCACTGCGCCCCCTTGCGACACCAATGATGCGTAATATTTACAGTATGACGCATCATTGTGCAAGGAGTTACAGATACGTCAGTAGGCGCAAAAGTGACGCATTGCTGGAGTATGTCACAAAAGTGACGCAACTCCAGCAATGTGTCCTTTCACATGGGGCAAGCCCCATGTGAAAGGGCCCGCGTCAGTCTTACGCCTGCTGTGAGGCAGGCGTAAGAAATTGACGCATTTGAGTCCTAGAAGTGGCGCAGTGAAATCTTATAGATTACACTATGTCACTTCTATGACCTTTTCTTGCGTCAGAACGCCCCCTGCATACATTATACCTGGCACAGGTATAATGTAACGCAGGGGTTTATAAAGTGACGCATCTACCTAGATGCGTCACTTTGTAAATTTGGTGCAACGAGGCACATTTTTTACGCTGCTGGTGCGTCACAAAAAGTGACGCACTGGCGGCGTAGTGACGCACGGCCTCATAAATGAGGCCCCTGGTGCGCGAGGGAAGCTTGTCACAGCTGCTGTCAGTTCTGTCTCTGTTGTGTGTGTGGTGCTCTGTCACTGCCCTTGGTGTGCCCGTCGTATGGCATGATGAAGCGCTGTTGTATGTATTGTACTCCTTTTCTTGTGCGATTTCTTTCAGGTAGCGCCAACCACATCCCCCCGCCCTCATTATCTTTCACTTCACACCCTGGAGCAGAGCTGCACTGACAGCGGGTGATGCAGCAGCAGATAAGAGGGTGAACTTAAACTCCCATGCTAGCGCCAAGAGATTGTCTGAGTGTATCTCAGCTGTTTCCTGAATAACAGGACTGTGCGTTTAGGGCGGGTCCGTCCGGGGTCCATGTTTGAGAGATAGAGAGACAGAAGGACGAGTTTGCGCAATGCTGCTAAAATTGTTATTCTTGCTGTGTGTGAGGGGTGCATACCCTGGTGTCCCTGCTATACTTGTTCTGTGTGTGTGCTGAGCGATTGCTCCACTATTGCTTGCGTTGTCTCTATAAATTGTAAAAGTCAGTACGGAAAAAACACGCAGGGCTAAGCTGGCAACATGTTGCCCCACTTCCTTCGGTGTGGTGCTGGCAGTGGGGGTTGGGCAGGCCGTGCTGCCAGTAACAGGTTTGCGGAAGTGGCCCGTGTGCCTCTCATTAACCACGAGCCCTCCCCTGCTCGCGGGGTGGCTGCAGGCCCAAGTCCCGCTCTCGCGAGGCTGCATCCTGCCGCGAGACCACCGCTTTATCTGCGCGACCTGTGTCCAGGACAAGGCCTGGTGAAGAGCATGGGCTGAGAGATAAGAGGCCACAGAGGTGACATCCATGGAACGAGGATGTCCGGGGTCCTGGGGAGGCCACCCTCCCAGGGGACAACTTACCACTCCAGCAATGAGTCAATTTCCTTCTCTAAAGTCTCAGAACACGCATGGCTTTCACAACTTCCCGAACAGACACGAACGTGAACATGTTTCCTCAATGCCAACAGTGTGTAACTGACCTAAAAGGCATTCAGGGAGTGCCGGACGAGCCGGTCTGGCAGGCAGTACTTAATTTGTAAAAAAAAATCATAAGTTACAGGGCTCTGGTCAAGAGGCTACTTCAGCTCGCATCACCCATTGCTCCTTCCAGCAGTCTAAATGACATTATAAACACAACTACTAATTATCAAACTCCTACAACTGTGACAATTCACACTATTCCAAGCCGCACAGGTATAAAAATGGTGCAGGCAGCAGGTAGTACTGATTTTTAGTGTGAACAGAATTAATAAACAAATTTATGTTTATCCCTAAATACGACAAACAGCACCATAATGTGGCTGACTGTCATAGGTGCCGATGTTGCTAATTAGGTGCCGGAGCCAAGCACCACAAACCACCAGCTCACATTAAGCACTGCTGACAGGTCAGTGTATCAGCCATTTCTGGCTGTTCGTAGGTGTGTTTTATAGGCTGCTGGGTCGTTTTTTCTTATGATTTTCCTGATATTACCACACGAATTGCTTGCAGTAAGCAGACATCCACACAGTTTTCCATATCTTTCAAAGCACTTAAAAAGCATGTCTGTCCAAGTTCAAAACTGCCCCAATCTGCAAACACGAGTCACTTTTTTAGCAATCCAATTCGGTAATTGACTTTAGCCTTTATGCTAAGACTTTTTGGAATCGTAGATCCAGAGCTTTGCCTTCTGCATATGTCTGCATATGAGCTGGTGTAGGTTAAAAGAAAACAAAAATGCTAAAGCATCCTTTGTGGTGTGTATATTACTGTGGGTGATGAAAAAGACTAAAGGAATACATTGCTCTACTTTCATGTACTGCCAAATAATTCTACTGCTTTCCCAGTACTTTTTTTGTTACAGTTAAGACAGCACTCTTCATTTTACAATTCTTCTTTGTACTTTTTTCAAAGAAAAATATATCCCTTGTCCTCCTGCTGAGAGGGAAGACCCCTAAGCTCGAACTATTTCTCACCAGCTCTTATTATCATGGCATACACTTCTTGCATTAGCATTATTGTTTTTTTCAATGAGAGAGACGTAGGCAAATAACTGGTTCTTGAGGGGGGGGGGGCTTTTGACTTTCCAATGCTTGTTTTAGTCCTGAACCTTAAGTACTGTTTACCTACCATCATTTTCATCGTCTAACTTGTATCCTTCCATAGCAGTCATGGGGGGACTATTTTTTCATTTTCCCTTTAGCACCTTTATGGTAGTGCATGGCTGCCCTTGCACTTCATTTCTGTCCCCTGAACCCCGGTTTATTTTCTATCTATCACATTTTTAAGTCGAGCCTAGGGAGCACATGCGATGTTTCTTCGAGTCATACTGTATTTACTCCGTGGGCTTACAGCCCGCCCATTGCCTTTTTTTCATCCCTTCGATTGTCATTCAAAAATGCTTGCTTGCCAGTGGTTCATCCATCCTCTTTGTCCTTCCTTTTTGCGTTTGGTTTCCTCCCACAGAGCACCCCCCAACTGCTGTTTACACTACTCTTCTTTGTTCATTTGGGGGACTATTTTTTCTTTAATTTCTGTTTGTGTCACTGTTTACCCGTTTTCAGTGGCTCAGTCACTTAATCTCCCCATCCCGTTCAAATACTGAGATTACAAGTATTATATTGTAATTGCATTTATATAGCACTTACTACCCCTGACGAGGTGTTGAAGCACTTTTTTGGTGAGCAGCATGCTACTACGGAACCAATAAAGGATTAGTGGTGAATTAGTATAGTGAAATATGAAAGTAATTTGAGTGGTGGATATGTTAGTCAGTTTTTTGGATTGAGAAGGATAGTGGAGGGAAAGAAGAGGGAAAAAGGTGTGCATTTATATAGTACTTGTACTCCCGATGTGGAGTTGAACTGCTTTTCGAGTAGCACGCTACTCCGGAACCCGTAAAGGATTACTGGTGAATTAGTATAGTGAAATATGAAATTAATATTGAGGGGTGGACATGTTAGTCTGTTATTTGGATTAAAAAGGATAGTGGAGAGATAGAATAATGTCCGACACTTCAGATGCTGTTTTGAAAATCGCCTCTTTAATTTAATATGACTTGAAGTGCGAGTATTTTCCCCATACTCCTCTAACTTCACTGTATTGCTTTAGAGAGCCTCAGTTACCAGACCTTCAGCATCCCAACATTGCAGCACAGTTAAGGGGAAAGCTTGGGCAGCTCCCATTGCATTTTCTCTGACACTTGCTTATATAATGAGACCCTGAGAGACCCAGAGGTGTTGGAGAGCTTTACATGAGTACTAGATACATTACACAGTGTCAAGATAACATTTTCAGGGCATTTAGGTAGAGCACAAACTCGACTGAGCCAAAGTGATTGAATCGCTTTACAAAAGCGTCAGTTATATTACACAAGGTCAGGTCAAATTTTTGTTTTTAGATGCGCAGAGATTAAGGGATGCCAACATCGCCCCTGTTTATTCATTATTTCCCCTCTAGCTGACAAATTGAAGCAGCATTTGTCCCTTCCACCTCTTCCCATGTCACTGCATGCCCAACCCACTGCCTCTTCCTGTCGTCCTCCTCCTCTCAGAGCTCTAGTTTCAGAGCACATTCACAGAAGCTCCACAGGGACTGTGAGACATTTTTTATTATATAATGTGAACTTGAGCGACCGGAGCTCTTCACATGAATGCTAGTTATATTACACAAGGTCAGATTAATTTTTGGGGGCATATTTTTAGAGCGTGAGCTTCACTGACCAGATGGTATTGGAGCGCTTTACAGAAGCACCAGTTACATTACACACGGTCAGGTTCGCTTTTATTCTAAGTGCATGAAGATTACGTGATGCCAACGTGTACCTATTTATTCATTATTTACCCTCTACCAGACAAATGGGAGCATTTTGTTTTGTTGCTATGTCCGGTGCTCCTATACCCAGGGGGTTAGGACAGAGGGCAAGGCCGGGTGCTTGCTGCTAAATGGATGGTGCGAGCAGTGTTCTGTGTAAAAATCTCTGGAGACGGGTCCATAGTGAATAGGGGTCTGGGGGAGGAGGCATATGACCACTCTGCTATTGGAAAGTACTTCACAGCTGTCTTTCATAGGCTGTACAAAACTCTAGTGATGCAGTTGTACACATAATGTTATAGTGCTGTAGACTAGCATTAGGGCACTTGTCTTTCTGTCTGTGTAAGAAAAAGCCTCGAAATTTGCCCATAAATGGTTTCTGAGGCTGGCATGTATTCCTGAATCACACTGTATGACCCAGTGTGTAGTAACTGTATAGATCACAATCTCTGGCAGTAAAGCACCCTGGATAATGTGCTGCATTGGCCAAACACTTTTAAGGTCCCAAAGGCGAGACCTATTTGCTATGCCAATGCTTGTTCTCTTTGTGAGAGGTTGGCACACTGCTATCGGGCTACTTGCTTTTCAGCAACTTTCTATCCCACCACAAGCCCACTCTTCCCTTGTCATGTGTTCCATTATTTTGCGATGGTATGGCAACTTCACTCTGGTAATAGGCTGCTTTTTCTCCATTGAGCAGCATCCATGATTCTATACATACTTTACTTTATTAATTCACCATTCAGAGATGGCAGTAAATTAAAATTAGAGTACAAAGATGGCCGTGATTACACATACAATGGAAATCTTTGAATGGTCTTTTGTTTTGCTTTAAGAAATTCATTCAAAGATGGCTATCACAATTGAGTATGGAAGCACAATGGCCATCTTATAAGGTAATCATTCAAAGATGGCTGCCATGTGGCAGCCCTCTTGGAATGTTTTTCATTTTGTTTTAATAAAAATCCGTACAACATGGCTGCTGCAACTTTGTGCGAACAAGCTGCAGCCATACACGGAGAAACAAATATTGTCAAAACCAGTAAGTTTCTCCTCAAGACCTTTTTGACTTCACCACTGCTTGTTATAGAACAGGAGAACAGAAGAAATCTCAAACAATGAAGAGCACATCCGATCCCATAGCGCAAGATTGGGAGCGAATGCTGATAGAAATGGAGAGTATAGACCTAGAGTCCTCACAGGGAGACACTACATGATCATACACGAAAGGTGCAAAGCAATGGATATGACTGAGAAATGTGAGGGTTACGCCAGCCAAATGTTGATAACTTTTTCTGGACGAGATATGGCCCATGTGCCGAGGAGACAGTGTGTACTTGATATTGCGCTAGGAGACGGGAGGGTGGGATAGGTGTGGGTGGGATGGAGTTTAACCAACAGACAATAATGTAATGTGAATGCACGGTACTTACTGATGTAATTCGAAGGATAATATAGAGAATTTAAAGAACATGGAATAGAACCACCTGTTAAGCCACAGACAGTATATGTTAGAAAACGAGAAAAGACTGTTAAGTGGTAAAATGTTCAAAGTACAATGCAGTGTTTGATACAGTCATGAATAAAGTATTTTTTTTAAAAAAGAGCACATCCGTCACAGACCAGCATCAGAAGAATAACTTGTCAAAGATATTCAGAACAGAAAATGTTCAGAAGATCCTAGAAAGAAAATATTGTGTACTTCGATTCCCCTCTGAGTGGACACATAATAAGGCTCTAACTCACCGTAGACTTGCAATGTTCGGAGTTTATACATATTACGTGAGAAACTATATTCACCACAAACACTGCTTGGAACTAAAGCATACCACAGGAGAAATAATCTTTAAAAATAGACAATACTCAGCACATATCCATATCACATGAGAAATTACAAGAGCTGCCAGAGCAGGCAGACTGCAGTGGCAGCTTTCATGTGTAAATATGGATTGGTCGCACAAAATCAACTGCTGCAAAATTTGCTTATTTTTGGGGAAATGTGGTCAAACTCAAGGAGATCAAAATTTCCTGGAATAAGTTACAAAGAACGCAACACAACAATTTTGACATGGTGAACATTAGCTGGACATCTTCCACTTGTTTATTTCTGAATCCGGATATTAAATATGTGAGAATGGTACCCTCCTATCTTAATATCACCAATTTTGTCTTCCGGGGATGCAAACCCTACTTTTTAATAGCTGTTGAAAGAAGACCGAAATAAGGATTCATGATATTTAAGGAAAAGGTTTGTTTCACTATTCATCTCAGGTCAACTGTTACGCCAAAGGACACTCTAAATTTACAAGAATCTAAGGCATTTTGCATATTTTTATAAGGTGTTCTATTTTTACAGCTGCTCCCATTAAGACACCTCGATACACATTTAATGTTACTCTACAACAAGCCGGCTTGTTGGTGAATATAGATTGTTCCTAAGACTTTGTGAGACATCACCATAGAATAAATCAAAAACCGTGCTCCAGAAAACAGATTTTAAAACATAGCTGGGATGCCCAGAATAAAAGCTGTACGCCTCTCATTGCAAAAAGTGTGTACATATAAGATAGTTCTCTGCCGAGTGAAATATTGTAAAAAAAAATTCACAACCTGTTTCACTCAAGAGGTAGAAAAGATACTCCTTATAAAATGGCATACCTGTGATTCCATACAAGACAGCATCATTAATTGTTGTTGAATAACATTCAAACCACAACAACTAAATGTGTATGGTTTCTTTATTGCCAAATCGTCGATTCTATGACTTTGAGGCCCCTTTACGTTAATAAATGTGAATTTTAAAAAGTTAATGACGGCAGATACATTGACCGAAACACTTTTTTATCTTACACAATTCCTCCACAAACAGAACTATCTAACTAAGGAAATAATGTTCTCTAATATCCAGACCCTGCAGAGGGAAGAGATATCTCACGAGATAAGAAAGAAATCCATCTCAAACCTGTCAAATGCTAAAGTATCTAATAGGGTAGTAACTAGTTGATCTGAAACCAGATCATCACTTTTTTGGCTGAACAATATTCAAGGCCATTGGAATTTTATAGACAATATCTGCTAACGTCGGGGCAAAATATAAAGCAGGACGTCTAAATCAAAGAGCAAAGTGAAAGCCCATTGGGCAGCTTTTAAAGGAGACAGAAGCGAAGTACTGTGTTATAACAGGCACATTCACTGGTAAATTCCGTTGTAATATCACCCAGCTACTTCAACATTAAATCAGTGACACAAAGGGGATCAAAATACTACAGCAAATGTAAAAAAAAAAAACTATATGTATTCAGAGAATTTTATTAAAGTTCCTTACCAACATGAAATTAGTTTGTGCAACCCTTTCTAACTCACAGGGTGTACTATGGATGAAACATACAAAATTGCAAAACTAAATGACAGGCTTTCTTCATAAAAATAAAAGTAGCACCTCTTTTATTCTGCCCATTAAAATCGGACTTTAGTTTCATGTATACTCTGCGTCTCGGTGTGTGGCATCTGAAGAACCACTTTTCAGTAAAATGCATCTATACCGGACAGTATCGTACACTGCCTATGTATTATCTACACATCTCACTAGAATCCACTGCAAGTTTCAAGACTGAGGATCTTAGAAAGAGATTCAGAATAACAGGGATTCCTCTAAAAGCTGAGCAACCTCTTGAAGTAAGGGCTGCTTTCAGAATAGTGCCTGTGATGTAAAAATGAATTTTCATTGATAGTGAACCAAAACAATTTCATGACAAAAAAATCAATCCTTCCTTCCTCGCCGTTTGGTTAGCAATTAAATAAGTCGAATTTGAATTTTTTACTCTCCAAGTTAATCAGTTGTTAATAATGCCCTCTACCTTGTCTTAATTAAGCTATTGCAATGGCCCCACCGTCAAGTGACCTAGGGGCCCATCCCACCCAATTATGTCTGTTACTGTGCATGCCGAAATTGGCGACCTTGTCCTTGCATTTGAGTCTAAGCACCCTTGCAACGACATTGGCGGAATAGAGAAAACAGCAGTTGAAAGGTGACACGGTAGCTTTTCCAAAGTGTCTGGACTGTGTTGCACTCATTGTATGGATTTTTAAGTAACTTTTGATCCATTTGATCCTGGAAGTATTTTTTATTGAAATCCACAAATTCTGTAGTTGGATGTGAATTATATGGCAAGTGTGGCAAATCTATAATGATATGGAAAACAGGGTGGACACAGAACCATTTAACAATTTGCCTAAATTGGCCTAGCCTGCTTCTCGAAGGAGTTCATATTTACCCGTGTATTTTTCTACTTACCTCTATTGAGCATATTACATGAATCTAGCTGTGAAATGCCGGAAAAAGCTTAACAGTCTATTTTGCAGTGAACTTAGCCAGGCTAGCATATGTCATGCAATGGCATAATTTAAGACTCGTCGCAGGGAAACCTGGGCGTAAATCCTGACGGCCCATGCCCACCCTTCATCCTCCCGCACTTTCATGAACTACAAGAGTTGGGAGCAAAAGTAATACAGATCAGAAACACTGTGAAACAAGCACTTCCCTCGTATATGGGTTAATAGACTTTAGCGTAGCTTTATTTACTATTGGTCATTTATATAATGCACATCCAAACGGTATAGTCTTTTGGCTCACTCGTGGCAACACCGTCCGGGCATTCTAGGGTTGGGGTGTGGGTGTTCTTTTTTATTCTTTCTAATAAATGTCCCTCACTGAATATTATGAACTAATGAGAAAAACTGATAGACACAAATGATAAAGAAATAAACTGTTTTTGAAAGCATACGTCTTTTTCGTACTTTACATGATAATCATACAAATCTGTGTGATTCTCATCTCAATTCTTTTGATGGCTTGGCTTATGCTTTGCCACTTGGCATACAGCCAGAAGGGTGTTCTGGCTTTTCCTCCTCTATGGCATATATATCTTACAGGAGAAATAACGTGTTCAATGCCAGTCCAGCGCTTAGAGGCTTTAAGGCTGCAGCGCTTTATGCCTGCGTTTTTATGATGTTAAAGATGGACTCTGCCAAGACGATAACAAGCACCATTCCCCCGAGTGAACCTTGCAGGAGCAGTAAGGCCTCACTTTAGGAGGAAGCTGATCCGGAAATGAGGGTCTAAGTGGGCCGAAGGGCCGGCGGTGTGGGCTGTGGAGATTTTATGGGGCGAGCACAGTGCAGGGTTGCAAGTTTCATAGCAGGAAAACTTTCCCAAGGGAAGGAAGGCCACTGTCTGACTCAAGTTTCACAGGGCCATAAACTTCCTCCAGATGACAGAATTAAAATCCTTGCGTGGTCTAAACTCGGGAAAAGACGACGTTTCTACGGGAAAGACGGATTTCACATCAAAGTAAGAGTGGAGGCATGCAGGCAGGGCAGGCAGCGAGGCGGTGCTGGAATGGGGCTGGCCGGGTCCCTCGCGCGCCGCTTCATCGACATTTTGAGAATCGATTTAAAGGCTGGAGAGCTTGCCACCAGGACAGGGTCGGTCCTTTCTTAATCAAGAGAAACACTGCACAAAATACATTAACGAACAACATGTATAGAGCAGGAATCTCTCACAGTGAGTTTGACACAGTGAGAGAGCGCAAACTGACCTAAATGTATGAGTGCATCACACTTACCTGTAGTAAGCACAAATCATGAGGAGAAATGCCATGAGTGCTAGTAGTATCTGCAATTATATTCTGAATGTATAGCTAATGTAGAGATTTAAGTAGAAGTGGAACTAATACAGAAATGTGTGACACTATATGATTTTATTAGATGTGATTATTCCTGAATCCATGTCGTGTAGCTGCTAAAATGTAAGATGGCATGTGGTTAAACGCAGAATGTGCTAGGCCTCAGGGCCAGTGCTAGAAGAGCTAGAAGGGAAGGTGTTTCTTTTCACGACATAGATGAACTAATGTTTTGGTCATTGCATTAATGGGCCATGATTTATAGATGTGTTTACTGAATAATAGAATAAGAGTATTAACATGCTTTAATTAATGAAGAAGGTGAATGCTATAATCATTATGAGAAATGTTGTAGGCCTGAAATGTTTTAACATTGATTTACACGTACATGTCTGGGCCGAGAAATGTTGCAAACCTTTTTGGAAGTCTATGAGAGTTGGGATCTTGGCTGCAGATGTCTGTCTGCAAGAGAAAAGGGAGGATCCGATTATAAGTAATATGAATAGAGGTTTGTTCAGTAGACGGCCCAGACATGGAGGAGGGTTCCGGAATGTTTAAGGGGTATCAGCGGGCCGGAGAAGAGTCTGAGAAGCAAGGTCAACTCCAACGTATGAGGCCCAATACAAAGCAGCATGGAAAAAGCCAGAAGCTACACCACGTGAGGGGCGTCTCATGAGGGGCGTCTCAAATGTTGTTGACTGTTTTGTATTAGGGACAGCACCCCTGGGTGGAGTTAGAGCAGATACCTGAGGACCCTTTAGAGAGCGGATGGGTAGGCAGAGAGGGGTCATGACTGGAGAACTATAGGTTTTCACCAAGAGACTTAGAGTGAGTGACTTCTCTGGGGGTCATTCACTGCTGACACCTTTGTTAGGTTGGGATTTGGTTAAGTATAGAGCAGGGTAGGGACAGCCTAACCTGTGTGTTTTCCTCCAACTTAAATGAAGGAGAGATATGCGTCAATGCTGATAGCTTTATTATTCTTGGAACTTGTGTTAGTAATTTCCGTTGCTCGTCTGAGGGCTTTCAGAGAGCACATGTATGTAGTTGGACCTGTGTATCTCGTGAATCTCATTCTGAGATGCCTGTATTTGCAGCTTATCCTATCCTTACAATAAACTTTTGAAAGCTAGAAGTTGTTTGTGATCTTTTGGAGCGGGGTCCTTTATTGGGTGAACTAGCTTGGTAACAGAGGCACTTTCTTCCTTCAATGACAGGCAACAAAGGTTCAGTCGACCAGATCGGGGTTTAGATCAATAGTGATAAGGTATCGATCAAAATCTCGCCCTTCCAGTTGGTAGCTATAGAGGATGGTTGCCTTCTTGAGGACGGTGACCTAGGCCAGGTTAGCTTACCCCAAGGCCCCTAGAGATCGATGATCGGAAGAACCGCCCGCTGAAGAAGATCCGGATGACGTGAGACAGAAAAAGCAGCAGTATCGGTCGAGAGTGAGTATAAAGGGTCATGCGTGTTAGATTGCGGTGTTTTTGTATTGTATCTATGTTGTAATGTCTGGCGGAGTTGAATGTCTGTAGAGTGACTGTGGAACAGGTTGTGAGCGCGCGCAACCGGTGGAAATCTTAAGTTCAAGGAGAGCTTAAGTGGTTCGGGTGTATCGGACACCCAGAGTAATTGTCAAATAGTGTGAAGGGGGTCATGAGGTACCATTGATCACCCGAAAGACCGAGATAGGGGGAACGTAAGAGTGAGTGCGTGAGTAACGGACGCTGGTCGGAGGTTACTGTGTGTGTAAGCAACCTATCAGAGAGACGATAGACATTTCGTCAGTTGTGTTGACAATTACATATAGACTGTGGACGTACAGTCGAGGGAAGTGACCGCTTGGTCGGAAGTAGTCATTTTTCGGTGTATGAATGGGACGCATGCATGACCGGGAGACGAGTTGAGAAAGGAGGGGTGCTGCTGCGAAGCGGAGGAAAGTGACGTCAGGAAGTGTCGCGCAGTGATTGGCTGACCGGAGAAAGACCGCGTTGTGATAGGCCAGCTAGCAAAGACGTCAGAAAGTGGCGAGCTGGGATTGGCCGACCGGAGAAAGACCGCGCTGCGATAGGCCAAGTTAGCAAAGCCGCGACAGGATTGGTGGATTGTCATCAGGAAGTAAACAGAGTAGCGAGGCTGGATATTGTGCGCATAATTATGAAGTGTTTTAAATGGCTGAGAGCGGCGTTTAAAAAAGAGAAACGGGGATCGGATGAAGGGGAAGAAGCCCCGCCGGAGGGTACGCCAGCTCGTTACATGGCAGTGAATGTTGGGTTGCATACGATCCTTTGGATATCAGAGTGGAGTAAGATTACTGAAGGAAATGAGGAACTGACGTTCCCGAAGTACGGGACGTTCAGATTAGAGGTGTTACATCGATTAAAATCAGTCATGACCTCAATGAGACCCTTGCCTAGACCGACCCAGTTTGAAGCCCTTGATGCATGGATTAGGGCAGCGCATGAAAAAAATATGAACAGACGACAAGAAAGGGTGAAACGATCGGTAAGGGCAGTGCAGGATGCCAGGTGGGATGCGGATGCTAAAAGATGGAGAGTGCATAACATGGAAGTAAATAAACTGTACCCAGTGTTAGAGGTGCCTGGAAATAAAAGCCCCCTAGAAGAAGATGATGAGAGCGAAACAGAGGACAGCCTGATAAACAGATTATTGACAGACAGGCCACCCCCGTATAATAGAGCAGGGGGAGAGGTCGAGCATAGTGAAGGAGAAAAGGGGGGCAATGCAGGAGAGCATGGACCGCTTCCCAGTTCAGAGTGGGATCCTGAGGCAAAGAAAGAGCTGTCCCAGCCTAGTCAGGTGCAACAGGTAGTCGGGAGGTTTGTGGTACAAAGAGCGCCGGAAACGGAGTGCGCCACATCCTACGGATTACCAGATGCACTACAGGTACCTGTTACCATAGGTCCTATAATATCGATATATGACCAAGAGAGAGCAAGAGGGGAAGAACGGGTACGGAAAGACAGAGAAAGAGCAGGGACGGCAAGGAGGAACGATACGATTAATTCCCCAAGTCAGATGCCGATACCCAGAGAATGGAGCACCCCGATGCACACAGCAGGGGATCCAGGAGGGGACCCTGGGGGCCCTAGATGGCCAGTGGATCTGAGGGGATCTGGACGAAAATCCTTTCAAGAGCTAAATGAGTACATGAAGAAGTGGGATGAGGCAGTGGAGGCTCACAAGAGCATCATAGCTGCAGAAGCTGAAAGGGAAAGTCAGGACAGCAGAGCTCGGACTCACTGCGGGGCTGGGGAGAGCAGCCCGGAGTGGGACTGTAGAGAGAGAGATAGTAGGGGAGTCACCCATTGGGCCCGGAGTGGGAATAGAACAGACCTGGAAAACGGGGGCCCCGGGAGTGGAGGGGTGGCGTGCCCAATACTCAGTGAAGGGGAGAGGAGAGCGCAAGAGTACAGAAACAGCTTTAAGTGTCCACACTGTGTGCCCGGCACCAGAGAACTGAATGGGAGTTGTGAGAGGTCGCATCATAGTCCCTGTGATGACGGAAATGAGCGCAGCCCAGGGAATATGGGGAACCAGGAAGGATCGTATCGGATACTGAGCGATACTAGGCAAAGGGAGAGTAGCGACCAGAGAGAAAATAACAGAGAGGCGTACGGTGAAAGGAGAGAAGAAGAAGAGAGTGGGCAGAGCAAGAGTGGGGGTAACAGGCCCGTGTTCCATCACCTTCCAAGATCGGATGGCCGAGCATGGGACCTGGAGAGATGGGAGCAAGGGAGAGCACTCATTAACTCTCCCGAGCCCAAACGTAGAGCTCGAAGTTGGGATGGTAGGGAGACCAGTGAGCCCCCTTCGAAAGAGATATTGCGAGCTGAGATAAAAGCCAAGAGACTCGATGTCGCCAGCTTAAGGTCAGACCTGGATGACATGATAGATGGTACCCTGCCTTTAGAAAGAATGGAAATGTATGAGCAGGATGAAATACTGTATATGGCAAAGGATATCACTCGAAAAGCGAGAGCAATCCATGAGAAGTTAGTCGAACTAGCAGGCAAATATATGGTGGACCTGTCAAGAACCAAAGCATTACAGGGTAACCACAGGCTACATTATACAGATCGAGACCTAGATGAGAGGAGAACGATCGGGCTGAAAACGCACATAAGGGAACTGATCACTGGAATAAGGACATGGAGGGCACTAGATAAGTGGGAAGAGAGGTGGTCCAAGAAAGGGACCGTCAGGAGAAGCACGCTTGGTACGACACCAGGAAGGCTGCAGGGAATAGAAGCATACCCTTTGCGTGAAGTCGCAAATGGGAATTATGTGCATGTCCCTTGGAGTAGGGGAGATTTAGCTGCTTTTACCACCTCCTTCCCCAAATTGCGGGAAAACCCAGTGGAGTGGTACAAGCAAGTCGAGAGATTTGTAAAAATCTCAAAGGTCCTATGGATAGATCTGAACACGCTGTTCGACATTGTAGTACCAGGAGATCTGTGGACAGCATGCAAGGTTAGCGCTGAGTGGCCCACAACGGAGCCGGAGAGAGATGCTAAGACTAATGGGCCGTCCGAGATTGTGATGGCAAAATTCGAGAGAGTGATGACTTGGCTGAAAGAGAAAGTGCCAATGCAAGACATAGATTGGGTCAGAATAGACCGAACCAGACAGGAACCCAAAGAGACCGTCCACGAATATTACGAGAGATTGCTGAAGGCGTTTAAACAGTATAGCGGCCTGGATGTAATGGATCCAAAAGACATAGGGCAATTCGTGTCCAAGTTCGTCCTGGGACTGAGACCGGATATTAGTTTAATGATTCAGCAACACTCGATTTGTTGGCAAAGTAAACCCCTAGACGAAATACTGAGGTATGCCAGGTACTGCTGTGATGAGATAGACTCCAAGGCTAAGAAACTAAAAGAAAAGTTGATGGTGGTACAGATGCAGGCAGCAGGAAAGGGGGGACAGCAGCAACAGCAGCAAGGAGTAGGTACAGGAGGAAAGAAGCAGTACAGTCAGAACAAGGGCAATGAGGAGAGTTCCACCTTTAGACCCAGATTAGACATAGCTGCCTTGAAGAAAACGACTAGGTGCCACCAGTGTAACGAGGTGGGGCATTGGAAACGCGAGTGTCCCTACAATGTAGAGATAGGAGAGCAAGAGATAGAGGAGGAAGAGGTCCAGAGCGCGCCTACAAGAGGGGGGACGCCATACCAGGGAAAGGTGCTAAAAGGGGGGGGGGCTCCTCCCCGAGCCCAGTTCCCGCAACCTCCCCGAGTAGGGACTATGGGTAAGACCTATAGACAGATGCCCCTGTTTGTAGAAGGAGAAGAGTGCTATTATGTGGACCCATTAACCGGACAGAGAGTGGAAAGAGAAGACTGCACCCTCGGGGCAGCCTTGGAGGTGGACCAGAGGGGACCCTATGTCGAAGCAGAAGTAGCAGGGTGCCCCACGACATTTCTGGTGGACACAGGAGCCACTAGGTCCACGATCAGATCAGCTGCAGTTCCAGACCTGCCCATGTCTGGAGAGACCATACAAGTGGTGGGGGTCGCAAACAGGAGAATAACCAGCCAATTGACAGAACCGGTACAGGTGAAAATAGGGAAGTACAGCGATGAGCACCAGTTTGTGGTTTGCGATTCAAGTCCTGTGTGTCTGCTAGGCAGAGACCTGTTGTGTAAATTGAATTGTACAATATACTGTACACCTCAGGGAGTGGAGGTATTGACCAATGATGATGACGCAGACTTCAAAGTTGCAAACTCAAGAATATGCGTGGAGCTGTACCCTACTTTGACAGTAGATGAGCTCCCCTGGGACTTGAGAGAGACAGTGGCACCAGAAGTATGGGATTTCACTGGGGAAGAGATAGGATTGGTCAAAGGGGTGGACCCAGTGAAAATTGTAGTGAAACCGCATGCTGAGTTCCCAAGAACACCCCAATATAAATTGACTCCAGAAACGATTGCAGGCATAAAACCCGTGATCGAGTCCATGATTAAACAGGGAATACTGAAAGAAATCGTGGGTAGTCCATGCAACTCCCCGATTATGGGTCTGCAGAAACCAAATGGGAAATTTCGGATAGTACAGGACCTTCGAAAGATTAATAACATAGTCGTTTCGTGTTGTCCAGTGGTACCGAATCCATCAGTGATACTGTTTCAGATTCCATTCCAAGCTGAGTGGTTCACTGTGATTGATCTTTGTCAGGCTTTCTTTTCGATCCCTCTGGACGAAGAAAGCCATTTTCTTTTCGCATTTAAGCTGGAAGGTCGCGTCCTAACATGGTGTCGTATTCCTCAGGGGTATACAGAGAGCCCATCGATCTTTAACCAGCTTTTGAAGAAAAATCTTGAAAGTCTAGTGCTGCCCCAGAAGTCAGTTCTGGTCCAGTACATAGACGACCTCCTTGTGGCGTCAGAAACAGAAGAAGCTTGCAGGGAGGACTCTATTGCTTTGTTAAATCACCTAGCTGCCAATGGGCACAAGGTGTCCCCGGGAAAGTTGCAGTACTGCCTGACAGAAGTGCAGTACTTAGGACACCGAATAGAGAAAGGCAAACGAAAGGTGTCACCAGACAGGATAGAGGCGATCATGAAAATGAATGCGCCTAAGACACAGAGAGAGGTCAGGATGTTCCTAGGGATGGTGGGTTATTGCCGACAGTGGATCGCGAACTTTTCACTGAAAGCAAAGCCCTTGCAAAAACTGACGCATAAGGAGGTGAGCGATCCGGTACCATGGGACAAAGACTGTTTGATGGCATTCTTACAGCTGCGAGAGGACCTGTGTCGTGCTCCGGCATTGGGAATGCCTGATTACAATAAACCATTTTTGCTTTACTGTTGTGAGAGAGAAGGTTGCGCGTTGTCTGTGTTAGTCCAAATCCATGGGAATGCCCGTAGACCAGTTGCTTATTTCTCGGCTACTTTAGACCCAGTAGCCGCAGCGTTGCCCGGATGTCTCAAATCCGTTGCTGCAACGGGTGTCAGCATTGAAAGATGTGAAAATATCGTCATGGGTCACCCGTTAGAGGTGTGCGTGCCCCATTCTGTTGAACTGTTGATGACCAGGACCAAAACACAGCATCTGACCAACAGCAGGCTCACGCGCTATGAGCAAGTTATTCTTGCTGCAGAGAATGTGACCCTCAAGAGATGCTCTGTTTTGAACCCTGCCACCTTGATGCCACTTCCAAATGATATCGAGGATGATGATGAATGTACAGACCATGACTGCCTCGATGTGACTGAACTATGCACCAAACCCAGACCCGACATCGTAGATGAGCCACTGACGGACCCAGATGAAATTTTCTTTGTTGATGGCTCATGTGTAAGAGACGAAGTTGGGCAATTGAGAGCAGCTTACGCTGTTTGTACAATTACCGGAGTTGTGGAAGCTGGGTGCCTGGAAGGAGTACACTCCGCTCAGGTAGCCGAGATTATTGCCTTGACACGTGCTTGCTTGGCAAGCAATCAAATTCGAGTCACCATATACACCGACAGCCAATATGGTTATGGGGTGGTTCATGATTACGGGCAGTTATGGTCTCAAAGAGGGTTCATGACCTCTTCAGGCTCTCCCATTCACAATGGAGAGTTTGTGCGCCTGTTGTTAGAGGCGTTGCAATGCCCAGCAGGTATCGCAGTTGTAAAGTGCACCGCACATACCAGAAATGAGGACTTCGTTTCGAAAGGCAATAGATATGCTGATGAAGTTGCGCGGTATTGCGCGGAGCAAGGGTACTCTTTCACAGAGGTGGAAGTGGGTGGAATAAATGTAAGGACTGAATTAGCCATGATATTGGAAACTGTTGATACTTGGGATGAACTGGCAAACATGCAAGAAAATGCTCCTGATTTTGAAAAAGAAACATGGGAAAAGGCAGGATGTGTAGTGGGTGAGTCCCATTTTTGGGTCTCAGCAGACGGCAGAGCAGTGTTGCCCAATGAGATGGTGAGCCCAATGGCCAGACACATACATGGTCCCGTACACCTAGGGAGAGATGCTATGCTGAGAGTGTTTAGACAGACCTGGTACAATCCTAAGTTTAGAATAGCAGCAGAAGCAGTGTGCCAGCGTTGTGTGACCTGTCAGCAGCTGAACGTAGGGAAAAGAACACCAGTTGCACTGAGTCACATAGGAAGGTCTGGAGGTCCATTCAATCGAATGCAGATAGATTTCATTGAAATGCCAAGATGCAACCGCCTCCGCTATGTCCTGGTGGTTGTTTGTGTGTTCTCCAGATGGGTTGAGGCATACCCTACACGTAGGTGCGACACCCTCACAGTGGCTAAGTTACTGCTTAGGGAACTCATTCCGCGCTTCGGGGTGCCGGCCTCTTTGGAATCAGATAGGGGAACGCATTTCAACAGCGAGCTTGTGAAGATGATTTGTGCAGCTCTGAATATCGATCAGAAGTTGCATTGTAGTTACCGACCAGAAGCCTCAGGAATTGTGGAGCAGATCAATGGCACGATCAAAGCCCGAATTGCAAAAGTATGCTCCTCAACGACCCTGAGTTGGCCTGACGCCCTGCCATTGGTCCTCATGAGCCTTCGTAGTACCCCAGACAGAAGAACGGGGTTGTCACCACATGAGGTGTTAATGGGGAGAGCAATGAGGCTGCCATCTGTCCCAACTACTGCACTGTTAAATATCACAGATGATATGATCCTGGACTATTGTAAGGGGCTGTCTGACGCCATTCATTCTGTGTCCCTTCAGGTGCAGGCTGCCGAGGTTCCATCGTGCCAGGGCCCGTGTCATGACCTGTATCCTGGGGACTGGGTCCTGGTGAAAAAACATGTGAGAAGAAGCTGCTTGGATGTTCGTTGGCGTGGGCCCTTCCAGATCATTCTGATCACGAACACAGCTGTGAAGGTGGGAGGCCTGCCCAATTGGATCCACGCGTCACATACGCGAAGGGTTCCAGCACCTCGGGAAGAAACAGCTCCTCTCTCGGATAGACGTCCATCAGAGGACCGAGAAGCCATAGAGGGGGCTAGCCAAGCTGTAGAGGTGCCAGCGGAAGCAGGGAACGAGTCTGACCAAGCTGAGGACGGTCAGTACAACAGCGAAACAGACGACGCTACAGAAGGAGAAAGTAGCTGGGAGTACGAGTCAGACACTGACAGGTCTGACAGAGAGCGAGAACAGACAAGAAGGAGAAGGAGTAGAAGGGCACGTGGAGAAGCTAATTGGCCGCAAAGAAGGAGCTCTAGCCTGAGGTCAACTCCAGAGGTAACCCTTCCTCCGATATCAGAAGACTCAGACCCGGAAGAAGGTGCTCAGGGCGCTGAAGCACCGGACCGAAGAAGGTCAAGAAGAGTGCGTGTGCCTAACAGAAGATACTCCACACCTGAGTGGACATATCTGGCGACAAATGTCTTTGAAACAGGAGACAGGGAGGATTCGAGCGGTGGTGGTGTCCAGTTCTGAGCCCATCGTCACCGTGGAAATACGACTGTTGGTACCCGGAGTCGAACAAGAAGGGTCACTAACATTCATGCTCCCCAGACCTCCCCGCCTCAGCAAGTTAAAACATATGTTTCTCTCAGAATTGCAATTCCCCGACTTTGGTACAACGATAACAGCCCATGAAGAGCACAATCTTCGTTTGGAAATACTGAACTTTGCTATCGAAGCTGCAGGCACAAACTTGATAGTAGATGCTTAAAGGACTTTGTAAATAAAGCGAGCAGAAAAAGAAGATTACCTAGCGCCCAGGAAGCAGAGAATATTAGGGAACTTCCCTTGAGTTGATGGAGAAGGGCTAGGGTTGTCTTTATTGAACTGTTAAAGGACTTTTGCGAAAAAGGTTGTCAGCTTCCAGTTGTGTGATTCTAAAAGACAAAAGAAGTAAAAAGAGACTGTAAAGGAACGAGAAGAAAAGAACTTTGTGCCAAGATAAGAGAGAGCTATATTGTCTGACGAAATGGAAGCCGGCACCCAGAACCGCAGAGCTAAATGTATAATAGGTACACTAATAGTAGGAGTGATAATATTAATAGCTTTAGTGGTAACAATTTCTTATGTAAAGGGACATGAGGAAGAGGCGAAGGTAACTGATGTGAAATCTGTAGAAACGCTTACACCCACTGTTGCTGGTGAGAAAAGGGAAAACACTCAAAAGAAAGCGTTATTAGCTGCAGAAGCCCGCAGATTACACGTAGATGAGTCCCAAGGAGACTTTAGGTCAAATGCTTATGCTAAACTCTTATATGAATACGTGGATGCCATGGAGGTTAAGGACTGTTACGTCTGCATGCAGTTGCCAGCGTCTGTAGATGAAGGCATTAGATATCATCACCTCCCGCTGACATATGGCATTACATGTAGCTTATTGCTTAGTATATTTTATGAGAGAGATAGTTTTGAATACTATTTCTCCAACTATGATTCAGTGTTGCCAGAAGTCCCAAATTATAAGCAGATGAACAAATGGGACTACTGGAAGAGTGAAGACAGATTGGCTAAGTTCTTCATTCCTTGGATTACCTTAGATACTTCACATGCCCGTAGAAATAACCTGACATGCAAAGTGTCAGAAGTCGAGAAAAAGTTCATAGGGCAGGTGGATGATCGTTACAGGAGACAAAAGATTTTGAAAAAATCAGGACAATGGAAAACAGATTGGACCGAGGAAGAAAAGGCACACAAGAGAAAGGGTAGTAGTGGTCCAATAGCTTTAGATAAGGCGCAGAGAGGAAAGCTATGTCTTCACCGAGCCAAAACGTATTATGAAAATGTATACGTGGGAGAAGTCGACTGTGAACATGCTTTCAATATAGAGTACTATACTAAAGATTTCCTGAAGGGAATGCAAGTGATTCCAAATGTGTATTTTGTATGTGGAAGAAATGCCTACGTGAGACTACCTGACAACTGGTATGGATCATGTTACCTAGCAATTGTCTTCCCCAAAATATATCATGCACAAGACTTAGAGATCATCGAGGGCAAGACATCATCGAGGGGAAGGAGAGATATAGGAGATGCAGAAATGGTTGGAGATGTCTTTGGAGCTGTGTTCCCTCTTTTGGGAGTAATCCTTAATGATGTTAAAATTAGACGACTGGCAACAGTTGTCGACAGGTTGTCTGCCAGCACTGCTCAGTCCTTAATGCTGGTAGAAGGAGAGATGCAATCGATAAGGGCTATGGTTCTTCAGAACCGTCTTGCGTTAGATGTCCTACTGGCAAAAGAGGGCGGAGTCTGTAAGGCTTTGAAGGTCCAGGAATGTTGTACTTACATTCCAGACAATTCGAAGCCCCTTGAGAAAGTTATTAGGAACATAACTGATATTCACAAGGAGATCGAAGACTTGAGTAGAGAAAATGTCTGGGAAAAGGTGGGCCACGGAATGAGTGAAGTTGGAGGGTGGATCTCCACCTTAGGCAAAAGCTTTGTGTGGTATATACTAAAACCAATCATCATAATATTGATCTGTGGGATCATATTGTGGGGATTGGTGAGGGTATTCAAATGGTACAGAGCAAGAAGGTCAGAAAGAGCCCAAAGAGAGCAGCTGCAGAGATTGGCTGCCATACAAGATAATCAGTACAGGAGTCTGAGGGCTCTGGAAACGCAGAGACAAGTTATGCTAGCAATAACTGCAGTTTAAATGTTAGTGATGACCCCGAGAGGTCATCAAAGGGGGGAACTGAGAGAGCGCAAACTGACCTAAATGTATGAGTGCATCACACTTACCTGTAGTAAGCACAAATCATGAGGAGAAATGCCATGAGTGCTAGTAGTATCTGCAATTATATTCTGAATGTATAGCTAATGTAGAGATTTAAGTAGAAGTGGAACTAATACAGAAATGTGTGACACTATATGATTTTATTAGATGTGATTATTCCTGAATCCATGTCGTGTAGCTGCTAAAATGTAAGATGGCATGTGGTTAAACGCAGAATGTGGTAGGCCTCAGGGCCAGTGCTAGAAGAGCTAGAAGGGAAGGTGTTTCTTTTCACGACATAGATGAACTAATGTTTTGGTCATTGCATTAATGGGCCATGATTTATAGATGTGTTTACTGAATAATAGAATAAGAGTATTAACATGCTTTAATTAATGAAGAAGGTGAATGCTATAATCATTATGAGAAATGTTGTAGGCCTGAAATGTTTTAACATTGATTTACACGTACATGTCTGGGCCGAGAAATGTTGCAAACCTTTTTGGAAGTCTATGAGAGTTGGGATCTTGGCTGCAGATGTCTGTCTGCAAGAGAAAAGGGAGGATCCGATTATAAGTAATATGAATAGAGGTTTGTTCAGTAGACGGCCCAGACATGGAGGAGGGTTCCGGAATGTTTAAGGGGTATCAGCGGGCCGGAGAAGAGTCTGAGAAGCAAGGTCAACTCCAACGTATGAGGCCCAATACAAAGCAGCATGGAAAAAGCCAGAAGCTACACCACGTGAGGGGCGTCTCATGAGGGGCGTCTCAAATGTTGTTGACTGTTTTGTATTAGGGACAGCACCCCTGGGTGGAGTTAGAGCAGATACCTGAGGACCCTTTAGAGAGCGGATGGGTAGGCAGAGAGGGGTCATGACTGGAGAACTATAGGTTTTCACCAAGAGACTTAGAGTGAGTGACTTCTCTGGGGGTCATTCACTGCTGACACCTTTGTTAGGTTGGGATTTGGTTAAGTAGGGATACCATCTAGAGCAGGGTAGGGACAGCCTAACCTGTGTGTTTTCCTCCAACTTAAATGAAGGAGAGATATGCGTCAATGCTGATAGCTTTATTATTCTTGGAACTTGTGTTAGTAATTTCCGTTGCTCGTCTGAGGGCTTTCAGAGAGCACATGTATGTAGTTGGACCTGTGTATCTCGTGAATCTCATTCTGAGATGCCTGTATTTGCAGCTTATCCTATCCTTACAATAAACTTTTGAAAGCTAGAAGTTGTTTGTGATCTTTTGGAGCGGGGTCCTTTATTGGGTGAACTAGCTTGGTAACAGAGGCACTTTCTTCCTTCAATGACAGGCAACAAAGGTTCAGTCGACCAGATCGGGGTTTAGATCAATAGTGATAAGGTATCGATCAAAATCTCGCCCTTCCACAGTGGGACTGACTTTAGCGTCTACCTCAAACATCACCGGAAACAGATAATGTACAGAAGATCTCACAGGATAAACAACTTATCGAGGAAATATTCCACTTAAAAGCACCATATCTATACTAAGATACATTACTAATCCAACAGAGAACCTGAGCAGAAAGAGCAATCATGGTACACATTTTATGATATACACACTCAAAGCTACACATCCATAATACGATAAAAAAACATCAAACAACACAAGCCCTGCTCAGAGCTACAAACCCACTAGTATAAATAAACGTTGGCAAAACCAATAGGTCTCACTTATGTGAGAGCCATTGGATTAGCTAACATCTTTTAGCCATGTTGTATAGCAATCACTTTTTAAGAAGTTGTTTTACCTTCCCGAGCCATAGCCCTCTTTTAATAACTTTTATATCTTCCTATTTGATCATTATTATTCATACTACACAGCAGACACGCTGCTCTATAACAGGGCTAAAAGACATCAGCAAAACCAAAAGCTCTCACGTTAGGAGAGCCAATTGGCTTTGCCGATGCTTGTTTTTCGCAGGTAGAGCGTTCCTCTGCTAGAAGTCTGCACGGCACTGCCATGGAGCTGATTAGGACAGGCAAACAGAGGGTGTCCAAGGTGGTGACCCTGGAGGTGAATTTGGCCAGCAATGGCAGCTTAATCTCCTTAAACCTAATGTGCATTGCCTACGATTGGGGCCTGGCGTTGCTTAGTTGTTATCTTTGAATTTTAAAGTTTTATAAAGCGCTGACTTGAGCTGGGGGAAAAAAGAGTGTCAGAGCACTGTGCAAAGTGGGAGACATCCCTCCACTCAGAGAGAGGAAGGAAGTAAGTAGAGAGCACGTGAAACCAAAGTACATTTTATCAGATAATATGTGGATAATGTGCACAAGGAAATACAAAGAAACAAAAGTGAAAAAGCGCTATAACGCTGGAAAGTAAAAAGAAAGCGCTATGAGGCAGCCTGCGTTGGCCGCGTCACAGTGCTTCTTTTAATGGTTGGTAAGGGGGCAAGGCAAGCAAATGAGGGGTGGGGAGTGAGAGGGAAGAGGCATCACAGAAAAGGTGAGTGTGGGAGGGAAAGGCAACACAGACAATTGGGGATCAGAGTTGGGGGCAACACAGACAAAGAGAGGGTAGAGGCAACATGGACAACCAGAGGGTGGGGGTGGGAGCGAAGAGGCAACACAGAAAACGGGGTGTGTGAGGGAAGTGGCAACACCGACAAGGGGGCATTCGGGTGGTAGAGAACCACCAACACAACACGGGGTGGGAGGGAAGTGGCAACACGGGCTATGAGGTGGGAGAGAAGAAGCAACGGGAGGCTTGTGGTAGGAGAAAAGAACCAACACAGACTTGGGTTTGAGAGAGTAAAATCGACACGAGAAGAAGAAAATAAAAAAGAAGATGAAGCACGATGGGAAGAAGACAAAGAAAAGATACATAGTACCTCAATCACAGCGCCAGCAGCGGAAGGACCCTAAACAAGAGGAAGCAATCTGTAGTTGACATAGCGGTTAAACAGGATTGGTGATAGGATCGAGTCTTGAGGAGCTCCTTGTTGTAGGCTAACCTGGTTGGGGACGGAGCTCCCAATTTTCATTACTTTTTTAGAAATTAGGTTAACCAGTCAAGAACTACTCCTTTAATGCTCTTCTCCTTGAAAACGTAGCTTTTGTTTGAACAGTTGAGTCCCTCCTTCTCACTTACACCACATTAACCAGTTGTGAACTAGGAAGTCTCTGGAAAACAGTCTCTACTCTATGAGGCAGTGTCTCGATTCTTTGTGCTGAGAATACACATCTGGTGTATTAGTGAGTAAACTTTGGTTTAAGTAGCATTTGGTGCTTAACCCAAAATACACAGAAGTTAATTAGCATAGGCCGAGAGACCACAGGCCACATTAACAATAAGCACATTTTAATTGTTTACGCTGGGTGCACCTTTAAAAAGGTGTGCCTAGTGTAAACAATGAAAATGCACCCTATTATGATGAATGCACTGCCCCCAGGGCAGTCACAAACTCTCATTGCCCCCAGGAGAGCGCATTCAGGTGAAAAACAGATGGTTACTTTACAGCTGCTCCGTGTTTTCACAGTGCAGGGGGAACCCTCCTGCCCTTTTGAAGGGAATTAGAGATCCCCTTGCAGGTAGAAGCAGTCAGTGACCGCAACCGCCTGCAAGTGGATGTCTGGAGGGTCCATAGGACCTCCTTTCCCCCTGCCAGGGGGCTGCCATCTGGGGGCGCACTATCAGTGCGCCTCCTGAGGGCTTCTTTGCCCCCGCATCTGTAGTACAGCGAGGGTGCGGAGGCAAAGGAATTCCCTCATTTGGATGGGGCATGCCCAGATGCAAATGAGGGAAACGCCCCTTGCCAATAGCACTATCAGTATTACAGAAGGGGCCCCACAAGTGTCTGCGGCCACTGCTGTAATACCAAGGTGACTCGGGGCACACAAAGCTGGTGCAAACACTCGTTGCGCCCCGAGGCACTTTCTGTAATAAGGCCCTAGATAGCCACAAATGCATATCCTTACATTATTCAAGCCATCTCATTGGATGTCCTTAATGAATCCAGCTGGCCTGCTGCCAAGTCAACAGAAAACAATTTATCCAAAATTATAGACTACAAATCTTATTGAAGACATCATGTATGACGTTCTGAATGTTTCAATAACTTCTCCCGGGGCTCTCCAAGAACAGTATGGCGCACAGCATTTACATGGTAGAACAGAGAAGCCTTCTTGACACCATTATTAACATCATGCTGCTCCCAGAGTAGCACGGCACCCACCCCCACACCGCTGAGAGATCAGGGAAGCAATATTGTGGGTGACTGTGCTTTACTAAAGGTTCCCGGTGTAAATGCGCTTGAATATATGGGCAGAGGGCCTGTCCAAACCGCACGAACCTGCGAGACTCCACCCCCCTCACTGCAAATTCCGGCTGAGCCTGCCACGCTTTTGTGAGCTTTATTACAGTTGGATTATTGTGCCAGAAGGGGCTACGCCATTCAGATTGACTTAACTGAGCCTATCTGCCCCAGGCCTTCAGCCCCCAGAATGGCAGATTCCCGGCTCAACCCCAGAGCAAGGAAGGATGGGACACTGCTTCCCCTTGCAGCAGATTCTGTCAATGTCAGTTCCTCGTCCTTTGGACGATTGTCTTTAAAAACCAGCTGGACTTAAGTCAACCCTCTTTTATTTGCATATGTTTAATTGTAATAGCTTTCACTTTATCCTCACCCTCCCCAGCCAAGTAGTCCTCTCTGTTTTGAAAATGCGCCTCCCACATCCTGAAATAAACAACCCTTCTGTACTCCCTCCTTCACCCAGGCAAGTAATTAGATGCCTAATAATTGTCAGGGAGGATTCTGCCCTGTTTATCTTCAATATCCTTCCCTTCCACCTTCACTCGCGGACAGTACGGCATGCAGAGTGGTTATTATTAAGAAACTTTATTTCTATTCTCTATAAGTTTGTACTTGGCTTTTTGCTATTGAGATGTACTGATTTGTGTAGTATGTTCTGAGAGATGTTCCTTTTGGTTTGTCAGGTACGAGTTTTAGTGGGCCATCTCTATGATTAGATTCCCACATTCTGTTATGTATTCTTGAGGCAGATGCATTGGTAGTATGTTTGCAGGGTACTCTGGTTCTTCACTGGCATTAGTAATGGAGGGTTTATGATGGAATTGTGTTGATGTGGTTCTCTGTCGATCTTAGAGGGTCCTACAGTGGCATCTGTTTCTAGACAGGTAGAGGCCAGAAAATTCGAAAGCACTTGTTAACAGGGTCATATCGTTTCTCTGATGGATCATGCAGAGAAGATACAGGTATTAATGTACCTTCTGAAGTCTAATTGATTTTAGTGGCTCCAATCTATGCAGATAGGGAATTCCAAAGTGTGGCTACTTGAACAGAGTGCCATCAATAGTTTTGTTCTTGCAGGATTGTATTATTTCTTGAAAAAAATAAATAGATGGAGATTGTTTTCTGCTGTGATTGTGGTTGGTTGTACACTAGAGGAACAGTTCTTCTTTGTGATTGTTAGATATGAACCTGGTGTGTCCACTTTGGTTGAATAATGTGTCACTAGATTAGTGCAGAAGTCCTGTGAAAATGGACTAGAGAGTGTAGAGTTTTCTGGATTGTACCGAAGGCGTGAGCCATTCCACTGGTTCGCCTTCCTTGCCCTGAGAGAGAGACAGCTCATTATTGCTCGATGCTGGCAGTGCTGCACAGCTATGCAAAATGGAAACTGCGGAAGTGCGTGTCACAGATGTCATCTATCTAAAGGCACTATTTTCACAACATGAGATGTGTCATTTGGCTGGCTACTACCTCAGATGCAGAATGCCCCGCAGGGAAATAAGAGGATTTCTAGACAAGGCAGTACCTTTGAAAGTTCCTCTGGGGTTGGGGAGGACTCGGTCACAGCGCCTCTCACATGCCAGACGGCTTTAACTGAGCTAGTCATATGTCTAGCCAGTGGCGGGGAAACCCTTTATGGGTGTCACATGTTAAACCTCACACTGTACTGCAGTCCATTCCATAAGCATGGGTCGCCATGATAGATGCCTCTTTTTACTCCCAGCCAAGCTCTGAAACCCTCTTCTTCGTCCTGGAGGGGTGTTTGTGGTTTATTACCCAAAACTCTAATGCCTTCAAGTGTCCAGATCCCCCTGCATTAACTCACTATACTCGGACAAAATCTAAGCAGTATCACAACGGATTGTTAAGAAAAACATTGCAGCCGATTCAACAATTGTGGACGTTTATGGAAAAAAATCGCTGGAATAGGCGAATTGCTTAAATCCACTCTGATTTCTGCTATTAGATATAAAATGCAACTTACTCATTCTCCATGAACACTCTGGGGAATCGGACAAAATCCAGATAAACCAATGTAAATGGGGACAATCCGCATTTACTGATTGTCTATACCATAGCTAGCGTTGCCTCTCCCGTTATCATACAACTACTGGTAAGTCAGTTGGAATTCTATTGGTGCGTGCGGGCATGGGGAGATAAGTTATGAGCGGGAAACGGCCTTTACAACGAAGCCGTTTCCACGTAATCTTTAACCACGCATGCAGTACAACGCATGCGTGGTTACCTCTAATGCCTTTACCACGCATGCCTTTACTACGATATTTGTAGTAAAGGCATATGTGGTAAAGGTACAAAAAAAAGGGGGGGGCTTGGGGGGGTCTCCCCCCCAAATAAAACAACTCACCATAAGTCACGTCGGCATCATAGTCGTTTAAGAGAAATCGGGAAAAAATGCCGTTTTCTCTTAACGACGTATGACGTCACCACGCTAAGGGGGTTAGATAAAAGAGCAGACCACTGGTACGATTTACAAACATAGCGGGTTTTAGCAAAAAAGAGAAGTAAGCATTTCTGGTGAACTCATACCTTTCCCCTTCCTCACACTCCCCCACCACCCCCCCCACCCCCAACAACGATGTCTGACTGTCCATTTGCTAAAGATGAACATAAGGAGGACCACGAGTAGCTGAAGTCACTGCAATGACAACCTTGAGATTGTTTATTTCATGGCATATATGTGCACCCCTATGTAAAGTGATCCCCAAAGTATCCCAAGTTACCAGATGCAGTTTATTTAATTCTTTTTCTTTTGTTTATTGAACATCCCTCGTAATTTCATGACAACTGCATTTTTTAGTGCTTTAGAGCTTTCTAGCACTTTAGTGAATCAGCTACTGCAAAACTTGCATCAGACACCTTACAACAAACTCTTCCAGTGAACTGTAGAAGCGAAACGTTTCAGTGGATGCGTGTGAGGGGCGAGCATAGTGTATACTAGTTAATAACAACTCAAAGTGCACACACAAAGCACCCCAAAGTGCACCAGTTATAAAATTAAAATGAAAGATCCTAAAAGGCCAGCCAAATCATTGAGAATTGTGTTTTCTGCATTTTCTGGGAAGTACTGCTGCTGTGGAGTTAGAGTGCGGTGCAAATAGTGTGTTTCCTTTGTCTTTAAATGGTGGTCCCTTCTCCTTTCATTGTGCTCCAACCATGACCCTCTTCCAGATCACACCTGGGCAACAACGCCGTTCACAGCCAGGAGTTTCTGCCTCCTGAAAATAGATCTTTGCAGCTGCTAGAAAGGTGTGACCTTTGACCCTATGCCCAGCCTCACACACCCCCCGGGCGCGCATAAGGACCTTTACAAGCGCCGGGCGCCCATGTGTTCATTTGATGACCCTAGCGTGCACTGTTGTCTCTTTCTTCCTCCATGAAGGGTGACTAGTAATGAGCGGCGCCCAGCTGGGGCTTGCTTCCCTTACCCTATGTCCCCCATTGCATTATTGAGTGTGATCTGGGTTCAGGTGCGTGCGTGTGACCTAGAAGGAAGACTGCCATTTATGGACCTTTTAGCGACTGGAAAAGACTGTAACAAAAGGTCACATCATCAGCCTGTCTGCTTTTGGCCATGAAGTCACAAACATGTCACCCTGGGTAGCGACTGCCTGGGGAATTTGAACACAAGTCCAGCACGGGGCCATCAGCAGAACCCCTAATATTTCAAAAAGAGCTGAAATACCCTGCCTTCGAAAAGCCTTCACTAGCAACGAACAAAAGTGTGTACTTGTCTTTGTTACTCACTGACTTTTGTGTACTTGTCTTTGTTACTCACTGACTTTTGTGTACTTGTCTTTGTTACTCACTGACTTTCCTCTTTCCTATATGCTGCAGCACGAGTGACACGCTAGCAAGAAAAGTGGGCCCCAGGCTCATGGCTGGAAAGTAAAAGACAGTAATAGTATTAGTGAAGAGGACTGCACAATCCTGTGGGCCCCGGTGCCACTCCACCGGCTGCACCATCTATAGTTACACTCCTGTTCTCATCATTGCGATTGTAGCTTCTGATAAATGGCCCCAATAAAACAGGCCTTAGCAAAGCCAAGAAGTCTGGGTTTAATGTGCATTAGCACTTTAATGCCAGATAAGACACAAACAATTGACTATATTTAAGACTTTCACCTTCAATATAGTTCTGGTTTTGTATGTAGTTTTAATGAAGAGAGCTATGATTGTAAAGTAGTCCTTTCATGCAGTTCGATGCAAGCACTTAAGAGGAGGTGGAAGCATACACTCAAAGATTCAGTAGCATTTGGTGAGATGACTACTCGACTAGGTTGAGACAAAAAGTGATTGACAAAGTCTCAAGCAATTGCTGAAAGAAGCTGTTGGAAGAAAGCCAATGGTTGAACGGGGCAGGCCAAAAGACTGCTCTGTGTGCACTGTAAGCAAAAGGTCAGTTTGGTAGGCGCACTGTCAAAACGAGACCAAAAAAGAAAGATAGAAAGTGGTCTACTCAGCAACTCTAAGAAAAGGCTTCGATCCGTAATGTCTAATCTCATAAATATGTATAGGGCATTTACCAAAGTGCTCGAAAACAGACCTGTGGTTATAAACGTCAAGAATTCAATTATGGTCAAACCCATTTATGACAAGCGCCAGTGCCTTTGGGCAGAAGGAAGCTAGCTCTCAACCAATGCTACTTGAACCGTCTTTTACAGATTCGTGTTGGAGTCTCTTCTAAGAGAATGTGCCATAATTGAGAGACTAACTGTGGAAAGGAAAGAAAGCTAGTAGGAATATGTGGGGACTAAGGACAGTAGAGTGGTCAACTAGAAATTGTGATGTGATCAGCAAAAGGCAAGGTGGTGCCTGGATTTTACAATGCTTATATTTCATATGGGCCCTTTCTTTGCCTTCTGTGGCGCAAACACGTTTCTACCGTGTATCCAGTGCTTCTGCTGATCACACAGTTTTTTGAGGGATACATAAATGTATATACTATCTTTCGAAAATCATGCTCTGGGTACTGGTGAACGCCATAAGGTGCAGGAACTATTTCACGAGTGTCACTTCTGTCCCATTTCTACAACTAACTGCTCTTGTTTATTCAATATATATCCATTTGCACAGGGCTGACCCGCTCTATAAGATAACTCTCTCCTGCACTGTACGCAGACTGGGTGATAACGCCTGTATTATAGATTAAATGATGTCAGTACAGAAGAAACCAACAGCAAGGTCAAGCAAAAACAGATTTAATCCCTGAACAAACATAAAAACTGAGCTTGGAGCAGCTTGTGCCCTCCTGCGCTTTATGTGCGGCCTCTGGTGAACATCACCACTGGACTGCTGTTTACTTGACAGAGCACCAACATTCACAAAGATATTAAAGGGGCAAGCATTTATTTACCTTAGCTAAAGTGAAGGAAAGGTGGCAAAGAAGGTGTCCTGCGCCACTTATGTTTCGGTACAAGATTAAAGCCATTGTACAACAAATGTAAAAATATGATAAACTCTCTTCAAAAATTCAAAATGTTAATTTCATTAACATGATGAAGAATTTCAGCTTAGTCCATCAGATGATATCACTGCATTTATTAAAAGTGAAAGCTTTCAAACAGAAACTTAGAAACATTCAAGCCTTCCCCTACCCTGACAACAATGCCACTAGTGAGCCAAGACTCAAGTCATTTGTCATGTGCACCATCTGGTTGGCCAAGATTATAATATCATACTTGGAACAACATTCTAGTTCATTAAATCAAACACAAGAGAAGGTTTTGTACAGCAGACAACCTGAACTCATGTATTTCATGTTGCTCTCATATGTGATTATGAAGAAAAAGGAGGCAAAGTAGAATAATAAAAACAACTGCGTAGGATCACACAATTTGGTCAAGTGGGGAAGTCAGCATTGATAACCTGGATTTCTGGTTTAACATTGTGTAATTCAGCCACTAGAGAGGCATCTCTTCCCCTCTCAGTTTTTACATCAAAAGTTAATGCTTTGACTGTAACCCTTGGCACAAGAGCTGAGATAGAACATGGGTGGCAGGTAGAAATCACATGAACGCTTGGTCCATTTGGGGCTTGAGGATCCAAAAGAACCTCGCGCTGAGCCAGAGCCAGGCATATGGCTGGAGCGTCGCTTATGCCTTCTATGGCTTGCCTACCTCGATCACATAACGGAAGTTAAGGGGAGAGAAGCATAAGAAGGAAATGATGTGACCCTCACAATAACTCCATGACACACTGTCCACCCCATGTACACGCTTCATTTCCCCTACACCCACCTTACACAAGCGCAGGCCCTCACCCTTCTGCCATCAGTGCAGCCTTGGTCATGCCACAGACCATACTTTGTGTCCCCTGTCAAAACATTTCAAAGTACCTATGCTCTATGCTATAGCTGCAGCCAGTAAACAGACAAGCTGTCACCACAGGCATAGCAAGAAACAGCACTAGCACCATCTTATGAAAGCAAAGCTGACCAAATGTACTAAAGAGAGGTGCCTAGTGACCGCAGCAAACACACCACGATGATACTAGAATCACAAGACCTGATACAATTAATTCTACCAGCAAGAAGTGTAAGTGCACAGTGGCAGCAGCCTACATAGGAAGTAGCGACCGGCACCAACAGTAACAGACCAAAATCTCACCGGTCTTGATATTAAACAGATATGTTGCTGATCTGATGGTAATATAAGTGTACAATACTGTCAGAGTGCACACGTGGTAGGTGCCAACAACAGAGCAAGACAGCACCAGAATCACAACAAACATGACCAGTAAGTAATACCATAACCTAGCAGAAGTGACCGGCACCACAAAAACATACCTGCAACATGCAAACTATGGAGTTGTGTCAGGCAGCAACAGTTCAGGGTGGCATCACAGTCACAACATACATTGAACTGGTACTACCTAGCACGGAAAGCCAACATAAAAAGATGGGACTAGCAGCATAATGCAAGCAAGCTAAAAGCTTATCCGAGAAACACATTTGATAAGACAGTTTTGGTGTGATGGCAAAAAAGAGGGCTGTCTAAACTCAAAAAAATGGATGCATGAAAAGTTGACCAGCATTAAAAATGGAAATATGGCTTTTGGCACATAATCAAGTCAAGTAACAACCATCAGAAAAGATGTCGGATGACACCAGTAAATGCTGATAGAGGCGATTGGTACTGCCATGCAGAAAGAGGTCGCAAATACCCCATACAAACATGGGAAGCGGCGACCAGCACCACAAGTAATGTATCCAAAAGGAGGTTAACACGTGTAAGAGGAAAAAGCAGTGCTTGATGCCACAGGTTTTTACCGAAGAGTTGACTGGCACAACCTGTCCATGCGGGAAACTGTCATCATCAACAGTGCGGAGACCTAAAGCCACCAGCAAATAAACCACAACGGTACTGGTTTCACAGGAAATTCACGGAATAGATTATTGACACTATTAGCAATTTTAAGATGTATAGATTGGCTACACCAGCAAATATGGAAGCTGGTCACCATCATTAATTAAAGAAGAAGGAACAAGTGGTTCAAGCAAATATGATGCAGGGTGACTGGCACAACCAGCTAACAAGGGCAGAGGTGATTGGTATGAACAACAAATACAGAAATGAATGATAAATGCCACCAATGCACATGAGAATGGATGAATTAAGTGTGGGACTAGATGACGTACTAGAGTTGGGAGGGTCAGTCGGGTAGCCATGCGCTAAAGAACAACAACTGAATTTAATTGACTGGTGTCTACATTTAAATTCAGTAATAGTTATTTTTTAATACCAAAAAACATGATAAAAGATGACTGATTTCACCGACAAAAAGATATAGGGAGGTGTGAAAATACTCACTTTCTGAACCTGTGTATTGCTGATCACTTGCTTACCAAATCCGATGGATATACTACAAAATGTCATAATGAAATCAATGTGCCACTATGCTGCAGAATCACAGCGTCTCCCTTTGGCTTCTTTAGAAGCCTGACGGTCTAAATTTCCCCTTCACTGTCAAGACCGGACGAGTCCCTCCACAAATCAACCCAAGAAGCACTGCCAGCTAGCAAACACGTGCACAACTTGCCACATCCTGAGATGTCGAAGGGGGTCCAGCGGAGAGGCCTGGATCGCTCACCAGGCAAAGCTTTTCACATACCACGTGTGCACGGTTTAGTTGCTAGTTCCTTGAATTATATCAGAACAAGTGAGATAGAGGATTCTTTCTAGCGCCACTCTGAATACAAAGCAGCCTTTAAGACACCATGTTTCATTGTGATAGATACTAAGCAATGCCAACTTTACCGACAGTAGCTACTAACCCAGGAGGGCCGTCCACTGGAGTGAGCACTGCCACACATTCTGTGCCACGATGTATCATGGGTGGCACCACAATACCCTAGCACAGCAGAGCAGAGCATGCTGGAGGGGCGCGCACCGAGTGCTGGCAATACAAGTAATAATTAGTGTGCTGGTACATTTCAGAAAAGCAGTGGGACCCTCGCAGTGGAGTGCGACGGGGGGAAGCAAGGGATCATGGATTGAAAGAATGGAACTGGAGAGGTGAGGGAGGAAGGAAGACAGGAGATGCCCCTTCTTTGAGCTGATGGTGGCTGAGGTGTGGGTGCCAGTTCTGGAGGTTGAGATTTCACATGGCCCTGATGGCAGCGTGCCAAGCCTGGCTATGTTTGCAGTGTGTGGGTACAAGGCCAAGATGGAAGGACATAAGCGCGGATGGGAGTAAGTGAAGAAGAAAAAGAGGTGACCAAGGGACGAGAAAAAGGGGGCCGCAGAAGGGAGGAATAAAGCACTGGCCCTGCCCTCGGCGTGGGTTCCTCCAGCAGAGATGCAGTGCACAGGATATGCATCTTATCGCGGGTCCTTCGCGGCGACTGCAACATGTCAACGGCCTTGCATCCTCCTGAAGAGCAGCGAGGCCCCAAGCAGCACGAGGGGGCGGGTGCAGCACGAGTCCGGCACAAGGAGGGCGAGCAGCACGAGGGGCGGGAGCAGCGCGTGTGTCCAATGAAGATAATGGCCCAGGGTGCCAGGGGTCTGCCTCACCAGCAGAAACCAAATACCCCTTCAAAGCATCAAGGGGGAAATCTGTCTTTAGTTAAAACTAAAACAAAAAACTGGAAATCAATATTAATCAGGCTAAGCGATGTCAGACACAGAAAGGAAACAGAAGCCGGGGCCTGGTGAGACGGAGACACCGGATTTCCGCGCCTTGGTTGTTTGCAGCATTTTACATCAAGAAAGCACGCCGCTTCCCCAAAACAGCGCGGGTGCGTTTGTCAACGCAGTGTGTGAGGCATCGAAAGCGGGGGAGGGGCAGGGGTCAGGAAGCAAAGTGTGGCATCAAGCAACCAGGGGGCAGGGCAGGGGCGAAACGAGGCAGCAACACTCACCGGGCATGGCTGTGCAGGGGGATGTAAACCAGACATAAGCACCACGGGGGTATGATTGATAATCCATGCACCAGCACCCAAGGGTGTCTGTGCAGGTAGTGGGTGGAATTCAGCCACCAGCACCCATCCATACCAGCCACAGTGCAGATGGGTTTATTGCGGGCGCACAGGTGGGCCTCATGGGCGACGTTGCTCACTGCAGATGCGTTGGAGCCACCTCTCAGCACACACCACAACATTGCTAAATTAGTGGCATTCAGATACTGGCTCCTACGGGCATGGCATTGGATGGGCAGATCACAGGGGCCATCACCTATGGATGCCTGGGTAAGTGTTTGAATAACAGGTAGCAGCACCCATAGGTCCCTGTGCTGCTGGGTGGATCACAACCAGCGCCAACAGGTCCCTGTGCAGAGGAGGTCACAACCAGCACCACCCACTGGTCCACTCCACCCATGGGTCCCTGTGCTGATGGGTGGATCACAACCAGCGCCACCAAAAGGTCCTGTGCACAGGAGCTAACAACCAGCACCACCCACAGGTCCACCCATGGGTCACTGTGCTGATGGGTGGATCACAACCAGCACCACCCACAGATCCACCCATGGATCCATGTGCTGATGGGTGGATCACAACCAGCACCACCCACAGATCCACTCATGGATCCATGTGCTGATGGGTGGATCACAACCAGCACCACCCACAGATCCACCCATGGGTCACTGTGCTGATGGGTGGATCACAACCAGCACCACCCACAGATCCACCCATGGGTCACTGTGCTGATGGGTGGATCACAACCAGCACCACCCACAGATCCACCCATGGGTCCCTGTGCTGATGGGAGGATCACAACCGCGCCACCAAAAGGTCCTGTGCATAGGAGCTAACAACCAGCACCACCCACAGGTCCTCCCATGGGTCACTGTGCTGATGGGTGGATCACAACCAGCACCACCCACAGATCCACCCATGGGTCCCTGTGCTGATGGGAGGATCACAACCGCGCCACCAAAAGGTCCTGTGCATAGGAGCTAACAACCAGCACCACCCACAGGTCCACCCATGGGTCACTGTGCTGATGAGTGGATCACAACCAGCACCACCCACAGATCCACCCATGGGTCCCTGTGCTGATGGGTGGATCACAACGAGCCCCGCCCACAAGTCCACACATGGGTCCATGTGCGAATGGGTGGTCACAGCCAGCACCACACATGGCTCCCTGTGCAGACTGCTGGTCACAGACTGAAGATCCTATGGATTCCTGTGCAAACGGGTGGATCACAGACATCAGCACCAACGGTTGTCTGCGGAGATGGGTGGCACACAGACATAAGCATGCAGAATTCATGCGCAGACGGGTGGACGCCAAGCAGAAGAGGCCAGGGCTGGGCGCTCGGCGTCGCCCACTGGATCCAGGGGTGTTCTAGTTCTTAAACGGAGCGCCGGAGTAAACCAAGGATGCATGGACGCTGTGTGCCCCCCATCCCCGCCTCTTTAGTGCTCCCACCCTTCTCGTCATGTCTCTTCACTTCACCTAGCTGCAGCGAAGGCTAATCCATTGAGGCCCCTTCCATCAAAGAAGGGCATGTTTGCAGCTGCAGTGCCCTTCACGTGGCGCCAGCACTGTCTCTGTGCCCACAGTACCCTCCCTCCGAGCTCGTTCTGCCATACATCGGCTGCCCAACCTAGGCGCTTCGACTTACCCGAAACCCCTTCTGCACCAACGCCCCCACCCCTTTCCATCGCAGCTTTTACTCCTGCCATCAAAGAGACCATTTCTTTACAATAACAATGCTGCCCCTTTGCCTTCCAGACCTCCCATTCTGACATTGTTCTCCCCGTTGACATTGCAGTGCCCACTTCTGACATTGTCGCAAACCCTCCTACCAGGTTAGAGTTGCCTTCTGTCATCTATGCGACCGTTCTGCATTTGTTGTAACCCCTTTTGCCAGTGCATTGGCCCTTTCCTGTGTCCCTTCTGCACTGCAGTGCCCCGCCCCCTCCTGCCAGCCTGACCTGCCAGCAACAAAGGATTTCTCCAGGCAGCCCCCCATGCAGTGGGATTTCAGGTTCTGCCTGTGCCCAAGAAATGCCTGTCTGCATGAGCAACCCCTGTCTGGAACAAAAGGATGTGCCAAGTGCTGACCCCAATTCAACCCCACTAATGGCATCACTGTGCCAGTCTGTCCTCGCCACTCACCAAAGCTAGGTAGCACCCCTCTGACCACAGCCTCTGCTGACCTCACGCCCTCCAGTACACAAAGGAGCCCGTTGTTGGAAGCAATGCCAACACCCTACTTATTTGATAATGGCTGTCAGCAAAAAAGATTCACGTGCCCACACTGCACCGGATTACCTCACCGCTGCCACCTGACAAAAGAAAAGCAGACCCTGTGCCAGCGCACAATGCAGCCCAGCCATCACCTTGCAGCAATAACGGAGCCCCCCGTGAAGCCCCCATCCGCTGCTCTTTCACTCACACCAAGCTGCTCCATCTCCATGGCATTGCAGATCAGCTACCCTGGCTTTAGATAAGCCCACTGCGCCCCTTCTACCACTGTCAGCAGCCCAAACAAAGGCCGGTGCCAATGACACCCCAGCACCCCTACCTGAGCCGGGGCAGCAGGGCGCAAGTGACAGCGAAAAAAACTCTCACTGCACCAGGGCAAGAGAGCTCGCCCACCCGTCGGACTAAAAACAAAGCATTAAGCCAACGACACCCGCCTGACCCCAACCCCCCTGTAGAAATGACAGGTCAGACCGGTGCGCGCCCTTGGACGGCGTCCTCTCACTGCATCAATCTTTCAGGAGCCCTCGAAATCACCCCCCCCCCACACACACACACACAAACAACAAAAACTGCACATCATACACCCCTCCCTGTCATTGCAGGTCGTCACCTGCTCCTCGCCTATCACCACCAGCATCCTCTGACCAGAGACAAAGACTAGACTAGTACAAGGGCACCCAGGCTCCCACCCTGCCTGAACGCACACTCACTGCCACAGTGCCACCTCCCTCGCGGCGATGGCTCCCTGCCATGCAGCCATGCCCCTCTGCACCCCCTGCCAGGCCCCGGCTCCTACCTGAGTGCCACCTGCACGCAGCAGTCCCCTTGCGCTGCCATCCTCGCTGCGGGTGGGTGTCGAGGGGGTTCTCATGCATGGATGCCGATCGCACAGAGGTGAGCAGGCCGGGCTCCAGGTGCTGCCACCCCGGGGGGAGTCCGTCTCATACTGGGGGCCCCTGGATCTCACGCCGCGGCGCCCCTGAGCTGACCCTAGACGCGCTCCATCTGCCCCCGCTGCAGCCCCGGCTCTGCGGTGACAGTGATGGGAAGGAAGGGCAGCGGCGGCCCCAGAATGAAGCTGACCGGCCCCGGAGGAAGGGCGGGGCCCGGGCGCCCAGTGAAGGGAAGGCAAGCAGGAGCCACGCCCCCCAGGGGAAGCCGCAGCCAATGGAGACAGGAAGGGGTGGGGGCGCAGCTTTAAAGAGCTCAGCAGGAGGTTTCTGTCTGCAGTGAGGATACTGGGGACCAGGGCTGAGGAAAACGTGAGCTTCGTGCAGCACACGAGCAGCTATCGCAAGGAACCGGAGAAGAGTCAAGCAAGCACGTGTCCTCACTTTGCCACCAGCACGCATGTTTACAATTAATGCATTCGGTGGCCTCGGCAGGAGAGGGTACTAAAACCGGGTGCCATGTTCTTATGTTGAAGCGTTTTACTTTACACCGGGCCACATACAAAACTGATGGGGATATTTACAATGAGGGTCGTAAAGAGTGCAAGTTCGTGTGTTTATTTTCTGAATATATATTTAAGTTTGATTAATGTTTAAATATGACTGTATATATTTATAGATATACATTTGACTATGTCAAATCTGTGTTGTTTTTCTCAAAATTGTTAATTCTTATTTTCTATGCATGTGTGTGTGTGTGTGTGTGTGTATACATACATACATACATACATATACCAATAATATCCAAATAATTAAAGTCCAAGTAATATTTAAACATTGCTTGAATATTACTTTGTGTATATGTACAAGAAAATATCAGTGTTGTGAACAAATGATGCAGCACGTTTACCTTTGTAGAGATAAATGTTTGCTCAAAATGAGCACTCATGAGGGCAATACAAGTTTATTGATCACTAAAACTTAAGGTTTGGTAACAGCAAAGAACAAACATAAACGTTTATTTTTAAAAACTCTGGCCCAAAGAATTTGACTACTAGACACATGTCATGGTAACTCTGTTCTGACACACTTATTTGGTACAACGGGATTCATTTCAAAATATCACCCGGTACAGGCATCTTTATGTACCCATCATGTTGCAGGCTACAATATAACCTTAAATAACATAACTTTAAATCATTTTCACCTGAGAGGGATGAAAAGGCGCACAGCAGTCTGGTAAGGGTGAAACTTTCTTTATTTCCTCGTGAAGTCGGGGAACAACAACACATATGCCTCAGAACTTTTCTCCTGCCCCTTCCCCCGTGTCCCTCCTTGGGTCCACCCCTTTTGTCAATTGTTCTGCTGGCACTTCCTGCCCTGTGTGCTGCGTCTGGTGGTCAGCTGAAGCGCTGACATTTGTGCCATTGTCCCTATTTCTGCATTCTAGTCAAAGGTTCTACTCACTATAACATTGCATAGAGAGTGTATGTGTCCACTGTAAAGCACAGCATACAACATACAGATCACAGAATTGTTGTTTATGTAGTTAGCTCAATTGGTTGCTGATTTTGTTGCAGAGATCCTCTTCACAAATTAAAATCCTTGTCATATAGCTTTGTGAGTTATGACCCTGCAACAAAGAGTAGTGTGCAAATTATAAGGCATATGTTTAGACCCTTATGATTTTTTCATCAATCTTTTGTTATTCTAAGATTGCAAAACAAGTTAATTTGGGTAGTAATACAAATGTATTAGTAAGTGCTATATACATTGATATTAGTTTAAAAACAAACTCATAGACAGCATTTACATCCAAGGTTTTTACAAGCATGCAGATTTCTTGCATACAAAGCTTGAAAAGGTCAAATACCTAGACTTGTCCAGTAGACACATTAATGTGCATAGAAAGGTGCAGGGTCTGTTTCATTTTCTCTATTGCCTCTTTACACACTTTCAACAGATGTGGTGGTGCAGCTGTTGGTGGAGGGGTGGGGACTGGACAAACAGAGCTAGGGTACTCTGCAGTGGCGGCTCGTCCATGGGGGCGTTTGGGCACCCCCCCCCCCTGTTTTCTTGCCGTGCGAGAAGGCAAACAAAGGTAGTTATTATTACCAATGATAATAACTACCATTTGTTTCTGCCTTGCCTTCTCGCACGGCGAGAAAGTAGAAGTTCCTGTGTTGGCGGTCTTACTCGAGGGCAGGGGAGAGCGGCTTGCCCACTGTTGGTAATACTGTCTGTTTGGGCAGCCTGAGAGGCTACCCAAACAGACAGTATTAACACAGTAGGCAAGCCGCTCCCCCCTGCCCTCGAGTAACCCCTCCCACTCTCCCTGTCTCTCTGTATGCTGCTGTGCTGCAACATACAGAGAGAAATGACGTCGGTAGGGCAGCCGGCCGAACCAATCACAGCGCTGGCTGCTTTAGAGGGGAGGGAGGCTGCCTGCTGCCTTCTGATGACGTCGGAATTCTACAGCAACGGCGGGAGTCGGAAGTCTGGAGCCTCAGTCAGGAAAGAAAAGCGGGAAGCCATTAACTAAGGTAAGTTTTGTTTGTTAATATGAACGTTTTATAAATAAAAATTATATGAACTTGACACGGGCCTAGAACAAGGGCAAATAGTCTGCATTCATCATGCAAACCATCATGTATGTTTTCAGGGCTGCAGTATGAAAACTTAACGAAATGCTGTGGCTCCTGTTCGGCCATTGCCAAATGTATATAATCTATTTATAAAGTAATCTATTTGATGGTGCACTCAGAGATCGAATCCGACCGGGCACTTACATTGCATCCAGAAACAATTCATCATGTGATGGATACACCTCAGGGTGGTCAACCAACAGCCCAGATGAATGCCCCTCAAAAACATTAAGGCTGGCAAAATGCTTCGAAAGCTCATAGCAAACTTTCACCGCTGGGCTGTTCATTCTTTATGACTATTAATGGCATTCCCACTTTTAAAACAACATTTTTAGGTCGAGCGTAGCGAAGGGACCTTGTGTATACTTTAGTATACTTTGTAAATGGGGGAGGTGCACGCGCTGGGACAGGGGAGGTGCACGCGCTTTCAGTCTCGGATTTGACCTCGTGAGCGCGCATGTGTGCGAGCGCGACTCTGCCATGCGCTTAGGAAAACGAAACCTAAGAGCCGCGCGACGTGAGCTGCCTACGGTAGAAGCTCACGCGCGCGGCTCTTAGGTTTCGTTTTGACTGGTTAAAGGACAGTTATAAAAACTGATATATAAAATCTGACAGAATCAGAGAGGCGATAAATGGGAGGAGGCTTGGGCGGCTGCCGCTGCTGATCCCCGGCCAGAATCGCCTGGAGCGAAGGATTACCGTGGCTGGAAGGAAGGGAGCTCCCTGCTCCTCTGGGATTACAAAGTATCTCACTAGTGCGGGAAAGGCCAATTTCCAGGTACCTTTTGCATGGCCCTTTGATTTCCATGTGCATGTGTGAGCCCGGGCTGTACTCTCCTAACTCAAGTTCCTCAACATGTTTCTCACTGGTGGGTCGTGTAATCTGATCTCTTCACGAGTGTCCGTGTGTTTTGTACCAATGTGAAGGGGAGGCGGAGGAAGCCAGCGAGGTCAGCCCAAAGCGGAAAACTTAAGCACTGTTCTGGGTTTGTGTTTTTCCCAGTCAGAAAAAAGCTTATAAACTTTCCCTGGCTAACTGTACCGCGTGGTATATACGCTATTTAAGTTTTTGTGGATTTGTGCCTGTAGAGTTTGGCAGGAGAGGCGCTTTTCGGCAAGCCACCCTGGCAGACAGCGCTAAGAGAGGCGACAGAATGAAAAGAAGCAGTGTTTAACTAAATAGTTTAATTGCTAAGAGCCCAGACTGGTTGGATATGGTTTAATTAACAATCTGCGCAGCCGTAGGCACTTTAAGAGACGAGAGATTTCACAGAAGCGCCGTTAAGAAATCAGTGAAAGTCTGCATAAAGCGCTGTTTCCCATGCAGTCCTAGGCGCTTTAAACGTGTTTGGGCTTCGTCATTGTGACTATCCTTGCATTTGTGTATTGTCTTCCCTGCAGTCTTAGTAGCAGGCTTCTGGGCACTGTTACATAACTTCTGGGAGGGTTCTGCTATTGAGTTGTGAGTGGTCTGTGAGGAGTGGACAGTAACAACTCTTTCGATTTCCAGGGAACATTTTCAAACTTCTGTTTTCAGCTGTGTCAGTCCTTGTTTTCTATGCTGTCCCGTGAATTGTCTACACTTTCCTGGTAAGTGAGAACTCTGCGTTGCTCACTTGCAGCTATATTATGGATTACATGCCGTTTATTACACAAATATCGCTTATATATTCCATCCGCTATACACACAGCCTGCAGCGGTTATAAATATACACTTGAATCCGCTCGATTCTCTGGAGACTTTGCAGCGCATTAACAACTTGCTGAATATACACTCACAATAAAGTTAACAAGCATTTGCAATGCAACAGGTATCGCGTTTACGCAAGTTTAAGCCATTGTAAATGACAATGCCTTTTATGTTTTAAAACCAAAATATAAATAAAAAGCATTGTCATTTACAATGCCAATATCATAAACTAGTGTAAATGCGAGACCTATTGCATTGCAAATGCTTGTTACCATATGGACCCTGATTATGAGTTAGCCGCAGAAGACTTGCAGCATGGAATTCGCTCCGTATGATTCACAGTGGGCCTGTGATCCGGCATCTGGTTTTACCGGTTGTGGGAACACAGCAGGACACGCTTTTTCCAGAAGAAGATTTTTCTCGGCAATATCTCAAGAGGTTTTGGCTGCATTTGCATCCAAGCTGCAATCCTGTCTTTTTTGGTGGGGGAGTGAACAGCGCAAAACTTACATTTACCTTCCCTTCCCTATTACCCAAACCTCAATGCCCCCCGCCCTCCACAGTACCCAGAGGCATAAGAATACATTTACCACTTTCTTGCAGCAGGTGGTAAACGCATCCGTTGTATAGGTCTGAACGTGGCGATTTCTCACACTTCAATTGACCTTTCTCATCCTATGTAGCTATCATAGTATGTTTTATACCTCAATGTAGTGTCTAAAGCTCCTAACAATGAATAGTTAATTATCAATCTCGATTGTATATTGTTTCTACGTGAATAAGACATTTTGTCTGTCCAAAAACCTAATTCATGCACAAATTAAAAAAAAAGAGTCAATATTTTTGTAGAAGTCTGGTTGGTACGATACAAAGACCAATAAATATTCGAAAAAACTAGCCAGGCACTTCGAGAAATCAACTAAAGGTATTTTCTCTTTTATTGATTCTGTTATTTTGAACTGTCTTCCTCTACACACTTTAGTATTATTGACATTTATAGTTGCGGGGAATCCGTATGTGCTTTACAAATAAAAGCACAGTTTAAATAAATTAGTACCACCGGGTGGATACCAGTAATGACTGTGTGCCCTGCAGGCCTCAAACAGCATTACATGACACTTTCTTGGAGAATCCTTTTTGAAGATTTTAAATTAAGACAATTGGCATTTCTGGATTTCAAAGAGAAGATAATAGTATAAAAAATACTCACTGACCTGTTATCAAATCCTGGGTCCAGGGGTAAATAAATAAAAGAGAAAAAAATCACAAAAACACTTTCTAGGATTACCTAAAATGTTATGGAAAGGGTAACGGTAGTTCATCTGTATTTCACTTTTACCATGACCCGTGTAGACGGAGTTCACAGATACAAGGAGGTAGAATGGGTTTCTGAGTGGCAGTGGTGAAGGTACTTGCTTCTATATGCTGGGCAGATAAGAAAGCTGGCCGTCCTGTGCGGGTGACTGATGTGGTGTGTGTTAGCAGTGCCCTCCCCTCTGTACCCTCTCCCTGCATTAACTTGCAAATTGTTTGTGTGTGTGTGTGGGAGAGACAATCAGGCTTGCTCGCCAACAGGTCCCAAACATTTGCGCCCCACCACTTTCAAATGTCACCAGCCGCCACTGGTACTCTGGCCCATGGAGCCTGTATATAAATCATTAAACTCAATAATACCGTTTCTGGATTGTCATTCTACTTGAATTAATTCACATAGCACCATCAGCTGTACTTATTTTGTTAACTTTTTCCTATAGCATTAATCTGCAGGGCTCACTTTGGTAGCTAAAATGAAGGCTGGCAGGAACATTGGTGGTTCACCTTCAAATGTGTCTTGAGGGCACTTGTGTCGTGCGCTGTTTTTGGAAGGATTAACTCATGTTGCAAAGTCGACGGGTGCAGCTGAATTGCTGTCGTGGTGCAAGAGGAATGCCCCCTTAAAGTGACTCTCATTCAGGGATCTCATGAAGACAAACAGGCTGGATTGGTCCTGCATATTTTGTCTAAAGCAATTCCTGATTTTGTGGCCAGTACTCCAATATTGAATTCGGTTGACGTTTTTATTAATAATTCAGTAGGGGTAGAGCCGCCAAATCTTTTTGTAAAATAGTCGCTTTCATTAAAGGGCCATGAACCCTCTTGTTTTCATTGCCTGTGCATTAACTATCTCTGGGACAGGGACCCTCAGCAATTTCCCATCAGTTCATTGCTAACATTACAGAACAGACCCCCAATATAACAAATAACCAATAAGCAACACTGCTTCACAGGGATATTGTTGTTTGCTGGAAAACTATGTTTTGATATTTAAGAGGTCTTTTAAAGCATAGCTTGAATGCACAAATTAAGAGGTGTGTCTTCTTTGAACAGTTATCTACAAGTAGTCTCTCTGCTGACATTATATATTTTTTGCACACACTAGTTTACTGTGGGAGTTAGAAAGGACTGTGGTAATATAATGACTATACAATTTTTTTAGGAAGACAATAACTGGCTCCATCTCCACACAAATGTAACCTTCTCTAGGCTGGCTATTTCACCTCTGTAATCTACACCTGGCTCCATATAACTTACACCTCGACCTAATTTAGTCCATTTCTGCAGCTCCCACGAAGATACATACTACAACCATTTCTAGACATCTCACAATGACAATCAGATATGGGACGATCTTAACAATGTCCATCCCAGCAGATCTCACCGCCATTTCTTCCTTCCACTTATGAATGCTCTGGATCATAAGCTTTACCGACCCCTGCCCCCACCACGTCTTCAACAAGGGCGACTTCATCATCGCACCCCAACTCCGGGACATCATCAATGCCTCCTTCAACACCGCCACCTTCCCGGAAAGCTGGAAGCACGCCGAGCTCAGCGCCCCCCTGAAGAAACCAACTGCGGACCCCACCGACCTCAAGAACTTCCGCCCCATCTCGCTCCTCCCTTTTCCTGCCAAAGCCATCAAGAAGACCGTCAACAGACAGCTCGCCGCCTTCCTTGAGACGAACGGATCCCTCGACCACTCGCAGTCCGGCTTCCGAGCCAACAACAGCACCGAGACCGCCCTCATCGCAGCCACTGACGACATCAGATCCCTGCTCGACAACGGGGAAACAGCGGCCCTCATCCTCCTGGACCTCTCCGCAGCTTTCGACACTGTCTGCCACCGCACCCTAGTGCAGTGCCTCAGCAACATCGGAATCCAAGAGAAGGCACTGGAGTGGAGGAACCCAGAGAGTCCGCCTCTCCCCGTTCAGACCTGAGGCCACCGAAGTCATCTGCGGCATACCACAGGGATCATCGCTCAGCCCCACCCTCTTCAATGTCTACATGAGCCCCCTCACAGCCATCGCACGCCAACACAACCTCAACATCATCTCCTACGCCGACGACACCCAGCTGGTCCTCTCCCTCACCAACGACCCAGCCACCGCCAGAACCAGCCTACACGAAGGGATGAATGACGTCGCCAAGTGGATGAAGAACAGTCGTCTGAAACTGAACTCAGACAAGACGGAAGTCCTCATCCTGGGATCATCTCCCTCCGCCTGGGACGACTCCTGGTGGCCCCCTGCCCTGGGCACCACTCCCAAGCCAACGGACCACGCACGTAACCTGGGCTTCGTCCTGGACTCCTCCCTCTCGATGACCAAACAAGTCAACGCCGTCTCATAATCGTGCTTCAACACCCTGCGCATGCTCTGAAAGATCTTCCGATGGATCCCCACCGAAACCAGGAAGACGATCACCCAGGCACTCATCACCAGCCGACTGGACTATGGAAACACCCTCTACTCCGGAACCACAGCCAAACTACAGAAAAGACTCCAGCGCATCCAGAACGCCTCTGCACGGCTCGTCCTGGACATCCCCCGACAGAGCCACACCTCCGGCCACCTGAGAGACCTGCATTGGCTCCCCGTCAGCAAGAGGATCACGTTCAGACTCCTCACCCACGCACACAAGGCTCTCCACGACCTGGGCCCCAAGTACCTCAACAACCGCCTGACCTTCTACACGTCCACCCGCCAGCTACGGTTGACCAGCCTCGCCCTCGCTGCTGTTCCACGCATCCGCAGAGCCACCGCCTGTGGAAGATCCTTCTCCTACCTGGCAGCCAAGACATGGAACTCACTCCCCATCCACCTCCGGCGAACCCAGGACCATCTCTCCTTCAGGAAGCAACTCAAGACCTGGCTTTTTGAGCAGTAACGGACCCCTCTCCCCCCAGCGCCTTGAGACCCTTCCGGGTGAGTAGCGCGCTATACAAATGTCATGATTGATTGATTGATTGATTTAAACAAAATATCCCTGAATGCATGAACAACCCAGTTCAGTAATTAGCTAAGTGGACTATGAACATAGTCCCTTTAAACAAATGCCTTAAAGGACTTACAGAGGTGCTCAAAACTGCTAGCATACTGAAAACCATAAACTGCACTCCTATCTCTCACACTTGTTCATTCATCTCACTGCTAACTGCTACACTACAAAAGGACACCACATTAGTTTAGAAAAATAACCAATAATTATCTGATTCAAACAAGACCAAAACGAAAAAAATCATACACACACAAATCAAGATATCACTTTTAAAAGGTTCAAAATAGTTCAATCCATAGGAAACTATGGCTGTGTCACTATAATCACAAATTTGCATAAATATCAAAGACGAAAACAGGTGCTGGGCAGGTGAGGTGCTGGAAAAGCAAAGCAATGCTTTGGTTCCTTACTCCCAGAGGAGGTGATGCGTCAGTGCCTTACTGCCTTGTAAGGTGATGTGTAGGTTCCTTACTGCAGAGCAGGGGAGGTGATGCGTCAGTTTCTTACTGTCAAGGAAGGTGATGCATCAGTTCCTTACTTTGAGGGGAGGTGATGTGTCAATCTCCAGACACATAGCTTTGGTTTCTTACTGCTGGGCAATGTCGAAGAACTTGGCACACAGGTGTGATGCGCCGAAAATCCGGACGCAGTGGCTTGATGTGGTGGCGAAACAGGCCCTGCATCGATTTCCCTGTTGCGGAGCAAGTGATGTATTGATTTCTTCAGCCATACAGCAGGGCCTGATTTGAAGTGGGTGCCACACACGTCAGTGACACGGTGCTCGGGACTCGGGCTGCAGTGATCTTTCAGTCTCATGGCTGGGATTGCGTCAATTCTTCGGCCGCACTACAGCAATATGTTGTTATTTCATCTGCACCAGGAAAAACAGATGCTGCAGGTCGAGGCATGGGTTATCTTGGTTCTTTGCAGGGAAAGCCACCTCCAAGGGCTCAGAACTGGAATTGGCACCACTTGCAGGTCATAACTCCCAGCACGGGAGGTCAGGGACTGCAGATGAAATCTTTGATCGCCCTGAGCCTTCTTCACAATAGGCAAACACACATAAGCCCTTGGAGAATCTTTGCAAGAAGGATGTAGAAAGCAAAGTTCAGTCCTTTCGCTGTCCAAGACAGAAGCAGCAGGCCAACACTGTAAAGCACACAAAAAAGTGGTAGTCCCTCCCAACAGCGTTTCCAGTTCTTCTTCTTGGCAAATGTCCTCTTAGTCCAGAAGTGTTCTGAAGTTATGTGCCACTGCTCCAGTACTTACACCGGTTTCTGCCTTTAAAGTAGGTAAACTTCAAAGGAAAGTCTTTGTAGTGCACAAGACACTCCCTTTTCATGACCTGGCTCAGGACACACTACAGGGGTGCAGGGGATTGATACAGCTTTGTGTTAGGAAAGGCACAGCCCTATTCAGTTGTCAGTGATAACTCCTCTCATCACTCTAAGTCAGTAAGACCCATCAGCCTGGTGATGGACCATCAGGATATGCAGAGCACATGTCAGCTCCCTTTGTGTGACTGTCAAAAGTGAATGCACAAACAGCCCAACTGTTACCCTCCCTCAGATGTGGATTCCACGAGCAGGCAGAGGCACACAATGGTAAAGAATGAAAATGTCCACTTTCTAAAAGTAGTATTTTCAAACACACAATTAAAAATCAATTTCACTAAAAGATGTATTTTTACATTGTGAGTTCAGGTACCCCAAACTCCCAATCTCTAACTCTTCCCAATTGGAAGTTACACTTGCTAGAGGTTACAAGGTAGCTCCAATGATAACCAATGGGAGAGACAGTCTTTGCAATAGTGAGAAAAAAATAGCAGCATTTCACTATCAGGACATGTAAAACACACCAGTACATGCCCTACCTATTGAATATACTGCACACTGCCAATAGGGTTACATTGGGCCAACCTTAGGGATGCCTTACATGTAATAAAAGGGAAGGTTTGGGCCTGGCAAGTAAGTGAACGTGCCAGGTCGTCATGGCAATCTATACCTGCACACACAGAGTCTGTAATAGCAGGTCTGAGACATGGTTGCAGGGATACACGTGTGGGTGGCACAATCAGTGCTTCAGGCCCACTAGTAGCATTTGAATTACAGGCCCTGGGCGCACAGAGTGGTTTTTACTGGGAACTTACCAGTAAATCAAATATGCCAGTCATGGATAACCAATCACAATCACAATTTACGCAGGGAACACTTGCACTTTAGCACCGATCAGCAGTGGTAAAGTACCCAGAGTTCTAAAGCCAGCAAAAACGAAATACAGCACACAGTCAATACAGGAGGTCAGAAGCAAAAAAGTAAGGGGAAAAACAAGCCAAAGATGCCCGGCCTGACATAGACTGATGTCCTTCTACATTCAAGTGCCCTCAAAAAATAAATAAAAAAATCTTCTGCAATCCCTTATACAAAATAAAAAAATTTAAAATAGTGGAGATAGTGCAGTGATGACAACCCATGCACTTTGTGGTATTAACCACAGTGTCCTAGGCTTACATTTCAGCCCATAAAAGGAGCTGAGTTAACTGAAAATTCACACAGAGTGCAATATAGATGTCAAATAACAATGATTTGTGAATATTATATTAAATTAGAGTATATTTCAGACACATACCACTCATATGCCCAAACAGGTCAGCAAAGAGAGTAAGCTTAGACTTGGGAACTAATAGCGGCTTTGCCATGAAGTCTACCCAAGTGTGCTTTAACTATATGGAATCACTAAGTTACGCTTCAGGCTTTCTTATGTCTTTGCACAGGCGGCTCCTCCGCTGAGGCGGAGGAGCGACTACCCGCTGCTTTTAAGCAGTGTCACTAAAGAAAAAATTAAATAATATCTTGGTTCTTATCATTTTATTTATTCCTTGTTGCGGCAGCTTTGTGTACCAGGCGTGGATGCTCCGCTGATAGAGATGGGAGGGGAGGAGTGGTTTGCACTTCCTAAAGTGCACATGAATATTTGGTCGGCCCTCTGGGGCAGGCCAAACAGTCATGCGCACTTTGCATGTTCACAATGCAGGCTGCATTACATCTAGCATGGGGAAAATGCCCAGCCTCCCGTTCTGTGGCTGAGCGTCGATCCACAGCGCTCAGACCAATCACAAGGCTGGATTGTGTTGTGATTGGCTAACGGGAACCTGGGAGTGGGGTGGATCCTGCTTCCAGCTTAAAGCCCTGGGAGAGGAGGCAGCGACAAAGGTGGGCGGCAGAGAGGTAAGTGTGTATTTTTTATTTCATTCCCTCCTCCCCCGCCAGCCACCGCCTTCAAATACCAGCCACCACTGTGTCTTTGACAGAGTCCCACCAGATGTGACAGTTCGTGTCGCACTGCCGAACCTGAATATAGCTCAACCAGGGTACTCTTAGGGTGTACCGTGTTTTCTATTTGGCGCACCTTTTTCACCATGTACTGGTAAAAGGCCGTACCCAAGTGATCCTACAGAATCCGGGTAGCTACATGGTCCTCCGTGGGCTCAACCTTTAACCCAGTTCCTCCTACCAATAAGGGAGCTCGCTGGACTCGTCCAATTCCAGGGAGCTCGCTGCAAGACTGTGCTCTTCGGTAGTGCTCTGGATTCGGCATATTTTTAAAGTGCTTTTCCACAGTGGTGAAGTTGAGGATTTGATAATGCATGTTGCAGTTTTCTTTTAGTAATACTCTTGGTTTTGCACACAGTAGCACTGCAATCCCACGGCCCTGCTATGGGTTTGAGCTGATAATGAGGTGCATTCAGCAAACCACAGCACAGTATTATTTTGGGAATGCTTTTTTTTGGAGTGGCACTTAGACGGCGCGCTCTGGATTCGGCGCTCCACGGATGCCGTGGGTTTGCACGGTTCAGTGAGAGAGCCCTGCAGCTGCCGGGGGCCCTTTCCCTCCCACCCCTGGGCGGCCGCTGGAGTATCCCCGCTCCTTCACGGTACAGATCTGCAGAGCTGACAGTGAATGGATCGCCTCAGGATCCCGGAAGCCGGCTCTCCAGCCCGGTCACATGCTGCTTTATTCTCCCATCATGTGTGTCCCTTCCTCGGTACACAGTAGACACAGTGTCAGCTGCTCCTCGGCCAATGGCCGCGCTCCTCAGCAGACACAACGCCGAGCGAGAGGTGCCATGGCAACGAGGCTTCACTCAGACACCATCCCTCTCGTTCCTTCTGTTGTGCCAATGGAATTTTACTTTATAAACATACTTCTATGTTATGAAGGAATCAAGCAATATACGGTGAATGGGGCTTTGCGGGGGGGGGGGGGGGTGGCCGACCGGAGGGAGGTTCGCCCCCCCCTCCCCCCCGGGGAGTTTGGGGCCCCGGGAGGAAGGGGAGGGGGGAAGACTTTAGACAGGACACCAGGAAGGGTCGTTGGGCTGGTTGGGCTTGTTAGTGGGCTTTGGGCTCTTTTTGGGCTTTTTACGATAAAAGCGGCCATTTTGGGTCACTGTGCACCATTTAGTGGGACAGTGACCCAGCAGCCGGGAGGTGTAGGCGAGCGTTTTTTCTGAAATTGTTTTAGGCGAGTGACGTGGTATTTAGGTTGGTTAGGCGAGTAGGAGGTATAGCGGAGTTGTGTTAGGCGGTCGGTGAAGGGCTGAGTGCGACGGGAAGTGGTAGCGGTTGAGCGGCGGCTGAGGTACCTGGCGTGATGGCGGCCGAGGCGATGGCAGACCCCAGGGTTCGCGAAGCGTTGCGCCTGCTAGGAGAGGCGGGCAGGACTGATCTCCTGCGCGATGAGGTGAGGGTGCGTCCGCCGCGGCGCGCTGCTGATGGCGCCGCGGCGGCTGTGGCAGCGTGCGAGCCTCCACGTTCGCGGGCGCGTCAGGGGGAGGGGGCGGGAGCCGCGAGAGGCGCGGCGCGAGGTGGCGGTCGGCGGGCGGCTGGGGCGCCCAAGAAGGTAGGAGGGGCAGGGGTGAAGCGCGGAAGCCGTAAGAAGGCTCCGCTGCAGTTTGCTGATGAGGCGGGGGGCCAGGGGGGAGCGGGGGGCGGCGAAGGGAGGGGGCAGGGGGAAACAGGCATGGAAATGGAAGTAACCGGCTCTACTGGAGGGGAGGGGAGTGGGGGGGACGTTATGAGGTTGAGCCAGGAGGCCGGTTTGGGGGGGGCGGCGGGGGGAGGGGGTGGCCAGGCGCTGGGGGGGGCGGAGGGGGGGAGCCCTGGGTTGCTGAGGGGGCAGGGGGATCCGGAGTACGGCAGGAGGGCGGGGTCGGGGGGCGCGGGGGAGAGTGGAGGGTGGGGCACTGGCTGAGGGGGTGTCAGGTGGGGTGGGGGGGTGTCAGGTGGGGCGGGGGGGGGGGGGAGTCCCCGCTGTTGATCGAGGAATCGGACGTGGGGGAGGGGGATGGGGGGGAAAGCGGGTTGGAAGGGGGTTCCTCGGCAGATGAGGACGTAGTGCCGCCCAGTGTGAGGGGCTCGCCGCGGGGTGGGTGGAGGGGTTCGGTGCAGGGAGGGGGTGCGAGGGGGGGCGGAGGAGGACGGGTGGAGGGGGCGAGGCATCCAGGGGGGCGGGGGGCGGTTGCCGGGTGGGGAGGGGGTCGGGGGGAACTTGGGGGGGGGGGGCCGAGGGGTAGGGGGGTGTGCCAGGGGTAGCGGTGGGGGGCCTTTGGGGTGTGTGGAGTGTGGGGGTCCATGGGAGGGGGTAGGGGCCAGAGGGGACGAGGCGGGGGCGTGGGGGTGGGGGGAGGGGGGGTGGGGGGGTGGCCGGCGCGGAGAGGAGGGCATTCCACGGCGTGGGGGAGAGGCGGTTGGGGTGGCGACGGAGATGGTTTTTCCTCGGCTTGCTGGACTTCCCCGTTTTTCTCTTGGCAGGAGCAGTGGGGCAGGGGCTCGGGTGAGCAGCATGCGGCTCCACCCCGCCGAGTGGATGGGCCGGCTCTGCCTAGTACGGGCGGTCGCGCTCCAACGTGGGACCACGTGCATACAGATGGCAGATGGCGAGGTCATAGGTCTCTTGCGCCCCCCTCCCGAAGGGTCGATTCGGCCGCCGGGGGACGGGGATGGAGCA